>NC_080542.1:130863579-131490579 GCF_028640845.1 Ahaetulla prasina | reverse complement strand
TTAGTTTTCTGTAAAATTGTTGACAAGGGGATCATAGCAATGATGAACAGCAGAGGTGACAAAGAAATAATAATAATAATAATAATAATAATAATAATAAGAAGAAGAAGAAGAAGAAGAAGAAGAAGAAGAAGAAGAAGAAGAAGAAGAAGAAGAAGAAGAAGAAGAAGAAGAAGAAGAAGAAGAAGAAGAAGAAGAAGAAGAAGAAGTGACAAAAAGTTTCCCAAAAATAAATGGGGCAGTCATCTTTGAAAATTCAGCTGAAAATCTTTGGTATATTTTGCAGTCCTTTTAAAACTCTATGAAACCAATCTAGACGGCATACAAGAAAGATCAAAGGAAGACAGTGTGAGAGAAACATTCTTCAAGGGTGAGAGACAGATAGAATATGATAGTTGCTTCTCCCATTTCTCGAATCTTTCAAGGAAGGGTTTAGGAACATAAGGACCTCAGGCCACACATTAATCTGTACCCTACATTGCATTCAAACTTCTCCCATTTTGTAACCTTCAATCACTTGCCTATAATTCTGATCAATTATATCATGTCTCCCTCACACTAATATTTCAGATCCCATCTCCTGCCAATATGCAGTTCTAAGCAATTTATTCTGTAGGAAAAAGAGTAGAAGATAGCAGAGGCAGCCAATTAAAAAAAAAACTGATGAAACCTGAAAATTGAAAAAAGTATATGTTACAGTAGCAAAAGAAGTCGGTTATCAGCAAAAAGTATAGTCCTAGGGAAGGCAAGCTCTTGATTAATTTGAGCTTAATCGAGAAAGCTAAGAAACAAAAAAGGGGATTTCTTCAGATGTGTTCATGATACAAAGAAGACAAGAGGAATAGGACTACTCATGAAGATACAACATCTTAGTAAAGATGGAAAAAGGTAACAAATCTTTAATTAATTAATTAAGTTCTGTTTTCGATCAATCTTCTCTGAGAAGAGGATATGCTATTCCACCAGGCAGTTATGAAGAGATAGTTTAAAAGAGCAGGATTCCTTCTTAAGTATAATAAAGGCTTAAGGGATACCTTCTGACTTCAATTAAGTTCAAATTGCCAGAGCAAAATGGATTGCATCCTAAACTACTGAAAGATTTTGTTGATAGACAGAGGCCAAACATCTGTCAATTATCTTTGAGAATTCCTGTACAATTCTTCAGTATTAGTCAACTAGAGGGGGAAAGTGTTTTTCAAATAGGGGAAAAATCGGACATAGAGAACTGTAGACTAATTGTACTGATGCATGGAAAAAATCTAAGCTTTGATCCTTAGGCAACCTGGAATCAGTGCAACATAATCTTAATTTAAAGAACTCCAAACTGATATTTTCCCAGGCCTGGTTTTGTTTCCCCTTTGTTGGATACTACTTGGTTGTAGTTTGTTCTTTAATTTCCCAGATTCACTATCTTACTCTTCTTTTTCTTTCTTCTAGTATGTGTTTCTTTGTGTGCTTAAATCCTATGATATAATGATACATAATTATTTTCTGGATTCAGTCAGTTAAAATAATATCAGCCCATATGTTCATAAATCCACAACATTCAAGAAATCAGATATTATTAAGAAAATTTGAGCCATCAAGGAATATTGCAATTTCATCCCCACTTCCTCTATGGATTTGATGAGGCTATTTCACCAGGTATTCGGTTTATTATCTTTCATAATATGGAATGTAACTAGATAAATAAAGCATAAATATGGATTAATTACTTGGCTGATTGTAATGATAGCCACTTTTCTGCATACGAAATATGATACAGGTTTTTCCTCCGGTGTCTGGTAATATTTTTACTACTTTTACTTCTACATCTTATGTTTACATTTTATTGAAAATATGTGGATGATTGGCAGCTGGTTAAATTAAGACTGACTTTAGTAAAGGAAAAAGTTTCTATAAAACAAAAAAACTGACACATCCTACCTCCAGTATTTCTGTGAACTTTAGCAGCATCTGAAATCTTATTACAGAGGGTTGTTCTTTAATATAGTATTTTTCAATAGCAATTTTAAGATGTGGGGACTTCAAGTCCCAGAATTCCCTAGCCAGCTTGAAACTCTAGTAGTATACAGCCTAATGGTAAAAAAAGAAAAAAGAAATAGCACAATTCCAGACAAGAATATATGCAAGAAAATACTAGATAAAACCAATGATGAGAATTCTGCATTATTATTATTATTATTCCCACAATTCTTTATTCTGTTTCCCTGGCTGCCGTTCTTCTCCCTGTCTTCTCATTCCAACATACCATTAACAGATTAATAGAGTTGTAAAGGACCTTGTAGGTCTTCTTGTCCAATCCATCACCCAAGCAAAAGATCCTACACCATCCCCAATAAATAGCACTCCAGTCTCTTCTTGAAAGCTTCCAGTGATGAAGCTCCCACAACTTCTGAAGGCTTCTGTTTGATTTCTCTCAATGCCAGAAAATTTCTTCTTATTTCTAGGTTGAATCTTTCCTTGATCAATTTCCATCCATTATTCCTTGTCTGGCCTTCGGGGTTTTTAGAAAAATAGCTTGACCCCCTCCTCTCTGTGGCAGCCTCTCAAATATTTCAATACTGCTATTATGTCTCCCCTAGTCCTTCTCTTCACTAGATGAGCTATCCCAAGTACTTGCAACCATTCATTGTATGGTTTAGCTTCCAGTCATTCCTAATCATCTTGGTTGCTCTCCTCTGCACTTTTTCTAGAGTCTCAACATCTTTTTTATAGTGTGATGACCAAAAATGGATACAATATTCTAGGCGTGGTCCTACTAAGGCTTTATAAAGTGGTATTAGTACCTCACTTGATCTTGATTGTATCCCTCTGTTAGGATTGCATTGGCTGCTGCTGCACACTGCTGACTCACATTTAATTGGTTGTACACTAAGACTCCAAGATCCCTCTCACAGTTACTGCTGTTAAGCCTGGTTTCACCCAGTCTATATGTTTTACTTTTGGTTTTTCTTGCGTAAGTGTAAGACTTTACTTTTCTCTGCATTGAATTTTATCACACAGGGTGTGGAGAGGGGGGGAGGTTAGCATGGCAGCCACTACCATGCAATCTAAATCCCACCCTTTAATTTAATTTTATATGCTTCCCAATACATATAAGAAAGGCAGAGCTTTGACCTTTTTGATACCCCAACCCCTACTGTCACCCTGGTTTGACCCCAGAGAAAGTCATTTTGAAGGGAGAAAATTCTGAAAGAAAACAAGTTCTATATTTCTGTCCAATGAATTGTTACACCATAATGTTACACCATAATGTGGTAAAGAGTTCCAAAATACAAGTCCAAAAGGAAACTGTTAAGTCTGGGCAGTAACGAGGCAGGAGACCAGGGTAGTGACAACAGCTCTTTAATATATGATGAACCCAGCGACCGGGCTGGGGAAAAACCTCTCCTTAAATACAGTTTAGCCGGCGGCTTCAACCAATCAGCAACATGCTTGTTTCCCGCCAAAATATTTAAAGATACATTACACTCCTTCCCTCCCAGAAAACACTTTACCAATATTTACATGATATTTACATATTATTTTTCAAATTATGGGCAATAATATTTTCACTATACTCAGCATTGATCAGATTCAATTTCAAGAACTGAGCCCTGTTCTAGGTGTCCCATTTTATGGAACATTGGAAACATTATTTAGTCTTTGAATGCAAGAAGAGATGTGACGGCATTTTACAAGTTGTTCCACACAAGAGCAGAATAGAACAGAACAGAACAGAACAGAACAGAACAGAATAGAACAGAATAGAATAGAATAACAGAGTTGGAAGGGACATTGGAGGTCTTCTAGTCCAACCCCCTGCCCAGGAAACCTTACACCATTTCAGACAATTGGTTATCCAACATCTTCTTAAAAACTTCTGGTGTTGGAGCATTCACAACTTCTGCAGGCAAGTTAATTGTTCTAACTATCAGGAAATTTCTCCTTAGTTCTAAGTTGCTTCTCTCCTTGATTAGTTTCCACCCATTGCTTCTTGTTTACCCTCAGGTGCTTTGGAGAATAGCTGGATGCCCCCTTTGTAGCAATCCCTGAGATATTGGAAAACTGCTATCATGTCTCCCCAAGTCCTTCTTTTCATTTAACTAGACATACCGAGTTCCTGCAACTGTTCTTCATATGTTTTAGCCTCCAGTCCCTTAATCATCTTTGTTGCTCTTCTCTGCACTCTTTCTAGAGTCTCAACATCTTTTTTACATCGTGGTGACCAAAACTGAATGCAATATTCCAAGAGTGGCCTTACCAAGGCATTATAAAGTGGTATTAATATTTCATGTGATCTTGATTCTATCCCTCTGTTTATGCAGCCCAGAACTGTGTTGTCTTTTTTGGCAGTTCTGCACAGTGCTGGCTTATATCTAAATGGTTGTCCGCTAGGACTCCTAGATCCTTCTCACAGTTACTACTGTTAAGCCTGGTTTCACCAGTCTATATGTTTTACTTTTGGTTTTTCTTGCGTAAGTGTAAGACTTTACTTTTCTCTGCATTGAATTTTATCACACAGGGTGTGGAGAGGGGGGGAGGTTAGCATGGCAGCCACTACCATGCAATCTAAATCCCACCCTTTAATTTAATTTATATGCTTCCCAATACATATAAGAAAGGCAGAGCTTTGACCTTTTTGATACCCCAACCCCTACTGTCACCCTGGTTTGACCCCAGAGAAAGTCATTTTGAAGGGAGAAAATTCTGAAAGAAAACAAGTTCTATATTTCTGTCCAATGAATTGTTACACCATAATGTTACACCATAATGTGGTAAAGAGTTCCAAAATACAAGTCCAAAAGGAAACTGTTAAGTCTGGGCAGTAACGAGGCAGGAGACCAGGGTAGTGACAACAGCTCTTTAATATATGATGAACCCAGCGACCGGGCTGGGAAAAACCTCTCCTTATATACAGTTTAGCGGCTTCAACCAATCAACAACATGCTTGTTTCCCTTAAAATATTTAAAGATACATTACACTCCTTCCTCCCAGAAAACACTTTACCAATATTTACATGATATTTACATATTATTTTTCAAATTATGGGCAATAATATTTTCACTATACTCAGCATTGATCAGATTCAATTTCAAGAACTGAGCCCTGTTCTAGGTGTCCCATTTTATGGAACATTGGAAACATTATTTAGTCTTTGAATGCAAGAAGAGATGTGACGGCATTTTACAAGTTGTTCCACACAAGAGCAGAATAGAACAGAACAGAACAGAACAGAACAGAACAGAATAGAACAGAATAGAATAGAATAACAGAGTTGGAAGGGACATTGGAGGTCTTCTAGTCCAACCCCCTGCCCAGGAAACCTTACACCATTTCAGACAATTGGTTATCCAACATCTTCTTAAAAACTTCTGGTGTTGGAGCATTCACAACTTCTGCAGGCAAGTTAATTGTTCTAACTATCAGGAAATTTCTCCTTAGTTCTAAGTTGCTTCCTTGATTAGTTTCCACCCATTGCTTCTTGTTTACCCTCAGGTGCTTTGGAGAATAGCTGGATGCCCCCTTTGTAGCAATCCCTGAGATATTGGAAAACTGCTATCATGTCTCCCCAAGTCCTTCTTTTCATTTAACTAGACATACCGAGTTCCTGCAACTGTTCTTCATATGTTTTAGCCTCCAGTCCCTTAATCATCTTTGTTGCTCTTCTCTGCACTCTTTCTAGAGTCTCAACATCTTTTTTACATCGTGGTGACCAAAACTGAATGCAATATTCCAAGAGTGGCCTTACCAAGGCATTATAAAGTGGTATTAATATTTCATGTGATCTTGATTCTATCCCTCTGTTTATGCAGCCCAGAACTGTGTTGTCTTTTTTGGCAGTTCTGCACAGTGCTGGCTTATATCTAAATGGTTGTCCGCTAGGACTCCAAGATCCCTCTCACAGTTACTACTATTGTGCAAAGTACCACATATACGGTACCTGTGCATTTTGGGTTTTTTGCCTAAATGTAGAACCTTATTTTTCAGAATCCAGCAGGTTCTGACAGGTTCTTGAGAACCGGTAGCAGAAATTTTGAGCAGTTCAGAGAACCGGTAGCGGAATTTTTGAGTAGTTCAGAGAACCGGCAAATACCACCTCTGGCTGGCCCCAGAGTGGAGTGGGAATGGAGATTTTGCAATATCCTTCCCCCAGGAGTGGGGATGGAAAGGATTTTGCAGTATCCTTCCCCTGCCATGCCCACTAAGTTATGCCCACCAAGCCACACCATGCCCACCAAGCTACGCCCACAGAACCGGTAGTAAAAAAATTTGGATTTCACCGCTGCTGCATTTTCTATGTGAAGGCATTCACTAATAAGGATGAGGTGGCTCAGGAGCTAGGATGCTGAGCTTGTCGATCAAAAGCTCGGCAGCTCAGCTGTTCGAATCCCTAGTGCTGCTGTGTAATGGGGTGAGCTCCCTTACTTGTCCCAGCTTCTGCCAACCTAGCAGTTTCGAAAGTACGTAAAAATGCAAGTAGAAAAAATAGGGACCACTTTTGGTGGTGCGCCTTTGGGCGTTGAGTCATACTGGCCACATGACCATGGAGACCTCTTCGGAAAAGCGCTGGCTCTTCAGCTTTGAAACGGAGATGAGCACACACACCCCTAGAGTCGGCAATGATTAGCACGTATGTGCGAGGTGAATCTTTATCTTTTTAATAGGATGCTTCCTGTTTACAGTCATATGTGACAGGAATGGGGGGAGGGTGTCTTTGAATCAGTGGTAGTTCTGGGATAGAAGGTTCCTCCAGGTTTTCTTGGCAAGATTTTGGAAATGGTTTGTCATTGCCTCCTTCCTAGGGCTGAGAGTGAGTAACTGGCCCATTGTCCCCTAGTTTTGTGCCTAAAGCAGGAGTAGAACTCAAAGTCTCCCAATTTCTGACCTTGACCATTACACCAAACTGTCTGAACTGTCTGAACTAAAAAAGTTAAGAGCACCGGCGTGCCTGCAGCCCCTGTCCTAATGTTCTCTTTAATTGTATTCATTTTATGTGTTCAATTCATGCTTATACTTATATATATTATCGTCGTACTCTAAAAATTATATATATATATATATATATATATATATATATATATATATATATATATATATATATATATATATATATATATATATATAATTTTGTTGAGTACGATAGATTATATATATATATATATATATATATATATATATATATATATATATATATATATATATATATGTAGGTCTGGTATTCGGGTTTTCTCCCGTAAAATTGAAGTGTCTTGGCGACGAAGTCTCATTCGTCATCTTCAGGCTTCAGCTTCGTGCTTCTGGGAGCAATGTGTGATTGCAGCTGTTTCTTCCTTTTTAACTGCTAGTGGGTGTTTGAACTGATTGGGTGGGAGCTTGGCTGTGCTCTGATTGGATGGGGGTTTTTTGTGCTCTGATTGGTTGAGGGTGTGTCCTGTTTGGGTGGGGGCTTGGTTGTGCTCAGATTAGTCTGAGTTGCTGGGGGATTTGAGCTGGTGAGCTGCATTGCTGTTGTTTGGCTTTGTGTTTGTGGTTGTGCTACATCTTCATAGTGGGTGTCTGTCTGCTGTATGTATGGATTGGAGGGGTCTGATATGGCTAATGTTGCAGCTGCGGTCTGGCTTCTGGTCCTTGGTCGTGCTTCATGATCAGTGTGGGTTTGGGTCTGCTTTCTGGGTGGATGTGTGGTGGTGACATCCTGTGTGGACCTCGTGAGTGTGGGTTTGGTATCATTCCTCGTGTTAGGGACTCTTTTGTCAATAAGGGCGAGTTTCCAAATGGCTTTTAGGCGGGAGGTATTATCTCGTTTGTTCATGCTGTGTGGGCGTTTTTCTATCTCGATGGCTTCTCTGATTATTCTGTTGTTAGCAATTGCTCCCAGAAGCACGAAGCTGAAGCCTGAAGATGATGAATGAGACTTCGTCGAAACATCGCCAAGACACTTCCAATTTTACGCGGGAGAAAACCCGAATAACCAAAGACCTACATATATATATATATATATATATATATATATATATATATATATATATATATATATATATATATATATATATATTATATAAAGACAGGCGATAGAGCCTCACCACCATTTAAACTGGTCCTTTTTTAGTTTTACTATACTGTATGAAAAACCAATGTGATCAATCCCCAAATTCTGTTGAAGTTCACATTTACTTTTTACCTTGAAATTCCTACGTTAGATTACTTTCTGGGCCTCCCATTTATGTATATTTTCTTAATAGCCATGCCATTAAGCTTTATTCTTCAGATCAAACCACCTGCAAATTTAGGCATAATTCCCTTTGATTACATGCCCCTTTGAGGCTAATTAGCCCTTTGTATGGATAAGCATGCTTCGGACTACAGCCAAAAGTTTATTTCAAGCACCAGTGGAGTTCACCAAATCACCATATATACTCTGAAACAATAATTTTCTTCTTCTAGTATGTGTTTCTTTGTGTGCTTAAATCCTATGATATAATGATACATAATTATTTTCTGGATTCAGTCAGTTAAAATAATATCAGCCCATATGTTCATAAATCCACAACATTCAAGAAATCAGATATTATTAAGAAAATTTGAGCCATCAAGGAATATTGCAATTTCATCCCCACTTCCTCTATGGATTTCATGAGGCTATTTCACCAGGTATTCGGTTTATTATCTTTCGTAATATGGAATGTAACTAGATAAATAAAGCATAAATATGGATTAATTACTTGGCTGATTGTAATGATAGCCACTTTTCTGCATACGAAATATGATACAGGTTTTTCCTCCGGTGTCTGGTAATATTTTTACTACTTTTACTTCTACATCTTATGTTTACATTTTATTGAAAATATGTGGATGATTGGCAGCTGGTTAAATTAAGACTGACTTTAGTAAAGGAAAAAGTTTCTATAAAACAAAAAAACTGACACATCCTACCTCCAGTATTTCTGTGAACTTTAGCAGCATCTGAAATCTTATTACAGAGGGTTGTTCTTTAATATAGTATTTTTCAATAGCAATTTTAAGATGTGGGGACTTCAAGTCCCAGAATTCCCTAGCCAGCTTGAAACTCTAGTAGTATACAGCCTAATGGTAAAAAAAGAAAAAAGAAATAGCACAATTCCAGACAAGAATATATGCAAGAAAATACTAGATAAAACCAATGATGAGAATTCTGCATTATTATTATTATTATTATTCCCACAATTCTTTATTCTGTTTCCCTGGCTGCCGTTCTTCTCCCTGTCTTTTCATTCCAACATACCATTAACAGATTAATAGAGTTGTAAAGGACCTTGTAGGTCTTCTTGTCCAATCCATCACCCAAGCAAAAGATCCTACACCATCCCCAATAAATAGCACTCCAGTCTCTTCTTGAAAGCTTCCAGTGATGACGCTCCCACAACTTCTGAAGGCTTCTGGTTGATTTCTCTCAATGCCAGAAAATTTCTTCTTATTTCTAGGTTGAATCTTTCCTTGATCAATTTCCATCCATTATTCCTTGTCTGGCCTTCGGGGTTTTTAGAAAAATAGCTTGACCCCCTCCTCTCTGTGGCAGCCTCTCAAATATTTCAATACTGCTATTATGTCTCCCCTAGTCCTTCTCTTCACTAGATGAGCTATCCCAAGTACTTGCAACCATTCATTGTATGGTTTAGCTTCCAGTCATTCCTAATCATCTTGGTTGCTCTCCTCTGCACTTTTTCTAGAGTCTCAACATCTTTTTTATAGTGTGATGACCAAAAATGGATACAATATTCTAGGCGTGGTCCTACTAAGGCTTTATAAAGTGGTATTAGTACCTCTTGATTGTATCCCTCTGTTAGGATTGCATTGGCTGCTGCTGCACACTGCTGACTCACATTTAATTGGTTGTACACTAAGACTCCAAGATCCCTCTCACAGTTACTGCTGTTAAGCCTGGTTTCACCCAGTCTATATGTTTTACTTTTGGTTTTTCTTGCGTAAGTGTAAGACTTTACTTTTCTCTGCATTGAATTTTATCACACAGGGTGTGGAGAGGGGGGGAGGTTAGCATGGCAGCCACTACCATGCAATCTAAATCCCACCCTTTAATTTAATTTTATATGCTTCCCAATACATATAAGAAAGGCAGAGCTTTGACCTTTTTGATACCCCAACCCCTACTGTCACCCCTGGTTTGACCCCAGAGAAAGTCATTCTGAAGGGAGAAAATTCTGAAAGAAAACAAGTTCTATATTTCTGTCCAATGAATTGTTACACCATAATGTTACACCATAATGTGGTAAAGAGTTCCAAAATACAAGTCCAAAAGGAAACCCTTACAGCTAATTATAATAAAACAATAACAAAAAAAAATGTAAGAGTCCTGAGCAGGACTCAAAGACTTCCATGGTCCTTTCCAATACTGCTATTCTGCTATACAGTGGTGAAATCCAAAAAATTTTACCGATTCTGTGGGCATGGCTTGGTGGGTACGGTGTGGCTTGGTGGGCATGGCAGGGAAAGGATATTGCAAAATCCCCATCCCCACCCCTCTCTGGTGGCTCAGACTGCTAATACAGTCTGTTATTAACACAGCTGCTTGCAATTACTGCAGGTTCAAGCCCCACCAGGCCCAAGGTTTATTCAGCCTTCCATCCTTTATAAGGTAGGTAAAATGAGGACCCAGATTGTTGGGGGCAATAAAAGTTGACTTTGTATATAATATACAAATGGATGAAGACTATTGCTTAACATAGTGTAAGCCGCCCTGAGTCTTCGGAGAAGGGCGGGATATAAATGCAAATAATAATAAAAAACAAAAACAAAACTCTGGGGCCAGCCAGAAGTGGTATTTGCTGGTTCTCCAAAATACTCAAAATTTTCACTAGCAGTTCTCCAGAACCTGTCAGAACCTGCTGGTTTTCACCCCTGCTGCTATATACTTCTGTCTCCAAATAAACATATAAGCACATGTAGAGAAACACACCACAGCTGCAGCCCTGTCCAATGGCCAGAGCACATCAAGCAAGGTAGAGAATGGAGTCACCACCAGCATTCCAAATGTTGTACATTATTTACTTATTCATTCATTCATTTAATTTGTATTCCACCTTTACTACTTTTACAAATGGCAACAGCAATAGCCCTTAGACTTACATACCGCTTTATGTAACTTACATACCGCTGTATGTAGACTTACATACCGCTTTACAGCCTAAGTGGTTTAGAGTCAGCATATTGCCCCCAACAATCTGGATCCTCATTTTACTGATCTTGAAAGGATGGAAGACTGAGTCAACCTTGAGCCTGGTGAAATTTCATCTGCCAAACTGCTGTTTGCCAGTGATCAGCAGAAATAGCCTGCAGTACTGCACTCTAACCACGGTGCCACCGTGGCTCATTGAAATAATTCAATGCAAAGAACATAGTCAACATACTAGTCTGAACAGCAGCTGTATTTGCTTTGAATGTAAACTTGGCTCTCTGCACAGTGTAGTGTCCTATTTTGTTAGGATCCTGGAACATACTGAGAGACCCAGTTTAGTGTAATGGTCAGTTTAGGAACTGAAAAACCATGAGTTCTAGTTCTGCCTTATGCACAAAGCCATCTGGATTAATTTGAACCAATAACTTTTTCTAAAAAGCAGACTAAGGCAAACCATTTCTGAAAAACTCTTCCAGAAAATTGCAGGGACTTTTGGGTGTGATTTGGAGAGAAACACACATACAAAAATCATACCAAGAGCTATACTTTCACTGAAAGTATACCTCTGCTTAGGACTTCTAGGGAATATTGGCAGATGATGGAGAAAATAAAACAAAATCGGTATGTTCACCCGGCTATTTACTGAATTAAGACCTTCAGTTGAACATTTGAACATCTTTGCTCAGTTACAAAGGATTTCCATACATTTAGAAAATAGCAATAAATAACTGGAATTAATGCTCCTAGAAAACTATTTTTAGGTGGGCTTAAGATCCAGCTTCTCATGCTTGCATATGTGTGCTGAATGCTTTCATACACATTCACTTACTTATAACTCTGTCGGGAGATAAAATAGAAGAAAATGTGGTTTCTGTCATTTGCAGAGCCCAAATTATGCAAGTTTTAATAAATCAGTGCTTTAGCACATTATATTCATTCATTCATTCCTGGGAGGGGAAGTGTTCGTTCGTTCGTTCATTCATTCATTCATTCATTCATTCATTCATTCCTGGTAGATTTTAACTATTAAGACATGTTCCAAATCATAAGCAAATAGTAGCAAGGAAGTCTGACCAAAGCAAGCAAAGTTGCTTGTAAGGAAGCAGAGGGCAAATCAACAAATTTCTTCCTGCAACCCAGAAATACCTAAGGTAATTTTCAGAAGGGAGAAAATGAGTGTTGAGAGAGGTCAGTTATTCATTCAGAATCAAGAAGCTAGTTGACCTGGTTAAGCAAATACCTACAGATGGATAACCTCCGCTGGAATTTCAAAAAGCAGCTGATCAGAATGTAAAGCTTGTCTTCTCTTTGCTGATAAATGCAATCTTTAATCATTCACCTTATTCGGATTTTCCGAACTGGAGGAGAAAGAGGAAGAACGTATGCCAAGGTAAAATGTTAATATCCCTCTTGAGAAACAGCTAAATGCTAAACCATTCCGAAGTATAATTGAGTTCTGTCATCTGTCTTCAATACGATCATTCTTCTCTCTTAATCTTCTATTAAAAAAAAAACCCAGAAAGGAACTTGGAAAGGAAAGATGGAATTACGCCTTCAGCCAGACTTATTTCAAGTCTTCATATTTCCTTCGTGATTACCGTTGAGGCAAAAAAGATCAGTTCCATTGGACAATGGAAGACTTGCTGAGTATAAAGAAAAGACAAGCAATATAGTTTTAAAAGATTAAATCAAATTACAAACTGTAATTTGAGATAAACTTTTTATTTCTCTACAAGAAGCAAAAAGCAATGAATTCCTCTATTTCTTCAGCCTAATTATAGGATCGTGTCAATTTATTCATCAAACAAAAATGATGCTTATTTACAAAAAAAAACTTCTAACTGTTAATATTTATGTGCTCATTTTGAAAGTCTTATAATTGAGAACAAAAAAAAATATGGTGGAGGGAAAATTATCAACAGGTGAGTTATGCAGAAGGGCAATCTTTTGTTTAGATGTTGATGGCCAACCTCAAACATCTGAATTTTTCTTTCTTCTTTTTTCTTTCATCCACATGGCCTTCCAAGTGGAGAATTCAAAGAATTTTTTTTTCATTATTGTTGTTGGTCTTAATATTATTAAAGGTAAACTTTTTAGAAAGTTCCTGTAATGTTCTTTTACTTCCCCCCCTTTTTTTTTGCAAGTTTTTATTCCTGATTCTTCTTATTTGAAGAAGACTTTAATTTTTTGATCTTTGACCTGACCTCTGCCAGAATACATCATTTTATTCTAGGTTATACTTTTTCATTTTCAAAAATTGCATCTTAATATAAACCCAGTAATGCTCTATCTGGTTACTGGAATGGTCATTTCTAAATGTTTTATGTATAAATTTGTTCTTACCTATCCTTTTTCCACTAGACTGCAAAAGCAAGTTATATGGTTTATTTTATTTTTATTCCTTCTCTATTCCTTTGAACATTCATCCTTCTGCTTCTTAAGAATTCTTAAATTTTCCCCATCCTGCATATTTATTTATACGTTTGTATATGTATGTATGTGCATGCTTGCATCTAAACAATATATATACATATTCATATACATATACATACACACGTATGTATGTATCTATGTATGAATGAATATATGTATGCCATCCACATGAGTTATCAAAGTCAGTTTAGTGGTGAAAGCACAAGACTAGAAACTTGGAGACCTTAAGTCCTTGTCCTACCTTAACCTGATTGGTTGCACTCAGGCCAATCCTATAGTTTCAGCTCTAGGAAGGCAGCAATGACAAGCCATCTCTGAAATTTTACCAAAAAAACTGCAAGGACTTGTCCTGGCAAACACCAGGAGTCAATACTGATTTGAAGGAATCCACAGAAACAAACATCAAAGTTACTCTAAGTTTGCTAATAATTCCCTGTGGCTCATGTAGTCTGGACTACCAGCGTACAGGCAAAACAAATCTTGCATTGTTTTTAAAAAGAATTTAAAATTACTGAAACCAAAACTAGAAACTATTATCTAATTCCAGAAACAGGAACTCAGAAGAGGGGCAAGGAAGGACGGGCAGGGAGGGAGGGATTACTCTGATTTATAGCCAATGGGATATAAAATGTTATAGATTCAAGTTTACCAAGGCTAATACTGTAAAGGGACAGTTTTTATAATTATGGAGAGAGTACTAAAGAATATTAGACAATCCATACCTATTGCATCATTGTTTCAAAGATATTTCCTTACCTGAGCAGAGGAAGGGGGAGAAAGAGCAGTAAGGACAAGGCTTCTGAATTCTTGCTGACTTTTCCATTTAGTTTCCTCATGGAAATCTATCAGGAAGCATCAAAAACCTTCCTTCCTCCCCTTCTCTCCCTTCCCTCCCAAAATCTGTTGCACTTATGTATCATTTCACCCAGTTCAAGGTCCTGTTAACAAGAGTCTTAAGTAAGTTACTCAAGCATCTATACAAAGACAAGATTAGAAAGAACATTTGCATTTGCAAAAAACAGAAGAAGCTCTTTTGAACAGAGTGCCACAGTTTGTGCAGCATGAGCCATAGTTGTGCATTGGTTAGAACGCAGAACTGCAGGCTAATTCTGCCAACTGCCAGTTCAAAGCTCACCAGCTCAAGGTAGATTCAGCCTTCCATTCTTCCAAGGTCAGTAAAATGAGGACCCAGATTGCTGGGGGCAATAGGCTGATTCTGAAAAACCACTTAGAAAGGTCTGTAAAAGCACTGTGAAGTAGTATATAAGTCTAAGTGCTAGTGCTATTGCTCTATCTATCTATCTATCTATCTATCTATCTATCTATCTATCTATCTATCTATCTATCTATCTATCTATCTATCTATCTATCTATCTATCTATCTATCTATCTATCTATCTATCTCACCAGGCTCAAGATTAACTCAGCCTTCCATTCTTCCAAGGTTGGTAAAATGAGGACCCAGATTGCTGACTCTGTAAACTACTTAGGGAGGGTTGTGAAGCACTGTGAAGCGATTTATAAGTCTACAGTACGTGCTATTACTATTGCTATTCAGCACAAGACCAGATGTAGCTTAAATGTTTCTCAGTCTAAACTCATCCACAATAAGGGGTAATAACTCCTAACCCTGAATCTAGTAGAACATTGATAAAATAGATGCAGAGTCCATCTTCTCCTGAAGTGAAATATATTGTCCACTTTATTACAAATAATTCAATTTATTTAATTACTTTTTTTTTTGCTTAAATTTGACCATGTAGTAGAGATACATGGGATGAGATTTTTAAAAAAATCTCTGTAGATACTTCTCATACAACGTCATGTGTTTTTTTATTCTTTGTTTTCCTTGGCAGAAATATAAGAATCTACATCAGTCTGCTTCATTTTTTACAAAAAAGAACAAACTGCACCTCTAAAGATGAGCTTTCAGCTACTGTGCAAACATGCCTCTATTGTAATTCTATCTGCCATAATAGTATCACTAAAGAAAATAAACTGATCTCTAATTACAAAGATTATTTACCTTGTAATTAAAGTGGTGCCAGTAATTCAGATTTTTCTTAAGATAAATTGAATCTTATCTTTAAAAAAAAATATTTCAGGATAAATTACCAAGTTGATGAAACAGAGAAAGACAGCTCCCGGCTTCTCTATTGGAAGGTGTCATAGAGACAACAGACATCGGGAATAAACCAAATAAACATTTATATACCTCCCAACATATGACAATCAGAGGGACATAGTTATGTCAATATACTGTGCATAGTGTGATGACAAATGTTTTTTCTTCTCTTCCACTTCAGCAAGCATTATATAAAATAATAAAGGCAAGATAAAAATCTAATAAATAAATTAAATGGCTCAACGGATAGAGATGCTGAGCTTGTTAGTTGGAAAACTGACAGTCCGCATTCAAGACCTCAACTCTACTCAATGGGATGAACTCTTGTTACTTGTCCCAACTCCTGCCCACCTAACAGTTTGAAAGCATCCATATGTGGGTAAATAAATAGATACCACTTTGGTGGGTAGATAATAGCGTTCCGTGAACCTCAGCCACATGACCACAGAACTGTCTTCAGACAACACTGAGTCTCTCAGCTAAGAAATTGAGATGACTACCTCTCCCTAGAGTCAGACATGATTGGACAGGGGAAACCTTTAACTTTACCCTCTCATTCTCTAGTGAGATAAATACATTAGAATGGAATGAAATGGGATGGGATAGGATAGGATAGGATAGGATAGGATAGGATAGGATAGGATAGGATAGGATAGGATAGGATAGATTTTTTTATTGGCCAAGTGTGATTGGACACACAGGGAATTTGTCTTGGTGCATAAAAGAAAAGATACGTTCATCAAGAATCTTAAGGTACAACACTTAATGATAGTCATAGAGTACAAATAAGCAATCAGGAAACAATCAATATCAATATAAATCATAAGGATACAAGCAAATAAGTTACAGTCATACAGTCATAAGTGGAAGGAGATGGGTGATGGGAACAATTAGTAAATAGTTTGACAGATTGGAATTACACACTGGAATACTAAAGTTAAAAGTATACTATGGTAGCATCTTAGGATAATGAGAAAATATGGCTTTGAGACATGAACAAAAAAGTGACAGACTAACATAGTTCTTAAAAGGTTATTTGAATATTCATAGCAAATATATTTTTCATACCATCTAAAAGACAAGTTTTTAAATTGCTGGATAAACAACATTTAAATTAAATTGACCATATACTCTTAAGTAGGAGCATGAACTAACTAACTAACTAACTATTTATTTATTTATTTATTTATTTATTTGATGAACCATGGTGGTGTGGTAGTTAGAATGCAGTATTTTAAGCTAACTCTGCTGTTCAGTGCTGAGTTGTTTGCTGACAACTCAAAATTGACCCAGCCTTCCATTTATTTATTTATTTATTTATTTTGTCAAATACATATTAAATAATATATATAAGTATAAGCATGAATTGAATACATAAAATGAATACAGTTAAAGGGAACATTAGGACAGGGACAGTAGGCATACTGGTACTCTTATGCATGCCCCTTACAGACCTCTTAGGAATGGGGTGAGGTCAATAATAGACAGTCTTAGGTTAAAGTTTCGGGAATTTGGGGATGAGACCATGGAGTCTGGTAGTGCATTCCAGGCAAGTCATATTTTCTGCAATTGAGATTGGAGCGGTTCACTTTAAGTTTGAATCTATTCTTCCATTCGTTCATCCTTCTCAGGTTACTAAAATGAAGATCCAGATTGCTGTGGGCAATATTTCTAAACTGCTCAGAGAGTGATGTAAAATTCTACGAAGTTGTATATAAGTTTATGTGCTATTGCTATTTATTTATATATTTGTTTTAAAATCCAATTTAAATGTAAGAAAGCAAACAAGATAATTAACCCCCCCCCCAAAAAAAAATATAATCTCAGAAATAGTTAATAGAATTTCCAGTGATGGTAAAGAACAGATTTAATGGACACTTCTTAAACAGAGTGGCTAAGAATTCTGTACTCATATTTATAAAGAATTCAAAAATATCCCACATATAAAAAACAAATGTGGTTGAAATGACTGTCTACTGTTACATTAAAAATAGCTGCAGAGAGACAAAAAGCAAACGGCAACCTTGACAGAAGAAAAAATCATCCAATAAACACCAAATTCCAGAGAAAAGCAAGAAGTAGCAAATAGATGTATCTAAATAAGGAATACAAGGAAATTGAGGACAACGATCAAATGGAAAGCACAGCAAGAGATCTCTTCAAAAACATTTGTGAAATTAAGGGAAACTTACACAAAGACAAAATGATTAAAGATAAAAAGACCCCAGATCAGTGATAGGTACAAAGATAGGATCACTGAATAGAACCAGACATTTTGAAAGGTGAAATTAAATGGGCCCTAGAAAATATTGCTAACAACAAAGATGCAGAGTTTGCAAAATACCAGTAGAACTATTTAAAAACTTGCAAAATGATGCTGTGTTTGTGGGTAGCAGTGGGGAAAAAAACCCACAGAAGACTGAAAAAGATCAATCTGTATTCCAACACCAAAAAATGAAGTATTACTACTGAAACTACCAAACAATTGCAATGTCTAGGTCTCATGCTAGAAAAATACAGTTTAGTATTTTATAATCCTAATTTCAGCCATATTTGGAATGAGAAATGCTAGGGCTATAAGGAACAATGATAGCATCCATGAAATAAAGAGATGTCTGCAGACTTCTTGGGGAAAAGACTGTATAACACAGGGGTGTCCAACTTGGCAACTTTGTGGACTTCAACTCCCAAAATTCCTCAGCCAGCATTGCTGGCTGAGGAATTCTCAGATTTGAAGTCCACAAGTCTTAAAATTGCCAAATCTGGACACCCCTGGATAACATATCTAAACAAATTATTAAAGCATAGATAAAGTAGTTTATTTGTTTATTTATTTATTCATTCATTCATCCAATTTATTGGTCTCCACAGGGTAACTCTGGGTAGCTTACAATATTAAAAAAAAAGAAAAGAAAACTATATAAATAAAATTCTTCAAAGGTATAAGAATACAAAATACAATAGCTAAAAGATGGGGAAGGAAAGAGTAGGGTGAGCAGGGGGAGGTTGCAATCTGATATTAATCTATCAACCATCCCCAGCCTGAAGCCCCTCCTTTGGAGCCCCAGCCAGCTGACCAAATGTTTTCTCTTCTTCATCAACAAAGTGTATTATTGTCAACACTATTTCTTCTTCTTCTTCTTCTTCTTCTTCTTCTTCTTCTTCTTCTTCTTCTTCTTCTTCTTCTTCTTCTTCTTCTTCTTCTTCTTCTTCTTCTTCTTCTTCTTTTAATGGTTACAAAGATTCGGATAGTGTTGACTCATGGCCACAAAATGGAGAAGAGAGTCACCTCGTACAGTCAGCAATTTTACTAGCAGAGTAAAATCCACAGGGAGTCCTTTCCGTTCCTGTACAAAATTACTGTAAACAGTGAAGAAATGAAGAAAAAATGGTTTTGTACTGTGGGAGCTAAAGTGGATTCTTAAGAATATCTTTGAGCTCAGACAAATCATCCAATACAGCAATTTCAAGTGTCATCTCCTTTCAAAAGGATAACCATGAGTCTCTACTAGGTACACTTCTGTGAGGTTCTTACACATTCTTCATAATTTAAGCCACTCCAGTTATGTATATTGTTACTCCAGTTACGTGTATTGTTATTCTTTCTTCTGATTCAATATGATGAAATTGAACACCGAAACTGAACATTGAAAACTAAAACCTAAATATTTGGAGCTCATTATTGGTCAAGGCAAGGCAGGCCTTAGAGAGCCCTTTATTGTCCTCAAGAAATGTTCCTCAAATAGCCCTCCAAAGACCAGTAAGACTCCACTCCGTGCTATCCTGAAGACAGCCACCTTCAGTCTCCCAAACAACAGCCCATATATTACCAGGAAAGTCCACAAGAGAAAGTTTGGGAATAAGACAAATGGCAGTCCTCAAGAAAAATATAAGTTACAAGACAAAGGCAGTTCTGAAGGTAAAGCAATGCAAAGGGCCAACTCAGTCCACAAGGCAAGGGCCAACAGTAGTTCTCAAAGCAAAGGTGAAAAGCAGTCCTCTAAGCAAGGCAAAAATAAGCAATTGTTTCTGGCAAACTAACTCCCCACAGCTTCTCCTTAAGTCTCTGCATTCCAGGTGTTCCTTGTTAGGAGAGGTGGGACAACCTGTTGTGGTCTGCCAGCAGCCTGTGGAGCTAGCAGCGGAGTCAGAAAGTGAGGAGGCTGGGGAGGACAATGGGCCAGTCCTGAAGTCAGGGGAAGGCCCAGATGAGAATTCTGCATTGAAGGCAGAGATGGGGCCAGGGTCATCTGGGAGTGATGTGTGGACTCCGGAGCCTCCAGAGATGGACAGCAAAGAAGCAGAGGAACAGGAAAAGCCTGTTCCTGGTGCACGCCTGCGAAGAGCTGCCAGAAGGCAAGAGCAGTTAAAGCAAAAAGGACATCTCCGGAGTAAGGCCAGGAGATGATTGGCCCTTCCCATAAGGCTTAAAAGAACAGCAAAGACTCTTGGGCTCTTTGTAGGAAAGCAATGTTGCTACATCTGTTTCTAATTGCGTCTCTTGTTTCTGAACTTCATGGAGCTTTGCCAAGAAAAGCCCTTAGCAGGATGACAAAGAAGATAAAGATTTGTGATAAGGCCGAAGGACTTTTTCTGAAGGACTTGTTTTGGAATTAATCTGGACTAAGCTGGGAATGAAGTAATTCCCAGCTGTTATAATAAAATTTTGTTTTATTATAACAAAATTTTGCTACTTTGTTTAAGACTAAGTGTATCTTTTATGCCTACATGAGCCTAGGTCATAACACAACCTTTTCCCAAGGGTTGTCTTGCAACCCTTTTTTGAGCTTGCCTGTGCTCCATTCTGCTCTTCATGCTCTTGGATCAAGTGGAGGAGGCAGCTGTTCCTCATCAGAGTAGATCTGATGCCTATCATCACCACTGCCTGTCAGCAGCTGATTCTCCCCTATGTCTGCGAAGGCAGGCAGCTCTCTGTCTGGTCAACCACCTCCCCCAATGCTGGAGGGGCCTGGAACAGCATCATCCTCAGCCCCTGGCTCTCCAAATAGGCCAAGGGAAACCGTACTATCCCTGTCAGTTGGTCCCAGTTGCAACTCTTCCTCCTCCTCCTCCTCCTCCTAACCAGACTTCAATGGTTATGGCCATGACACTCATAATGCAGAACAAGAGCTACTGGAGAAGATATAACAGTAGAACAATTGAAGATGATCAACAGAAAATGAGATTGCTAGGTGCTATAACTGATGATACATGCATAAACTTGTAAGAATTCAAAGAAGCAGTATTGGCAATCAATCCTGGTGAAAGAATGTCCATCAGTTCACAAAGAATCAAAAATTAACAACCACTGCCCACAACTATTCTGCTCTCTGTCCGACTAGGAATCTGGAAACGTGTATTTTATCCTTGGTAAGAGATAGACTGAGAACTGTCTTCATGTTTCCAGAGCTCAAGTAAGGTTTAGCCTCTGTTTTTTTGTATCTGAATGCTAGATGTAATCTGGTGATGACAAGATATCTCACTGACAAATACAGTTAGTCTACAAGTGCTGTCTTGGGACTAATTTTGAAGCTTCATGTATGAAACACCTGCCCTAATATTTGGACTTCCCTGCTTCTTTTCCATTGTCTGCTTTTTACAACATATGAAGAACTCAAAAGGCTGCCACTGTTGAGCTCTTTAGTTATCTACAGTAAAGCTGTTGGATTACTATGGATATTGAATGATAAAAAGACATAGTGATAGTCACCTACGTTCACTGATTCATTAGCTCAAATTATACAGGCAATGCTTAACAATTAGTTTCTGTTAGAAGTATTTCTCTTCAAGATTCTACACTACTTGTTATTAATAACACCTTTCTTTTGCTTCTTCCTTCTGCTACTTTAGACTTTCTGTTATCAGAAGAATGGAACAAAATATATGAAACAATTCAACTATTCAGCTATTACTTAATAAACTCTTTAGAACCAGCCTAGGAATCTTCATCCCTATCATATTCCTAATGGTTTATGATGGAGTGAGATGGAAGATCTTGAAAATTAACTTACTGAAGCCAAATATCCTTCCTGGAGAGAACAGAGTCTTCCATCAAATTCAACATATTTTACATCATCTACGATCCAGCCACAGTGAATATGTATATTTCAGTGACTGATTGTATGCATCCCAAACAATGCAGATCTCTTCTCTCCTGTCTACAGCATAGTCCTTTCAGCAGTCTTGAGAAGGTTCCTGATTCAGGTGATCTCCAAGTGGTCTCAATGCTTCAGAGAGCCTTTCAGAGTGCTAATGACATCAGTCTTTCAGACTGCTAATGACTAGATGATTGCAAGAATATAAATCCTTCCAATCCCCACCATTCAGCCATAACTGAAGAAGCTTCTTCTGGATGAAAAATGTTTTCAAGGGGAAAAGCCAAGAAAGTCCAATTGCCTTTTGTATAGCATCTTTCAGGCAACCATATCCTGGATGACTGAAAATCTCCATAGACATTTAACACATTTAACAGCCTCTTAACTAAAAGACACATGAATTTTCCTTTGTTAGCCCAAGTTTTTCCTCTTGGGTTTGTAAAGTGTATGTGAGCCTAACCTTTCCTCTCTGCCTTCTAAATAGATGACATGTACTTGTTTCACCAAGAGTAACACCAGTATGGGATTACTGGCTATTTTTATCATTTGTGGCAGTTCTCACTTGCAAAGGAGAGCTCCTGAACAGTGCAAGGCTTTCCTGCAGCTTAAAGATTCCACCACTTTAAATTCTGAAATAAAAATTTACAGCTGCTTGTCAGACAAGAAGGAAAGGAAAAGATATTTTTTCCTCGACTCCCAGGATAGTGGTGTACATCTGTGGAAGCAAATGATCTCACTCTTTGGTAGAAAGGAAATCCTTTCCCCTGATGTATTTGAACAATTAAGCTGAATCTTGAATCACTGCTCAGAACAGGGTTACTTGGTTTTTCTTTCTGTTTGTTTACAAGGTAGCCAACAATAATTAAAACAGAGATTACAGGGAAGTGGAGGAAAAAACGTAACTGAAAATTAATACCTCTAGGTTTTCATTCAGAATCCAGTAGTGCGGAGAGGTTCTAGAGAGCTGGTGGCAGGGGTGAAATCCAGCAGGTTCTGATAGGTTCTGGAGAACTGGTAGCAGAAATTTTGAGCAGTTCGGAGAACCCGCAAATAGCACCTCTGGCTAGCCCCAGAGTGGAGTGGGAAATTTTTCAGTATCCTTCCTTCCCCTGGAGTGAGGTGGGAATGGAATGAATGAATGAATGAAGATCCTTCCCCTGCCACACCCACCAAGCCATGCCACGCCCACCAAGCCATGCCCCCAGAACCAGTAGTAAAAAAATTTGAATTTCACCACTGGCCGGTGGATATATCCTTTTAAAAAGAGAGTCTTTCTTGACCTTTCCTTCCCAGGAGAAAGAAAAATGTCGGATGTGTAACAAATCTGAATTTGTTCATTTTTTTTTTAAGGGAAGGGAAGAAGAGAGTAAGAGAAGAGAAGGGGAAAGAAGAGAAGGGAAACACACTGTATATACCCAATGTTCCATTCAAAATCATAGTGGAGAAAAGGAAGAAGAAGCATGTCAATAGATACTGTAACATTTGGTGCCAATAAAGAAAAAGATGATAGATAGATAGATAGATAGATAGATAGATAGATAGATAGATAGATAGATAGATAGGTAGGTAGGTAGGTAGGTAGGTAGGTAGGTAGGTAGGTAGGTAGGTAGGTAGGTAGGTAGATAGATAGATAGATAGATAGATAGATAGATAGATAGATAGATAGATAGATAGATAGATAGATAGATAGATAGATAGATAGATAGATAGATGATAGTTCAAGTCTAAACGGTGAGGTTATTAATGCTCTGTGAACTTGGTTATTTGCTTGCAGACATTACTCAATTACGTAACATCTTTAGTGCTAACCCAGGGCTAGCCCAGACCAGGGGTGGATTTCACTTAGCTTTACTACTGGTTCATTTGTGCACACTTGTTTTGCTCACATGCACCACATCTGCACATTTGATGATGTCTGGATGGGTGGGTGGAGTCTCCCCACCAGGGCGAACCAGTAGCAACCCACCAATGGCCCAGACTGAGATGTTACTTGTTAGAAAACAAAAGACCTGCAAGCAAACCATCAAGTTCAGAGAGTACCAAGGACTCAATTTAACAGCATTTGAACAGAAATTAGAAAGTAATTTGTGCAGGAATCTATAAGTGTGTGCGTCAATTTCTGCAACCTGGTGACATTATTGCAAGTATGCAACATTTATAACAAATATACTTCTTGATTCTCATCAGTCTCCCACTGTTTATTTTATGACTTCCTTATCCCTGGTATTCTAGGGGGGTTATAGAAAAGAAGGCATATCTGAGAAATAGGTAGGAAGGTTTGTCTATCTGCCTGCCTGCCACCTCTCCCTCCCTCCCTCTTTCTCTCTCTCTCTCTCCAATGTGATTTTTTATTGGATAAAATAAACATAAATAATATAAATATAAATAAATATTAAACACCCTAATTTTTTTCTGCCACCGGTGGGATTTTTTTGGGGGGAGGGGTTAATGATTTTAAAAATCGATAAGCATGTCTCCATTCCTCTTACTTGGAGTTAAGACAACACTTCTTCTAAAATTACCCCAATTGAAACATATAGACCATTTAAAAAACAAGATACATTATTATTTTATCTTTGTAAAGTGAGTAATATTTCCTAAACTGTCTCACACTTTCAGTAAATAACAGAAATAACTAAATTTGCAAAAGTTATTTAGGAAAAAAAATTATGTTTGTGGCACCCCAATTGTGGCATTCCACTTTACTCCTAATTTCTCATCCTATCAATTTGTGCATGCTAACAGTGAAAGAAACAAAACCGTACTAAACATACACTGTGTTTTTGCCTGCTTCTAAATAACCATTGTAGTATCTCAATGAAGTTCTAAAACTGTTCCATAGCAAAACTCGTGACACTTATCAGTGTGACAACCCAGCTCATTGCCAATGCAGATTCAGTACTTTTGGGTAATTATTTTTTTTTTTGCTAATAACTATTGTAACATCTAGCATATGGACAGAATCCAAACCTTACATATAAGTGAGATAATGACTTATATCCTAAATCCTTACAGAGATGACAGATCAGCAGATAATGAGGCAAGTATTTCAAAATCTTCTCCACATGTGTAAAGCCTTGTTTGCATAAAATTAGTTTAAAGTAAGTTTGAGATGTATCTTTCCAATTACCAAGGTATCCAAGCACTACCTTGAAAACTTCAGGCTTGCTAACCAGGAGGATCTTATACAGCCCCATCAGTTCTGGAAAATATAAGACTAGGTCTCTAAATTTTCATAATGGACACCTACCATGACTATTAAAGTCAGTTCAATTCCTTTTTTTTTCTGAAATCCCTCAAATCTGGCTATGTCATCAGATCTGAGCTCCCAGGAGACAATGAGGTGATGCCTTTGCTAATATAATTCCTTGTGTGCCTTCCACTTCCCTAATTTTTTTTAGATGTTTATTGCTTTATACCTTGGTTGTATACCACCCAGAGTCATTTCTTGTGAGAAGGGCAGCAATATAAATTGAATAGATAAATAAAATAAATATGAATACCTCATTTTATGAAAAAAGCAGGAACCAAAATTCAAGTAACCGCTTCTTTTTTAGAAAAAAAATGCTTTTAAACCTCTAAAAAGTTAAATACTGAAACTGAAGTGGTTAAAACTAGGGTGTCCAAGGCCACTTCTGTTTGCTGCTGCTGCTGCTGTTCCTCTTCTTCTTCTTCTTCTTCTTCTTCTTCTTCTTCTTCTTCTTCTTCTTCTTCTTCTTCTTCCTCCTCCTCCTCCTCCTCCCCCTCCTCTTTTTCTTTTTCTTTTTCTTTTCCTCCTCCTTCTCCTTCTCCTCCTCTTCTTCTTCTTCTAGACTCATCGGGAGAGGCAAATAACTTTTCTCAGTATGTGCTAAAATAATTAGGATAAATCTTTGTTGTCTTTGAGAATAGGCACAGTTTGTTACAAACACATCATAATTACTGATCTGTTATCATCAAGAAACATTTATAAGACATATTTATCACTCTTCCAATGTCACATTATTCTGCCCATTCTCCTGCCTGATTTGCTAGTTGAATTTTAAAAGATAACTTGAGTAAGGCATATTTTAGCTGTGCATTTGAACCACTGTCAAGATTTTAGCAGGCAGTTAGTGAGTCTCCTCTTCCAACATTCATGAGATTACTTCAATTCTATACAAAGCATATTATCCAACTTTTTCCTATGATGGAATGGAATGAAGGATCTCAGAACCAATTCACAGATTTTTCAGTCCTGCTTCATCATATATATTTTGCCATTTTTTGGATTCCATTACCAGCACTATTAGAAAAATCATCTTATTAAATTTAGCTCATAAATCGTGAACCAAGGCTATCATGTCCAAGGAGGTGTTAAGCTAATTTTCAACCCAAATATTCAAATAGAAAATTTGCTAACTAAATGATAGCAAGCAAGGCATTATTCTGGAAATAAAACTTCCAAACACCGACAAAAGGCAAACAGATTTTATTCTAAATCAAGCTGAATTTCTTTGAAGCCCTTCAGCAGTGGATTGGATTCAACCTTATCCAAAAACTTATTGTAATGGCAATTAATGACATGTGCACAGATGGACATCTGGGCTGAAGAAATAGTAATGATGTTTTTAATTGCATGTTCAGAAGACTACCTTCCAAATACACATGCAACTATCACATAAGGAGCAACTGCATGACTTGATCACTGGAACCTACTTTGATGCTAAGATTAGAAACAATTCCTTAAACGAATAACCCAAGTAGAAAACTAAACTACAGTAAATCAGTGGAGAATTAAGTCATAAACAACAGAAATATTAAGTAGCTGTGATCAGCAAGAAAATGGAAAAATTAATATATGTTACTGTGGTGTGTGAAGGCATTTGTGCCTTCAAATCAATCTTGGCTCTTGGTAAGTGTCTGGATGAGTCCATGAAGTTTTCTTGGCAACATATTTCAGAAGAGGTCTGCAGTTGCCTTCTTTCTAGGATTGAGAGAGAGCAATTGGCCAAAACTTACCCAACTGGCTTCATTCCTTAGGCAAAACTAGAACTCAATGTCTCCCAGTTTCTAGCCCAATGCCCAATGCCTTTAATCATTGCACCAAACTGACTTTCAACCAAATAGATAAGCATCTTGTGTTTAGCTAATTAGAAACACAAGATGCCTTGTGTTTGTAGCCTTCTAAAAGCTGTTGCTGAAATTGATAAAAAGATAAGGAGAAAGGGACCTTTTCTGCTGCCATAATTTTTACATTCTAAATTCTAAACATATCCAAATCCAAAACTGTGGAAAGCAATAGTCCTCTTTTTCTTGCTATGACGCCAGTGAACCCTATACTCTACCCATTCATCCTATTGAAGACAAAACTAGGCTGCACAATTTAACATAGCATATTCTAAGTCTTCTAAATTAACCTGCTAACATTAAACACAATGAGGAATCCTGTCCTATCACCCATGTCTAAATAAAATCCAGAAATTCAGCTTACTGCATCTGTATCTTACTTGGACATAGGTGAAAGGGCAGAGAAAAGAAAGCACCATTAACCCAAACAATAAATCATGTTGGATCCACCTTATTTGCTGCTTAAACAAGTAGAAATCTTAAGTATAGATAGGTACCATAAGATCTTCATTATTGTTATTTTATTGTCTTGTTTACTTGGACTTCATTTACCACCTTAAATTGAATAGCAGCCATATATCTACCACCATTTGATAAGGCTGATAGATTACCTGAGCCATTTATTTTTCAGAACATTCATTTTAGCCAACAAAACATCTTTCTCTTCTGAACTTACTTATGGTGACAACAATTAAGGCTTCAGCATTTTAATGAGTGTCAAGTGACCTGAAAGCATTAATGTAATAAATCATTCATTCTGGCTGGCACTTAGCCAAAAACAAGCAGGCAATTGATTGATATGACACTGTTTAGATTAATGTGGTGATGTATGTTTGGATAAAGCAGGTATTAGGTCTCACAGCATTACAAATTACCCAACCTATTTTAGTTAGATAACTTAATCTCATATTGTTTTGTTTTACTTTTTTATTTCAGGAAAATGTAGTATGCAAACCATGATTAAATCACTATGTGGCTATGTAAGCCCATGGATTGACATTAATATTGTGTACTATCTTTTACCTGATATAATTGATAGCATAAGATAAGGAAAAACAGAGTGCAATGGCAGCCAAAAAAGGCAATGCAATCTTAAACTGCATTAACAGAGGGATTCAATCATGATCACATAAAGTACTAATACCATTTCATAAAGCCTTAGCAAGACCACACCTAGAATACTGCATCCAGTTTTGGTTACCACACTATAAAAAAAATGTTGAGACTCTAGAAAAAGTGCAGAGGAGAGCAATCAAATTAATTAGGGGACTGGAGACTAACACATATGATGAACGGTTGCAGGAACTGGACATGGCTAGTCTAGTGAAGAGAAGGACCAGGGCAGACATGATAACAGTGTTCCAATATTTAAGGGGCTGCCACAGAGACGAGGCGGTCAAGCTATTTTCCCAAGCACCCAAAGGCCAGACAAGGAATAATGGATGGAAACTGAACAAAGAGAGATTCAACCTAGAAATAAGGAGGAGAACAATCAACCCATGGAACAGCTTGCCTTCGGAAGTTGTGGGAGCTTCATCACTGGAGGCTTTCAAGAAGAGATTGGACTTCCATTTGTCAGAAATGGTGTAAGATCTCCTGCTTGGGCAGGGGATTAGACTAGCCAGCATGTATTGGAGTTTAATGTAAGGCTAAAGGAGTGATATAAATGGGAAGGCTTTGGTTTTATTAGTCATGATGTCTGCAACTGGTCCAATGAAAAATTGTACAAAAGAGATGGATTGCATCCATCAAAGAAAGGGACTGAGTTACTTAGCAATACATTCATAGAATTTCTGGATAAACATTTAAACTGAACAGTGGGGACAGAGAATTAATTGATACAGAAAATTTCTGTCCTCAGCAATCCAAAATTAATAGGGTTATCAGTGCATGTAACATAGATGTCTGTGTGGGTAAGATTATCAGCCCTGCTATCAAGCAAAACCAAGCATTTAATAGTGAGTGCCATACGATATGCACTAGTCAAACAGGTGGCAAGAAAGTAGGGGCACTCAGCACAACACAGGTTATGTAGACAGTAAACACAAGGTCAATCAAAATTGACTCAAATGTCTATACACCAATGCACAGAGTATGAGGAATAAACAGGGTGAATTAGAAATTCAAGTAAATGAGGGCAGATATTATATTGTTGCCATTATGGAAACTTGGTGGGATAAAACCGACAAATGGAACATACATTATTTTTTAAAAATAGACCAAATAAAAGAGGAGGTGGAGTTGCACTATATATAAGAAATAACTACATCTCTACAGAAATAGAGCACAACAATGATGAAAATTATCTTGAACGCATTTGGGTCAATATTAAAGGGGGGGGGAATGATATTGCCATAGGTCTATACTATAGGCCACCCAACCAAACAGAGGAAGTAGATGAACTTTTTGCTAGTCAGCTAACTAAGCTATGTAGGAAGCATATCACAATAGTAATGGAGGATTTTAACTACCCTGACATCAACCGGGAGCCAAACTCTACACCAAGTGGAAGATCCAACAGGTTTCTAACAAACCTAGCAGACAACTTCATTTCCCAAAAAGTAGAGAAGGGAACAAGGGGATCAGCCATATTGGACTTAATTCTCACTAACAGAGATGAAATGATAGAAGGTGTTGAAGCTACAGGAACCTTGGGGGCAAGTGATCACGCAATACTGGAATTTAACATTATGCAAACACAAGTAGTAGAACAAAGTCAAACTAGAGTCTTGGACTTTAAGAGAGCTAATTTCAGTAAACTTAGAGAGAGCTTGAGAAGGATTCCATGGATAAGAATCCTCAAGGGGAAAACAACTCAAGAAGTTTGGGAAATTTTGAAAAGTGAGATTATAAAAGCCCAGTCTAGCACAATATCAATGAAGAAGAAAAATAATAACTCTCAAAAGAAACCAATATGGATGCATAAAGAACTATCTGACAAATTGAAAGACAAAAAGGACAAGTATAAAAAGTGGAAAGAGGGGCAAATAACTAAGGCAGAATATCAGCAAATAGCCTGAGCCTGTAAAGATGAAGTGAGGAAAGCTAAGGCTCACAACAAACAAAGGCTAGCGACAAAAGTAAAAAAATAACAAAAAAAGCGTCTTCCAAAATGTTAAAAACAAGAAAAAAGTCAAGAAAACAATTGGCCCATTGCTGGGAGAAAATGGCAAGAAGGTGACAAGCAACAGGGAGAAAGCAGATCTACTTAACTCATTTTTTGTATCTGTCTTTACACAAAAGGAAAAAACAATCCAACCTATCAAAAACTGCACCACAAAAAACAGATTAGGAACACAAGTTAAAATAGGGGAAAAAATGGTAAGTGAACACCTGTCTATCCTAGACGAGTTCAAATAGGGGCCTCTGGTGGCTCAGGCTGCTAAGACAGTCTGTTATTAACAGCAGCTGCTTGCAATTAATGCAGGTTCAAGTCCCACCAGGCCCAGGGTTGACTCAGCCTTCCATCCTTTATAAGGTAGATAAAATGAGGACCCAGATTGTTGGGGGCAATAAGTTGACTTTGTATATAATATACAAATGGATGAAGACTATTGTTTGACATAGTGTAAGCCACTCTGAGTCTTCGGAGAAGGGCAGGATATAAATGCAAATAAAAAAAAATCACCAGGACTGGATGGATTACACCCCAAGGTTCTGAAGGAACTGGCAGATGAGATCTCAGAACCACTGAACCATATCTTTCAAAGATCCTGGAGCAAGGGGAACTGCCAGAGGACTGGAAAAGAGCTGATGTAGTTCCCATCTTCAAAAAAGGAAAAAACAGATCCAGGAAACTACAGACCTATCAGCCTGACCTCAATACCAGGGAAGATTCTGGAAAAGATAAGCAACGAATCATTGAACACCTAGAAGCAAACAAAAGCCAACATGGGTTTGTCAAAAACAGATCATGCCAGACTAATCTCATTGCATTCTTTGACAAAATGACAAAATTAATGGACCAGAGGAATGCTGTCGATATAATTTACTTGGACTTCAGTAAAGCATTTGATAAAGTAGACCATAACTTACTACTAGATAAAGTAGAAAAATGTGGGTTAGACAGCACCACCACCAGATGGATTCGTAACTGGCTGACCAACCGCACTCTACGTATAGTCCTCAATGGAACTACATCCACATTTTTATTTATTTATTTATTTATTTATTTATTTATTTTGTCACAACATCATATAAAAGGATTTTATAATATATAAACATATATATGAGTAAATATTAGGAGGTATAAGCATCTATATATATATAGGAAAAAGAAAAGAAAAACAATAGGACAGGAACGGTAGGCACATTTGTGCGCTTATGCACGCCCCTTATGGTCCTCTTAGGAATGGGGTGAGGTCAATAGTAGAAAGTTTTTGGTTAAAGCTTTTAGGATTATGGGAAGAGACCACAGAGTCAGGTAAAGTATTCCAAGCACTGATGATTCTGTTACAGAAGTCATATTTTCTGCAATCTAGATTAAAGCGGTTAACATTAAGTTTAAATCTGTTGGTTGCTCTTGTATTATTGCAGTTAAAGCTGAAGTAGTCTTTAACAGGAAGGACATTACAATAGATAATTCTATGAGTTAAACTTAGGTCTTGTCAAAGGCGACGGAGTTCCAAGTTTTCTAAGCCTAGGATTTCAAGTCTGGTGGGATAAGGTATTTTGTTGTTTTCAGAGGAATGGAGAACTCTTCTTGTGAAATATTTCTGGACTCGTTCAATTGTATTGATGTCAGAGATGTGGTGAGGGTTCCAAACAGGCGAGCTGTATTCTAGAATTGGTCTAGCAAATGTTTTGTATGCTCTGGTTAGTAGTGTAGTGTTTTTGGAAAAGAAGCTACACAAGATTAGGTTTACAACTCTTAGAGCCTTTTTTGCTATGTAGTTGCAGTGGGCTTTGGCACTTAGATCATTTGACATGAAAACTCCAAGGTCTTTAACGGGGTGGGGGTCATCTGTAAGGTAATGTCCATCAAGTATGTACTTAGTGTTTGGGTTCTTTTTTCCAATATGTAAGACTGAGCATTTGCTGGTTGAGATTTGGAGTTGCCAAGTTTTAGACCAAGTGGTTAGATGATCAAGGTCTTTTTGGATGATAGATGCATTGTCTGTGGTGTTAAATAGTTTGACATCGTCAGCAAAGAGAACACAATTACTTGTGATATGGTCACAAATATCATTAATGTATAGTATGAAGAGTGTTGGTCCAAGGACGCTGCCTTTATTTATTTATTTATTTATTTATTTATTTTGTCACAACATCATACAAAAAGATTATATAGTATATACACATATAAACATATATAGGAAGAAGAAAAGAAAAACAATAGGACAGGAACGGTAGGCACGTTTGTGCGCTTATGCACGCCCCTTATGGTCCTCTTAGGAATGGGGTGAGGTCAATAGTAGAAAGTTTTTGGTTAAAGCTATTAGGATTATGGGAAGAGACCACAGAGTCAGGTAAAGTATTCCAAGCACTGATGATTCTGTTGCAGAAGTCATATTTTCTGCAATCTAGATTAAAGCGGTTTACATTAAGTTTAAATCTATTGGTTGCCCTTGTATTATTGCAATTAAAGCTGAAGTAGTCTTTGACAGGAAGGACATTACAATAGATGATTCTGTGAGTTAAACTTAGGTCTTGTCGAAGGCGACGGAGTTCCAGGTTTTCTAAGCCTAGGATTTCAAGTCTGGTGGGATAAGGTATTTTGTTGTTTTCAGAGGAATGGAGAACTCTTCTTGTAAAATATTTCTGGACACGTTCAATTGTATTGATGTCAGAGATGTGGTGAGGGTTCCAAACAGGTGAGCTGTATTCTAGAATTGGTCTAGCAAATGTTTTATATGCTCTGGTTAGTAGTGTGGTGTTTTTGGAAAAGAAGCTACGCAAAATTAGGTTTACAACTCTTAGAGCTTTTTTTGCTATGTAGTTGCAGTGGGCTTTGGCACTTAGATCATTTGACATGAAAACTCCAAGGTCTTTAACGGGATGGGGGTCGTCTGTAAGGTAATGTCCATCTAGTATGTACTTAGTTTTAGAGTTCTTTTTTCCTATATGTAGCATTTGAGCATTTGCTGGTTGAAATTTGGAGCTGCCAATTTTTAGACCAAGCGGTTAGATGGTCAAGGTCGTTTTGAATGATAGAAGTGTTGTCTGTGGTGTTAAATAGTTTGACATCGTCAGCAAAGAGAACACAATTACTTGAGATATGGTCACAAAGATCATTAATGTATAGAATAAAGAGTGTTGGTCCAAGGACGCTGCCTTGAGGAACGCCACTCTTGACAGGAACAGGATTTGATAAAGCATTGCCAATTTTGACCACTTGTTGTCTGTTAGACAGAAAAGCAGATATCCATTTGTGAAGGGGTCCTGAGATGCCATAGGATTTTAGTTTTAGGAGAAGTTTATCGTGTACTACTGAGCCAAAAGCTTTGCAGAAGTCTATGTAGATTGCATCTATTGTTTTGCCTTGATCAAGATTTGTAGTCCATATGTTTTTACAGTGGAGAAGTTGTAAGTTGCATGATAACTTTTTCCTGAAACCAAATTGTTTGTTGGAGAGTAGGTTGTTAGTTTCTAAGTGTGAGGTAATGGATTGATTGATGATAGATTCCATGACTTTGCAGGTGACGCAGCAAAGGGAGATCGGTCTGTAGTTTTCGACTAAGCTGGGGTCTCCTTTCTTGAAGATGGGGATGACTGTGGCTAGTGACCAAAGTTTGGGAAGAGAACTGGTAGTGAAAGCTTTATCAAAGATAATACTTAGGGGTTCAGCTATATTAATGGAAAGTTTTTTTAAGAAATATGCACATAGACCATCAGGTCCAATAGAAAGCGATGGTTTTAAGTTGTGAAGAGCTTTACCAACGTTGTCTTCTGTGAAATCTATATGAGTTAAATCATCATAGTCATTGCTGGTTCGTTTGTGGAATGTTGGATATGTGTTATCGGAGTTAACAAAACTGAGCCAAAGAAAATGTTGAAGAGGTTTGCTTTGACTGTTTCGTCATTGCATTCTTTGTTGTTAGAATCTTTTAGTGGTGGGATGGATCTTGAATCTTTAAGTTTACTGTTGACAAAATTATAAAACACGATTGGAATTTGTGCGTAGAAGGTTTTCTTCTTGCTTGGTGTGGTAATTTGTGCATTCAGTTTTATTTGGTTGCATATGTTTCTGTAACGGTTTCTGAAGTTTGTAACATAGCCTTTTTGTTTCTTTTCCAGAGGATTTTTTTGATTGAAGCTTTTTATTGATATGGGTAGTTTGTTTTTCTTGGACATGGTAGTCATTCGTGGTACATATAATTTAATGACTCTATTGATTTCAAGTAGGAAGATTCTATAGAGGTCATCAGCGGTTATGCAGGTTGCAAACAGATTTTGCCAGTTCAGAAGTGAAAGATCGTTGTTTATAAGGTCGTAATTGGCTTTCTTGAAGTTGTAGTTGGGAGTTCTGGTGTTATGGCTATTTAAGTATGGACGTATATTGAGACGAAAATCAATCGTGCAGTGGTCACTGTTGGAAAAAGGTTCTTTAATTTGTAGTCCATAAATTGAGTTTGGGTTGTTGCAGAAGATGAGGTCAAGGCAGTTGTTGAGTCTTGTATTGTTAGTTACAAGTTGTTCAAGACCTAGGTTTGTAACAGCGTTGTATAGTGTAGTATGGATTGGGTCAGTTGAACATTCATTGGTTGTCCAGTTAATGAGAGGTAGATTTAAGTCACCAAGGAAGATAAGAGGGTATGGGCAAGAGGTAGTCCATGTTAGCATTGAGGTTAGCATATTTGCGTGGGTAATGTCATAGTCGGGGGCTCTGTAGCATAGTAAGAATCGAAGAGTAGTGTCAAGGGATAGGTCGCATACTATAGTTTCAGGAAGAGAGAGTTTATGTGCTACTTGGATATTTTTTAGATTCAGTGTCTTTTTGTAAAAGATAGCCACTCCACCACCTCTTCGGTTTTCCCGATCTGATCGATAGACTTGATATTCTTTGTTTGAGATAATGGAGTCAGGAAGGGATGAGTTCAGCCATGTTTCACAAACAAATATGATATCAAATGTACCACTGTTTAACAAGAGGATAAATTCAGGTAATTTGTTAACAATGCTTCTTGCATTCGTCAATTTGCATTTGAGATCTGTAGTAATTGGTGTTGCAGAGGTAAGGGGCGTGCATACCTAGTTTTGGATGTTTGTAGGTGCAGTGGAGTACCCCAAGGCTCTGTTTTAGGCCCAGTATTCTTCAACATCTTCATCAATGACTTGGACGAGGGGATAGATGCGGAACTCATCAAATTTGCAGATGACACCAAGCTGGCAGGAATAGCCAACACTCCAGAAGATAGCCTCAATATACAGAAGGATCTTGACTTGAACATTGGGTGCTAACTAACAAAATGAAATTCAACAGTGAAAAAAGTAAGGTTCTACATTTAGGCAAAAAAACCACCAAAATGCACAGGTACCGTATATGTGGTACCTTGCTCAATAGTAGTACCTGTGAGAGGGATCTTGGAGTCCTAGTGGACAACCATTTAGATATGAGCCAGCAGTGTGCAGCAGCTACCAAAAAAGCCAACACAGTTCTGGGCTGCATAAACAGAGGGATAGAATCAAGATCACATGAAGTGTTAATACCACTTTATAATGCGTTGGTAAGGCCACACTTGGAATAATTTTGGTAGCCACAATGTAAAAAAGATGTTGAGACTCTAGAAAGAGTGCAGAGAAGAGCAACAAAGATGATTAGGGGACTGGAGGCTAAAACATAGGAAGAACAGTTGCAGGAACTTGGTATGTGTAGTTTAATGAAAAGAAGGACTAGGGGAGACATGATAGCAGTTTTCAATATCTCAGGGATTGCCACAAAGAAGAGGGAGTCAAACTATTCTCCAAAGCACCTGAGGGTAGAACAAGAAGCAATGGGTGGAACTAATCAAGGAGAGAAGTAACTTAGAACTAAGGAGAAATTTCCTGACATTAGAACAATTAATAAGTGGGACAACTTGCCTGCAGAAGTTGTGAATGCTCCAACACTGGAAATTTTTAAGAAAATGTTGGATAGGCATTTGTCTGAAATGGTGTAGGGTTTCCTGCCTGGGCAGGGGGTTGGACTAGAAGACCTCCAAGGTCCCTTCCAACTCTGTTATTATACTATAGATGACCTAAAAGGTCCCTTTCAACTCTGTTATTCTGTTATTATCTTTGAAAGAATCAGATAGATCTGATTTATCTCAAGATGAAGAAGTGAGAATTGACTCAATGAAATACTTTGCATCACCTTGAAGTCTTTTCCAGCTCTTGTAACAGCTATAGAAAGTTTCTGAAGAAATCTTGGAAGAGTATAAAGTGACATGATGAAGCACCTGCCTTGGTTTTCAGAAGCAAGAGGCCCACTGTCTTTTGTAAGCAAGCTCCAAATTCCAGCCATCAATGATACAAAGAAGCATTTCCTCAAACATCTTCAAAATCCTTGTAAAAAATTCTGCAAATCCCCAATTTCCAGTTCAACCAATCCAAGATATATTTTTTAAAGAGATTTCTATGTTCATGAATTTTAGAAGTTTAGAAGTGAATTTTAAAAAACCCTTATGAACAGCATACAGGTAGTCCTTAACTTACAACATTTAATGACCATTCAAAGTTATAACTGCACTAAAAAAAGTGACTTATGACCATTTTTCACACTTACCATTGCAGCTTCCCCATGGTCATGTGATTAAAATTCAGATGCTTGGCAACTCATTCCTATTTATGATGGTTGCAGTGTCCCAGGGTCATGTGATCATCTGTTCTGACAAGCAAAGTCAAGCCAGATTCACTTAACAGCTGTGTTACTAACTTATCAACTGCAGTGATTCACTTAAGAACTCTGGCAAGAAAGGTTGTAAAATGAGACAAAACCAATGTCTCGCTTAGCAACAGAAATCTTGGGCTCAATTGCCATTTTAAGTCAAGGATTACTTGTATGTATAGCATATTAACAATGCTTGAAAAGCAGTCTAAAGGAATACTGTATTGAAGTGTTGCTCTGGTACAATGTGAGAATTATAGTATTTATGCTCATACATACACCATGCAAAAATATAAAATAACAATGGTAAAACATAAGCTAAAAATCTTCTACATATTTACTCAGAAATAATTCTTCATAAATTCATTCAAGATTAAATATTGGTAGAAATTTAGCTTTCATCTGGAGTTCCCTGCAATTTCCTAGGCAAACTACCATGGACCACAAGGGGACTCATGCAAACAAAACCTATATAAATAATTGTTCCTTCATAAATTCATTCATTCATTCATTGGATTTTTAGGAGTACTGAAGTCAAACAGTGAGAGTCTGGGAAAGGTATGACAGAAAACAAAGAAGCAAATAACCAGGTATCAGTAAATATACATAATATATCTAGTATCACAAATGGAAGAGCAACCAAACACAATAATGAAAATAACCAAAAGGGGACTTCACACTGAATTCAAATAACCTGGGAAAGAAATAGTTCTTAATCTTTTTACTATATGTATTTGTAAGAATATTTGGAAAAAAATTTTTTTTTATAAATCTCACTTGAATATTTCTAGAAAACATAGGAACATATTTAAATGTGTATACATACACATCAGCCAGCCAAAGAATTTACTTCAACATAAAATTAGAAATAGTTCATTATTTTTCATCTGAAATCATGGGAATTGTCTTGTCTCTATCTTTCTTCATAATGGTTTTGCTGGCAAAGACTAAAGAATAAGTCAGCCATAAGATAAATGTGATTATTTCACATACTCAAAGATAGAGGAGTTCAGCAGTTTCAAAAATGCTGTCTTAAATTATTGGCAGGAGAATTTCAAAACTGGATCAAATTTCATATGGAATATGAAGTGCTAGAGAGCCCAGCAATTACTAATGCAATTCTCAATTCCACCTTTCATACTAAGAAGTGGCAAGGGAACAAAAATAGGGTGATAATTGTCAACTTTATAAGCTTTTCACATCACATGAACAGGTGGCAATGTGGCCTGCTTAGAGCTGAACATGATTCCTTTAGATTCAAATTGCAATCTATAAAGAGGGAGAGAAGGCCAAAGATATATCAAGATGCCCTCAGTCAGGCTTCAAGAATCTCAGTTCAAAGTCTTCAGCAGCTGCATTCCTGTCATTGCAAATTTAAATCCAACATCTAAAGGTTCATTAACACTTTCTATTTGCACTTAAATATGGATTAAAAGGGGGTCTCCTTCAAGTAAGGCTTAACTCCTAGAGCGCTCTTGGGCACTTCATGCAAGCAGATGCAGTTTACTATTGCATTTTTCTGAGATTATTTTGGACTTCCCAGATTAGCCTACAACCCATATTTCCTGGTTGTCAACCCAACAACACCTGAACCTACTTAGTTTCTAAGCTGAGATAATGTTAAGCAGGTGCTGCCATCTGCTGAGGTTAGATATGGATAAAACACAGACAAAAGAAGCTGGCCATTTTGAATGGTCACCTTTAAGGACACCTTAAAGCAGCTGCTTTTTTTCCCAACTGTATTCCAAGTATTCTTTGTCTCTGCAACACTCTTGTTCAAATATGTTGGATCCGATGATGGAAGAGACGGACACAACTCTTTCAGTAACAACAGCTCTTTATTAGTAGACCAGTACAACCCAACAGAGTGCTAGTCTGGCAGTCTCCTCTTTATATAGAGGGCTGCCAGACAGCTTAGCCAATGAGATTTGAGTATTTTCCCGCCTTTTTGGAGGACCTGAGTGAAAACTATAGCACACTCCTTATATGGTATATATATTGCTGACTGGCTGAAATGATCTGGAAATTCATGCTCCCCTTTAGCAAGGTCAGATTTTTGACCCACAACTTGGACGTTATTGTCCAAGATGAAAAACAAGATGGCATCCCCATTCCATGTACAACTGAACCAACAGCTGTATTACTTGAAAGAGAACCCTCTTTTTTATTCTACTGAACCATGAAATGTACTTCCTGGGGAAGTGATGCTGTGCTTTGTGTCTGATGGATTGCAACTGTTTGTGTCTTCTGTAATTAATTTCTTCCTGGCTCTTTCGACAAAAATGCAGGTTACAGATCAATTAATCAATTTGTTATTTTATTTAAACATTGAATATATTTTGCATTATCTATGAGGGGAGAGGCAGATCATGTCTGGGCAATGAACATGGTATATTCGGAGCTGCCTTCTGTCACTTTGTTGAGAGTCAGGTGGCATACAAGTTTAATACATTATTATGGTTTGTCACATAGTCATCCAGATGTTTAGACTGGATTTAGTATTTTTCCATCTATTAAGTCCTTCCCAAGGACTTGGAGTAGGTAGCTGTTGCTGTTTCATGGTGTTAACGGTATTGTCACAAGATGTAAGCTATTCCAAGTGAGGCCACCTTTTGCAATTGTTTGATGATGATTTTTGTCAATGTTCATGTTGTTCAAATGGTGGTCCAGATGTTTTGGGATTGCAGCCAAGGCACATATAACTATTGGTATTATCTTTATTTTATTTTATATTTTGCCACCGTTGATCTACTAAAAATGTTGGCAGAGAAATTGGGTGGATGACTTTTCAAAATGTCTGAGTTCTTCACCGATTTTTAAAACACATTTATTGTCTTATGGGAGAGGTGGGAACAATGGCCCATTTATGACTTGCATAAGAATTCAACTCCCAGAATTCTTAAGCCTGGAAAACTCCAGCAGAGATAGTCCCAATAGAGAACAACATTTGTAGTTTAGGATTGAACTGTGGGATCCTTGATGCTTTCTGAGCTTGGTTGCTTCCTTGTTTTCTGAGCTACGTAATATCAAATATACTATTTGATATTAGTACTAGATATTCTAGATGTGCTGGATCATGATGTCTTCCCTTGATATTATACATCAGAAATGACTGTGTAATGAGAAGCTATACATTCACATCAGAGGTGGGTTTTACTTACCTTTACCACCAGTTCATGCAGAAGCCCCTTGATGAGGTCTGGGCGGGTGGGCGGAGCTTCCCACCAGTTTTACTACCAGTTCTATAGAACTGGACAGAACCGGGAGCAACCCACAGTTGATTCACATACTGTATATATTCCTTGGTTATCTTGTAATGAATAGAGACAGGAATATTTCAGTCCATACATGTTTCAGCAATTCTGTTCTCCTCTGAAGAAATTCTACAAGCAAATTCTCCAACATTGAACAGAATAAAAACCAGCAGAAAAATAAATGCAGAGAATTTGATGACTTACACCCTGGTCACCACTTCTTTAACCTCCTACCATTGGGAAGGAGATATAGAAGCATAGCCAGCCACACAAACAGGCTGAAGAACAGCTTTTATCCATGGACTGTCAGACTCCTGAATGTGAAATAACATCATAACTATGAAGTACGATGGAATTACAGGACCAGCGCAACGTGTAACATGTTCACACTGGTGCAAAAGGACTGGTATGATAGGATTTATAATATGCTTTATTGGGTTAGGGATTTTCTGTCTTCACTGTGAGTTGTATTGTGTTAGGGGGTGGTGCACTGAGGGAGCTCAACCAATCTCATTGTACACATGTTGTGCACATGTGTACACATGTATTTGAATTGAATTAGAATGTATTTACCCAGTATTATTTGGTCCAGACTTCCTCAAAAGATGCATAAAGAGTTTGTGATCATGTCTCAAATATTCACAACCAGGCAAGAAGCTAAAAACAAGATAGATTATTCAATGCCTGTCTAGTGCACTATATTTAACTTCAGTGGTTAACCATTCTTAGGACCTACTTTAAGCAGCCGGTTACAGAACTACTCATATAATTTAATAGTCAAGTTTGTTGTTCATACTGAATGAAGAAAGCTGGAATGCCAGGAAGGTGACCCTATCTTGTAGTCATTAGATCAGAGACACATTACTGACATGCTCACTGTTGTGAACTGTATAAGCTGCGATATGTATCCTGGTGATCATCAGGATAATGAGGTCAGTTGCCAGCTTCAATCAAAGTGACAGGAATAGATGCTATCAGAACATGAGCAAAACAGAGGGTACGCATATATTAATGTTCCTGAATGAGAATGGATAGCACTTGTGAAAAACGATACCTCTGATCTTCAGACACCTTCAATGTGCTCCAGGCAGATGTATCACAACACACAGTCATATGATTTGTATCCTTGTTGCAAGCTGTAAACCAACTTCTTACTGATCTCAGTTTCTTCCATGTCTTTGTTAGGGAAAAAGCAATAGTAAATCTCAAAAACATCTTGAGAAAAGCAAAGGGACACTGAGGGATAATGAAGAGAGAACAGTTATCAAAATGGGAAAGCCTATTCTTTTGTTCAATCCAAGAGTATCTCCAATGAATTGCCCTCAGGTAAAGTCAAAGCAATCCAGGAAAATTCCAAGTGATTAATTACTGATTTGATACAGACTAAAATGGAGAGAAGGAATCTATGAAGAAAATGTCTCCATAACATTAGAGTACCTCAGTATCTCTAAATGTTAAACCTTGAAACCCAAGTCAAGACATCTGACTGAAACTCTACTTTAGTCATACAGTATATAATAACAGAAACTTGAAGGTATGGCTACTGAATTAGGGAGAAGTTAATCTAAAATTCTTTCCCATACAGTATTCCTGCTATTTTCCAAACTTATACTTTGGTTTATATAACTACGCTCTGCTTAGTTTCCTTAACACGATGTATCTCAACCTTGGCACATTTAAGATGTATGGACTTCCATTCTCAGAATTTCCCAGCTGGCATGGAGAGTTTTGGAAGTTGAAGTACATTATCTTATCACTTAAGAGTGAGATATATTGCCTTAAGATATCTCCATAGCTCTGAATACTCCATTCTACAAAGATGTTAATTTCTCATATACAATTTCTTGTATATTAACAAAACAAATTTCTTGTATATTAACAAAACAAATTCTTTTGTTACAATTTCTTGTATAATACAATTTCTTGTATATTAACAAAACAAATTAACAAAGATGTTAATTTCTCATATCCCTCGCATCCTGGACATAAACTGTTTCAACTCCTACCCTCAAAACGATGCTATAGAGCACTGCACACCAGAACAACTAGACACAAGAACAGTTTTTTCCCTAAGGCCATCACTCTGCTAAACAAATAATTCCCTCAACACTGTCAGACTATTTACTGAATCTGCACTACTATTAATCGTTTCATAGTTCCCATCACCAATCTCTTTCCACTTATGACTGTATGATTGTAACTTGTTGCTGGCAATCCTTATGATTTACATTGATATATTGATCATCAATTGTGTTGTAAATGTTGTACCTTGATGAACGTATCTTTTCTTTTATGTACACTGAGAGCATATGCACCAAGACAAATTCCTTGTGTGTCCAATCACACTTGGCCAATAAAAATTCTATTCTATTCTATTCTATTCAAAGACAAAAGCACTTGATTTTATTGTTTAGTTTTATGTGGATACCTTATCCCAGGGTTGAAATGCTCCCGTTTCAGACTGGATCGCTCGATCCGGAAGCTATGGTGGCTTGTGGGTCAGAGAACCAGTATCAAAAATCCCTGCCCCCCCCCATGCCCAACTGAGCCACGCGATCTTCAGAGGGTTTTTTTTTTTCACTTTTAAAATCATTTTTTCTTCAGCTGAAAAAATGCCTTTAAAAATAAAAAAAAAGCTCTGATGATCGCGCAGCTCAGCTGGGATCATCAGAGCCTTTTAAAAGCATTTTTTTCTAAAACCTCTTTGGCCGAAGAGGTTGTAAAAATGCTTTTAAAAGGCTCTGACGATCCCAGCTGAGTTGCTTGATTGTCAGAGGCTTTTTTTTCTTTTAAAGGCAAAAAAATGCTTTTAAAAGAAAAGAAAAGCCTCTGACGATCAGGCAACTCAGCTGGGATTGTCACTGCCTTTTAAAAGCATTTTTTAATAACCTCTTTGGCTGAAGAGCTTTTAGCAAAATGCTTTTAAAAGTAAAAAAAAAAGTTGGCCATGCCTACCCAGTCACATTACCCCCAACACCAAGCCACACCCACAGAACCGGTAGTAACAAATTTTACATTTCAGTTCTGCCTTATCCCTTGCACTCAGGAGCAATCAAAGGTTGCAGTACACAATAATCAACATACAGTAAGTACAATTTTGAAAGTGAAATCATAAAACTTTAGACTCCAAATATTACATACTAATTTCACCCATTTACTTCTTTAGCTGAATCAGGAAAGAGAAACAAGTCCATACAGCCAATGGATATGCTGTAAGATTTAGGATAAATACCAAAGGACAAAGGATTATATTTTAGCAGTTGATTAGACCTGAATTCAAATCCAACAATCATAGGAGATGATGGGTTATTTTGAACCAGTCATTTGTCTGCCCAACTACTCTTCAGAGTAATGGTTGGGTTTGAAAAAAATTGAGAGAGTGATATATCCTCTTAAATTCCAGAAGAAAGATGAGATTTAAATTAAGTAGCCATTCCATATGGCACCTGAATCTTTCCACATATATATTATAAATATCTATACATTCATTTGTAGTATAGCTGTGCAATCACTATACTTGAAGCCCAGGCTGGAGAATGAACTTTTCTCTATGTCCTCCTAGAATTCTTTTGCTCATCAGCATCATAATTCCAATGAAGAATAGAATAGAATAGAATAGAATAGAATAGAATAGAATAGAATAGAATAGAATAGAATAGAATAGAATAGAAGAGCTGGAAGTCTTCTACCCTATACCATTTCAGACAGACAATTGTCCAATCTCTTCTTTAAAACTTTTAGTGTTGGAGAATTTACAACTTCTGGAGGCAAGTTGTTCCACTGGTTAATTGTTCTGTCTTCTTAGTTCTAGGTTGCATCTCTCCTTGATTAGTTTCCGTCCGTTGCTTCTTGTCTTGTCTTCAGATGCTTTGGAGAATAGTTTGATTCCCTCTTCTTTGTGGCAGCCCCTGAGATATTGGAACACTACTATCATGTCTCCCCTAGTCTTTCTTTTCATCACACTAGACATGCTCAACTCCAGCAACCATTCTTTATATGATATTTATAGTGTTCCTCTGCCTTGTCCTGACTTGTCCTTTGTATTCAAAGTGCTGGAACTGGGTATACAAACATGTGCTTAATTAAATCAATGTGTCATGGCTACATAGGCCAACAGAATGAAACCCCTTTGAATAATTTTTGTGCAGCTCAGCATATTTATTTATTTATTTTTATTTTAATCAAGCATGAATTTTATGACAGATACAAGTGTAAACATAATTATAAATACATGAAAAGGATACAAATAAAATAAAACATTAGGGCAGGGATGGTAGGCACACTTATTTATTCTATAAATCCAATTTGATGAATTTAGTTTATAGCTCCATGACTTGTATGAACTTAAAAAAAGGATTAATTTGAGAATCGAGTGTGTGACATATCCTTTTTATTCAGGTGACTTAGGTTCTGTCTTTATATTCTCTGAGTTTGTGTGTACATGCATATATAAACACATATGTACACACGCATACAATATACTGTCAGATCAATACCAGATTATTTTTGATTTTAACCATTTAAAATGCATTGATCTGTTTTTCACTGATATCTGTTGCTTCAAGAATATGTAACATACAGTATATACCTATACTAGTTCTTTCTCCTTTGATTTGCCATTAGAATATATCAGAGAGAAGTCCATCCAATGCCAAACTATTTCTGTTTGATTTTCCCTCCCTATCACAGTGTGCTTCTTTTGCTTCACTTTATGACTTGTGTTAAATAACCATTTGCAAATACAGAGTGGGGTTCTGTTTTGTTTTGTTTTTTCTTCCCTTCAATCGTATCTGATTTTCAGAGACTGCCTGGACAAGTTTTCTTGGCAACTTTTTCATAAGTAGTTTGTTTGCCATTGCCTCCTTCCCGGAGTTAAAAGGGGATGATTGGTCCAAGGTCACTATCGTGGAATGTAGACTGGATTCCCAGAAGGGAAGAAGTGCATTCCAGACTAGCAAAAAAACAGTGAGGTTTAGATGGTCGAGTGAGAGGAAGAGAGTCAGAACAGCCCCTCCCTAGGAGTTCTTAGAAGTAATGATGTAAGTAGCTTGGTTAGGTTGGCAAGATTTCTGTCTATGGGTGAGGAACAATAAAGGAATCTACCCAGAAGAACTGGGTACATAGAAATCCTTTTTTTTCTTTTTTTGTGGAGCCTGACAGTCCCCTAACAGGCCCTAGGCAGAGCTAGAACTCACAGTCTCCCAATTTGTAGACTTTTCCCTTAATGACTACACACAATTATTTATTTAACTTGTATGCCACCTATCTCACTCTCAAAGTGGAACAAAAACAAGAAATAGAATGAGCTTTGAAGGAAGGAGGATGGACGGGCTAAGGGGATGTCCATCCTAAGCACTAAGCACTAAATGTTAAGAATGAAACATTGGCAGGACATTTGAAGAAACTCTACTGTAACTTATTACCAGTAGTGAACACAACTGTAGAAATCCAAATGGTAATGGCACGTGGGAATGACAGGGTGAAGGGATCCCGTCAATGGAATGGTCAGATAATCCCCAGGAGTAAAAAAAAAAATGGAGATGGAGGAGGAGGAGGAGGAGGAAGAGGAGGGGGAGGAAGGGGTGGGGAGGGGAGGAGGAGGAAGAGAAGGAGAAGGTTAAAAAAAATAAAAATTGAAGGAAGACAAACGGTAACACAAATTAATATAAAACAAATAGAAAGTGATTAAATAAAAAGCACAATAGAAGAACAAAATTGGGGGAGAAATTAAAGAAATAAGATATAAAATTATTTAGAAGTGGTTTCCAATATTCTGTGCAGCAGTTACAACTACAAATATATTTTAATCTTTCTCTCTCCGAAGTATCATCACATTATTCTTTTTTTTTTCTATAATATATCCTGCCAATCTTCAAAATCATAAATCACATCCAGGAAGCTTTTTGACTCCCGAATTCGGACTATTGTCTTGGGAATTCCTGGTTTTCTCCAGTCTAAACAGAGGTCAGCCTTATTAATTACCAGATTCAACTACAATGCTCCTTTACAGAGTTTTCTCCCCTGGAAATCCACCCTCGATTTGGGCTCATTGCTCAATTCACCCTCTGGTTAAAGCTTTACTGAGGAAGGCATAAGCTGTGACAGATCTCAGCCGATGTTTCGTGTGTGACCCTGGAGCTTTGGAACAGCTCATTTTATTTATTTTTTAATCACTTTTTGCAATGTCATGGGCAGATAACATAGTGGAACATTTATCACTTGCCAAATCATATAGCAAAATGGTGAAACCAAAGTAGCCTAATTACTGTACAAGCTAAGCTGTTTGCAACTGTTTCTTTGTGAGACAAAGCTGACAGGACTGACATACAGGGAAATTAAGCTGGGCTAATTCACAGGAATTATGCGTACCACCTGCTCTGTGTCTATTGAATCAATGATTATCACTGCAAACAATATGAAACTTCAGAAGTAATGTGATTAAAGTTTGTGTGAGAATCGCTCTCTGGTTCAAGGAAATGCTATAAAATAAAAATGCAAACAGAATTGGATCCAGTTATTCACTGTTCCCCATTCTGTTTCATTCTTTGGTTTTTTACAAATGAATCATGTTTCTTATGAAAGTATCTTTTTCCAAGAAGCTAGAGAAAAGCAATTATGCCCATCAAGTTCATTAGCAGGGCAAAATATTTAAAGGTGGATATAGAACTGGATCACAGCTGAACAAAACATTTCTTTTCTGTGAGTCAGCTATCTGAAACAGAAATATCAATTGCCTTTTGTTCTCTCTATTACTATATGCCTAGAATCTTATTTATTTTTATTTATTTATTTTGTCACAACAGTATATATAAGCATAAGCATGAAATAACTATACAATATATGAGCATATATAACATAATAACAGAGTTGAAAGGGACCTTGGAGGTCTTCTAGTCCAGCATATATATCAGCTTGATTTTGTAATAGCTATGTTGATTGGATATAATGAAAGGAAATAATAAGACAGGAACGGTAGGCACGCTTGTGCTCTTATGCACACCCCCTTACAGACCTCTTAGGAATGGGGTGAGGTCAATAGTAGACAGTTTTTGGTTAAAACTTTGTGGAGTTTGGGAAGAGACCACAGAGTCAGGTAATGTATTCCAAATATTAACAACTCTGTTACTGAAGTCATATTTTCTGCAACCAAGATTGGAGCAGTTAACATTAAGCTTAAATCTATTGTGTGCTCGTGTATTGTTGCAATTGAAGCTGAAGTAGTCTTCAACAGGAAGGACATTGTAATAGATGATTCTATGAGTTAAACTCAGGTCATGTCGAAGGCGACGGAGTTCTAAATTTTCTAAACCCAGGATTTCAAGTCTGGTGGCATAAGGTATTTTGTTGTATTCAGAGGAATGGAGAACTCTTCTTGTAAAATATTTCTGGACACGTTCAGTTGTATTGATGTCAGAAATGTGGTATGGGTTCCAGACAGGTGAGCTGTATTCAAGAATTGGTCTAGCAAATGTTTTATATGCTCTGGTTAGTAGTGTAGTGTTTCTGGAGAAGAAGCTACGCAAGATTAGGTTTACAACTCTTAAAGCCTTTTTTGCGATGTAGTTGCAGTGGGCTTTGGCACTTAGATCATTTGGTATAAAAATTCCAAGGTCTTTAACAGGGTGGGGATTACATTCATCTTACATTCATCCAATAGGGTGGTTGTGTTTTTAGCTGTGATTCGTCTTCATTGCATGTCAACACCTTTTCTTCCAATTATATAGGACCCATAGATCACCATGTAAATCCAATAGCTCATTGCAGATAGTCCTTGAATTACAACTACAATGGAGCCTGCCCATTATCCCTGTAAATCATAATGGTCATAAAATGGATTGTCACCAATCCAATTTTACAAAATTTCTTGCAGTAGTCATTAGATAAAGCAAACACTGTGGTCATGAAATGATTAAGCAAATATAGAGTAGCCATGAATGCGTGAACTGACTTGACACTCAGTTTTCATAGTCTGAAACATCTATTCAGACATGCATAGCGGATCTGCTCATATATCTCTTTGACGTATAGTTGTAATGCAGCACAAAAGTGCATTAACAAACCAAATTAATTATGGGAACTGTTCTATGTTTAGGAAAATGTGCTGTATTTTGAGATTGTGAATGCAAAATAAATAGGCATGGCTAATCAATTGTGTTGTAAATGTTGTAAATGTTGTACCTTGATGAACGTATCTTTTCTTTTATGTACACTGAGAGCATATGCACCAAGACAAATTCCTTGTGTGTCCAATCACACTTGGCCAATAAAAAATAAAATTCTATTCTATTCTAATCTAGTGAAGAGAAGGACCAGGGGAGACATGATAGCAGTGTTCCAATATTGGAGGAGTTGCCACAGAGAAGAAGGAGTCAAGCTATTTTCCAAAGCACCTGAAGACCAGAAAGGAATAATGGATGGAAATTGATCAGAGATATTCAACCTGGAAATAAGGGGAAAAAATTGACCGTGAGAACAATCAACCAATGGAACAGCTTGCCTTTGGAAGTTGTGGGAATATCATCACTTGAGACTTTCAAGAAGAGATTGGAGTGCCATTTGTCACAAATGGTGTAGGGTCTCCTACTTGGACAGGAGGTTGGACTAGATGACCTACAAGGTTCCTTCCAATTCAGTAAAGGATCTGACTGGAGGTTTGCTGATGCATGAACCAATGGCTCAGTATCCTGATGAGGCACCAGAATCACAATTTCAGGTATCCCTGATCTTTGAAATGGAGCTATCCAGTCAGAGTCACAAATGACTTCACAGAGGAAGAAGTCTTATTTGTCTGCTTCAACCTTTTTTCATTTCCCAGATCCTCTGTCCGCTCAATCAAGACAATGAGAGTGTTTGTTGAAAGTCCCCAGCATCCTCTCCTATTACAAGAAACCATGAGTATCCATTTTTCATGGGGCTCCCCTCTTCTGAAACATTAGTGGTTAAGATGGCTCCCACTGTCATGGTTTTCTAAAGATTAATCCAAATTTGGCTCTTTCACAAGATTTTTAGGAATTGATTGTGCCAGAATGGGATTTTTAGGGGGCTGTACCACGGTTGAAATCCAGCAGGTTCTGACAGGTTCTGGAGAGAGCCGAAATTTTGAATAGTTCAGAGAACCAGCAAATATCGTCTCTGGCTGGCCCCAGAATGGGGAGGGAATGGGGATTTTTCAGTATCTTCCCCTGCCATGCCCACTATGCCAAACCCACAGAACCTGTAGTAAAAAGAATTGGATTTCACCACTGGGTGGTACTATTATTGTTTTATTATCATTGCTGTGCTTTAAGTTTTGTACACTACCTAGCTTGCTCATTCCCTGGGGACTGAGATGGTCAGTAACGCTAAGAAAGAAGAAAGGATAAGAAAGGAGATAGATTCAGAAATGTTTCAGGACTTTCATGGGAATGAGCACACTACTTCTTTGTTGTTCATCTGGTAGCCTATAAGGGTAAATAGAAATAAACCTTGAGGGAGGGGAAGGAGAATCATAACCAAGACAAAGGTCAGATAAAAAAAATTGAGTCCAAGGCAGAAATGTAATTAGAAAAAGCATCTCAGACATGACCTGTCTAGTTCTCATGAAGATAAAGGGAGGGAGGAAGCACATTCAAGCTTCCAAGATTCATTTAAAGTTATAATGGCACTGAAAAAGTGACTTATTGTACGACCATTTTCACCCTTATGATTGTTGCAACATCCTCAAGGTCCCATGGTCAAAATTTGGATGCTTGACAACTGGCATGTATTTATGATGGTTGCAATGTCCCAGTGTCACATGATTACTCTCTGCGACTTTCCAATATGCAAAATCAACAGGGAAGTTAGATTCACTTAACAGTTGCAATATTCTAACTAACTTCACAACTGCAGTAATTTGCTTAGGAAATATAGCAAGAAAGGTCATAAAATGGGGCAAAACTCACTTAATATTTGTCTTGCTTAGAAATGGAAATCTGGGGCTCAAGTTGTCATTAGTCAAGTACTACCTGTAATAAATTAGTATTAGCATTCATAAAATATTCAAAAAACAATTGCTACCAACCTGCCTTCCATTGAGGACCTATATACTGCATGAGTAAAAAAGTGGCTGTGAAAATATTTACAGACCCCTCACATCCTGGACATAAACTGTTTCAACTCCTACCCTCAAAACGACGCTATAGAGCACTGCACACCAGAACAATTAGACACAAGAACAGTTTCTTCCCGAACGCCATCACTCTGCTAAACAAATAATTCCCTCAACATTCTGTGGCTCAGACTGCTAAGACAGTCTGTTATTAAACACAGCTGCCTGCAATTACTGCAGGTTCAAGTCCCACCAGGCCCAAGGTTGACTCAGCCTTCCATCCTTTATAAGGTAGGTAAAATGAGGACCCAGATTGTTGGGGGCAATAAGTTGACTTTGTATATAAATATACAAATAGGATGAAGACTATTGCTAACATAGTGTAAGCTGCCCTGAGTCTTCAGAGAAGGGCGGGATATAAATGCAAATAAAAAAAAAACACTGTCAACCTAGTTACTAGGTCTGCATTAATTACTATTAGTCTTTTCATTGTTCCTATCACCCATCTCCTCCCACTTATGACTATATGACTGTAACTTTGTTGCTTGTATCCTTACGATTTATATTGATAATGATCGTTTCCTGATTGCTTATTTGTATCCTATGACCATCATTAAGTGTTGTACCTTATGATTCTTGATGAACGTATCTTTTCTTTTAAATATTTTACAAGAAGAGTTCTCCACTCCTCCGCAACCAACAAAATATTTTATCCCACCAGACTTGAAATCCTAGCTTTAGAAAACTTGGAACTCCATCACCTTCGACAGAACCTGGGTTTAACTCACAGAATCATCTATTGTAATGTCCTTCCTGTTAATGACTACTTCAGCTTCGACTGCAATAATACAAGAGCTACCAATAGATTTAAACTTAATGTCAACCACTCCAATTTGGATTGCAGAAAATATGACTTCTGTAACAGAGTTATCTGTGCTTGGAATGCATTACCTGACTCTGTGGTCTCTTCTCATAACCCCAAAAGCTTTAACCAAAATCTATCCACTGTTGACCTCACCCCATTCCTAAGAGGCGTACATAAGAGCACAAACATGCCTACTGTTCCTGTCCTATTGTTTCTTTCCATATACATATATATATATATATATATATATATATATATATATATATATATATATATATATATATATATATATATATATATATATCTCTTTGGTTGTTCGGGTTTTCTCCCGTGTAAAATTGGAAATGTCTTGGCGACGTTTCGAAGTCTCATTCGTCATCTTCAGGCTTCAACCGTGCTTCTGGGAGCAATGTGTGATTGCAGCTGTTTCTTCCTTTTAACTGCTAGTGGGGTTTGAACTGATTGGGTGGGAGCTTGGCTGTGCTCTGATTGGATGGGGTTTTCTGTGCTCTGATTGGCTGGGGTGTGTCCTGTGTTGGTGGGGGCTTGGTTGTGCTCAGTCTAGTCTGTGCTGCAGGGGATTTGAGCTGGTGAGCTGCATAGCTGTTGTTTGGCTTTGTGGTCGTGCTACATCTTCATAGTGGGTGTCAGTCTGCTGCATGTATGGATTGGAGGGGTTTGAAATGGCTAATGTTGCAGCTGCGGTCTGGCTTCTGGTCCTTGGTCGTGCTTCATGATCAGTGTGGGTTTGGGTCTGCTTTCTGGGTGGATGTGCGGTGGTGACATCCTGTGTGGACCTCGTGAGTGTGGGTCTGGTGTCATTCCTCGTGTTAGGGACTCGTTTGTCAATAAGGGAAGCCATTGAGATAGAAAAACGCCCACACAGCATGAACAAACGAGATGATACCTCCCGCCTACCAGCCATTTGGAAACCTGCCCTTATTGACAAACGTGTCCCTAACACGAGGAATGACACCAGACCCACACTCACGAGGTCCACACAGGATGTCACCACCACACATCCACCCAGAAAGCACACCCAAACCCACACTGATCAGGAAGCACGACCAAGGACCAGAAGCCAGACCGCAGCTGCAACATTAGCCACTTCAAACCTCTCCAATCCATACATGCAGCAGACTGACACCCACTACGAAGATGTAGCACCACCACGAACACGAAGCCAAACAGCAGCAGTGCAGCTCACCAGCTCAAATCCCCCTGCAGCACAGATTAGACTGAGCACAACCAAGCCCCCACCAACACAGGACACACCCCCAGCCAATCAGAGCACAGAAAAAACCCCAGCCAATCAGAGCACAGCCAAGCTCCCACCCAATCAGTTCAAACCCCCACTAGCAGTTAAAAGGAAGAAATAGCTGCGATCACACATTGCTCCCAGAAGCACGGTTGAAGCCTGAAGATGACGAATGAGACTTCGTCGAAACGTCGCCAAGACACTTCCAATTTTACACGGGAGAAAACCCGAACAACCAAAGACCTATATACAAACACCCGTGAAAACCTCAGAAAACAAATATATATATATATATATATATATGCTTATACTTCCTTGTTTCTCATCATATATATGTTTACATATTATATAATCTTTTTGTATGATATCTACATATATTGTTTTGACTAAATAAATAAATTATATATATATCTCTTTGGTTGTTCGGGTTTTCTCCGTGTAAAATTGGAAGTGTCTTGGCGACGTTTCGACGAAGTCTCATTCGTCATCTTCAGGCTTCAGCTTCGTGCTTCTGGGAGCAATGTGTGATCGCAGCTGTTTCTTCCTTTTAACTGCTAGTGGGGGTTCAAACCTGAAGATGACGAATGAGACTTCGTCGAAACGTCGCCAAGACACTTCCAATTTTACACGGGAGAAAACCCGAACAACCAAAGACCTATATACAAACACCCGTGAAAACCTCAGAAAACAAATATATATATATGCTTATACCTCCTAATATTTACTCATATATGTGTTTATATACTATATAATCTTTTTGTATGATACCTACATATATTGTTTTGACAAAATAAATAAATAAATAAATTATATATTATATAATCTTTTTGTGTGATACTTGTGTATATTGTTATGACAAAATTAAATAAATAAAAAATAAATGTACACTGAGAGCATATGCACCAAGATAAATTCCTTGTGTGTCCCATCACACTTGGCCAATAAAAAATTCTATTCTATTCTATTCTATTCTATTCTATTCTATTCTATTCTATTCTATTCTAATCCCGATTTCTTAGTCTGCTCTGCTTTGAAGGGCTGACCTATTTGAAGCGTCTACCTGAGGCCATGCAGCAAACATTTACACTGCTTTAAGGAACAGCAGAGAGATGCTATACCTGTGTGGGGTCCACCCCACTTTCTCTGAATCATGTTCAAAGTTTGCATAACCCTGTTGCCTGTGTGATTATCATCTCTTTTTTTTCCTTCTTCCTTTCCTGACTCATCTTTGATTTGTTTCCTGGCTCAGAAACATGACTCAACTCTTCTCCTACCTTCCAATTGACAGCAACCTATAGCTTTAAGCACGTCAATATAGGACTACAGAGGTCAAGATCTGACTTGGAATTTCTTATTTTATTTTAATTTTTGTCCCTGTTTGTTTTCTTATGCTTACCTGATTTTATTTTTATTTTTTTTATTTTTTTTGAAGAGCGGAAGGGTTGTTGGAGATTTGAGGATTTATATGCTCTGAGTAAACCTGCTTACTTATTATAGCTACATCTCATGTTACAGATTCTGAAATTCTCCCCAGATTTCAAGAGAAAATTTCAGTCTCCAGACAAACCGTGCTTCAGGTTGATAAAGGACATCATTCTCAGATGACATCAATCCCATTCCATATTCTCTACATTTATTCCCTTTGAGGCAAAGGATCTATTTCCTCTTCTTTATTACTATCTTTGGATTCTCCCTTATCATTCTCTCATTTGTTCAGCAACTCAAATGCTGTTTTGTTATCCCCCAGCTTCAAGTTTATTCTCCCGAGTCTCTTTAAAGTGGATTCCCAGATTAAGATCAGCGGTCCTGACAATCTCTTTATTCAGAGCCCATTTGAAAAGGACTGTGAAAGATTTAAATGCTGCATAATTTCCTTGGGAATATCTCTCAGTGGTGAAATGGTATCAACTGCACATATTGGATATGTGATCTGTCTAGGAGGGTCAACAGTTCAAACCTGATTAGTCAGGTTTTTGTAGAACAACGGAATCCCCCAACTTTTTTTCCTTTCTGAAAATAAGTCATTCATAAAATTTCCTGAGATAGAGAGAACATATGAAATATGCTGGTGGGGGAGAGGCAGTATAGTTACTGAATTCACCCAAACCTGTTAGCCTGGATTAGGAAATAGATGAGTTGGTGCTTCTTGTCTGTATTTGCAATTTTGTTAAAATGACCTTTGGTACAGTGTGCAAACAAATTTTATTTTATTTATTTATTTTGTCGAGTACATATCAGATAATATATATAAGTATAAGCATGAATTGAATACATAAAATAGATACAAATAGAGGAAACATTAGGACAGGAACAGTAGGCATGCTGGTGCTCTTATGCACGCCCTTTAAAGACCTCTTAGGAATGGGGTGAGGTCAGCAGTAACTTAAGTTAAAGTTTTTGGGGTTTTGGGATGAGACAACAGTCTGGTAGTGCATTCCGGGAATTAACAACTCTGTTACTGAAGTTGTATTTTCTGCAATCATGTTTGGAGCGGTTCACTTTAAGTTTGTATCTATTGTGTGTTCGTGTATTGTTGTGGTTGAAGCTGAAGTAGTCATTGACAGGTAGGACATTGTAGCAGACGATTTTATGAGCTATACTTAGGTCAGACTGAAGGAGGCGTAGTTCTAAATTTTCTAAACCCAGAATTCCAAGTCTGGTGACATAAGGTATTTTTTTGCGAGCAGAGCAAATATTCTGAAATATTTATGGACACACTCAATTGTATTATGTCCGATATCCCAGTCCATCTCTTTTTTTTCCCCTAAAGCAGAAGAAAAATGAATTCTTTCACAGAAAAAAGAAAAAAAATTGACAGGAAAGAATTCTTTGACATCTTTCTGGATTTAGGAAGGATATCCACCTAAGACCTGTATGATGGACTTGGGAATACCTGTTCTTCCGCTGCTCAGGAGACAAGATGAAAGTTATGTCTATCTTTTAACTAGAGGCAGCTCCAGAAATAAATGCAGAGATAATCGTTTACCAAGCCGTTCCTAAATATGAAACATCCTTTCCCAAACATCAGGGCTCTCCTGTCTCCAAATATTTCCCAGCAGCAAAAGTAAGCTACCACAGATTTCTTGAATTACTATAAGACTTCCCCTTTCCCTCCTTTTTCACACAACTGAGACAGTCACAGAGGGTGGAGAGGAGTTTATTTTTTCTTCCAACACTTACCTGAATTCTCAATGTCTGGATGTGCTGGCTCCCAGCAGATCCTGGGAGCCATGATTAATGCATTTCAGCCAATAGCTACCACAACCGTTCTAATTTAATATTTTGTGAGCAGGAGTGTCTGCAGAGTGAATGAAAAAAGAGATCCAACATGGAACCCAAGATGCAGTTCAAGCCAATGATGAAATCCAATTTTTTTTTACTACTGGTTCTGTGGGCGTGGTGTGGTGTGGCTTGGTGGGCGTGGCAGGAGAAGAATACTGCAAAATCTCCATTCCTATCCCACTCCAGGGGGAAGGATACTGCAAAATCCCCATTCCCATTCTACTCTGGGGCCAGCCAGAGGAAGTATGTGCCAGTTCTCCAAACTATTCAAAATTTCCGCTACCGGTTGTCGGAACTGCTCAAAATTTCCGCTACTGGTTCTCCAGAACCTGTCAGAACCTGCTGGATTTCACCCCTGATTTAAGCCCTTCCCCTTTTAAAGATGGCAGTCACAGTTGTGTGATCAATGAACCACCCTCATTTTAGGTATACACTTGCAACACATACAAAAGGGTGGAGCATTATCATGCAGCCACCACCTTGGCTTTGTAGATTTCCCCCATCCACCTGATTTCCCACTTATCTATATACTACTAAAACTTTGGTGTCTGCTTGTAAACTTCAATTGGATGAAATTGGAAGGCATAAGGCAACAATTATTGAAACAAGGTAACTCAAATGGGCTACCTTACAGAATTGCAGGACCCATGACTTTTGTGGAAGGTTGAAATTTGGAAAAGTTATGGCCACTTCAGCAGTGCCAATACACTGCAATAGTTAGATATGGTCACATAATTCTCATTTTCAACACTCCCTTATATAGTAATGGCCAAAATTATGGAAACCTTTTGGGGAAAGTGTATCTTCTAAAACTAGCAAATAACACCACATTTTTTTAGTAGTACCATAAAATTATATATCAATGGAAAGATAAATTAATCAAGAATGCAATGCAATAACTTTTATGCAAGATTTGCTATTAGAATAGCAGTTGCAGTCTAAAGAAAAAAAGTGAAACACGTAGAAAAAATGAAATATACAAAAATTATAACCATAGAAAAAAACAAGATATACAAAAATTATCACCATGTCAGTTAATAGTTGGGTAACCGTTAGCATGAATTACGGCCTTACAACTTCTTCCCATAGAGCAAACCAAAGTCTTTTAGTTCTACAGCTGTTATAATGTGAAACCAAGATTGAATGATTGCTTCTGTTAACTGGGTTTTATTGCTGGGTCGCTTCTGACTTACAAGTTTCTTTAGTCAGCTCCATAGATTTTCAATTGGGTTAAGGTCTGGGCTCTTCCCAGGCCATTCCAGCAGTGGAATATGATTATCTTGAAACTCCAAAAAAAATAATAGAATAGATTTTTTTTTATTGGCCAAGTGTGATTGGACACACAAGGAATTTATCTTGGTTCATACGCCCTCAGTGTGCATAAAAGAAAAGATACATTCGTCAAGAATCATAAGGTACAACACTTAATGATAGTTGTAGGGAACAAATAAGCAATCAGGAAACAATATCAATATAAATTGTAAGGATACAAGCAACAAAGTTACAGTCATACAGTCATAAGTGGAAGGAGATGGGTGATGGGAAAGATGAGAAGATTAATAGTAGTGCAGATTTAGTAAATAGTTTGACAGTGTTGAGGGAATTATTTGTTTAGCAGAGTGACGGTGTTCGGGAAGAAACTGTACTTGTGTCTAGTTGTTCCCATCAAATCTCAAAAATACACTTTTCCCAAAAGTTTTGGCCACTACTGTACAGTTATCCAGAAGTCAGTGAGGAAGCCAGCAGGAACTGTAAAGTCAGTTGTGATTGCTAATGCTCCCTGTAACCTTCCCAATAGCAAACTCATTGCTTGTGGGAAGCTTGCAGGGGAAAGATAATGAGGAAGACAGCAGGGAAGGTCCTTCTGTCCTTCTGTGCGTGCGCCCCACTGGCCCATCACATAACTTTTCCCTCCTTTCTTCACCCACCAACAGACATTTATCTGCAGGCAGGCAGCAGGCAGGCAGGCAGGCAGGCAGGCAGGCAGGCAGGAAGGAAGGAAGGAAGGAAGGAAGGAAGGAAGGAAGGAAGGAAGGAATTTCCAATATTCCCTGCCAGCTTTCCTTGAGGAAATTCAGTGGGGAAGCCAACAGAAACTCAGACATCATTTCGTCTCCTATTGAATTTTTGCCCACCTGTGATCTTTCTGTTTCTTTATTTAGATAAACATAGCTTTTAGATAGACATAGCTTTTAAACAATGACTTAATAGGTCAAAGCTTATCTAGTGAATAATTTAAAAATTGATAAATGGCATCAGAAAAATGAGAAAGATAAGAAGGATCCCCCTCTCACCAGAGTAATATGCACTTCCATCCTTTTTTAATCGTTTCTACTTTTGGGATGATGTTGCATTCCATATCACTCTTTCCTTGTTTTCTCAGCACCACTTAAAATGCTGGCAAATTCATATATGATGAAACCCCAATAATTTAAATAATTCTTCATTAGCAGAAAAAGTATCTAAAAATACCTACTAACTAGCAAATTACTTCATTTTCACTAAGTAGGAGAGATGCTTGTTAGCCGTTCAGCCAAAACCAATGTGTAATGCATCAGTAGAAATGTAATATATTTGTATAAAATGTTCACCATGCAATTCATTTATCTGGATGCTTTACAATCAGATAAGGCAGCAGTATGTTTCAATTTTGGCAGCCTTAAGATATGTGGACTTCAACTCCCAGAATTCCCCAGTTAACATGCTGGCTGAAGTTCAGGTGAAGTTGATTTCACATATCTTAAAAATGCCAAGGTTACGAAACATTGAGATAAGACGTTCAGTGGCTAGAAATAAAGAAAAAAGTGGGATGAAAAGGTGGCTGGTATGAGCCACTTCAGCTATAGCACTGTATTATTTAAGAAAGCCAGTGTTACTTTGCTAATAGAGTGACTTACAGTTTCATGAGCAGTTTGAAAGGGGAGATAAGCTGGGTGGCTATGCTCCTATGATTATTCTAACCACCTTAGAGGAGGGGGGTTCACTTTCAAGTTAACTGCTAACCTGCTTCAAGAGTTGGGAAGCTGTAATAAGGATAATGTTATTGATTACAAATCATTAAAGAAGCACTGAATGGGGCGGGTGAATTGTAGGAGAAGGGATGTCAGAACCTGGGAGCGGAGTGAAAAGGGGAATCAGTCTAGAATCACTACAGAGTCACAAACAAAACCCAATTTCCCTTGAGTTCTGTTGGCACTTATCTTACTCCAAACAGGTTAGATGAGAAGATTCCTGTGCACAGTTTTTATCAATAAATCAATTTGATTGAACTTTCACATGTGAACCTGGTCTTCTTTTTCTGATAGGGTTAAATTTAATGACATCTTCTTGCTCTATAGTTCTAAAGGAATTCATCGCACATTAGCTGGGCTGTTGGCAATAAACAATTTCAAATAGGAAACCTATTGCAGTTATAATTGTAATTAAGGCTTGCAACTGTAGCCATAAATCATGACAGTTGTAAAGCATGTTACGCTATGATAAATGTTTCTCCTGTCCAGTTGCATTCAACATTAGTGGGCAATGCTCATCTCTGTTTCTTAGCCAAGGGAGCCAACATTGTCTGGTGACATTTTCCTGGTCATGTGGTCAGCATGACTATATGCAGAGGTGTATGGAATACAGTTAGCTTCCCACTGAAGCGGGAAGCTATTTATCTACTTGCATTCACATGCTTTCAAACTGCTAAGTGGGCAGAAGTTGGGGCAAGTAATGGAAGCTCACCCCCGTTGCATGGTACTTGACACTTGGACACGGGCTTTCCCGTTAACTTTCCAACTAACAAGCTGAGTGTCTTTAATGGCTGAGCCATTGCATCCTTTCTAGTGTGTGATAGAACACTCTTTTATGACCCTTTTTGTGATGGTCATCAAGCAAATGCTGCAATCATTAAGTAAAGCCAATGTTTGCTATGGGTCAGTTTTTGCCAAAAAAATGAAAGTAGTAATAGCAATAGCACTTAGACTTATATACCACTTTACAGTGCTTTACAGCCCTCTCTAAGTAGTCTACAGAGTCAGGATTTTTGTTCCCAACAATCTGGGTCCTCATTTTACTGACCTCAGAAGGATGGAAGGCTGAATCAACCTTGGTGAGATTTGAACTGCCAAATTGCAGGCAGCAAGCAGGCAGCAAAAGTAGCCTGCAGTACTCCATTCTAACCACTGTGCCATCAGACCTCATAAGTAAACACTGGTTTCCAGCAAAAGCATTGTAAACTACAGTCATGTGACCACACGGCACTGGAAATAGCTGTAAATATGGACTAATTGCCAAATGCCCAAACATTGGGCATTTCAAAACCAGGTCATGAGTAGTTAACTTAATTTCAAATGATCATTAAAATGAATGAGTAGCATTGGTTAGAGGTATATTCTGATATGACATAATAACTGGGCTTACTACAGTTGTCATATTTATGCTGATACAGTAGATCTATTTTTGCTTTGTTTTTCAAGTCCTTGAGCTCTAATTGATCTAACACACATTAGGTTTGCTTTAGGTTTCCATCATATGAAATTACTTGACTTCAATAGTCTAAACTCTTTAAACAGAGAATTGGGACAGCTTCTCAAAGAATAGGAGAGGTGATATCTATGCTCTATTTGTACCCTATGACTATAATTAAGTGTTGTATCTTATGATTCTTGACGAATGTATCTTTTCTTTTATGTACAATGAGAGCATATGCACCAAGACAAATTCCTTGTGTGTCCAATTACACTTGGCCAATAAAGAATTCTATTCTATTCTATTCTGTTCTATTCTATTCTATTCTGTTTTCCTCTTTCTGTTTCTCCAATTTTTTTTCTCTTCTCTACATTGTCTCTGTCTTGTGATAACTGCATTTTAAATTATCCTTATGCAACTTTCCCTACATTGTTATTTCTTTTATATGTATGTTTTCTAAACTTTAGATCATCACTACATCTTGTGCCAGTGAGTTCCACATGACAAATTATACAGTCTGGAATCTACTGCCAATCACTTTCATTAACTTGTTCAAGAGAAGAAAGCTTGACTAGAAAATCACATTTTCTGACCTTCACTGCCATCTGGTTTTTGTTATTATCACCTGCTGTGTATTAGTCTGCATTTATAAATGCATTCTATCATTTACAGGCTGACTTCAAGTTATCCATCTTTTTTGGCAAGAGATGAAACTTGAAGAAGAAACAAACATATTAATGGAATGAGTTTTTCCCAGCCCAGAAATGCAAAAGGTGCAGGTTTTTTTAAAAAACATAAATCGGGGAGGCAGGGAATTGTGTAGACCATGAAGAAGGCGACATCAAGTCTATACAAATCTCTTCCTCTCCTTTGATCAGAGCTTCTTGTAGAAGCATTAAATATTTCTGAAGAAGGCGTGTGTGTGTGTGTGTGTGTATGTGATTGCACATTCTTGGCTGTTCTTGTTCTGTTTTAATCTAATTTATTTGAGATTACTCTTTAACTCTGCATTGGGCAAAATGTTGCTTTATTGTCTGTCGGTCAGAGCAACAACAAGCTTTAATTCGCCTCCCCTAGCTCGGACTTGTCACTTTTATTGATTCTGATTGGCTGTAAAGCTTGCAAACTGCAGATGCTCCAGGGGTTTTCTTGACAGCAAACGCAGCCCCAGGCAAACCCAAGTAATCTCCAGCTTAGATGCCTGCTTTCCTAAAGTGCCTCCTGCTTTCTTCCACTGCCATTCTCTTTCTCTTGCCTATCCTCCACTTAATGTATTTTGCATTAATTGTGTGTGGTAAGTAGATTTTTAATTAGGAAGAACAAATGAAATAAACAAGCAAATTGCCTTGCATTTAATATATTGTTGCTTCAGCACATGCATTTGCTCCAAGGAGGAGGTCAGAGGTAAATTCCAGGCTTCTGTAGAGTTCCGCTCAGGACATATTAGGTACAATTGGATTTAGGTTTCAGCCCCTCCCAAACTTCCCCTCTCCCTATCAGAAGCCAAGAAATCTTTAGTTGGTAATGAAAGGAAACCACAAGTATTCCTCAATTTACCACCACAATTGAGCCCAAAATTTTCTGTTGCTAAATGAAACATTTGTTAAGTGAGTTTTGCCTCATCTTAAGACTTTTCTTGCCACAGCTGTTAAGTGAATCACTGCAGTTGTTAAGTTAGGGACACAATTGTTAAGTGAATCTGGCTTCCCCATTAACTTTGCTTGTCAAAATGTTGCAAAAGACCCTAAAACTGTCATAAATATGAACCAGTCACCAAGTATCTGAATTTTTATCATGTGGCCACAGGTATGCTACAATGGTCGTAAGTGTGAAAAACGGTCCTAAGACACTTTTTTTCAGTGCCATTATAAGTTTGAACAGTCACTAAATGAATTACTGTACGTCAAGGACTCCCTGTATTCAGGGTCACCTCAACATCTATAAGCAGGCAACAATATCTCCTTAAATTTGTATGGGTTTAAAACTAAGCAGCATCAGAAATGATTATTACTTCAGTGAGAGATGTCCTGCAATTTACTATTTACTAAACTATTTACTATTTACTAAATCTGCACTATTAATCTTCTCATCGTTCCCATCACCCATCTCCTCCCACTTATGACTGTATGACTGTAACTTTGTTGCTAGTAATCCTTATGATTTATATTGATATTGTTTGTTCCTGATTGCTTATTTGTACCCTATGATTATCATTAAGTGTTGTATCATTAAGTCTTAAATTGTACCCTATGACCATCATTTGTGTTGTAAATGTTGTACCTTGATGAAGGTATCTTTTCTTTTATGTACACTGAGAGCATATGCACCAAGACAAATTCCTTGTGTGTCCAATCACACTTGGCCAATAAAAATTCTATTCTATTCTATTCTATTCTATTCTATTCTATTCTATTCTATTCATTCATTCATTCATTCATTCATTCATTCAATTCAGTGGGTTATACTGAGAAGTTAAAAAAATAAAACTTCTTGTATGGTATTTCCAGGAAAAGATTAAGGTGTGTCCATGAAGTTACAGCATGAACATGACTCAAAAGAAACTTCATTTTTTTCCCTCCACACATCCTTATAGATGTAGTTAAGAATTTCCTTGACCAAATGCAATCTTCCTTATAGATATCTGATCTTTGGGTTATGCTTAGCACACTGTGAACAACCTAAGAGAGGATGTATAGCCTCTAACATGGTGTGTAACCTCTAATCCAGGCATCTGCAATGACATTTGATCTTTTTACAACCACAACGTACTGGAAATTAATTTGCTTTCAAATATCATCCCAAGATCTTTCCTGTAAATGGTATAACAAGGTCAGACATCTTGTAGATTTTGTCTGTAGGGGTGAAATAATAAAGAACTTAGCATGGAAAAAATACCACATATTATTCTTGGTTTGGGGCCAGTCAGTCTTGTCAAACTGAAGACTCTACTATATGCATCTACAATATACACTGTGAACTATTATGGAGGGACTAATTTCATCCTCTCCCTCTTATACATATTATCTGGGCTGGGTTGAATCTTTCTACTCTGGAATGCATCCCTCTATCCTGAGAACCCACTTCCTCATTATATTCCCTCATAAAAATGAAGATAATTTGACTATTCTAGACTTCACACTTTGTAGTCAATAGCCAGCATTTTGGCTTCCAAAACCAGATCTTCACTGGAGCCTATACCAAAGAACAAGAGATATAAAAGGTACAAGAGATGACTACTGTAATAAAGATAGGTTTCCAGACTAAACCTGTGGTTAAAGAAGAGTTTAGAAAGCAACAAAAGTAGAAACTTGACCAATATCATATTTGAAATACAGAGACAAGAAGAAAGGCTTTGATTAATTAAAAGAGAAAATCTGAAGGAAGATGAAGAGGAAGGATAAATTAGAATGGGAAACGAGAGAGAAAGGCAAGAAGGGGGGGATTTTAGGGGATAGATTTAATTTAGAGTCTGGTTTTCAGGAGGGGCACATAAAGCACTTGGGTTCCCCTAAAGTCACGTGCAGCCATGGAAGCATCTGGGTGTCTTTCCCTTTCATAGAGTTACTAATTGGAGATAATATGAAAACTCTCATTTAAACCAATGTATCTCAAGTTTGGGAACTTTAAGATATATGGACTTGAACTTTATGAACTCTCCAATGCTGTCTGGGGAATTCGGGGAGTTGAAGTCTACATATCTTAAAGTTGCTAAGTTGAGAAACAATGATTTCAAGCCACCTTGACCTCCTGAAGAAGTATAAAATGAAACAATAAAAATTTAAAAATTAAGATATATTCCATGTCTGCCATCTACAAGAATGAACCTGCGACCTTTTCTTGATATAAACCTGTCAATGTTCCTAAGTCTCCATCTTTTAAAAGAACCAAGAAATAGGTCTAAGAAAGATATCTCCTTTTCAGGATGCAGAGAGAATAATAACTTGTCAGGGTGGATTTGCCACTCAAGATGATCCTTTTTTCAAAGTTGATTCTTACACAAAGCCATTTTTTAGCTTGGTGTTGTACAGTTTATTAGTAAAAGTTGGTCTCGCACATAAGTCCTCAACATGTTGCCTCATTTTGTTCTCCCCAAGATCTCTCAGTACTTTCTTGGTGTTCCTCAGAGGTTCAAATTTTTCCCAAAATTAGAGCATGGGATAGGATTCATAGCCTCTGGCTAATGAGGCATCACAGCTGTCAATGCCAGCACCATGCTGCAAGCTGAGTTTCTGTACAGCAAGAAGACTCCATCTGATTTTTACTAGGGAAGAGAAGAAGGGGATATTTCTGCACTGGATTTCTCTGTATGCATTCTTCCTCTTCCAAAGCCTTTAACTCTGAAAAATCAGTTTATTTTAAATAAATAAGTTGAACCCTGAACATTCATAAAATCCAGTTGTGCAAAAATGTGTACATGGGTTGCCTTGTGGTCTAAAATTATCACTAATTTAAAGAATATCTCTATTGTAATGCCCTGAGGTTCCTGATAGGCCAAGTAGCTAATTGAGCTCGGCTGGGTGGAAGAGGATATTTAGGAATAATAGTTTCAATTGCTTAGTCATGGGTGTCAAACTTGCAGCATCATGTCACTGTCACATGATGTTTTGTGATGTTTCCCACATTCTTGACATTCGTGGAGCTGGGGTGGGTGTGGCTTGTATGTGACGCATGGGGTCCCAATTTGACACCCCTGGCTTAGGTCATCTCCCTATTCCATAGATCAGCTGTGGCTTTGATCCTATTGCATACTTTTAAATAGTGTTTTGCTCCTGTTTTGCTTTTGTTCACGATAGCAAGTCTACCCTTGAAATCAATAGGATAACTTTAGGTCACACTGTAATGGTTTAACATGTATATAATCTGGAAAAGCAGAGATGTTTATATAAATACAAAAAGCAGGCTAGTTAGAGAATCATATAAAACCAGAAACATCACTAGAAGCCAAAATCACAAGACTATATCTGATTTACTTTGGCCATGTCATGTGTGCGAATTCATTGGAGAAATCAATGATGCTAGGAATGGTTAGTGGCTTAAGAAGGAGCAAGCAAAGAACTCACTGGCTTGATGCTATCAAAGCTGATACAAAACATGGACATTATCATGCCCCAGCATATAACTTTTTATATATACTGCTGTTGCTCTCTATCCCCATCTAATGGCCAGAGGGACAACTACTAATCTATATTGTTTTGAAGCTGACTCAGCCTCTTTACCATCAGCCAGCATTTTCAAAACAAGTGCACTCTGGGAAGCCAGACTCCATTTTCCTTTCGCATTTGGAGGAGGCAGAAGCACAAAAAAGAATCCATCTTAATCTGTGGCATCTTAATCTGTGGCACATGTTCATCCAAGGACAAATGCACATCCCACACTAGAGCATCACTGGTGAGATTTAGATTACACATATTTATTAATTGTTATGTTCAGCAGTAACTCAATACTGCCTATCTTGAATTTGGTTCTCATTGTATGCATTCCTATTTTCCCCACTTTCACCATGTCCTGTTCTTTCAATAAAGTATCTAGCATCCAGATCTACGCCTGGTCTGTTTTATTGGAGGATAGAGGGGTTTAGCTGCATGTCGAGCTGCACACAGAATAACATGTAGTAAGGACAGAACAGACATCAGTTGCCTATAAAGTTGTCGCGAATTGGGCATGACTGAATAGTCAAAACTATTACTACCTTAAATGTATTTACCTAATTTCTCTTTTTTTTTCTAAACCAAGTCCAGTTGAAATAGGTAGAAAATAAATCAATGTGATTTACTCCTACTATATCAAATATGAATCCCCTTATACTACTTTTTAGGGATGCAGTGGCTAAGACGCTGAGCTTGTTGATCGAAAGGTCGGCAGTTCAGTGGTTCGAATCCCTAGTGCCATGTAACAGGGTGAGCTCCCATTACTTGTCCCAGCTTCTGCCAACCTAGCAGTTTGAAAGCACGTAAAAAATGCAAGTAGAGAAAATAGGGACCACCTTTGGTGGGAAGGTAACAGCATTCCGTACACCTTTGATGTTTAGTCATGCCAGCCACATGACCACAGAGATGTCTCCAGACAGCGCTGGCTCATCGGCTTTGAAATAGAGATGAGCACCAACTCCTAGAGAAGGGGACGACTTGCACATATGTCCAAGGGAAACCTTTACCTTTATATACTACCTTTTGATAAGAATGTGACAGTTATGAAGGAGAAACTTTAAAATATAGGTATGCAATAGTTTTAATATAGACTTTACCATGGTCACTGTCTAGTCCTCATAGACTTAAATATAAAAATAAAAGAATTTCTGATAAGCTCTTGAGCAAGGGGATTTAACATCTGCCAGATAGTCATTCCCAGGGCTAGAGATAGATGCTCAGTGCAATGCTTCTGCCTGAAGCAAACAGCTGGGAAAGTCAAGATCGCTGCTCTTTAAGGTTTCTGTAGGGTGAATGTCAGACTCAGCACATACATTTCCTCAGCGTCATCATCTTGATCTTAAGGGGCTTTGCAAACCGATATGGTAGTAAGTTATATTTTCTCACACATTCATACATACCATTGTTGCTGGTTTAGTCATTTATATTATGCCTTTGTTCCCAGAGGTCTCTCCAACTCACTAAAAAAAAAAAAAAAACCTCCTAAAATACAAAACAGTTAAATCAGCTAAAAGAATTGAGATAAACCTTAAGCTGAAAAGGTCCAGATTGAGAGGAAGGACTTAATTCCTTTCCTTAAAAAATGGAAAGAGCAAAAAGGTGGGCATAATTTGCAAGAGAGTATATTTCAGCTTTGGGCTAACTTATATTGTTCTTTAAAATTCCTATTAATCAAATAGAAATTTAGAATTAATTTTCAGAAAGCGAATGCAGAACAATTCACCAAATCTGGAAACAAACTGGATCAAATCAAATTTTTCCATACTGGGAAAAGCCAGCAAAAAGTAGATTGATTTCAGAAATGGAACACAATTTAGCCAGGGGCAGTGGTGAAATGTAAAATTTGTTACTACCAGTTCTTTGGCTTGCGGGGGAGGGGGGTAATGTGATTGTATGGGCGTGGCCAACTTTTTTTTTAATTTTAAAAACATTTTTTTCTGCAACCTCTTCTGCCAGAGGTTGTAAAAAAATGCTTTTAAAAGGCTCTGATGATCCCAGCTGAGTTGCCTGATCATCAGAGGGTTTTCTTTTCTTTTAAAAGCATTTTTTTTTGCCTTTAAAAGAAAAAAAAAGTCTCTGATGATCAGGCAACTCAGCTGGGATCGTCAGAGCCTTTTCAAAGCATTTTTTCTACAACCTCTTGAGCAAAAGAAAAAATGCTTTGAAAAGGCTCTGCTGATCCCAGCTGAGCTGCGCGATCATCAGAGCATTTTTTTTTTACTTTTAAAAGCACTTTTTCGGCCAAAGAAAAAATGCTTTTAAAAATAAAAAATAAAAAAACCTCTGATGATCGCGTGGCTCAGCAGGGCATGGAGGTGGGCAGGATTTTTGCTACCGTTTCTCCTAACCACCCGCCACCATCGCTACCGGATCTGACAATCCAGTCCGAACCGGGAGCATTTCACCTCTGGCCAGGGGAGGAAAAAAATCCAGGGGAAAAAAAATAAATTCTCCACTGCATCCCTTTGGGAAAGGCAATGGGCAATGATTCAGAAAGCTGCCAAACCCATTTCAAACTTCTTACCACAACACATTAAGAACACCCTGGATTTCCTAATGCTCACATAAACACACAAATAAACTCAACGCAAAAGGAGAACAAAAATATCAAAAAGAGGATGAGAGATGCAGTGTACTGTTTTACTACATCGCCCAAGTGATGTTGTCAAGGTTCTTCCTCACAGTTTGGAGACTATGGAGTCTAGATGGACAGACTCACCTGCAGCAAAGCTGTGAGTTTTGGAATCATAGGATCATGGAGATGATTCATTTTTAGTTCTTGATCGAGCTGCCTTGCACAATCTGGGGGTGCTTGTGGACCTGTGATTTAGAAGCAGAAGGCAATGAGGATTAGGGTAGAAGCCTTAGTAGAATCTAGGAAAGTTGAACCTGTTACTTGGTTAGTCACATAGTCACTTATGCCTTTACAACCTCTCATTTGGTGAATGCTCATTTACGAGGCTGCTGTTGAAGACTGCAACTAAGCCTGGAAGCTATAACTAACCCAGAACGCAACCCACCCAATTTTATATTTTTTCTTTCTTTCTTTATTTTGTCGAGTATATATTAGATAATATATATAAATATAAGCATGAATTGAATACATAAAATGAATACAATTAAAGGGAACATTAGGACAGGGACAGTAGGCAAGTCTGTGCTCTTATGCACACCCTTTACAGACCTCTTAGGAATGGAGTGAAGTCAACAGTAGATAGTCTTAGGTTAAAGTTTTGGGGGTTTGGGGAAGAGACCACAGAGTCTGGTAGTGCATTCCAGACATTAACAACTCCGTTACTGAGGTCGTATTTTCTGCAATCGAGATTGGAGTGGTTGAATCTACTGTGTGCTTGTGTATTGTTGTGGTTGAAGATGAAGTAGTCATTGACAGGAAGGACATTGTAGCAGATGATTTTATGAGCTATGCTCAGGTCATACCGAAGGCAGCGTAGTTCTAAATTTTCTAAACCCAGAATTCCAAGTCTGATGGCATAAGGTATTTTGTTGTGAGCAGAGGAGTGGAGGACTCTTCTTGTGAAATATTTCTGGATGTGCCCATACTGCTCTTGTATAAACTGCATTGATTTCTGATAAGCTTCTAGATACAGTTCAAATTGCTGTTTACTATCACCTACAAAGCTCTTCATGATACAGACCCAGAATTTTTGAAGAACCATCCATCTCCAAGAGTTTCTGTCTGCCTAGTAAGATCAGGCAGGGTTGGCATCTCCGGGTCCTATCTGCTAAACAGTTCTAATTGACAGAAGTCAGGTAGTGGCCCTTTCTCTTATTGTGCATTACCTGCAACCCCTCCAAGAATTCAGAAACCAACCCACAAGCTTGGAGAATAAACCTTTACCCTCAAGTTCTTCTACTTCTGTTTGTGGGTCTTGTAGTTTCCTCCAGTTCTTTCTCTTCTGTTGTTTCCCGGTACTGCAACATTCACTATCCAGATTTTTTTTGTCTTATTTTATTTGTTTACTAAACATATTATACAGTCGTCCTGCTCACACACAATGGCTCTTGACAGCACAAATGTCTAACATCCACAGTTAAAAAGCCACAATTTAAACCCACCACCCTACGCCATGAGGACAACAACAGAAACATACTTATTTAACAGACACACATTGACAAAATGTTTCAAAGTGGGAAACATTAGAAGGATGATCTCTGCTTTGGTTTTCAGGGTCCTTGCAAGAAAGTCCTTCTGAATGCCAAAGCAGTTGTAACATCCTCCTTGTTTCTTCCCTGCTTTCTTCTCTGCTTGCCTAACAGTTTGGCCAGAGACATCCATGGAGCAGGGGCAAGAAGGAACAAATGATAAAAAGAACTGACCCACCATATTACAAGCTTTGGTACTTGCATCATGACATTGCATGCTTATTCATAAGAGGGGGAGCTTTGCGTTGTAATGTTGTGAAGCTTGTTTCAGTTTGACAAAACCATCAATCTCCATAGATGCTTAGGAGTTAAGCAGATTTAAAGAGTTCTCCCTTTCTCCCAGTCCAAGATATTCCAAACTTTTTACTCAGCCATAGTATTTCTCTTGGGTCACTTTGCTTGGAAATCTGAACAGTCAAGAGCTACATATGCTTATGATTGTGGATTTTTTTTAAAAAAATCTGACATATATCTTTATATGATGAGTCAAATTAACATTTGGGATTTCTTTCCTCAAATATATACATACATACATACATACATACATACATACATACATACATATGTATATACCTTTATATACATATATATATATATGTGTGTGTGTGTGTGTGTGTGTGTGTATTAACCTTTATATATACATACACACACACACACACACACACACATACACAATTTTGAGTACAACTATTTCCCTTCTTTCACATTTTCTGAATTCTTGCATGTGTTTTGCACGGAATGCTATCACAGCTTCAGATGAATCTGACAAGTATATAAAGTGAGTCTGTGTGGAAGAAAGACACCAATATTTGGGGGGATGGGCATTTTTTCTCATTTATTTCATAAACATTGTCATTCAATGTGGTATGTCACTGCAAGGCATCCTACAGTTCTCCAAATACAGTCAAAGCAGACAGCAGACAACAAAAAGGCTGCTGTGTTATAACTCTTTCAGATGCATGCTTAAAATCTTTCTCAGGATCGTTATGAAAGCAATATCCTCCACTCTCTAGACGTTCTACAACAATCTTCCATAGACTAGACATAGATTTGTGTTTTTTTTAAAAGCATACACAGGAGAAGGGAGACAAAGCAATGCGTGAAAGCAAAATAATTTGCTCTCGAAAGTAACCATTTTTTCTCTTCACTTTTGAAGCTATCAGGTATATTCAGCCTGAGTTGGAAATCAGACAAGGGAAATTTGTAAAGGGTTTAATCAATTCCAGCCTGATTGACTCACCTAATCTATTCATTGCTTTGGAGACTAAAGAAGATCTGCAGAATGTCACAGATCTATCCTCCCACAAATGCTCCAGAGCCCTACATTTTATACATGGATCCCCCCCCCCCCGTCCTTTAGCTGACAGACATAGAAAAATGCATGCAGCCATGCCAGACAGCTCCCTGGTGGCCACACATGAGCAGATGTGAGGAGATCACATGGGTTACTGCTGAGGTCAGCATTAATAGAAGCTGGAAATTAAAAATTGAAGTTCATACAGCAAATCAGGAGGTGGGGACAACCAAAGATTTCACAACATCATTGGTCAAACCAAGGAATTCAGAGATGGCCAAGGGCTCTGAAGATGATATTCTTAAATAGCAGTGGTATTTTGGTGAGGCTTTTGAGTCACGCAGCATGTAACAAACCAGTGTAGGAAGTTAGCACCCACCCCCTCCTAGAAAAATGAAATATTCTAGGAAATAATAAAAAGGCAAAATATTTCCCCTAAAAGAGAAATAAAAATCTTAAGTCAGAAACTCAGCCCCAGCTCCCTGCCTTCAGCAGATACTTTGGTTATTTACAAGACAAAAGGCTGGGCCCAACTTATCGACAACACAAAAGACATGGCCCTCATGACATGATAGGATTAGCCCTCACTCAAGATCCAAACCAGGACAAAGCCATTAAGTCATAATAGGAATTGCCCAAAGTCCATTCATTCATCCATCCATCCATCCATCCATCCATCCATCTATCATCCAGCAAGATTCAATTAGGCCTGGAACACAGACAGCCTACAAAGTTAGCTAAGATCCCTGTCTCCTGGGAGTCTGACAGCCGATGGGATACATTTCTTGTACAGAAACAGGAAACTCTAAGGCAGAGCCCAAGACAGTGCATAAATATATCCTTCTCTGTACTCCATGTGCTCTTTTTTTTGCCCAGGACCCAAAAACCCCATGTGGTCTTGTCCACCATTAAACCATCTTTCCAAGCAGTCTCCATGTTTCCAGTGTCTTTCTTCCCATTTGGAACTGAACTCAGATGGACATTTCTTCCAACACCGTCTCCTGACATTTCTATTCTTTCACGTGCCTTCCAGCAAGGTCTTGCTGTGCTTAAACAGATGGATGAAGCGGCACAAAAAATAGTTTAGAGCAGTGTTTTTTCAAACTTTGCAGATTTAAAATATATGGACTTCAACTGCTGGAATTCACTTCAACTCCATAAAGGCTGCTAAGGAACTCTGTCCTGTGCTTGCTGCCTTATTTTGAACTTCCTACAACTCAATTTGACATTTTCATTGAAAGTGAAACTATCATGTTATCTCCTGAACCAGACATTTTTCAGTACTTTATGAGATTCTCTTCTTACTTACTTCTTAGACTGCTTGCAAGGGAAAACATGGTCTGTTATTGGCCTTAGAGGTAGTACCACATTTTTGTGCTCTGCACATGTGATGCAGCTATGCAACTCAGACTTTGGGTTGAAAAAATTAACTGAATTGAATGCCAGCAAACTAAATCAACTGATTTCTCCTTCCAGCATTCCCAGAAATATATCTTAAGGGCACTAGTATAATATGGAAGGGTCAGTATTAGGTGGATAAGGTGATCATCAGATTTCTTTATGGGTGTTAGGAAGGCTTTTGAGGGAGGAGGGACAGCTTTAGCACTGCTGATCTAAATTATTATATTTTCTACTCAATTCCATCTACTTTAGGAAACATTCTACCTTGAATTTATTTATGAAATGGACAAAGTCAATATGTTCTAGAGATTGGAATGCATTGAGTTGCATATATAAAGTCACCCATCCCATTCAAAGCCAGTGTTCTGTGTGTAAATAGATATTTATCCTGGGTTTTCATATTCACCCCAAATTCTGGCATTTGCCTTGTAATCACAGCTTCTGCAGAAATGATAGGATTTCTCCTGAGAAGTGGTTCCAGATGGAAGCACTTACCCAACACCAATATGAAATCAGAACCCAAACAATCAGATGTGCTTGCCACATTGAAGCCATAATATTTCGAAGTCAAATTCAACCTTGTCATCAATTTGCACCAGGAAGATGGTAGGGCTGATTGTCTACTGAATGTTAATAAATCCCTTCAAACCATAACAAGAGTAGAGGGAATGACCACAGATTGAAAACTATCCATGGCAATATGCAAAATATAGAAGATAAAGACAGTAAGAATATCTGTGTGATGACATTCGTGGTGTACCATGCTAGGCATAGAACAAAATGTGGCAGACGCCATAGGCCAAAATAAAATAAATGCTAAGATCAGCACTGGGTTTACAAGAATTCATCCTGAGTAAATAAAAATCTCCATGTATTTGTTTAACACTATTGTTTATCTCTCCAATTAATTTCAGAATATTGGCTTAGTTGATGAAAAGCATGATAGAAATCCTGGACACTGTAAACAGAAAGATCTCTTAAGTATCATAAATTTGAACAATTAAAGATAAATTTATTGAAGATAAAATATAAATTTATGTGTTAGATTATGTTTTAGGAAGGAAGGAAGGAAGGAAGGAAGGAAGAAAGGAAGGAAGGAAGGAAGGAGTCAATTTAAATTGTCTCTTCAATGCTCCTTTTTTCCCCAATTCCTACATTCTTTTTCTCCCCATTAAAAATGACATACAGTTTTCTCTTTTAGCAAGATAATTAATTCTCTCTGAAGTGTATTATGCAACCTGAATTATATCAACTAAATTTCATAAGTGGCATATGAAGAGCATATTCAGGCTGAATTCCCATGAAAAATCTTTCATGATGCACCTGGGTGCTCTTACTTGGGTGCTGCCAACCGCCCATGTATTATACTTACTAGATTGTATTTCCTGAAATCTAGGCGATAGGGTGATGTCTAGGCAAGACATCATTATCAACCAAACTTCCCCTTTGGTTCTTGAAAATCTTGAAAGACTGGATAGAAACAGATATTACAGACAAAGGAATCTACCCAGTTCCTCATTCTGCTGTCTAGATGATGGTTGTCTCTGAAAGCACAGTCCTTGCTCCTGGGATAGCATGATCTTAACTCTGCTCCTCCTTTGACCATCATACAATATTAACAACCGACAAGTGCTTCAAAGTCCTAAAAATTTGCGACATTTGAAAACCAGATTTTTTTGTTCCTTCCTCCATGCATTAACTATAGATAAAACATATTCCCAAAACAGGTCATCTTGTTTTGTGGGTATTCCCATTGCCATAAAAAAAATCTTTCTGTTACAAGACCCATTCTATTCCTCATAGCCCCACTCATGGGAGAGAAATGCTTTTTTGGTATTTTCAGGATTTGCAATGATATCAGGCTTCATAGGACGTCCTATAATATTACTATAATGAACTGATATTCAACCTGCCTTCCATTGAGGACCTCTATACTGCAAGAGTCAAAAAGAGGGCTGTGAAAATATTTACAGACCCCCTCACATTCTGGACATAAACTGTTTCAACTCCTACCCTCAAAACGATGCTATAGAGCCCTGCACACCAGAACAACTAGACACAAGAACAGTTTCTTCCTGAACGCCATCACTCTGCTAACAAATACTTCCCTCAACACTGTCAAACTAGTTATTAAAACTGTACTACTATTATCTTCTCATCATTCCCATCACATCATCATGACTGTATGACTGTAACTTTGTTGCTTACATCCCTGCGATTTATATTGATATTGATTGTTTCCTGATTGCTTATTTGTACCCTATGACTATCATTAAGTGTTGTACCTTATGATTCTTGACGAATGTATCTTTTCTTTTATGTACTCCGAGAGCGTATGCGCCAAGACAAATTTCTTCTATGTCCAATCATACTTGGCCAATATTCTATTCTATTCTATTCTATTCTATTCTATTCTATTCTATTCTATTCTATTCTATTCTATTCTATTCTATTCTTTTTAGAATTCATGATTTAAATTTCTATTTTTTCTGAATTCATGTTCTTTAGTGCATTTGCAAAGAACCTCTAGCCTTTGTTTAAATGTCTTAGGTGAAAATAGTTCCATCCTACACTTAAGATTCATCAAGTGATCTCCAAAGTTTTTTCCACTCTATGGTTTTTAGAATTTATGATCCAGATTTCTATATTGTCTGAATTTACTTTAATGCATTTGAAATACCTAAAAGCTACATTTGAATACAAATAAATCCACTGTTTGACTTTCTTTGTGTCTTATGATTTTTAAACATATGCATTTTCTAAAGATCTGATCCCCATAAGTTTTCTCAGTTCCAGCATCCCAAACTAATTATGAATTTAAGAGGCACGAAGGAGGCAAAAGTTTACTTCAGGCGTGTGGAGAGAAGGAGGGAGAATGCAAAGCTTTCTCATGTTCTTTCTCACATTAAATAATTGAATAAATGACCTGCAGCTACATCGGTACATTGGATGATTTCATAGAGTCGGCATTCATTATAAATACACTTCAGTCCTGAAAATATTTAATTAAGCTAAATAGAGGCCAAAAGGCAAAATAAGACAGTTTTAAAGTTGTTGTTTTTTTAATGACTGCAAAAACTAATGGAGTTTTGCTTTCATGCAACAAAATAGTTCAGCCTTTTCCAAACCATAATTTCTTCAGAATAGGAGGCCATGCTGAAAGGAATTCTGGGAATTGTAGTCTCAATATGTCAGAAGGCCATGAATTGGGAAAACCTGTGACCTTGTAATTTGTTACTTCACAGGTTTCATCTGAGGAAAGTTAGTTCAGTTCTTGCCTTAGTACAATCTTAAACAACAGACACCAGAAACAACAGAAGGCATAGGAGGATCTGATTTAATTGACATGGTCTTGTGGAGGCTTCATTTGGCTTTTTCTATGAAGCAAGCTATTGGGTTTGGTGGCTTAGCCAATTCTAGAATCAGTTCTTCCAGTCTATTGCAGGTAGCCTTCAACTTCCAGCCACAGGTTGGGACTTCCACGGCCAAGTGAAGCAGTCGATAAGTGGGTAATCCACCCGGTTTTACAATCTTTCTGCAACAATTGTTAAGTGATTCATTAATCACTTTGACTTTGTTTGTTGGAGGCTGGCTGGAAAAATCACATACAATGATCACGCAATCCCAGGACACTGCAACTGTTGTAAATATATAGGTAAAGGTAAAGATAAAAGTTCCCCTCGCACATACGTGCTAGTCTTTGCCGACTCTAGGGGGCAGTGCTCATCTCTGTTTCAAAGCTGAAGAGCCATCGCTGTCCGAAGACCTCTCCGTGGTCATGTGGCCGGCATGACTCAACACCAAAGGCAACGGAATGCTGTTACCTTCCCACCAAGGTGGTCCCTATTTTTTCTACTTGCATTTTTATGTGCTTTTGAAACTGCTAGGTTGGCAGAAGCTGGGACAAGTAACGGGAGCTCACCCCGTTACATGGCAGCACTAGGGATTCGAACCGCTGAGCTGCTGACCTTTCAATTGACAAGCTCAACATCCTAGCCCCTGAGCCACTGCGACCCTGTAAATATATACACTGCCAAACATCCAAATTATGATTATGTTATTGCTGTGACAGTCATAAGTAGGATGACATGACAAAAGTCAGATTTTTAGTGCCATTGTAATTTCAAATGGTTGCTGAATGAATAATCATAAGCCAAGAACTACCTGTAGTTGTGAATTGTTCTTAAACCATCTTTGTTTAACACAAGATGGAAATGTGTAAAATGCTTTCCTTGCAATTTCCAGTGGTTTTCTTCCAATTATGTGAATTAAGAGAAACATCAAGAATGATGGCTGGGTAGCCAATCCAAAGAAGTGTTGAAAAAAATACACTTCTTCTATTCCTCTGATGCTTCAAAAATTGCCTTTTATGTACTTATAGAACTTTACAGAGATTCCTAATGGAAGCTATTACCAACTGTGTAGATCATCCATGCTTCAGAACATAGAGCAGCGTTTTCTAAACTTGACAACTTTTAAGATGTGTGGACTTCAGTTCCCAGAATTCCCCAGCCAGCATGCTGTGCACACATCTTAAAGTTGCCAAGTGTGAAAAATATTGATTTAATCCATTTGAATATTAATAAATGTTTTAACATGCAGCGCTAAATATTTAGCAAGCACTAAGAGCAAATAAGGACATAAAAATAGTTTCTATATTGTATTCATAGTTAGGCTTCAAGATTAAGTTGGCCAGATTAACTAGAAATAGCTGAAGCTGTGGTCTGATTTCTGGCAATACATTTAATGACCATAACTTAGCATCTTGAGTCTGTTGTAAAAGTGTATTTTTATAATTATTTTACAAACAATCACATTTATAATCTTGTATTTCCTTGATGTTTGATTAAAATATACTCTGTTTATAATATATCTATATCCTAGATATCAGAATCTTGCCCTATGTGCTTGTCTTAATTCTGCAAACCCATCATAAAATGTCTGGAAACTGGAGCATTCTGGTGTCCTAATGAATCTCATCTTGAGAAGAGAGAGAAAATTTATAACTTTCAAATGGAATGGAACAAAAGTTCGCAGAGATTTTTCCCTCACAAATTCAATCCTATGAATATGAATGCCTGGCTGTACTTGTGAGACAAGAGGAGCTTGATTTGACTTGGGTTTGAATCCGAATGACAGAGAAATGCAATTAGGGCTGTCCAGTCCTGATGGCCATTTAATGAGTTGAAGGCTCAGAAGAAGAGACTTGGCACCACTTGTCTAAAAGGGGGAAAATCTAATGCACCACAACAATAGCATGATAAATAATTAAAGCAGAGAAAGATTCTGCTTTAGTGACCTGAGAGCCTCTCTCCTCAATTGCATAATAAGGATTGTCAGATGGAGAGACAGCAGTGGGAAAACATGCATGTAATTCAAAGAAGACGATGGTCCTCCTTCATTCTCTAGAAGGAGGCTGCCTTCTCTCTGGACCATGAAACTAACTTCTGTAGGCCTGCAAATGGAAAGCAACATGTGTTTTTAACCCAAGGCATCAAGGCAGAACCTCTTGTGTGATATTAATAAGAAACTAATTTGATTATTAGCACCAAAATAATCTCCAATGAACCCAATGAGGACAAAAGCTTGTTCTAGGTACAAGCTTTTCTTTAATTCATAAAAATAAGTGAATATTCAAGAGGGAAGGAAAGGGAAGGGGAAGGGGAGGAGGGAAGAAGGAAGGAGTGTGGGAGGAAAGAGGGAGGAGGGAGGAATGGAGGAGGGAGGGAGGGTGCTTGATCAGCATGGGACTGTATTGGATAAGATGCTGCAATGGCCTAAAAATATCCTCAAATATCTGCAACCAAAGGTGAACACATCTAGGTCAAGGAGGGAAGGAGGGAGAGAGGAGGGAGGGAAGGAAGGAGGGAGGGTGGGAGGGAGGGAGGGAGGGAGGAAGAAAGAAGGAAGGAAGGAAGGAAAGGAGAGAGAAAGGAAGAAGGAAGGAAGGAAGGAAGGAAGGAAGGAAGGAAGGAAGGAAGGAAGGAAGGAAGGAAGGAAGGAAGGAAGGAAGGTCAAGGTGGGAGCATTTGAGAGTTTCTTATGTCATTCATGTCATCCCAAAGACATGAGCCATCCAAGGGAACAAGGGAAACAATGTGATCCAGACAGCAGCTTTGACAGGAGGAATAATAGGAGGGTCCACTATTGAGCAAAAAATAAGTCAATTAGCCTTGAGGTGCAATCTTCCAGCAATCAAGGAGGAAAGTGAATTCTACATTAACTGCATTTTTCTCCAACCCTCCTTTTCTATTTGGGGAGACAAAATATATACTTTAGAGGCAACTCTTGTCTAGTTATCAGAATTTCTGTGAGGGCTGCAGCAGTTGCATAAGCCAAATGGGCTGGGGTGGGTGGGGGGGCGGAGTGGGGTGAGAGGTGCGTAGGATGAAGCATTCTCAAGAAAAAGTGCAGGATGTCCCATCTAGTGTCAGTTATAGAAGCAAAATATTTTTCTAATACCTGAGCGTGCCCAGAGGAACGCATCTGCAAGCAGCTGTGAAACATAGCTCTTTCTCTCTCTTTTTTTTTCTTTAAAAAGAAACAAAAACTTCAGGGTTTGTGTGGGGATCTCATTAGCACAGCCTCAGCTCCCTCTAAACAGCCTGGTTTGCATATTGAAGCAATTGAATGTGAATGGAGATTTTTTCTTTCTTTCTTTCCTTTTTTTTTTTTTTTTTAAGGAAAAGAGGCGGAGGAAGAGAAGGACTCGGCAGCCGGCAGTCGCTACGCCCTGACTGACATTTCTATCTGGGCTCTTGTGTTTACAAGAGAATAGCAAAGCTGCTCCAAAGCCCCTACCGGGCCTGATTATTATGCAGAGGCTTCTTAAATTATATATAATTGATATCCATTTTCCCTCCAGCTAACCAATGGCAGCTCTCAAGAGTAATGCTAATTCTCACGCAGCTCACCAATCAAGCAAATACAGCAATTGCTATCTTTCACTCTGTGTAATCATTGTTTAAAAGTCCTCAAACTGACATTTGTTCGTTTCTTTATATCAGAAGCACAAATGAATATAGTGCAGTTGTTTTATTAGTTATGCCAGGTAGGATTCACCGGATCAAAGAAAAGTAAAGTGGAGAGAGGAAAATTAAGAAGTGTTAAGGGAAAGAAAGACACATTCAGGTTTATAGTGACTCTCATGTAGGGGCATGCATTGTATTTATGTACACACTTAAAGGCGAGAATAGTCAAGATGTAGCTAGTGGAAATTTGACAAGTCACGTGTTTCTTGCTGGGGAATCATCCTCTTTCTAGCTTCTTAGGAAAAAGAATAAATGCACTTTGATAAACAGGATAGGTGGAAATGCAAAAGTAGCACATATGCATGGCAGTTCTAGGTATGTAACTGAAATTGGTGGGATTCAACAAATACGTAAAACTTTCTTTCTCCATTTAAAAATTATGACTTTTATACAAACCATTTGTTTTGTTGCAATTGTTGACATTATCTAGCAAGGTAGCAATAGCACTTAGACTTATATACCACTTCATAGTGCTTTATAGCACCCTCTAAGCATGCTTTAAATATGCTGTTTACAAAGTCATGATATTGTCTCCAACATTCCAGTTCTTATTTTACTGACCTTAGAAGAATGAAAGGCCGAGTCAGTCTTGAGTGGGTCAGGATCAAACTCCTGGGAGTAGGCAGAGTTATCCTGCAATCTAACCACTGCACCACCATGTGTTATCTATTTTTCAAACCTGAATATTTTGCAGGCTTACAAAAATAGGAATGCACAACTGTGAAAGACATTGACAATGAATTTTGTCAACAGAACAGAACTGTGCATAGTCCATGAGCTGGTTCCAGTTGGTGTTGGTAGAAGGAGGGGAGACTTTCACTCCTAGTTATCTTTTACGTGGGATGACTCAGGTCTCTGATCTTTCCCATTTCCTGTTTAACATCTGCACAAGGCCTATGGATACAGTATTATCAGTCTGTGAATAATAATCAGTTATGCATTTCAATCCCTGGCTGGGCATGCAATGCTATTCAGATGCTGACTCAGTGCATGGAACCTACAGAGTCTGGATGGGAAAGAAATGGCTTGCACTCAATCCTCACAAGATGGAATAGCCATCCAGTGACTTGTCATCCTTGACTCACAATGGGATCAAGTTCCTCCATACAAAGTTGGTGTGCAATTTGGGGGTCCTATTGGACTTGTGGCTCTTGACCAAGAACAGGGATTAGCCATAGCTATTGTAGATTGCACAGATTTGTTTTATGCTTCAATTGCACCCTTTCCAGGACCAGGAGGCCTTCCTTAATCACTTCTCAGTTGGATTACTGTAATGCACTCTACATGGGGTTGCCTTTGAAGACTATTTGGCAGTTGCAATTTGTCCAACCTGTGTAGCAACATGTGTAATTGTAGACATTTCATGCTTTGCCTCTCTGCTGCATGAACACAACTGGCTTCCAATTGCTTTATGGGTACAATTCAAAGACCTGTTTATCACTCCTAAAGTCCTAAATGGCATGGGGCCAGATCATCAGCCATTAGGTCAGATATGGTGGAATTGCACCAAGCACCTTCCCTTCAATGTTGCCATCTATGGGGCCTCAAAGATGTTGCCTTGACTTCAGTCAAGATTATAGAGTGAGCTGTTTCCCTTAAATCATGCTGGTCCTATGGCCAGACCAAGGGAAGTCCAGCAAGTGAGGTTGAGCCTTTGGAAGATTCTCAATTTAATGGAACATCCTGGAAGAGCAACTCAACTCCACAGCCCTCTTGAAAATACTTTGATAAAGTGAAACCAAAGGTATTGACAAGTACCATAAGTTCATGGTCTCAAATAACCTAAGGCATCAGTTACTCTACAGTACAGGGAAATATTATTTGACTATGATTATTTTATATTAAAATGAATAAAAATATGTATAAAAATACTATAAAAATGATATAATTAATTTAATTAAACAATAATTTAATTTAGCTATACAATTTTAAGAGCCAGTGATTAAGGCATCAGTCAAGAAACCAAAAGTCTGTGAATTGTAGTCAAATTAGGTACAAAGTCAGCTGCTTGACCTTGAGCCAGGCATGCTTTCTAAGCCCTAGGAAGGAAGCAATGCCAAACCACTTCTGAAAAACCTTACCAAGAAAACATTGGGTTCTTGTCCAGGCAATCTCCAACAATCAGATATGATTGAATAGAAGAAGATAAAATATAACTTTATAATGACTCAGATATAGTGTATTATTATTGTTGATAATTCAGATTCAATTACATTGCATAAATGTCTTTTTTTACTAGGCATATTCTAGCAAAGGAAGAAATTGTATTTCCCCCAAATAAAATTATTCCATAACCAAAACCAAACAGTGAGAAAAACAGCAATTTAATATGTTGAGAATTAATAAAGCAGCTATTTAGTTACCCTATTCTGCTATCAAACTAAATAACTGCTGAAACTACATCTTAATCACTATGATCATAAATGCATACATAAATCACTTAATTACCGTGATCTTAGATGCAGTGTTTTCTTGGGTACATCATAAAATATGAAAGCTTGTTCAAAATCAGCCAGTAGTTTGGTGCCTAAGCTAGAATTGGAACAGTCTCCCAATCCTACATGAGACTTAAATCAATGCACATACTATGATCAGCAACCCCAGGTACTACTCCTATGCTACAACTTAATAGCAATAGCACTTAGACTTATATACTGCTTCACAGTGCTTTACAGCCATCTCTAAGAGGTTTTACAGAGTCAGCATATTACTCCCAACAATCTTGGTCCTCATTTTACCAACATCAGAAAAATGGAAAGCTGAATTAACCTTGAGTCTGGTGAGATTTGAACTGCCAAATTGCAGGCAGCCAACAGTTAGCAGAAGTAGCCTGCAGTTCTACATTCTAACCACTGCGCCACCACAGCTCTTAAACTTGCATAACAATTCTTTTTCCCTGTATAATTAGTGTGAGCAATCCTAAAACCTCCAATATCAGATCATCAAATTACAATTCTTAAAATGCTTGGGGGAAATAGCACCATAGCTTAATTAATATAAAACCAATAAGTGTTGTAACATGAAGGTATTCTCCAGGCATATGGATTAATTCCTAGAATTCTCACCAATGGCCATTCTGGCTGGGGGGTTCTGGGAATTGGTGACCCATTTCAGAAGCAATCTAGAAAGCTGTAGTAGTAGAATCCAGAGCTAAACATTCTGGCTTCTCCTCCCCCTCTTCTTATTTTTTTCTTCTCTTTATAACAAAAAGTAATTTTAGAATAGAATAGAATAGAATAGAATAGAATAGAATAGAATAGAATAGAATAGAATAGAATAGAATAGAATTTTTTATTGGCCAAGTGTGATCAGACACACAAGGAATTTGTCTTGGTGCATAGGCTCTCAGTGTACATAAAAGAAAAGATACGTTCATCAAGAATCATAAGGTACAGCACTTAATGATAGTCATAGGGTACAAATAAGCAATCAGGAAACAATCAATATCAATATAAGTTGTAAGGATACAAGCAACAAAGTTACAGTCATAAGTGAGAGGAGATGGGTGATGGGAACGATGAGAAGATTAATAGTAGTCCAGAGTTAGTAAATAGTTTGACAGTGTTGAGGGAATTATTTGTTTAGCAAAGTGATGGTGTTCAGGAAGAAACTGTTCTTGTGTCTAGTTGTTGTTCTGGTGCGCAGTGCTCTGTAGCATTGTTTTAAGGGTAGGAGTTGAAACAGTTGATGTCCAGGATGTGAGGAGTCTGTAAATATTTTCACAGCCCTCTTTTTGACCTTTATACAAGTCCTCAATGGAAGGCAGGTTGGTAGCAATTGTTTTTTCTGCAGTTCTAATTATCCTCTGAAGTCTGTGTTTTTCTTGTTGGGTTGCAGAACCAAACCAGACAGTTATAAAGGTGCAAATGACAGACTCAATAATTCCTCTGTAGAACTGGATCAGCAGCTCCTTGGGCAGTTTAAGCCTTCTGAGTTGGCACAGAAAGAACATTCTTTGTTGTGCTTTTTTGATGACGTTTTTGATGTTAGCTGTCCATTTTAGATCTTGCGATATGGTAGAACCTAGTAATTTGAAGGTCTCTACTGTTGATACTGTGTTGTCTAATATTGTAAGAGGTGGAAGTATGGAAGGGCTTCTCCTAAAGTCTACCACAATTTATACGGTTTTGAGTGTGTTCAGTTCCAGATTGTTCTGGTCGCACCATGAGGCTAGTCATTCAACCACCCGTCTGTATGCGGATTCATCATTGTCTCGAATGAGACCGATTACTGTTGTGTCATCTGCGAACTTCAGTAGTTTAACAGATGGATCGTTGGAGACGCAGTCCTTGGTATACAGAGAGAAGAGAAGTGGAGAGAGCACACAGCCTTGGGGGGGGGCTGTGCTAATTATACAGGTATCTGGTGTGATTCTGCTTAGCTTCACCTGCTGCTTCCTGTTTGTTTGGAATACTATTTTTTCATTCTTTTACATCATTAAAAAAAAGTTGAAAGGTTGCTTTTGTGATGTTTTAAGACAAAAGATGGTTTGCAAAGGTGAAGTTACATGTCTTTTTTTCCCAAATGTACTAATGTTCACTCCTGGGCTTTTACAGAGATTGTTTCATAGGCAAATTTGACAGTCAGCAGCCCCAGACTGCTGAAAACCATTCACTAATCCTCAGAATAATCTAATCACTAGTTGCATTTCGTTTTCAATCCATTCCCAGAAAAGCATTTTTAAAAAATCTATTTCACTACACATACAGGGCAGGAAGGTTGACAACATTTTAAAAATTGCAGCCATTACAGAACAGCCTATACATTTATATGAATAGAATAGAATAGAATTTTTATTGACCAAGTGTGATTGGACAAACAAGGAATTTGTCTTGGTGCATATGCTCTTAGTGTACATAAAAGAAAAGATACCTTCATCAAGGTACAACACTTACAACACTTAATGATAGTCATAGGCTACAAATAAGCAATCAGGAAACAATATCAGTATAAATCATAAGGATACCAGCAACAAAGTTACTTAGAATAGATTTTTTTATTGGCCAAGTGTGATCAGACACACAAGGAGTTTGTCTTGGTGCATATGCTCTCAGTGTCCATAAAAGAAAAGATACATTCATCAAGAATCATAAGGTACAGCACTTAATGATAGTCATAGGGTACAAATAAGCAATCAGGAAACAATATCAGTATAAATCATAAGGATACAAGCAACAAAGTTACAGTCATAAGTGGAAGGAGATGGATGATGGGAATGATGAGAAGATTAATACTAGTGCAGATTTAGTAGTAGTTTGACAGTGTTGAGGGAATTATTTGTTTAGCAGAGTGATGGCATTCCAGAAAAAACTGTTCTTGTGTCTAGTTGTTCTGGTATGCAGTGCTCTATAGCTTCATTTTGAGGGTAGGAGTTGAAACAGTTAATGTCCAGGATGTGAGGGGTCTGTAAATATTTTCACAGCCATCATTTTGATTCATACAGGTCCTCAATGGAAGGCAGGTTGGTAGCAATTGTTTTTTCTGCAGTTCCTTGCACACAGAAGATGTGCAATTAAACTTTTTCACAGGAAGTAATTAATTAATTAGTTAATTTAACAAAGTTATATAATCACCCATCTTATTTAATGTAACTATGAGCAACCAACAATAATTAAAATGATGTAATAACTATTAAAACAATTAAACATAAATAGAGAACTTCAAGAGAATAGCAATCATCTAAAAACAACGCAGCTACTTGTACACTGTAAGCTATGCTTGTACAATGTTTCTATAGAATGCAAAAGCACCATGCCTGACTTTACCTTCCATTAGCCACAAGCCAAAACCCTTTACTATGGTCAGATAACTGCCCTTTCCCATGAAAACACAGACCAGCTAAACGTTGTAGCATTTGCTGTTCATCTTACTGGTGCATCAGAAGTGGAGTGAGCAACTTCAAAAAGGTAGTTTGCTTGATGAAGCAGTTGACGCATTTATTGAAGTAGGCCCTCGCCAGCTACAAAAGTCAAAGTGATGCTCCAGCTGACAAGTGGGTCCTTTGGACTTTTGGGCAAGGTGAAGCTTCCAATCAAAGCACATCAATCTCACCTCAATGCTTCAGCAAGGCAAAGGACTTCAATAGAAGATGAAATGTCTGACAGAAACAGAGTGGCACTTCAAGCTTTTCTACCATCCCTTCTTATGACTGTATCTACAGGGCTGTAGTGATGTGCTTTGTTCCCTATTATTGGGGGAACAACTATAGATATCAGCTCTGCCTATTATATCATACATTCCAACACAACCATTGCCTGAATATTGAACTTAGCTGAATCTCTACACAAAATGAGCTATCAATATAAAGAGATACTAAGAGATAATCTGCTTAGATGCCCATTTTGTATCTGTGTTGCCTGCATATACTATATGTCAGCCCTACAAGGAAGATTAAGAAACCAAAGTCATGCATGATAATAATACTGCTTTTACTACAAGGTTATACTGACAGAGGTTTGCACATCTGCAAATGTACTTCCACCTTAATGGGCTATAAGAATAACCGTGAGGAACAAGAGGAAGAGCTGCAAACCAGACAACAGTCAGATAAGAGAAATCTGACTCCATGGAAGCACTGTAATTTGAGAAAAAGTCTGTAATTTGAGAAAACGTCTGAGACTTAAACTTTCCTAGTTCTCTTGTAGATAAAGGCAGGGAGAGGGAAGGCATTTCCAGACTTGCAAGATTCTGTTGCTCCAACCCTATAATAAAAGTAATATTAATATTCATAACTTTGATTTCCCACTCTGGTCTATCTTGGAGGGCTGCCACCCACTCCCTTTATCTTCATGAGAATGAGGGAAGGGATTTTTTGAGATCCTTTCTCAGGTTACAATTCTGGCCTGGACTCAGATCTGATTATTTGACTTGTTTCTTGATTGTAGCTTTCCCCTCCAAGTTATCTCTTCTGTGCTTTACAATATAGTCTATGTGCTTCTATAAGTTATGATTCATCACAGTCAGCCAGATGTTTAGACTGGATTTGGCATTTTTATCCACCTCCCGGGTTCTTCCTAAGGACCTGGGATAGGTAGATGTTGATAGCTGATGGTATTAATGATATTGTAGCAGGATGTAAGCTGTTCTGAGTAAAGATACATTTTGCAATTGACTTGTGGTGAATTTGTCAATGGCAATGATTTTCAAATGCTGTTCCAGTTGGGTTGGGTTTGCACCTAAGGCACCTATTACTATTAGTACAACCTTTGTTTTCTTTTGCCACAGCCATTTCATTTCTATTTGCAGGTCTTTGAATTTTGTTATCTTCTCCAGTTCTGCTGTCTCTAGGTACTGCCATATCCGCTATCCAAACTTCGTTATCCTTCTTATCAGCAATTGTTAAATCTAGCATATTATATGGCAGATGCCTATCTGTTTGATTTCAAAAGTCCAGGAGCATTTTAGCTTCTTTGTTTTCTATTATTTTTCTCTGCTTTATGATCCAATACATACGGTTCAACTTATAATCATCATCATTGTCATTATTATTATTATTATTATTATTATTATTATTATTATTATTATTATTATTATTATTATTATTATGGCAGTGGTTGTTATACATACAGTAATGCATATTCTTGTTATTATACATAATACATACATTACATATTATTATGGTATTATTAGTCACATATATATGTGACTAATTACATGTCTATGTGCACACCTAGGGAAACGTTCATAGTCATCCCTGCAGAAGGGAAAATGGAAGAGATAGCATAAGAAATCAAAAAGGAAAACCAAAACAAGGCATTATTTAATAATATGGTAGATACATTATTTGGAACTAGTATCTACCTGAATATGTAGGGTATGAAGTTTACAAATGCCTCACTGGTCACTTCTACTAGAAAGATCCTTATTTATTTGCTGCTTGTCTTTTTCAGTTGGTACTTATTTTTTATTTTTTTATTTTTTGAGTAGCTGCTTCCGTGATTGCACCTGGATGGTACCGGACTCACAAATGAAGCAACAGCATGAAAAATGACCGCGGGACATGATTATAGTGAGAAATAATTGAAGGTGCTGAAAGCTCTAGGCCAGAATAAATTTCAGCCTGCCACTCACACCGTGTGTATCTTCATTACCATTCATTGATACACACCCAAAGTTTGCAGCAAACATCAGGAAGTCTCACCAACAGACAGGTAACAGAGACCAAACAGTCAAGAGCCGGTCTGCCAGAATAAATGTTTAATGACTCAATAAAGAAGCAGAAGAGGGAGCTGGGGGTTGCAGGAAGAGATGATTGCTGCTCCTCTGTGAGGTCAATCCAATTCTAGTTTGCAATTTGATGACAGAAACCAGCCACAAAGCCAGTCTTTCCTCTATTATGCAAGCACTGTGCTTATGTTCCCCTGCAGTCTACTGGATTGACAGTGGAGAAGTACCCAGTGCTACAAACACTGGATTAAAAAAAAAATCTGTAGCTGCCAATAGATGCAAAACCAGCATAGCAACGAGGGCCATCAGACCATGAAGAAGTGCACTTCATCCAGAATATTTTAGCACAGAAATTGCAAAGATGTTGTCTCGCTCACCTCCTTGATTTCCAGTGACGAAGATCCTTCAGTCTCAGATAATTATGATAGCTGATATATATCACGGGAAATCATAATTCCCAAATAAATACAACATTCCTAAAATGCAATGAACAAATTGGGACATAATAAACAAAGTGCAATCTAACCAACCCAGAATAGACAGGAAAGAAGTTGAATCAGAAACCTAAAAGCATGCCGCATTTAAAAGCTGAGTGGGGCAACCTCAAAACCAGCTAGAAACAAATCTTTAATTCAGCAATAGACCAGCTGTTCCAACCAAGAAAAAATAAGCTGCATTTTCTTTCATTCAGTGTCAGAAGTCAATGTATGAAAATTATCTTGATCACTGTTGTTTTTGCTAAAGTTTCCATTTACTTTTTTTCATGGGGTACAATTAAGAATTGCCAACTACTGGTATGAATTTATGAAGTCCATTTCTCATTCTTGGGCCACTGTTGCAAAAAAAGAAGGCTCCTGTCAGCCTTTTTCACACTGTTGAAGGAGGTCAGTGGTGCAAAAAATTTAGAATATTTTATTTGACCAAGAGTGATTAGACACACAAGGAATTTGTCTCAGTTGCAAAAATTCTCCATGAACGTGCAAAGCAACAGAATAATAATAATCATACTATAATATCAATAAGTGGGTAGTAGAGAAAATAAAAGAGAAAATAATAATCTTACAGCCGTACATGCGTTGTTGTTAGTAGTGAAGTCGTGTCCAATCCATCACAACCCCATGGACAACGTTCCTCCAGGTCTTCCTGTCCTCTACCATCCTCTGGAGTCCATGTAAGCTCACACCTACTGCTTCAGTGACTCCATCTAGCCACCTCATTCTCTGTCATCCCCTTCTTCTTTTGCCCTCAATCCTTCCCAGCATTAGGCTCTTCTCCAGTGAGTACTTCCTTCTCATTAGGTTAAATAGACATAAAACAATACTATGAGGATTAGGCATTTAGCAGAATGATGGCATGAGCGAAAAAACTGTTCCTGGACTAATTGTTTTTGCAAGCAATGCCCTATAGCAGCATTCCAAAGGGAGGAGTTGAAATAGTTTATGTCCAGAATGTGAGTAGATATTTTCTTAGCCCTCTTTATGACCCGTGCAATATATGGGTCTTCAATGGAAGGCAGGCTGATTGCAGTTGTTTTTTCTGCTCTGCTAACTACCTGTTGGAATCCATACCTGTCCTGTAGTTACTATACCAAACCAGGCAGTAATAGTATAATTGACAGATTCAATAATTCCTCTGTAGAACTGTTATCAGCAGCTCTTTGGGCAGTCTGAGCTTTCTGAGTTGGCACAGGAAGATCATTCTTTGTTATGCTTTTTTAATGATGTTTCTAATGTTAGGTGTCCATTTCAAATCCCAGGAAATTATAGAATCCAGAAACTTGAAAGATTCTACTGCTGATAGTGTGCTGTCAAATACAGTAAGAAGCTAAAGTAGGAGAGCTTTTCTCCAAATCCACTCTCATCTCTAATACAACAGTTTTCAAGTTAGGTTTCTTTAATTTTTTAGGAAGAGTTCAAGTGCTACAACTTTGTTTTCAAAGCAGTAGAAGTCAGTGCAAACAATTATGGATGCCACCATTCAAGAGAATTGAATGTCACTTATCTATCCATCATGGCAGATATGAAAACTTTGGATACTTCTTATTTTTTGTTTAGGGCTGTCTTTTCAATACTGCAGTATTTCAGAGATTAGACTTAGATCTAGAGTTTCTTTGAGGGCCTGGATCTGGAAAGGGTATTGGAATCATTTACTCCATCCTAGAGCCTTGCAAATTTTGTCCAAAGCCAAATTTAAGTTGTATGTCCTTGGGAAGTGGTATTGCCAGAGAATACATATTCCTAATTCTCAACCTTTGAAAATACACTTGATGGGAAGGTAATAACAATTCTAAAAATGCTGAACTCCATTCCCCCAAAGAATTCATTTGGCTATTTTATTTATTATTATTTTGAGTTTTAAGAAAACAGCATGAATTCTTTAATTTTATGATGCCTTGTCTTCAGTTTTTAACTTCTGCTGTTACCTGGATTATTTTTGGCCTTCATCACTCTGCAAGTCTGCATTACTATTACTATTAGTCTTCTCATCATTCCTATCACCCATCTCCTCCCACTTATGACTGTATGTTTGTAACTAGTTGCTGTATCCTTATGATTTATATTGATTGTTTCCTAGTATGATTTGATTGCTTATTTGTACCCTATGACTATCAATAAGTGTTGTACCTTATGATTCTTGACGAATGTATCTTTTCTTTTATGTACACTGAGAGCATATGCACCAAAGACAAATTCCTTGTGTGTCCAATCACACTTGGCCAATAAAGAATTCTATCTATGAAGAGCATTTAAGAAGGCAAAGTACAGAAGTTAGAGTCAAGGAATCACAAACAACCTTATGTAGAGGATTGGCAATCCTTGGATTTATCACTCACCTTTTCCAAGAAAACTGCAAAGACTTGTTCAGGCAGTCCCCGAGAATCAGACATAATTGAATGGGGTGGGGAAATGTAGCTTTGGACATCTAAACAATCCCACTGATAATCTGATAATCTCCAAAACTGTTTGTACCTGAAGAGTGAACTGATATTCATAAGAGTCACTGATTTTACTTCTAATTTCATAAGGCTTGCTAGGATGAACACCACAACCTACTTCATATTGGTTCTAAAATTGACTAGCTTTTCTATCTTTATTGTTAGAAAACTCAAATTAGCCATGTTAAATATCTCAGTTAAGGGTTTCTAGAGCCAGTGTGGTATAATAATTAAGGTGCTGAACCCAGACTTGGAAGATCCAAGGTTCAAATAACATGAAAAATATCTGGCTAACATTGGTCATTCTTTCTTTGACACCACTTAACATAACATAACATAACATCAGAGTTGGAAGGGACCTTGGAGGCCTTCTAGTCCAACCCCCTGCCCAGGCAGGAAACCCTACACCATCTCAGTCAGATGGTTATCCAACATTTTCTTAAAAATTTCCAGTGTTGGAGCATTCACAACTTCTGAAGGCAAGTCGTTCCACTTATTAATTGTTCTAACTGTCAGGAAACTTCTCCTTAGTTCTAAGTTGCTTCTTTCTTTGACCAGTTTCCACCCATTGCTTCTTGTTCTACCCTCAGGTGCTTTGGTGAACAGCCTGACTCCCTCTTCTTTGTGGCAGCCCCTGAGATATTGGAACACAGCTATCATGTCTCCCCTAGTCCTTCTTTTTGTTAAACTAGACATACCCAGTTCCTGCAACCGTTCTTCATATGTTTTATCCTCCAGTCCCCTAATCATCTTTGTTGCTCTTCTCTGCACTCTTTCTAGAGTCTCAACATCTTTTTTACATCGTGGCGACCAAAACTGGATGCAATATTCCAAGTGTGGCCTTACCAAGGCATTATAAAGTGGCACTAACACTTCACGTGATCTTGATTCTATCCCTCTGTTTATGCAGCCCAGAACTGTGTTGGCTTTTTTAACAGCTGCTGCACACTGCTGGCTCATATCTAAATGGTTATCCACTAGGACTCCAAGATCCCTCTCACAGGTACTACTATTGAGCAAGGTACCACATATACGGTACTGGTGCATTTTGTTTTTTTGGCCTAAATGTAGAACCTTACTTTTTTCACTGTTGAATTTCATTTTGTTAGATAGCGCCCAATGTTCAAGTCTGTCAAGATCTTTCTGTAACTTGAGCCTATCTTCTGGAGTGTTGGCTATTCCTGCCAGCTTGGTGTCATCTGCAAATTTGATGAGTTCCCCATCTATCCCCTCGTCCAAGTCATTGATGAAGATGTTGAAGAGTACTGGGCCTAAAACAGAGCCTTGGGGTACTCCACTTACCTCACAAGATTGCTGTTATGAGATAAAAAGGCATTCTTTTGTGTAAGCTCCTGAGGAAAAGATGGGCTATTGATCCAAATAAACAAATCAGTTAAATTGTTCTATGAATTCTCTAAAGAGAGATTGTGGTTTACTTATTATTTTCACCAGCCTTAGGTCCCCTGAGGTATATAGTACACATGCTTTTTTAGTCATAACTCTTGTTTTTTCAAAGGTATATCCTAGCCCACACTGTCTCTTCTTCAAAATCAACCATAAGTATTCTGCAATTTATATCATGCAGGAAACAGAGATATGATACAGAAATTAATGGATGGGATGTAATCAAAATACTATTTTATGTATATTCTTGTATTTCAGGAATATCTTCTACCCAGCCATGTATTTGTGTTGTTGTTTCCCTTTTGATGTATTTGTTCTTAAAAATAACCTGAATTAATTTAGCAGATCTGGATATTTGGAAAGGTTCTTTGCTGATTCTCAAAGACATGCATGATTTGGCTTGCATCCTGTTGATATTTAAATGGTTTCAAACTTCAAGAGGAAACTTGACAGCTTACTGTACTGTGATCAATAGCCTGAGTGTGTGCTCCAGCACGCACAGTGGAATTGGCTTAGATTGTTGGCCCAGGTGGATCTCGCTTGTGGATTCTTTGCTCCCAATCCAGCTAAAGAGGAAAAACAGATGAGAACCTAGAAACCAAGAATGTATTTCCAAATATTTCTATATTTATATAGAAGTAAGTCTTCTTGTGTCTAATAAGGACAAATCAGTACCCAACACCCGCTGAAAGTTTTACCGCAAGAATTCTACTCCAAAGCTAAATGAGCAATCTCAATAAATTGAGAAGGAAGGAAGGAAGGGGCAGGGGCGAAAGAAAAGAAAAGAAGGAAGGAAGGGAGGGAGGGAGGGAGGGAGGGAGGGAGGGAGGAAGGAAGGAAGGAAGGAAGGAAGGAAGGAAGGAAGGAAGGAAGGAAGGAAGGAAGGAAGGAAGGGAGGAAGGAAACCACTACCACAGAAGTATGGCTAGTCTTACTCTTACTTCTATACTTTTTATACCCAGGATCAGACTACCAGCTATTTCAAAGGGTTAAACAGTTTTTATTGCATTGTTATTTACAATTGATTACATTGCCAAGGAAGATTTTTTTATGCTGAACATGGGATAGAAATAATTATATGTAAATAAATAATAAATAGAATGTTATAAAATCCAAAAGTGCTTTTTCAAGAGGCAACAGGACTTTCGGTTTTTTCTTTGAAGACATTTCACTTCTAATCCAAGAAGCTTCTTCAGCTCTTCAAAGAAAAATCAAAAAGTCCAGTTGCCTCTTGAAAAAGCACCTCTGGGTGACCTGGTACTGTGAATCTCCATAGATATTTAGTAATGTTATAAAATGGAAACAATTCACATTAGCTTAATCTGGTACTTGAGAATGACAAAGCATTCAAATCAAAGGCTTCATAGAAAAGGGAAGTTTTGAGGAATGGGCTGAAGGAAGGACGGGAGCTTGTAAATTTCTGGAAAAAATTCAGGGTATAAAAAACTGAAAAAGGATTGCAGAATTATAGAAAGAAGACACATTTTTGGTATGCTAAAATAAGTAGAAATAAAAGATCAAATGTCATGGAAGAAGGATATTATGACTAAGAAGTCAAGATGGAAGTGAAATAAAAATGGAAAATTATAAAAATAAAGAGGTGGACTTTTCTGACATCCAAAATAATAGGCAGGGTTCAGAATAGTAGCAGGTGGGCACAATTCTAAATAGAACTGAAGCTACAGAATAAAATGCAAGAGAAGGAAAAACTGCAGTGGCAATTTGCTGAAGAAATTTGGGGTGAAAGACTGAAGTTGATTTCTTGTTTTGCACAAGAAACTTAAGAAAAACTTTTAAGGGATTGATTGGTAGACCAAATAGAAAGGGGCAAATATATCAAAGGTACAGTAAAGGCATTGTATTCAGTTGATGTGATTAAGTCAATGGACTTAATTGTATAGTGACTACACAAACAAAAGATGGAATTGGGTAAAAATTGAACTCCATTCTTCGACATGTTAGTTATCAAATGCAACAATATATGCAAGAGAAATAAATCTGACATTACTACAGTATAGGTAGTTACAGAGATGGATTTCAAAGATTTTTACTACCGGTACTTCCGCGCATGTACCCGACCTCAAAAATGTGGCTAAATAGAATAGCATAGCACTGGAGCTATAGCATCTCCGCTACTGGTTCGCCCAAAGCGGTACAAACTGGGTGGTTATGAACACAAGATGAGACAAGATCATTTTCAGACTTGTTAATATGCAGTGTTGTTCCCATTGATACTGTTTCTCTGGCAGTAATTTATACTGAGGATAGATAGGGAAAAACTTAAGTTTTGTTTGCATCGATATTTTGTTTATGTAAGGCTTGAATGAAAAATAATGCCTCCAATATTACAAGTTGCCAAGAGGTGGCAGTACTGACATGTTGGAAGCCCTGATATGTTTGGTTCTTTTCTTTCATTTCAGTGGATGGGAAGTTACTATGTGGAAAGGTTATGTTGCTGTTGTTTATAAAATGAAAGCCTGCAGTGAATACTATACTTGTCGGTGCACCTGATCTATCACACTGTCATTGAATTTTTAATTACCAAATGCCTCCAATTGAAGTTTATCATAAATGTAAGCTGTTTATGGGGATGACTGTGTTCTGTGCCTCACTTGGCCAAAAAATATCAAAATGGTGAACCAAAAACCCTGATTTGTGGATCAAGAAATAAGTAAATGATCCACGATAGAAAACCAATGAATTGCATATGAGAAAGGTTGAGAAACTGTTTAAGGGTCACCCAAAGGGAAATCGGTATCAATTCAGCATTTCACAGAACGTGTGAAAATGTGTACTTCTATATCAAAAGGTTAATTACAGATTAACAAAGTTGGAAGAGACTTTGTAGGTCATCTAGTCCAACTCCCAAACCAAGCAGGAGACCCTACACCATTTCTGACAAATGCCAGTTCAATCTCTTCTTGAAAGTCTTCAGTGATGAAGCTCCCACAAATTCTGAAGGCAAGCTGTTCCATTGGTTGATTGTTCTCACTGTCAGAAAATTTCTCCTTATTTCTAGGTTGAATCTCTCCTTGGTCAGTTTCCATCCATTATTCCTTGTCTGGCTTCAGGTGCCTTGGAAAATAGCTTGACCTCCTCCTCTCTGTGACAGCCCCTCAAATATTGGAACACTATTATCATGTCTCACTAGACTAGCCATGCCCAGTTCCTGCAACCATTCATCGTACATTTTAGCCTCCAGTCCCCTAATCATCCTGGTTGCTCTCCTCTGCATTTTTTCTAGACTCTTGTGAGTTACTTGAAAGCTGCTAGCAGATGAAAGTTTCAAGAGTTGAAATTTGCCAGTAAATATTCACTGCAAGTCCCTTGGACTGCAAGGCGAACAAACCAGTCAGTCCTAGAGGAGATCAACCCTGACTGCTCTTTAGAAGGCCAGATCCTGAAGATGAAACTGAAATACTTTGGCCACCTAATGAGAAGGAAGGACTCACTGGAAAAGAGCCTAATGCTGGCAAAGATTGAGGGCAAAAAAAGAACGGGATGACAGAGAATGAGATGGCTGGATGGAGTCAGTGGAGCAGTAGGCATGAGCTTAAATGGACTCCAGAGGATGGTAGAGGACAGGAAGGCCTGGAGGAACGTTGTCCATAGGGTCATGATGGGTCGGACATGACTTCACAACTAACAACAACAAATTCACTGCAGGCTTTTATATTGTGAGAATGAAGATGAGGATTTTCCTTACAATATTGTGACATCCAGCTAACCAATCATTATGATCCAGAAATTAAGCATCAGTCAATAGAATATCATGGGGCAAAGAATCAAAATTCAAGATTTAGCAGGTAAACCAACAATTAATGTCTCTGGGGAGACATTATCCATGTTATTCACCTGATTTCCTTGAGCCTGGCATCACTTTCAACCCTGAGTGCTAAACCACAACACTTAAGACTTTGATTAATTGGCTGAGTTTAGAAACACAAGAAGGAAATTCTGTACCAATATAACAGTGCTAGATGTCAAAGCTCACAAGCCATGGCAAGAGGCCAAATATAAAGTTGGGTCTCACCAGATTTACTATCTTCTACCAAATTGAAGAAATATTTTTGTGGGCATCAAGGTAAGATATGGAAAGAATTTCAAGACCTGATCAAAGAGTCAAAATGCAGAGCTCTTTTTTGTCAGACCTGTGCAACCAGCAGTAATTATGTGGAAAAGTACATACAGTTAATATAAGAGCTCATTTCGAAGATTATTTCTTGTTTCATTTACTGACATTACATTACTTTTTATTCAACCTTTATATTTTTAGATCTTTAGTTGGGGGGTTTCAGAACCCAATCCCAGACCTATGAAATTAAAATTCAAATTTTCCAACACAAACTATCTGATGCCAGTAATGAACACCCATAAGCAGACCACAAGGTGAACCACTAAGATGGAGAAGATATTATGCATAATAACAAATTAATTGCAAAGCATTGCTGCTCAACCTCCATTTTCTTCCAACAGAGTTTATAACTGAGAGTTTATGTTCCTTGTGTTTGTGTCATGTGAAGGGAGGATATATCCTGGAATATGCCTTTATTTAAAACTTGTTTTAGCCACATCTTAGATAATTAATCTAGTTCAGCTGAGCACACAAAATATGATCTAACAGAATAAATGCAGCCCATTAGCAATTTAGTCTGAGCTCCTGGATATCTCACAAGTCTACTTCTTGTGTAGAAAAGCTCATTACAAGGAAACACCTCTGAGTGGGTGTTTGAGTTGCAATCCAGCTCTCATAGCTGAAGGGGATCATGCCCTTGAAAACCTGTTAGAGATTTTTTTCCTTTCCCTGCAGGATTTCTGAGCATCCTGGTTTCTCCATCCAGAAATTTCCTGGAGACTTTTGAAAGGTCATTCATGCCCAGCTCTGGCTAATTCTTCTGATTTTAAAATGCAGCGCAGCTCTCTCTGAAGTTTTCAGTTCGGTGGGTGTTTCTTCACCTGAGGCATTTCAGTTGTTACTTCTGAAGTCAAAAAGCTTGATGCAACTTAGCACGCAGTCAATAAGGAACAGGTATTTGCGTGCAAGCATGCACCTGAAATGCAAAAGAAAAAGAAGAAACATACTGAGATTTGAATTATCAGATTCAGGAATCAAAAATTAAATCATTTTTCCCCAAGTCAGCTCCATTGCTAAGCATGTAATTATCTGGGGAAGAAGAAGGTAGTTATTAAATTCTTAATCCTTTTTGGTAGCTATAATTGCTTTATTGAATCTAAATTAATTCCATTTTTGTAGAAATCATAAAAATGCATTCCTAAGGAGTTCAGGATTTCAAGCTAGCCAACAAGCAAAATCACACTATGGAGACTATTCTAGATTAGACTCTTCTGGAACAGTTTGTTTCTCATATAGACAACCTGTGCAAATGTTGGTTATTTTAATTTGTGTAGCATTAAACCTTTTCAGTCCATGGTTAAAAGAATCCAATGTTTTCAGTATTCATAATCTCAATATTGGTCTTATGGAGCATCTTTTTATATAAGACTTAAGTACTTCTCAATACTGGGAGTAAAACTTTCTTAAAATGATGTACCATTGTAATATAAGACACCAGGAAAATTGTCTAAGATGTATGAAGTTTTTCTACTCACAGCTGGAAATGCAAAAAACATGAAGGGACATTTTATCATGATGGTAGATTTGTGAAAAAGTAAAAAGATACGTATCGTGAAAAGATGCATATGATGTTACCAAGTTTGAGTTGTCTTCAAGAAAGCAACCAAGTTCAGAGAGTACCAAGAACTACTCATTTCAACCTTGAGCTACACATATTCTCCTGTATTGATATAGTGATGCAGAGACTTCTCAATAGAATTCACAGCTGCATATATGGTAAGTGCAGCAAAACTACTAAAGGCACAAAGATATAGAAACCACAATAATGGATGAACGGATTGTGAAGTTGGCTGTGTTTGCACAAATGGCTAAATTGTTTGATTAAGGAGGGAACTACAATTTCTTTTATAAAAGACTGGAAACCCTTTATGGGCTTTTTACTGAAAGTGGAGAAAAATAAACTTTTCATTTAGGGATTGATTAATTCAAAAGATTTATTTATGGGTGGAAAGGAACTATAATATGCAATATGGGAGGCTGGAGACAGTAAGTGTAATGTTCGTAACTACTGCGAAGAAGATCAAACATCACTTCTTTAAATATCTTTTTTCTTGCTTTTTTGTTTCTTTTTCCCTTTTATAATCTTTTTCTATTTTTTCTTCCATGCTTCTGTGGTTTTTTTAAATATCTTTTTCTAATTCTTCTTTTATGTTTCTATAGTGTGTTTTTTTTAAATTGTAACATCTTTTAATGAAAATTATTCATTACAAAAAGATGGGAATACAGGGTTTTTTTATTGATTGTTCAACCTGTTTTCATCATTTCAAATGGTAGTTATTCATTTGTACAATCCATGCCCAGCCAGAGACCTGAATGCAGATCTGGTTGTATCATTAAGCAGATAGAACAGACACTTCAACAGTAGAAGCCTCCTGGAAGTGACTTCTCTTGCCCCTTATCATTTATTCCATGTCTGGAGGTTTTGGTAGTCAGGCTCAGAAAAGTTTGAAAGGAAATCTATGCAAAAATCTTACAGACTGAAAAGAAATCAAAGGAAATACAGTCTGTTTGGCTGGCTTAAAACCAAAAACACAAATGTTCTTTTCCTGGTCACTTGAGATTAATTTGGTGGTTGTTTAGTAAAGATATATCTGATCCGTCGCTCACCAAACAAAAGCTTAATCCACAGAGGCTGAAAGAAATGCTAAAAAAGAAAGCAGACAATTAATGGAACACTAGGTTCAACACTGAGGCTTTCTATTTGATAGAGGAAAACTAAACCATACTTTTCATTCTTCACCTTGTTTGTTCCTGCCCCCAGCTAAATTTATGAACCAAAGGTGTGTAAGGATAGAATCCACTGAGCATGTCCTTACATGGGCCAGATTTTATTAAACATCAGTGGAATAGGTGAGACAAGATCAGGGGAATCCACAGAAGGAGTCAAAATAGTCAAGATAGCAGTTATAACTGTACAATCAAAACATGCCCTATTTTGATATGTGTTGCTTTGCTTGTGCAATTACAACCACAGTTTTCATTTTTGGACCCTCTCCCTGTCCGTCTCTGGATGGGGCACCTGAAATGCAGTCCTCCTGCATGTGGATGACTTTATCTCTGTGTCTTCCATGATAGCAGCTTCATTGATGAGAAGGCATTACAAATTCTATTTATGGAGATTTTCAGTCAACCAGGTCATGGTTGTCCCTCAAGAGGCAACTGGATTTTCTTTTGCCTTGAAGATGTTTTGCTTTTCATCCAAGATGTTTCTTTAGTTCTGACTGAGACAATTCTTCAGTCAGAACTGAGGAAGCTTCTTGGATGATTAAAGGAACATCTTCAAAGAAAAACAAAGAAAGTAGCTGCTTTTTCAAAAAGCACCTTACAATAGAATAGCAGAGTTGGAAGGGACCTTGTAGGTAATCTGGACCAACCCCATAATCAAGCAGAAGACCCCCATACCATTTCTGACAAATGTCTGCCCAGTCTCTTCTTGAAAGCTTCCAGAGATGAAGCTCCCACAACATCTGAGGGAAAGCTGTTCCATTGGTTTATTGTTCTCACTGTCAGAAAATTGGTCCTTATTTCTAGATTGAAGCTCTTCTTGGTCAGTTTCTATTCTTTATTCCTTGTCTGGCCTTCAGGTGCTTTGGAAAATAGCTTGACCCCCTCCTCTCTGTGACAGCCCCTCAAATATTGGAAGACTGCTATCACGTCACCCCTGGTCCTTCTCTTTACTAGACCAGCCATACCTAGTTCTTGTAACTGTTCTTCATATATTTTAACCTCCAGTCCTCCAACCATCTTTGTTGCTCTTTAGGATTACAAATTTTGGATTTAAATCACGTATGTTTATTGATCACGAATGAAAGTTTATTGATCAGTTTTATTACTTTTGTTTCTTAATGCTTCGTAATAGCAGCATTGGCAAGAGTGCATGTAATCCTGGTGATTTGGAAAGAGGGGCTGATTCAGTGATGAAGAAGGACAAAGGCATTAACATTATCCACCACATATCATTAGAACCTTCCCTTACCAAATAATCAATTGCAAGTCATTGAATCAGAGATAATGATGGCTATAACTGATTGTCTTGTAGAAACTTAAATTAACTCTGTGCTGTTTCCTTGCTATTGGTTTCTTTTTCAGACTATCTCCTTTTCAATATGCCTTTCCAACTGCAAAAAAAAAAAATCTAGCCACATTATGAGTAATGTCTGTTTCATTCCATTGTAAAGGTGAGGCATGGTGTTAAACTATGAAATAATTCCCACACTAAAGAGTATGTTCTAACATTCCTCTGGCAAAGGAATGTTGTTTGAGAAGTGGGTCTCCCTAAGGCTTTTCAAAGTATATCCCTAAGGATGGAAAAGAAGTTTATGTCAGACTTGGACTTGTTGCAAAACAAGCAACAGAATTTAATAGTGCCAGACTGCATTTTTCTTTTCCGTGATGTTTGGTAAGGAGAAACAAGTTTTAGGATTCACAGTCACATTCAGTGCAAGAAGAGGCCTCGCTTCAAAATTAGCTAAGCTCAGGGCAACAAATTGAATCGTTCTAACAGAAGAGTATATACACGGCTCAGCACTGAAATGTGGAGTTCTTCAAGCTCTCCAAACTTGATTGTCTTCTTTCAAACATTTATGTAATGTATCTTTAAAAGTTTTGGCGGGAAAATAGCACGTTGCTGATTGGTTGAAGCCCCCGGTTAAACTGTATATAAGGAGAGGTTTTTCCCAGCACTGGCTGCTGGGTTCACCATATAGTAAAGAGCTGTTGTCACTATCCTGGTCTCCTGCCTCGTTATTGCCCGAATCTAACACTGGCGACGAAGGTGGGATCTCGAGGCTAAGAGCGCCAGGAAAAGAGCTGAACTCACCAGGAAGACGCGAACCCAGCAAAACAAGGGCGGAAACACACCGCCAGCGCCATTCGACCCAGCTAAGGAGAAATGGGGGTCATACATGGCTCGCTTCGAGTGTTTCCTCGAGGCGAACGAACTTCAGGGAGTCTCAGATAACAGGAAACAAGCCTATTTCCTGAGCCACTGCGGTCCAGAAGTCTTCGACACCGCAGAATCCCTGGCTGAGCCAACGCCGGTACAGTTGGTACCATGGCAAACTCTGCAGACCTTACTAAAAGCCCATTTTGCACCAATGCCATCCAAGTATGTGCAGCGGTTTGAATTCGGGGAACGCAGACAGCAAGAAGGCGAGTCCATCAGCGCATACATGGCCGCCCTGAGGAAAGCCTCAAAACATTGCGAGTACCGAGACTTGGACGAGGCATTGCTGGAGCAACTCATCCGCGGGGTCAGGGACATCCGTTTGCGGAGGCGGCTGCTGTCTAAAAGCAACCTAACGCTGGCAAATGCCCTGGACGAAGCCAGGGCTCACGAGATGTCCACCCAAGCAGCGGAAACCTTACAGAAGCAGGTCACACCAACGGCTGGTGCGAAATCAACCCCGGTCCACAATGAAGAGGTCCAGGCCGAATCAGAGGGTGAGGACGAGGAAGGAGTTTTCCACACCAGGAGGCCGGAGAAAGACGACCGGGGCGACTGCGCGAGTTGCGGAGGGCAACACCAACGACAACAATGCAGATTTAAAGATGCAACCTGTCGGCGATGCGAAAGGAAGGGGCACCTAGCACAGGTCTGTCGAGCTCCCCAACCTTCCCGCCAAAAATTCAAACCGGCCAATCAGAGCGCGGGAACGGCGAAGCGGCCCGTGAGTGGTCAGTTTAAAAAAGGCGCGAAGTTGAATCAGACTGTCGTGAGAGTGGGTCACGCATCAACTCGCGTAGAGAAAAAAATCTTTACAAAGGCAAAGATTGAGGGGGTGCCGTGCCGATTGGAGGTGGACACCGGCTCATCGATCACGATCATGTCCTGGGACACTCTCGTGAGAGCCCTACCCGCCATCGCAAAGCGCAAACTGCAACCACAGAAATTAAAGGTACAAGACTACCAGGGGAATCGCATCCCCGTCCGAGGGGTAACGTCCGTCCACGTCGAGTATGGACAATACAAGAAAACTCTGCCCATCACCATCGTCGATGGGACCCTGCCAAGCTTGTTGGGACTAGACTGGTTCCGAGCCTTGGGCATGGGAGTGACTGGAATCTTCAGAAACGAAGTCGACCTCAAAGATGCACTCGTGAAAGAATTTGGGGACGTTTTCAGAGACTGCCTGGGCAAGTACACGGGGACCCCTATCTCTTTTAACTTAGACCCCCAAGTTGCCCCTATCCGTCTAAAGGCTAGGAGGGTCCCGTTCGCCCTAAAGCCCAGGATTGACCGGGAACTGGACAAGCTAGTAAACCAGGGAATTCTAGTGCCAGTTGACCATGCTAAGTGGGAGACCCCTATAGTCACCCCAATCAAACCGGACGGGTCGGTCCGGATTTGCGCTGACTACAAGGCAACGCTTAACAAAGCATTGCAAAAGAGTGCTTACCCCGTCCCGGTGGTACAGCACCTACTGCACTCAATGGGGCAAGGGCAAGTCTTTGCCAAGCTAGACTTGGCCCAAGCCTATCAACAGCTGCTCGTAGATAGCAGCACAGCTGAAGCACAGACAATCGTGACTCACAGAGGGGCTTTCAAGTGTACCCAATTACAGTTTGGGGTTAGTGTGGCTCCAGGGTTATTTCAGAACCTAATGGAGCGGCTATTGCAGGGCCTACCAGGGGTGGTACCATACTTCGACGATGTACTGGTATCCGCTGAAAACCTAGAGGAATTAGGGGTACGGCTGCGAAAAGTTTTGGGCATTTTCCGGTCTGCCGGTCTCACGGTTAAACTAAACAAATGCCAGATCGGGGTTGAGTCTGTGGAATTCCTGGGCTACCGGATAGACAGGGAAGGATTCACCCACTGAGAGCAAGGTAAGGGCCATCAGGAAGGCCCCGGTTCCAAAGAACAAAACGGAGTTACAGGCATTCTTAGGTCTGATCAACTTCTACGCAGTATTCTTAAGGAATAAGGCAACAGTAGCCGAGCCGCTGCATAAATTACTGGCAAAGACGGCTGCCTGGTCTTGGGGAAAGGCGGAAGCTAGGGCATTCGAAGGGGTAAAGAATCTCCTAACGAGTGATAGCCTCCTTATCCAATACAATGGCACGCTGCCATTAGTATTAAGTTGCGATGCATCTCCCTATGGGGTGGGGGCTGTGCTCAGCCACAGGTTACCAAATGGCACAGAAGCCCCTATTGCATACTACTCCCGAACCATGTCATCCACTGAAAGGAATTATAGCCAGCTTGATAAGGAAGCCTTGGCTATAGTCTCAGGGGTAAAGAAATTCCATGAGTATGTATTTGGTCGTGATTTTGAAATCATCACGGACCATAGACCGTTGCTAGGTCTGCTGGCAGGCGACCGCCCAACGCCAGTGGCACTTTCGCCAAGACTGACCCGATGGACTATCTTCCTGGCAGCGTATTCTTACAAATTACTACACCGGCCAGGAAAGGAATTAGGGCATGCAGACGCCCTGAGCAGATGCCCGTTACCAGAGACTATCGAAGACCCCACTCCGGGATACCAGTTCTGCTAATTGACTCTTTGGACTCTGGCCCAGTCACATCCAAAGAGGTGGCTCGGGCGTCGTACAAGGACATTACAATAAGAACTGTAATTGGTTGGGTACAAAGAGGTTGGCCCGCTGCGCCGGGCGAGAGGTTTAAAGAGTTTGTAAAAAAACGTGGGGAACTCTCAGCTCAAGGGGGGTGCCTGCTATGGGGGGATCGAGTGGTGATCCCGGAGAAATTGAGGAAAAAGGTATTGGATCTCCTTCACGAAGGTCACCCAGGGATCGTGAGAATGAAGGGCCTAGCGAGAAGCTATGTGTGGTGGCCCTTAATGGACTCGGAAATTGCTGAAAGGGTAGGGAAATGCCAGGTCTGCCAGGAGTCCAGACCGCTACCCCCAACGGCCCCTTTCGGGAATGGGAGAGACCCCAGGGCCCCTGGTCGAGGATCCATATCGATTTTGCCGGCCCCTTCCACGGCCAAACCTTTCTGGTAATAGTCGATGCCTACTCCAAATGGCTGGAAATCATTCTCATGAGATCCATGACAGCCGATGCCGTGATTTCAGTCCTACGGCACCTATTCGTAACCCACGGGTTGCCCGACACGTTAGTCTCCGATAACGGCCCGCACCACGGCAACCCAGTTTGAGGGGTACTTGGCAGAGGAGGGCATCCGGCATGTCCTCTCGGCGCCTTTCCACCCTGTGGGTGGCCTTGCAGAACGTTTCGTTCGGAGCGCAAAGGAAGCATTGTCCAGAATCAAGCCAGGCGATTGGCAAACTAAAATCGATACATTCCTAGCAGTCCAACACAGAACCCCCTGTGTCACAACTGGCCGCAGCCCGGCCGAACTATTAATGGGTTGGAAACTTAGGTGCCCCCTAGACCGTTTAAACCCAAACTACACACCAGACGGTTACAAAGGGGCACAAGGTAAAACAAGAGAGATGGCAACAGGCGACCTAGTGTGGGCACACAACTACAGCGAGGGCCCGACCTGGTTAGCAGGAACAATCCTAGAAATAACAGGACCAAAGTCATATCTAGTTGAGTTGAGGGATGGCCGGGTATGGAAGCGCCACATAGACCAGATAAGAAAACGCATAACAGATAATACAGAATCAGACGAAACATGCCCTGACTATTCAATGTTGGAATCCACAGCTGATTCAAACCCGGGGCTAACGCAGGACTTATCTGAGTGCCGGGAGGTCCAGCGACGCCAACTGGTTCATCCTGAAGACAGCAGGGAAGACTCTGCAAATAATCCAGGGCCGGATGGCCTAGAGGAGGAGCTGAGAGGAACAAACAGTCCCTCCGGCCAGCTCGACTCACTCCCAGGGAATGAATTGCGCAGGTCTGAAAGAGTCAGGAGACGCCCAGTCTACTTGCGTGATTACGTCGAAAAATAAGATGTAGATTTTATGTAAATAGTGGTAAAGTGTTTTCTGGGAGGGAAGGAGTGTAATGTATCTTTAAAAGTTTTGGCGGGAAAATAGCACGTTGCTGATTGGTTGAAGCCCCCGGTTAAACTGTATATAAGGAGAGGTTTTTCCCAGCACTGGCTGCTGGGTTCACCATATAGTAAAGAGCTGTTGTCACTATCCTGGTCTCCTGCCTCGTTATTGCCCGAATCTAACAATTTAATTACCCAACTAGGTTACATCTTCAGTACAAGGGAATGTGGGGTTTGCTAAGTGTTTTATATACAGCAGCTTGTCGAGCCAATGTTGGTAGAAGTGTGGTTTTTTTCCTTGGTAGTTCCTTGATTAGGTATTGTTTTCTGTTTACAAGTCTCTGCACAATGCCACAACACTGCAGAGTGATATCTTATAAACAGCAATAGCACTTAGACTTATGTCTAAGCAGTTTACAGTGTCAGCATATTCCCCCAACAATCTGGGTCCTCATTTTACTGACCTCAGAAATATGGAAGACTTGAGTCAGTGAGAATTGAATTGCCGAACTGCAGAACTGCTGGCAGCCGGCAGTCAGCAGAATTACCCTGCAGTACTGCATTCTAACAACTGCACCATTGGTACTCATCATAAATCTAACATGAGATCCACTGTCATGACCCTGTTGCTTTCCTATGATCGATTGGTTTTTTTGATAGAGCAGTCTAAAATGCATAACATAATGGCATCAGTTAGCTGCTTGGACAGCAAACTCTTTCCAAGGCCACCCCTGGGTTTTCCTAAAGATTGAATACTTGTAAATCATTTTTTCCTTCTCACGTTTATAAGCCCAATTACTGATCTGTCAAACAGACTGCACTTCATATATCATCAAATGTCCAACTTCAAAAATTAAATCCATTCACTGGATATATTTTGCCTTTTATACAGAAACCTAACAGAAAAGTTATGTATGTATGTAAATGCATATATGTACAAGATGTGCATACACCCACACCATGTTCTGTCCACTCCTATTGAATAACTACAATGACTAAGAAACATTCAGTATCATGGGATGAAATATTATTAGTATATTGTATGTTGATAATACCAACCTTTGTATCTCAACTCCAGATTGTCAAAGGTTGGACAATGAGGTTCTGTCTCAATCTCTAAAGTGGTGGAAGTCTGGGTGAAAAAAACAAGCTTTAGCTTAAACCTAGAAAGATTGGTTGGATCGGAGTTTTGGTTTTTAGGGTTTTTAGTTTTAGTTTCTTAGTTTTGAGTTTCTAGGTTTTTTTTTTCCTAAACTTTTGGATAGGATTGCAATACCTACAAACAAAACCTTGGTTAATCTCTTGGACTCACAGCTCCTACCAAGGAACAGCTAGCAACTGTGTCCAAGAGGATTTTTGCTCAGTTTCATGTTATGCACTAATAGTGCTCATTCCTGGACCAAGACAATCACTCATGCCTTAATGACCTCCCAAATGGACTACCACAATGAGTTTTACACTGGGCTGCCCTTGAAAAGGATTCTGAATCTTCAGCTGGTTCAAAATGCAATGGCACTCATAGTTATGTGTACTCTTCAACTGGCATTCCTCCACTGTGTTGAGTTGCATTAATTGCCAATATGCTACCATATTCAATTCAAGGTGCCCCTTCATGACATGGGATCAGATTAATTAAGGGATTGCCTCACCCAGATTGTATACCCATCCCAGCAAGTCCATCAGGAGAGGCATGCTAACAGGTCCCACATATTAAAGGATGTTACATGGCTGGACCCAGATAGATACCCTCTTCTTTCATGGCATGTGATCTTTGGAAAAACATCCCCTGAGATATTAGACTGGTGCTGACCCTGTTGGTCTTTCATAAGAACTTGAAGATGTATCTGTGTCACCAAGCAAGGGAGTCAGAATGTATGACATCTGTCTATAAGATAGTTATATTGGTGGTGTTTTGGTTTTATCATGGCAGTCAATTATGCATTTATTATTTTTTGTTATTATGTCATGTCTATAACTGAAGTTAGCTACCCAGAATGATAATGATAAGATGGGGGTCCATATCATTTGAAACACTCATATCAACACTCAAAGTGTGGGTTTAATTCTCTACATTTTAGAAACGTTCATAGATACTTGACCAACTTTTCATGGGTAAAATTTGAACTTGTTAAATTTGATACATCCTTTTCTCTGCTGAGTGATAATTATTTAAAATGATATTGCATTTCTAACATTTTTGCCCTCAAAATTTGGTGAGTCTTTTGCATAAACTGTCACATTGATCTAGTTAGTATGCAGAGACTTCAGGGAATCATGATAGGCTGCATATCATAAAATTATTTTGTGGTGGAAGTACACTTGCAGTTTTTAAGCAGTTATATGAAGGGGAGAAAAAAGCTGAAGATTTCATGTCTTTTCTATGACAGGTAGACCTTGACTTATGACCACAACTGAGTTCAAAATTTCCATTGCTAAGCAAGACAATTGTTAAATGAATTTTGGCTGTTTTTGGTGATCTTTCTTGCCATTGCTGTTAAGTGAATCACTTCAGTTAGTAAGTTAGTAACATGGTTGTAAAGTGAATCTGGCTTGCCCATTATTTTGCTTTTCAGAAGGGCACAAAAGGTGATCACATGACTCTGAGACACTGCAACCATCATAATAACAACTTGCGACCATAATTGCCAAGTCCAATTATAGTTATAACTAGAGAATTACCTGCATTATAAATCTGACATTATTTATTTGAGTAACTGAATGCTTATTTATGAAGTCAAATCTATATTCTTCGGCAAATCTATTGTCTGTTTAACCTATTATAAATCTATATATTTGCCATTGATGTGCGGTCCTCCCCCTCCCCCCTTTTTTTTTCTTATTTTTGGCTCTTTCTTTCTCCGTCCGTCTAAAAAAAAATTTGGGGGGAGAAAAAACCCTCAGGCTGAGGTAGCTGCTACTTAGTAGCTGAGAGGATTCTTCCCATTACCTCAGGTGTCTCTTCACTGGGAGCAAGAAAGGTCCAGCTTCAGTCCTTCTTGTCTTTCCTCACATTTACAGTTATTCAGCCCTACTAGCATTCCATCTTTATTTGATGACCTTCAATTCCACCTGCCAGTTTCATCACCAAGATTTGTTTCAGAGGCAAATCAATATAATTCCTGTACCCGCAACAGCTGGAAGCCAAGGAGCACGAACAAAAATGAGGAAAGTGTAAATAAAAATCATTCTGAGGAGGAAAACAATGGGCTGTTAATCTAGCATGGGGAACATCAGAGACTGCTATTCTATAGCTATTGTCAGCTTTGGAAGCCATCATAGGCCGGAAGCTTCCGTGCTGCCACTTTCTCATGTGTGGGAAAGTAGGAGGGGGGATTTAGTAAAGGGGTTGTCTTTAGACATCATAGCATTCTTCCTTTCAGTCAAGGTCAGGCTGATCCTGCATCTAGAGAAGGAGTGGTCAGAGTGCTGTCTCAAGATGGGACGGATGGTGATTGGAGCATGTGATCAACTGAGGAATGATGGGATAGTTTTGGGGGTTTTGATTTACTGAGGGAAAACCCAGACCTCTCAGATTCAGGTTTTCCCAGATTTGCCAGTTTACCTATTCTAGTAAATAGAACTTTGAAAAATGCTTGCTTTGGAGTTTTTACTTAGACTTGGGTTTTTTTCTGGAATGCTGACATTACACTGGAATGCTGGCTGTCTCGGCCTGGACTTTTTAAAAAACCAACCTGTGATGAGGCAATAGGTTTACCACCAAAATAAGGTTTTCATCATTATGGAAAAAGTGTTTTAGAAGGTTATCACACCACCATTCTGATTTTATTTGAACAGTACTGATTATCTGGCCCCGTGTTGTTGACTTTCAGCAAGGATATGGTATTAAGTCTATTAAATCCAAAAGTGCTTTGGTTGTCTTCAGGGCTGTCTTTATTGGAAACTAGATGATATAGCATTGTTTTCCTAGATGACTTTACATGTTTTACAAGTACTCCTTGATTTAGGACCACGACTGGAACCAAAATTTCCATTGCTAAGGTAAGCAAGGCAGTTATTAAGTGGATTGGGTCCAATTTTATGACCTTTTTTGCCAGAGTTGTTATGTAAATTACTGCAATTGTTAAATGACTTACATGGTTGTTAAGTGAATCCACCATCTTCCAGTCACTTTGTTTGCTGTGAAAGTTGTGATTTGCAAACTTATGTCATCAGTACACTGCAACTGTCATAAATATATCCTGGTTGTTAGCATCTGAATTTTGTTTGCGTTGATTGTAGTGGTACTGTGATGGTCATAAGTAAGGACTGGTCATAAGTAACATTTTTCAGTGCCACTATACTTTTGAACAGTCATTAAATGAATGGTTATAACAAGGACTACCTATAATATCATCAGCCATAGTATCTTTCTAAATCATCAGGCAGAATTGAGCCTTGTGGACACTTTTTTCAGAAGTTCAAATTCTTCTTCTTATGTGGGCTCCTGAAAGTGATGTTGGGTGACTAAATTTCAATAATTAAGCCATTTATCTATGATTTCCCACAGGATAGCATCTTGCCCTTTCTGCCATTCAGAATCACTGTGGGAGTACAACACCATCAGTCAACAGATGACAGTAGTTCTATTGCTTCTTGCTCACTAATTCCTAGGAAGCAATTAGTATCCTTGAATTTTGTTTACATTCAATAAGACACATAAAAAGGGGAAACAAGCTGATATTAAGTCTAAATTAGCCAGATGTTTTGTTGGTAAAAAGAAACCAAATTCTAGACATAACTAGAGTTTAGACAAAACTAGAGACTAGAGTTAAATTGAGGTTAAGCAACTGTTGGAATAATAGGTCAGCAATCTTGTGCTAAAGAGTTTATTTGCACTTTAGAACATGCTCAGTCAATATTGCTAAGTGCTTCAATATACAGGAATCTCTCTATTGAATGATTCTCAGTTGCTTACCAAGCAGAGTTAAAGTGTTGATGTTTATATCTGAACCCTCAAATGACTTAGAATATGACTATTTAGATATGTCTTGCTCAAGTCAAAATTCACAACAACATTCATTTCTTCACTATAGATAAAGATACAGTCATAGAGGATTTGTCACCAAAACAAAGACTTTCATGGGTCCAAGTTTAAGATTATTGTTTTTTCCTTCCAATGTTTGGATATATTGTTTTGTTCTCATGATAGTCACTGTTGAAGTTATAGTGCTTTCTAGCTTGCGAATTGATGGTTCCAGTACCAGTAGCTTCTTTCCTTGCATGTGGGGATATTCACCAAATTTGATTCCAAATCTACTCTTTTTATTTATTTATTTATTTTTGTCACAACATTATATACAAGCACATATAATGAAAGAAAACAATAGGACAGGAATGGTAGGCACTTTTGTGCACTTATGCATGCCCCTTATAGTCCTCTTAGGAATGGGGTGAGGTCAATGGTAGATAGTTTTTGGTTAAAGCTTTTGGGAGTTTGAGAAGAGACCACAGAGTTAGGTAGTGTGTTCCAAGCGTTAACAACTCTGTTACAAAAGTCATATTTTCTGCAATCAAGATTGAAGCAGTTAACATTAAGTTTGAATCTATTGTTTGCTCTTGTATTATTGCGATTGAAGCTGAAGTAGTCTTTAACAGGAAGGACATTGCAATAGATGATTCTGTGTGTTCAACACAGGTCATGTCTGAGTCAGCGGAGTTCTAAATTTTCTAATTCCAGGATTTCAAATCTGGAGGTATAAGGTATTTTGTTGTTTACAGAGGAGCGGAGAACTCTTCTTGTAAAATATTTCTGGACTCGTTCAATTGTATTAATGTCAGAGATGTGGTATGGGTTCCAGACAGGTGAGCTGTATTCAAGAATGGGTCTTGCAAATGTTTTGTATGCTCTGGTTAGTAGTGTAGTGTTTTTGGAAAAGAAGCTACGCAAAATTAGGTTTACAATTCTTAGAGCCTTTTTTGCTATGTAGTTGCAATGGGCTCTGTAAGATTACAATTCTGTAAGTTGGCCCAAACTAAGAGCAACTCAAGCTCTGTGGTTATGAGAGGATTATAACTTTGATATTCCTGGTCTCAGTTACAACTTTACCATTACATTACAGAGAGGGGAGGGGAGGAGAGGAGAGAAGGGGAGAGGGGAGGGGAGGGAGAGGAGAAGAGAGGCCATTTTGAGTGCACTAAATTGGAGAAGACTATCTTAAGGTGATTGACTGTAGTGACTAACTACAGTTAGGGCTCAAGTTTAGCACTAAATGCTAAAATTTACCAGTTCCTCCCATAAAGTACACAAAGGGTTAAGAATCCTTTTTCTCTATGAATGAACTTGTAGTTTTGTGACCCTCAGGCTGGCAGGTCTTAAGGGAAGAAGTTGGCCCAGGTAGTAAATATGCCATGAATCTTAACTTCTTATCCCAAATGTAGGATGTCCCACCCATTCTAGTATTCTCAAGACTCAAACATATTTCCGAATAGCATAGTTCCTCATGTTAAAACAAGCACTCTTGTTTCAACAACAATTGAACAAAAGTGTCATTAAGAACGCTAACACTGACATTTTAAAATATGCCTAACTTTTAAGATGTCATCTACAAGCCAGTTTTGCAATGGCTGGCTTAATGGGGGTAGGGGTAAGGCAGGGAAGTACTGCAGTAGATCACATAATACGTTATTGACAAAAAATGTAATCCTTCCAAGTCTTGATCGTAAATTCCAGGTACTCTAGTGCATTTCACAGAAGTTATGAGTTTGGTCTTGTTTTCCTCAGAGCTAAATCTGTGTTGCAAAAGATTCCTCTGGAAAGAAACCAGGGGCCTATCAACAAAAGGTTACATGTTGTAATTCCCCCCCCAAAAAAAAACCTTAATTGTGTGACTGCAGAATTCATGTGCTGTTATGCTTTATGGAGAAGTAATAAAGATGACGAGACATTCCACAGAAATATAGAGAAGGACTTAAATTTGAATGGAAATACGGGTAGATAATCTTAGGTTTTCTAACCCAGGAAAAGTGATATTTTCCAGAGTGAGGGTGAAATAATAATGGATGTGAGACACAGACTAGAATTCATTTCATTTCACTGACACTTGCTTTAATTCACATTACTGTAGTGGATATGAAGTGTTTAGGGGTACCAAATCTGGGCTGTAAAAATTAACTACTCTATGAAGCAGCACAGTAGAATAGAAAACTCTAGCTATTAATAATGAAGTTTTCTGTCCCCTATTGCATGAGTGTCCATCCTTCTGGCTCCACATTGAGTGAAGAACAATTGTCTTGGGCTCTGTATTAATATCTATATAACATAGCTAATATATATTAATAATATAATAACGTTAAAAGTTTATGATTAACAGATTAACAGAGTTGGAAGGAACCTTGTAGGTCATCTAGTCCAATCCCCTGCCGAAGCAGGAGACCCGATCCCATTTCTGACAGATGGCAGTCCAGTCTTTTCTTGAAAGCCTCCAGTGATGAAGCTCCCACAACTTCTGAAGGAAAGCTGGTTGATTTCTCTCACTATCAGAAAATTTCTCTGTTTTTCTCGGTTGAACCTCTCCTTGATCAGTTTCCATCCATTATACCTTATCTGGCCTTCACGTGCTTTAGAAAATAGCTTGACCCCCCCCCTCTCTGTGGCAGCCCCTCAAATATTGGAACACTGCTATCACATCTTCCCTGATCCTTCTCTTCACTAGACTAGCAATGGCCAGTTCCTGCAACCGTTCATCATATGTTTTAGCTTCCAGTCCCCTAATCATCTTGATTGCTCTTCTCTGCACTCTTTCTAGAGTCTCAACATCTTTTTTATAACCAAAACTGGATGCAGTATTCTAGATGTGGTCTTACTAAGACTTTATAGAGTGGTATTAGTACCTCCCTTGATCTTGATTGTATCCTTTTGTTAATGAAATTTAGGATTGCATTGGCTTTTTTGGCTGCCACCACACACCATTTAATTGGTTGTCCACTAAGACTCCAAGATCCCTCTCACAATTACTGATGTTAAACCTGGCTTCATCCAGTCTATGTATGGTTTTTCTTGCCTAGAACAGAACAGAATAGAATAGAATAGAATAGAATAGAATAGAATAGAATAGAATAGAATAGAATAGAATAGAATAGAATAGAATAGAATAGAATAGAATAGAATTTTTTATTGGCCAAGTGTAATTGGACACACAAGGAATTTGTCTTGGTGCATATGCTCTCAGTGTACATAAAAGAAAAGATACGTTCATCAAGGTGCAACACTTACAACACAAATGATGGTCAATATATCAATATAAATCATAAGGATTGCCAGCAACAAAGTTACAGTCATACAGTCATAAGTGGGAAATGATTGGTGATGGGAACGATGAGAAGATTAATAGTAGTGCAGATTTAATAAATAGTTTGACAGTGTTGAGGGAATTATTATCTTCCTCTCTCTTTTCCCCTCTCCCTCTCTCTCTCTTTCCCTCCCTCTCTCATTCCCTCTCTCTCTCCCACACACACTCACACAACATCCCCGGGATGCCTCCGCTGTCCTCATCTTTGTACCAGGTCAGCCAAGCTCTCTCTCTTTCCCTCCTTATCTCTGTCTCTCTCTTTCCCTCCCTCTTTTTCCCTCCCTCCCTCTTTCTCTCTCTCTGCCTCTCTCTCTCTCTTCCCCCTCTCTTTCTCTTCCCTGCCCTCACTCTCTGTTTCTAGCCCTCTCTCTCTCTTTACCTTCCCCCCCTCTCTCCCTCTGTCTCTGTTTCTCTCTCTTCCCCCTCTCTCTCTTTCCTTCCCTCTCTCTCCCACACACACTCACACAACATCCCTGCATTGCCTCCACTGTCCTCCTCCTTGCACCACTTCAGCTAAGCCCTTCTGGTGAGGGAAGATCTCAGCATCTGTGGTTTCTCACTAACGCCCTCCCCTCCCCAGGCCAGACCTTTTCTGGGAACCCTGCCAAAGTCCCAGGGCAGTCGACCTCTCTTTACCTGCTGTTGCCACTGGTGGGGGGTGGGTAAGAGGAGGCAGCAGAGCCTGGGTAGCCTTAGAAGGGAGATCCAGCAGACTCCCGAAAGGAGACTGGGGAGCGGTCCTCGTGGGAAGGTGACAGGGAAGCAGGGAGAGTGTGAAGGGTTGCATAGCACAGGAGGGTGGGAAGGAGCTGGACTGAAGAAGGGCAAAGCTAAAGAGTCTTCCTCACCTTCTCACCTTTCTGTTGCTCTGCTGAGGGCTGAAAAGTTGCAGGGGTTAATTTGAAAGGCCTAATCCTAGTCTGAACCTTGGGGGTTGGGGCCATTGAATGGTGAAGGCACTCTGCACATGATCTAAGACAATCCGGCCACAGGAAAAGAACACACCAAAGGGTCCAAGCACGGGGCCAGGAGGTGGGCAGCAAGGGATCCATTATTGCTGCTGTGTGCAAGATCCCTCTAGTTTAGTCTTACCCCCCCACATTAACATCCCCCCTCAATTAGGTCTCATCAATGCACAGGTTACTTGCTTGTGTATCTCTGTAATTTTTGAAAGAAGGTAGGTAAATGACAACTACCGGAGGGAATCGGGGTGGAAAAAGCAAAAGGCCATGGAGGGTTTTTTGAAATAGAAGGAAAGGAGCCGGCACCATTCGCAAACGCCCCCCGGCTGTCTATCAATTGAAACCAGAGGTGCGAAACAAAACCACATCCACCAATCAGAGTCCTGTTCTGCCCATCATTTGTTTCGGTACATGTCCAGCAGCATATCGTCCATGCTGGGGCGACAGCATGCGTGCCCACAGAGAGGCTCTGTGTGCCACCTCTGGCATGTGTGCCATAGATTCACCACCAGGGATCTAGGGTGTTGGCTATTCCTGCCACATTACTAGCTGTCCAGGACCCCATGCCCCTATGAGCTGCAAGTTGGAAATGCCTGCTCTAGAATAGAATAGAATAGAATAGAATAGAATAGAACTTATTGGCCAAGTGTGATTGGACACACAAGGAATTTGTTTTGGTGCATATGCTCTCAGTGTACATGAAAGAAAAAGAAAAAAAAACCTTCATCAAAGGTACAACATTTACAACACAAATGATGGTCATAGGTTGCAATTTAACCCTTAATGATAGCAACAAAAAGTTACAGTCATACAGTCATAACTGGAAAGAGATTGGTGATGAAAACGATGAGAAGATTAATGGTAGTGCAGATTTAGTAAATAGTTTGACAGTGTTGAGGGAATTATTTGTTTAGCAAAGTGATGGCCTTTGGGAAAAAACTGCTCTTGTGTCTAGTTGTTCTGGTGTCCAATGTTTTATAGCGTTGATGGTAGGAGTTGAAACAGTTTATGTCCAGTATGTGAGGGGTCTGAAGATATTTTCACAGCCCTCTTTTTGACTCGTGCAGTATACAGGTCCTCAATGGAAGGCAGTTGGTAGCAATTATTTTTTCTGCAGTTCTAATTATCCTCTGAAGTCTGTGTTTTTCTTGTTGGGTTGCAGAACCAAACCATACAGTTACATGGTCATCTATATTTTTGTAGTCCAAATCTTGTCATCTATATTTTTTGTAACCCAAATCTATTATTGTACATTTAATCATCCTTTGTCTCTATTGTATAAAAGTTTGTTATCAATAATCTCCAAACTTTAATATCGGCTTGGGATCGCACATACAATCTTAGATAGTCAGGTTGTATATCTTTGGTTCACACTGGCCAGTAACTGAGGTCCAATTTATCAAAGCCAAGTGTTATTCTAACTTTTCTAAAGACTCAAAATTTGAATGCAGGTGTTTTGTTATGTGCAGGTGAACTATAGCCCATTCCTTTTTGTCATCTCCTTCAAGACATTTAATTGTAATATAAACACTTAAGTTTGAGATTATGGGGGCAGAATTAAAGGGCCCCATCAGGTATGTATGAATTGCATTTCTTGTCAAGTCAAGTCATACCTTAGAGGCAAGAATTTTGCCTCTAGTTAGGAAGGATTTCAGCATTTCCCTATGGGAACTTCCAAATCACCACTCTTTTCCTCTTCCAGTATTATTATTATTATTATTATTATTTATTTGATTTTTATACCGCCCTTCTCCCGAAGGACTCAGGGCGGTGTACAGGCAAAGTAAAAAACGAACAATACAATATACAGTTTAAAAATGCAAATTTAAAAAACTTATTATAATTGGCCTGAAACTTTAAAAATATATAAAAACTAAAACCCCATTTTAAAAATTAGTGGTAGAAAATTTAAAATCAATAAAATTTAAGCCAGCCCCGCGCGAATGAAAAAATATGTCTTCATTTAATTGAATGGAAAAAATGGATTGATTATCTACAAAACAGATATCAGATTAAGAAATATCAGATTGCCTTTGAATAATTAGAAAGTTATTTTATGTAATGGGGAGGGGGTTGGGAGACGAAAAGCTTTGGATGTGGTTATTTGGATTGGAAGGGAAAATTTTATTCTATGTTTGGTTTATGTATAACTTTACCTTGTGATTGACCCGGGAAGCCGGGGGGTGGGGGAGGGAGGGGGGCGTTTTGTTTTTGTTTTTTGGGGGGAGGGAGGGGGAAAAAAGGGGGGAAAATGTTTTTGTTTTTTTAAAAAAACTCTTTCAATAAAAAAAAAAAAAGAAAAAATATGTCTTCAGTTCGCGGCGAAAGGTCCGAAGGTCAGGTATTTGGCGTAAGCCCGGGGGAAGCTCGTTCCAGAGTGTGGGAGCCCCCACAGAGAAGGACCTTCCCTGGGGGCCGCCAGCCGACATTGCTTGGCGGACGGCACCCTGAGAAGTCCCTCTCTGTGAGAGCGTACGGGTCGGTGGGAAGCATGTGGTAACAGCAGGCGGTCCCGTAAGTACCCAGGCCCTAAGCCATGGAGCGCTTTAAAGGTCGTAACCAAAACCTTAAAGTGCACCCGAAAGGCCACAGGTAGCCAGTGCAGTCTGCGCAGGAGCGGTGTTACACGGGAGCTATGCGAAGCTCCCTCTATCACCCGCGCAGCTGCATTCTGAACTAACTGAAGCCTCCGAGTGCACCTCAGGGGGAGCCCCATGTAGAGAGCATTACAATAATCCAAGCGAGAGGTAACGAGTGCATGAATGACCGTGCATAAGGCATCCCGATCAAGGAAGGGGCGCAACTGCCGAACCAGGCGAACCTGGTGGAAGGCCCTCCTGGAGACGGCCGTCAAATGATCTTCAAACGACAGCCGTTCATCCAGAAGGACACCTAAGTTGCGCACCCTATCCTTTGGGGCCAATAACTCGCCTCCAACAGTCAGCCGCAGCTGCAGCTGACTGAATCGGGGTGCCGGCATCCCCCGCCACTCCCCCTTGGGAGGAGTAAGCTTGAGCCTGTTTTTCCCCATCCAGACCCGTACGGCTTCCAAACACCGGGACAGCACTTCAACAACTTCATTGGGGTGGCCCGGGGTGGAAAAGTACAGCTGGGTGTCATCAGCGTACAGCTGGTATCTCACCCCGAAGCCACTGATGATCTCACCCAACGGCTTCATATAGATGTTGAACAGGAGGGGCAAGAGGATCGACCCCTGCGGCACCCCACAAGTGAGGCACCTTGCAGTCGACCTCTGCCCCCCCGTCAACACCGTCTGCGACCGGTCGGAGAGATAGGAGGAGAACCACCGATACACGGTGCCTCCCACTCCCAATCCCCCCAACTGGCGCAGCAGGATACCATGGTCGATGGTATCAAAAGCCGCTGAGAGGTCTAATAGGACCAGGGCAGAGGAATAACCCCTGTCCCTGGCCCTCCAGAGATCATCCACCAACGCGACCAAAGCTGTCTCCGTGCTGTATCCGGGTCGGAAGCCGGACTGGAACGGGTCCAGATAGACAGCTTCATCCAGGTATTGGGGTAGCTGTCGCGCCACAGCACTCTCTACAACCTTCGCAACGAAGCGAAGGTTGGAGACTGGACGATAATTAGCCAAAATAGCTGGGTCCAGGGAGGGCTTCTTGAGGAGGGGTCTCACCACCGCCTCTTTCAAGGCGGCAGGGAAAACCCCTTCCAACAAAGAAGCGTTGATAATCCTCTGGAGCCAGCCTCGTGTCACCTCCTGAGTGGCCAGTACCAGCCAGGACGGACACGGGTCCAGTAAACATGTAGTGGCGTGAAGCCTCCCCAACAACCTGTCCACGTCCTCGGGAGCCACAGGGTCAAACTCATCCCAAACAGACTCGACAAGACGTGCCTCCTCTCCCTCGCTTGGATCATCCCAATGTCGGTCCAGACCGTCCCGGAGCTGAGCGATTTTATCGTATAGATAACCACTAAACTCCTCGGCACGTCCCTGCAACGGGTCGTCCCGCACCTCCTGATGAAGGAGGGAGCGGGCCACCCGAAACAGGGCGGCCGGGCGGTTATCTGCCGACGCAATGAGGGTGGAGGCGTAGGAACGCCTCGCCTCCCTCATTGCCACTAGGTAGGTCCTAGAATAGGACCTAACTAGTGTCCGATCAGCTTCGGAACGACTGGACCTCCAGGTGCTCTCTAGGCGTCTTCTCCGGCGTTTCATCTCCCTTAGCCCCTCGGAGAACCAAGGGGCCGGGCGAGATCTGCGCCGGGTCAGAGGCCGCAAAGGCACGACACGGTCCAAGGCCCCAGTACTTCTAATTCCAGTTTTAAATGCATCTAAAAGTGATATGAGGGGACGCGATGGCTCAGGGGCTAGGATGTTGAGCTTGTTGATCGAAAGGTCGGCAGCTCGGCGGTTCGAATCCCTAGTGCTGCCATTACTTGTCCCAGCTTCTGCCAACCTAGCAGTTTTGAAAGCACGTAAAAATGCAAGTAGAAAAATAGGGACCACCTTTGGTGGAAGGTAATGGTGCTCTGTGAGCCTTTGGCATTGAATCATGCTGGCCACATCACCACAGAGATGTCTTCGGAGAGTGCTGGCTCTTCAGCTTTGAAACGGAGATGAGCACCGCCCCCTAGAGTCGGCAACGACTAGCACATATGTGCAAGGGGAACCTTTACCTTACCTTTAAAAGTGATCTGAGCTGTTCTGACCTTTGACCTTTTTCTTTCCTAGCCATCCTTCCTACATAAACAATGCCCAAGGAGAAATAAGCAGAAATAAAACTGTCTAGAAATAATTGGCAACATAGCAAGCGGATGTTTCTTCAGTATAAGCTGGAGGTGGGGGGAAAAAAAATCTTCCCGGATATAAAATGCTTCAGGCTACCAGTGAGATTGTCAGTCTGGAGAGAACAGCTGCCCTGAAATGGAAGTCTTCGCCATGAATCATTGGGGATCTACTGAGATCTTGCACAATCACCAGTTCCTTGTCTCCAAGGAGATTGTCTGCTTGATCACCAGGGGGCTCCTCTTGAACCAATTCTGGGATCCTAACCTTGTCTAGTAACCCTTCCTATGGAAATAAGATGACTACTTGAAAACATTCCAATGGAAAAATAGAGTCTACTTGATTTAGCCAAGTGTGTTGCTTCAGTGGTGAGCAATTCTGTTCAATACAGAACTCTCTACATTTCACCATCTTACTGGAGAAATAAATGCATCCAAACTTTGAAAAAAAGTTGCTCTTTCAGAGCCAGATCAACCCCTCTCAACATGACAGCCTTAGAAGAATGTCAAGGTTTACTGAAACTAAGCCTCATAGAAAGCCTGTAAGTATAATTAATTGCTGACTTGGCAGGGAATTTCAGCCAAAGTTCAGCTGCTCAACCCTCGTGTCAGTTAAGCATGTCTGTAATTTTCCCCTAAGGCAGTTTGCATGGAACTGATTCCATCTGAGTAAATCTCATGGCTGAACAGAGCCTAACCCATTGGGAGACACAGAGGGTTGGAGGAAAAGAACCACAGAACCTTCAGTGAAAGGGGGGAAAAAATCGGGACAAATATATCATGGAGTCAGAAGAGAAATATCTGAGCGCAAAAGAAGAAACCCAAGTAATGAAAGAAGCTGGTTAAACCCAAAAGTTGGAGCAAATGATTCAGACTTTTCTTGGCAACTGTTTTCCTTTTCTCATAAATGGTATTGCTATTTTTCCTGTGACATGGTGCAAGCCCTACAACCAAAAACAGACACATAATTCAGCCCTTTTCCAAGATTTTTTTCCCTATCTGGAAGCACATACACTTTTTAAAAGGATAGGATTAACAATGATATACCGTACAGAGAGAGAGAGATTGCTGATTTAAGAGCAAAAGATATGAAGAATAATCTTATCCTTCCTTGTCAGGTTCCAAGGGAAATCCTCTTGCAGGAAAAAAAAATCTTATTTAAAGATATTACTTAACCTGCATCTTGCAAATACAAGGATTTTGCAAGAAATCACTCATCTATTTCATTCTTAATTTATACTTCTGCTGTCATTGCAGAGGCCAGGATGCCAAAATTCAGACATGTTTATGCATGAATATGACCCTTTCCCAATGCTCAGTTCCAACTGATGGCCATGCTGTAATTTATAGTGGAAAGTCCTCTGTTGGGAGGAATGTAAGGGAGAAGACCTCTTACAGTATAATATTTTTTGCTTGAAGGGGTTGAAAAGAAACATATCTCTGTTTTCAAGACGAGGAACTGAAAAGAGAACATAGGAAATGGGTTGAAGAGGCCCATGGACTGAACAGAAATACATAGATCCTAGTCACAGTCTACAGCAATGTTTCTCATCTAGGCATGTTGTTTAAGAGACTTGGGCTTCAGTTTTCAGAATTAATTCTGGGAGTTCATGTGCACACAGCTTAAAGTTGCTAAGGTTGAGAACACTACTACTCTAGAACCAATTAATCAGTGGGACAACTTGCTTCCAGAAGTTATCAATGCTCCAACACTGGAAATTTTTAAGAAGAGATTTGTCTGAAATGGTACAGGATTCCCTGCCTAAACAGGGGATTGGATTAGATTAGAAGACCTCCAAGGTCCCTTCCAACTCTGTTATTCCATTCCATTCCATTCCACTCCACTCCACTCTACTCTACTCCAGGCCAGCCCAGCCCAGCCCAGCCCAGCCCAGCCCAGCCCAGCCCAGCCCAGCCCAGCCGAGAGAAATGGTGGGATAAGCAGAGGCTGGATCTGGCTCAATCATACCCCAACGGATAGCAGCAGCTGATCAATCTTGTGTAGGCTTGGAAACTAGAGCAGGGTCAGGCCCGTTTGTCTGAATGGGAGTGTCCAGATATAAGAGTACCAGAGCTATGGGCTAGTCTGAAATCTAAGAAAAAGACACATAGAAACCACTTCTGTATTGATGCCAGGACAATAGCATGGATCTATTCGTCTAGTCATCAGAATTCAAGCTCAGCTTGGGGGTGGGAGGGAAGCTTTATTTTTTTTTAAAAAATCATAACTATGTAGGGAAGTGTTCTAAAAGAAAAATGTTTAGTCCTGGATGATTCATCTTTCCCACTCCACGTATGGATTTTTTTTTCAAGTATTCTTGTTACATTCTTCTCCCATTCTCACCATCTATTCTCAATACCAAAAGGCACGGCACACAGCAAAGCACGAGCGGAACTATGCCACCCGACTGCACAACTCACCATGCCAGACCTCAGCCACAAGTTAAGATGATTGCTCTGCTGCCTTTCTGTACGGAACTGCAAGTGCGTTCTTGGTTTTAATGGGAACGCAAACACAGCTGCCACCATTGCTGCTTCAAATCCCCAGCTCCCAAAGGTAGCACACCTCCCCCTTGCTGGGATTCCACAGTTATTCATTCAGGCAAGGCACGGCCTTGCTCTCGGGCAGTTGGTCCCACAGCATCACATCCAACTCCAATTAGGAATCGCTGGGCTAGCCGGAGAGCATATTGATGTATTCAGCCTGTCAAACTTCATTCAATGAATCTAAAGGGATGATGGGGGAGGAGGAGAAAGGAAGGCCCAGAGAGGGATTCATGAAGTATCCTAATGGCTGATGCAATAATCCCATATATAGCTTTATATTTTTAAAAAGAAAGCACGACAGGAATCCTTATATTAGGAGGAGGAGGAGGTGGAGAAGGAGGAGGAGGAGGAGGACGGAATTATCTTGGGATAAGATTAGCCTTTAACATGTATTACGTCTGGCAGCGAAGCCATTCAGAAGCTTCTGAGCAATTGGAGGCCATCTTAATAGAATCTCAACTGCAACAATGGTCTCTGGAAAGCAAGGAATCACTTTGCTGCCATCTAGTGGGCATCCAGATTTTTGCAATTTCAAATATGGCACTCTGAATTGTGTTGTTGTTTTTTTTAAGTTTATTTTTAATTCCAAATATATGTTTGAAATGTCATTATTAACCTGGTGGATGTTCCTGAATACCTATCCAATTATTTTCAGAGAGCAGCCAACTTTCTGAAATACTTCTCAAGCTAGCAAATCTTTAAATATACAGGGAGGTTTTGGAGATGGGTTGAGACATACCCTTCTCAAAAGTGTCTCTTCCCTTCTAAAAGAATCCCGATTGTTTCTAGGTTACTGTGGTCCATTTTTTGATAACAGGGCTAATTTTGTTTTAAATTTTCTAAGAAGATGGAGAAGAAAACCCAAATCACAAAAAAGTAAAAAGCTGAGCTCCTACTTATTTCATAGATGCATCCATGTGGTTTTCTTGTCCATGCTACATAAATGCCACTGCTTTTTTTAAATCATGTTTAGTGATTTCCCAATCTAGCCTACAGCCTTCAGATTCTCTGAGAGCTAGATTTCGATACTGTAGGGCTCCAGTTCTGTTCCTGTAACAGTTTGAGTCTCTTACTATCTTTCTGCAGATATTTCTCAGTTACTATATGGGATGCTATGAAAATATTTTTGATGGTGCTATCGGAAGATTAATGTAAATTCAAAAAACATGTATTAAAATAAAATAATATTTGCTGTATATAGTTATACTTCCATTAAAGACAAAGGAATATTTGAGGAACTGTCACTGAAAATTTATTAAAGAAAGATCCACTAAGGAGTAATTTCCCAACCGTGAGAACAAATAATCAGTGGAATCGCTTGCCTCCAAAAGTTACAGGTGACCCATCACTGGAAGCTTTTAAGAAGAGATGGGCAGCCATTTATCCACAATGTATAGGGTCTCTTGCTTGAGCAGTGGGTTGGACTAGAAGATCTCTGAGTTCCTTTCCAATTCTGTTATACTATTGTACTACTATTCTACTGGTGGTTCCCAACCTAGATTAGCCAAGTCTGCTCACCAATCTGCTACCAATCAAACCATGCATGTGCAAAGTTTTGATTTACCCAGAAATTGTCATGAAAAAGGTGATGCCCAATCGAGATAATACACATTATTGAGCATATGCCAAATTGGCTTGCTTTTTAAAAGCAGTCATTTTGTACAAGTGCAAGGCACTCAAAGGAATAATGGGAATAATGGGAAATCCATTCAGTTTGGACTTTAAGTTGAAGGGTTTTTTAAAAGAGGATGGGAGAAATATGCTCAGAAGTGAAGCAAAGAAATTGAAAGTCTCAATGAAGAAAGAGTCAACTTTTTTCCCCAAAGCATCAGAAGGCAAGACAAGAAACAATGGATGGAAACTAATCAAGGAGAGAAGCAACCTGAAATTGAGGAGAAACTTTCTAATAGTGAGAACAATTAATCAGCGGAACAGATTGCCTTCAGAAATCGTGAGTGCTCCATCACTGGAGGTTTTTAAGAAGTCTCAAATTGTATAGAACTCTCAAATTTAAGAAGTCTCAAATTTTCTGCTTGACCAGGGGGTTGACTCGAAGACCTCTAAGGTGCCTTCCAGCTCTATTCTGATTAATAAGAGAAAACACAAGTAGACATTATCCCAAAGGACATTGGAATTTCCAAAATACAAATTGAGGCACAGCTTGGGGAACAGAGCATGGGATGTGGCCATCTCATATTGCATCTGTCTGAAAACATATCTTTATCAAGGAGAGGGAAAGAGAAGCGCCTCTTACTTTTTTCCCCACACTGCTTTGCACATTGCAATCTCATTTGGCAATATTCAAAGGATTTTAACTTGAATTTCAGTTTTCAATTTCCTGTTTTAATTTCCATCCTTGACATTATGCAAAGAGGAACATTTCTGGTTGTTTTCTAAACAATTGTTCAAGTTATCCTGTGACTATCTTCATTCTTCTTAAGCATTGAATATTTTGGCCACCTGATGAGAAGGAAGGACTCACTGAAGAAGAGCCTAATGCTGGGAAAGATTGAGGGCAAAAGAAGAATGGGACGACAGAGAATGAGGTGGCTGGATGGAGTCACTAAAGCAGTCGGCGTGAGCTTAAATGGACTCCAGAGGATGGTAGAGGACAGGAAGGTCTGGAGGAACATTGTCCATGGGGTCACGACTTTGCAACTAACAACTAGAATGAAGAGAGGAGACAAAGAAAAGACAAGAACCATAGGTAAGGTGAATTGGTGGTCATTTATTAATGCCACACAGCTTCAAATGCTGAAAGCAACACAGTTGCTTCTGTCAGTCAATTTGTGCCACATACCTGAGTTTAACAAGTTCTCTAGTTGCCCAAATTTGCTGCTTCAATGCCTGGTTGTTATCAATGTCAGGAAGAAATCAAGGGTTCTGTGCAATCTGCACAATTCAGGAAAAGAGAAGCTGGGACATCATTGAAAAGTTCACTGTGACCACTGTTCGGAAAATAAATGAGAAGATCATAAAAATCTTTAGAAAGTTGGAGTGTGAATTCCCTCAGTCCAGCACACTTAATTATTCAAGTTACATCATTTTTCTTCTCTCCCTCCCTCCCTCTCTTTCTCTTTCTAGCATTTCCAGTGAACAAGAAACCAATTTTGCCTTGGCTGCCCCTGTGCTTAGGTGGGTGTGGAATTCTAGTTATTCAGTTATTTAGAAAGGCTTCCTGTTTATTTTACTGTACATTTATTTGCTCCAATTCTAAAGTTCAGGATAGAATGCAGTAAATGACCCCAAGTGTATATCACGAAGGAAGGTCTTTTTATGCCTCTGAGAATCTATGAACAGAGAATTAATTTGAGTCCCTGCTCTGCATTCTGGCCATTTTCTTCTTACTGGGTTTTACAGCATGGAATTATTTTCCTCCATTGTTTATGTCCATTGAAGTCTGTCACAGGAGTGAATGGAAAAAATGCAGAATACTGTGGAGGGAAAAAAACCCTCTTGGGATTATTTTTAAGTGATTTATTTCAGAGCCTGGAAAGAAAAATAAAGAGCCACCTAATTATTTCAATACTAAATTATGCACTGAGTGTCTTCTGGGTATGGACCCCAGGGCAATTGCTTCCACTAAGATTTCCCTTTTAAAAAAGACATTATATGGAGAGCAAAACTGATTTGAACAAGTGCAACTTAGTGGGAGAGCACATAGTTTCCACAGAGAAAAACCTACATTTGTTGGATCCTAGTAAGTAAGGGCTACTAACATTTCTGCACAAAACTAGAAAAACACTGCTTATCAATGATGACAGTACTGAACTAAGTAGAACAAGGATCTGCCTCTGTTGCATAACACTTATGGTTCATCGCATAAACAGACAGTTGTTCAAATTGGATTTGGTACTACCTTGTCTACCTATCAAGTCCTTTCCAAAGACCTGGGCTGGGCAAAAATGGATATTTGTTGGCATTAAAAAGGTAAAGGTTCCTCTCGCACATATGTCCTAGCAATTCCTGACTCTAGGGGGCGGTGCTCATCTCCGTTTCAAAGCTGAAAAGCCATTGCTGTCCAAAGATGTCTCCGTGGTCATGTGGCCAGCATGACTCAATGCCAAAGGCACATGGAACACTGTTGCCTTCCCACCAAAGGTAGTTCCTATTTTTCTACTTGCATTTTTTACTTGCTTTCGAACTGCTAGGTTGACAGAAGCTGGGACAAGTAACGGGAGCTCAGTCTGGCACTAGGGATTCGAACTGCTGAACTGCCGAACTTTTGATCAACAAGCTCAGAGTCTTAGCCACTGAGCCACTGCATCCTTTTTCTTGGATACACACACACACACACACACACATATGCATATATATACATACATATATGGAGCGAGAGAGAGAGAGAGAGAGAGAGAGAGAGAGAGTGAGTATGGCACATGTTAGCCAGGGATCACCAAAATAGCTGGCTGCCTCTGTGAAAGGGATTTTTTCAGGAAGTGTTACCTTGCACGTGATGCCTGAATGCTGGTAGGCAATTGGGGGAGGCTCCTTTCCTGTTCCTACTCAATTTATTCACTCACGGGAATTGAGCTCCTGACCTCAGTGGAGTGCAGGCTCAGCATCTTACCACGTGAGCCACTGTGGCCCCTGGTATTACAGATATTGTTGCAGGATGTAAGTTGTTCCAAGTAAAGTTGCCTTTTGCAAATGACTGATGGTGAATTTGCCAATGGTGTTCAAAGGGTGTTCCAGTTGTCTTGGGATTACATATCCAAGGCCTCTATTACTTTGCTTTCTTATAGTCACAGTCACTCTATTTCTATTTGCAGGTCTTTGTATGTTGTTATATGAGCCATGGTTTTCTTAAGAGCCATGGCGGCACAGTGGTTAGAATGAAGTACTGCAGGCTACTTCTGCTGACTGACTGCAATTTGCCTGCAGTTTGATTCTCATCAGGTTCAAGGTTGACTCAGTCTTCCATCCTTCCGTGGTGGGTAAAATGAGGATCCAGATTTTTGGATGTGTTTAAGTTGAACAGTTTAGAGCAGTTTACAGAGAGGTATGTAAAACTAAATACTACTGCTATATATAAGCAGTTTATAAGTCTAAGTGTGGTATATAAGTCTAAGTGCTATTGCTATCTTCTCCAGTTCTTTCTCTTCTATTCTGCTGTCTCCAGGTACTGACACATCCACTATCCAGCCGTCTTTGTCTTTCTTGTCAACAATTGTTAAGTCTGGGGTGTTGTGTGACAGATACCTGTCTTTTTGAAATCCAAAATCCTGGAGCATTAATGTGATATAATATCTTATAGCTTATATTTAGTAGTGGGATTCAAGTAATTTAACAACCGGTTCTCTGCCCTAATGATTTCTTCCAACAACCAGTTTGCCAAACTGCTCAGAAAGTTAACAACCAGTTCTCCCGAAGTGGTGCAAACTGGCTGAATCCCCCCACTGCTTATATTGTATTAAGTTTTTTAATAAGATATTATGGTTAAGTAATAGGGGTTCCAGTCTGTTCTGGAGGACCACTCTGTGATGTTGGGTTGATCTTTTGCTGTAGAGCTCAACCTTCCTCAAGGAGTCATGATTACAAGGCAAACTGGAAGATGGGAACACCATTGTAGGCCACCTGGAACTCTATCTATCTATCATCTATCTATCTATCTATCTATCTATCTATCTATCTATCTATCTATCTATCTATCTATTTCTTTATTTATTTTCATCAAGAATGTATTTTATGACATTAAACATAATTATAAACACATGTAAAGGATACAAATAAAAGAAAACATTAGACAGTAGACAGTAGACAGTCTAAGGTTAAAGTTTTGGGGGTTTCGGGAAGAAGCCACAGAGTCAGGTAGTGCATTCCAGGCATTGACAACTCTATTACTGAAGTCATACTTTCTGTAGTTTGGTTGGATCGGTTTACCATGAGTTTGTATCTATTGTGTGCTCTTGTATTTTTGGGTTGAAGCTGAAGTATTCATTGGCTGGTAGGACATTGTAGCAGATGGTTTTATGTACTATGCTTAGATCAGACCGAAGACGGAGAAGTTCTAAATTGTCTAAGCCCAAAATTTCAAGTCTGGTGGCATAAGTTATTTTGTTGCGAGGAGAGGAGTGGAGGACTCTTCTTGTGAAATATCTCTAGACTTGTTCAATTGTATTAATGTTAAATGAAAGGTAGTAGGTAAATATGTAAGTAAATGTTACTGAAAAACGTGAATGCTGTAAACTGTTCAACTAAAACACAAAGTTCAGAACTTGACAAGCTAAACACTTTTATTGAACTTCCATTAACAAAAACTGTTATATATATTTTAGGAAGACTGTTTCATGTTAGTATTCAATGAGGTATCAGATCAAATTTCAAACAGCAAAACAGTGGTCAAGATCAGAGCTCAAAAAGGCTACCGGCAAATCACAGCATCTATTAAATTCTTATTACTTCTTTCTTCCACATGCAATTTTTGATGCCCATCAAAATTCATTGAATGTTTGAAATTCATCTCTCAATTAAAGATTTTAATCCTGCATTCTGGTTTAAATAGATGGGACTCATCACAGTTCAGAATGTTGACAGGTCAATTAAAGCAGTGTTTCTCAACCTGAGCAATTTTAAGGTGTTTGGACTTTGAGTTCCAGGATTCATGGATGGATGAGGAATTCTGGGAGTTGAAGTCCAAATATTTTAAAGTTGCTGAGGTTTAAACATTGGTTTAGAGGAGCTGGTCATGCTGAAGAGATGACAGGCCTGTTCTTCATCTCACTCTTGTATGTCATCATCCAATGCATGAAAGAATCCTATCTATTATGGATATCATATTTAACACTGAAGTGATAAGCTAGAAGACCTCTATATAAATAAATACTCTAATGAGGTGAGTGTTAATTGGATACACAATTAGCCACAAAAATGCCATTAGATTTTCTTTTGCAATATTTTTAAAATATCTGTTTTTATTCCCAGGCTCAGAAAATTCTATCCCATAGTGTACAGTAGCCCTACTGGTGGCGGGGAAATCTAATAGATAAAAGAAACCTGTTTTGTTTTATTTATTTTCCAGGTTCAATTTACAAACTGAGAACTAGTGAGTTGTTTTAAGTAAGCAGGTAAGCGTGTGCTTCTTGATATACAAATAAACTCCAATGTATACAATATAGAGATAAGCTTATAAAATAAAATACAAAATAAGATGCCAATTATAGTAGAAGACTGTATTCGAATATTAGAAGAATATACCAATTATATTAGAAAGCTATCAACCAGATTACATGAACACTTCCTAGCTATCAAAAGAGTGATCCACTATCACTCATGTCAGTCCACAAAGATTCAGAAGGTCACAAATTTGATCTAGGACCACAGTTATAACCCAGGCGAAATCATGGAGAGAAAGAAAATTCCTTGAAGCCTGGTTTTTGACCAATAAGTCAATTATGAGACACATTGACATCCACCCAGTCTACCAATTGCTGAGAACGAAAGAACTTCATCAACCACGATACCAAAGGTAACATTTAAAGTGAACAAACAGGCACCCCACTACAAAATTATAACCCATCGGCTCACAAGAAATAAGACCACATCTCAGTACCAATAGCCAGCCACTCAAACTATGAAACAAGCTGAAACCAGACTATGACTCAGATGCACATAGATAAACAACTCTAATCCTAATCTGCATCACACAGAGATACTGAACTACAGCCCGGCAACAACAGCCAGCCAATCAAACAGTCCAAAATCAAACTATGATTCAGAAAATCCAAACAAACAACATTCAGACTAATTTGCATCTTATAAAAAGGTATTTAAAGACCTGAATTCTGATAGATGAACACAATTCAAAACACATTGACGATGTCTCCTCGAACAGTGACGAAATGTTTGTAACCAAATTGCCAAGCTCAAACCAACAGCCTAACCAATTACATTAAATGTGAATTAAAATAAAGGATTAAAACTAAATTAAAATAAAATACAAAATAAAATAAAGTATAAAATAAGCTTACAAAATAAAAGAATGTTGCTGTTTTTATCTTCCTTCACCTATGGTGTGTATGTGTGTGTGTGTGTCTGTTTATATGTTTATATGAGAAGGAGGGACTCACTGGAGAAGAGCCTAACGCTGGGAAAGATTGAGGGCAAAAGAAGAAGGGGACGACAGAGAACAAGGTGGCTGGATGGAGTCACTGAGGCAGTAGGCATGAGCTTAAATGGACTCCAGAGGATGGTAGAGGACAGGAAGGCCTGGAGGAAAGTTGTCCATGGGGTCGCGATGGGTCAGACACAACTTAACAACAACATTCCACCAGTATCTTGGTAGCATGAATACCCCATAGCAACAACCCTATGAGATAGATTCAGATAACAAATTGACTGGCCCATTGGCCCAAAGTTGACAGAGAACTTATATAGGTGAAGGTTGACTAATACTTTAATTAGTTAATGTCACTTGGATTTTAACTTTGCCCTGCTAATTTCAACCATGTGCCAACATGTAACAGCCAAAGAGTGGGCAGCTCTTTTCAGAAAACCCTTTTCAGCAGTGACTTTTCCATTGTTCAATGGATGGCGAAATTAGTGGAATTGGCTGAGATGTTGAAACTAATTACTTTGATTAAAGAAATATTTGAGAAGTATTTGGACTAGCTTTATTTCTACATGGAAACCACTTCTGGACTTTTTGCTTAAGACGAAAATAAATGGTACATCAAATATTGGGATTTGGTGATTAGAAATACTAATGTGTATTACTGAATATCAGATCAATAGGTTAGTGTGTTTTATATTTTGAACTGTATTGAAAAAAGTTGGAAATTACTGCCGGGGCAAGTAACCAGAGTCACACATAAATGGTCTCAAGCAGAGGATTTATCATTAGTCACCTGTGTTACAAATCAGTTACCAGTCTGACTACATTCCCTTGGAAATGGTCAGATAAGTCTCCAGGGATTCTGCCTATGCCACTTTCTGCAGTGCAAGAATTCTAAGCTTGTCCCCCTCTTAATACCACCCTCTAGTCTAGCAGGGGATTCCACCCTACTGTCTTTTTATTTTCTTTCTCCTCTCTTTTCCCTTTATCCTTTGCAAATTGTTTCTATTTTTTCTTTCCATTTCTTTCCTTTTCAGTTTTTTTTAATATTTTATTCTTTAAAATAATGTATTTAGTAAAAATAGAGATGTAGGAATTTAATAAAAAATAATTTTTAAAAAGTGATTTCAATAGATTAGAGGGTAGATATCTGATATAGTTCAAAGCTGAGGACAGAGAGCAAGGCGCAACAGCTCCATGCACAATAAGTTTTTAGGAACACAGAAGAGAACTAAACTGAGTGGTGTCTTCACTACAATACCAGCTAGTGAAATGAGATGAGACTTAATTGGAGGTGATTAGACTATTTTTTTAAAAAAATAAACCATACATTTTAAAAAATAAACCATACATTTTGATTTTTTTTCTCTCTGTCTTTCTCTATTTAAATCCTTTAAGTACTGAGGCCATGACAAATTGTTTCAAAACGTTGTAATGCTGATCCATGTCATATTTTACATGTGCATCTAATCTTCAGACATGTATTATCCAATCAGTTTTGCATTGAGGCAAATGTTAAATTAATCTGAAAGTAAAAGCTTTGTTGCTATATGCAACTCGATCATGGGTCAACCTCTGAAACGCAATGAATAAAAAACTGTAGGTACAAAAATTCTCTCCTTATATAGTATCATCTGTTTCTTTTACTACAGTTTAACTCCCACTAGGTTGAATGAATGGAATGAAATAGAATAGAATAGAATAGAATAGAATAGAATAGAATAGAATAGAATAGAATAGAATAGAATAGAATAGAATTTTTTATTGGCCAAGTGTAATTGGACACACAAGAAATTTGTCTTGGTGCATATGCTCTCAGTGTACATAAAAGAAAAGATACGTTCATCAAGAATCATAAGTTACAATACTTAATGATAGTCATAGGGTACAAAGAATGAAAAGGAAACTTATTAAAAAGCCAAAATAAAAACCAATGTTGTAAACAGATTAGGGTTAGGAAGAATCTCACATGCCAGTTGTTTAATCTCAATATTAATTCTCCCTTTACTAAAACACAAGCAGGATGTGAACAAAGACACTTATACATTAATTGTAAACGGAAGGAAAAGAATGGTGGAGAGAGGAGATGTTAGAGATTCTGTCACAACCTGTTTCAGGTGATCAAAAGAAGGTAGGGGAAAAGGACAATAAGATGAAACAGGATTAGACCAGGAAGAGATACTCATTTCTTAAAAGCTGTATTTAAAAGGGTGGGAGGAAACTTGGCACACAAGAGTTACACACAAACATACACACACACATACCCTTGCCACCCTCCTTTCAGTTTCATGAACTCTGTTTTCTGCATTTACTGATCTATAATTAAGCATTTCAGACAGTGGCTTGTTTGGAAGAAGCTGTCATTAGAGTTCCTATCAAATTGGCCGGTTGTCTATTAGTCATTATTTTAATACCCCCCCCCAAATAAACAATACCCCATCAATTTAATACAGGTGGTCCCCTAACTTACAACAATTTGTTTAATGACCAAAGTTACAATGCCATTGAAAAAAGTGACTTATGACCAGTTTTTCACCCTTACTACCATTACAGCATCCTCACGGTCACATGATTAAAAAGTCCCATCCAGAAAGCACTGCAGCAGAGAGAAGCAGCCAGGTTGAATCTCCGACATCTCTCAGATCTTGCAACTGCTTCTTCTAGCCCTTGGTATTGGGCAAGCCTCAGTCGATAATGGAGACGCTTCATGTGCTCTCCATGTAAGCAGCTGTTTCTCTCCACCCTGCTCTTTCTGGGGGGGGCATCTTGTGCAGCCCAGAAAAATTTACCAGCAGTGAGCTGTCACTTTGGGTCCTGTAAGTCCCATCTGGAAAGTGTTGTGAGCCTTCTCTCTGCCAGATAGGATTTAGAGGAAAGCAGCAGCTCACGGTTGCTAAATTTCTCTTTGCTGTGCAAGATGCTCTCCCAGCAAGAGCAGCAGTGGAGAGAAACAGCTGCCAACCCAGAGAGCACATGGAGCATCTTCCTGAGTGCCCAAAGCATGCCCAGCACCAACATGAACTGCAAGAAGCAACCATGAGATCAAGCAATATGTTGATGGGTGGGAGGCCTGAGAGAAAATTCCTCCCCCAAGGGCCACCTGCCTGGAGTGCCGCCACCTCCACTCTGGAGCTTGCCCTTGGGATGGATCAGTAAATTCTTGCTTTGCTCCCTGGGAAGGGCTCCATTAGACACTTTCTCTCAGGCATCCCACCTGCAGCAGCAAGAGGAGGAAGTGTGTGGTGGTGAAGGTTGTCCGCAATTCTTGCAATCAAAGCCAGGATGTTTTTATTTATTTTTATTTATTTATTTTATTTTGTCACAACAATATATGTAGGTATCATACAAAAAGATTATATGGTAAATAAACACATATATGGGTAAATATAAGGAGGTATAAGAATATATATATATAGGAATATAAAGGGCCGGAATAGCTTAGGCTGTAAGGAGCCTGTTATTAGAACACAGTAGCCTGCAATTACTGCAGGTTCAAGCCCGGCCCAAGGTTGACTCAGCCTTCCATCCTTTATAAGGTAGGTAAAATGAGGACCCAGATTGTTGGGGGGGCAATAAGTTGACTTTGTAAATATACAAATAGAATGAGACTATTGCCTTATACACTGTAAGCCGCCCTGAGTCTTCGGAGAAGGGCGGGATATAAATGTAATACAAAAAAAAAAAAGGAAGAAGAAGAGAAAAACAATAGGACAGGACGGTAGGCACGTTTGTGCGCTTATGCACGCCCCTTATGGTCCTCTTAGGAATGGGGTGAGGTCAATAGTAGAAAGTTTTTGGATAAAACTTTTAGGATTATGGGAAGAGACCACAGAGTCAGGTAAAGTATTCCAAGCACTGATGATTCTGTTACAGAAGTCATATTTTCTGCAATCTAGATTAAAGCGGTTGACATTAAGTTTAAATCTATTAGTTGCTCTAGTATTATTGCAATTAAAGCTGAAGTAGTCTTTAACAGGAAGGACATTACAATAGATGATTCTGTGAGTTAAACTTAGGTCTTGTCGAAGGCGACGGAGTTCCAAGTTTTCTAAGCCTAGGATTTCAAGTCTGGTGGGATAAGGTATTTTGTTGTTTTCAGAGGAATGGAGAACTCTTCTTGTGAAATATTTCTGGACACGTTCGATTGTATTGATGTCAGAGATGTTAGAGCTTTTTTTGCTATGTAGTTGCAGTGGGCTTTGACACTTAGATCATTTGACATGAAAATTCCAAGGTCTTTGATGGGATGGGGGTCGTCTGTAAGGTAATGTCCATCTAGTATGTATTTAGTTTTTGGGTTCTTTTTTCCTATATGTAAGACTGAGCATTTGCTGGTTGAAATTTGGAGCTGCCAATTTTTAGACCAAGCAGATAGATGATCAAGGTCGTTTTGAATGATAGAAGTATTGTCTGTGGTGTTAAATAGTTTGACATCATCAGCCAAGAGAACACAATTACTTGAGATGTGGTCACAGAGATCATTAATGTATAGTATAAAGAGTGTTGGTCTAAGGACGCTGCCTTGAGGAACGCCACTCTTGACAGGAACAGGATTCGATAAAGCATTGCCAATTTTGACCACTTGTTGTATGTTAGACAGAAAAGCAGATATCCATTTGTGGAGGGGTCCTGAGATGCCATAGGATGTTAGTTTTAGGAGAAGTTTATCATGTACTACTGAGTCAAAAGCTTTGCAGAAGTCTATGTCTGCGTATGTATTAGGTCTTCTGCCTTGAGCAGAAGGTTGAACTATAAGACTTCCAAAATACCTTCTAGCCTGTGATTCTAAAGTCTCCAAAACAAGGGAATTTGCTAAAATTGTGTGTGTGTGAGAGAGAGAGAAAGAGAGAGAGAGAGATGTGGTTTCTTAAGGGTGCATTTCGGATAAGTATCAAGAGAAATGCTAAAAGGGCAATCAGTTTGGGATTAAATTCCAAACGAAACTGGGTCTTCAAGGTAAGGAGATATGAAGAACTTTCAGCTGCAGGTTTCTAAAAATCTTATTAAAATGAATGTCTAGAGGCAGCTCTTTAACTCATTAATCCAGAGGGAGCAAAAGAGATAGGCTATCTCTTAGGCAAAGAAGCAACGTTGAATTGGCCATGCCCACCCAGTCACATGCCCACCCAGCCATGCCCACCTAGCCAGTCCTTAGGGCAGAAAACCAGTTGTTAAAAAATTTGAAGCCCACCACTGTTCTCAGTGCTGTACAGCCCTCTCTAAGAGGTTTAAAGAGTCAGCATATTGCCCCCAACAATCTGGGTCCTCATTTTACCCACCTCAGAAGGATGGAAGGCTGAGTCAACCTTGAGCCAGTCAGGACTGAACTCTTGGTGTTGGGGACAGTTAACCTGCAATGCTGCATTCTGCCTACCATGTCTCCATGAATCATATATTAACAACTGCAGAGATTTCCTTAACACCTGTGGCAATAAAGGTTGAAAATGGGACACAGCTCACTTAACAAGTTTCTTGCTTAGTAGTGGAAATGTTGGGATCAAGACCACCTGTATTCCATTTTTTTTCTTTTTTCTTTTGTTAAACTCTTTTATAAGAGTTTAACAATACTGACCTTGGGGGTTGATGTAGTTTTGTGAAAAGAAAATCCTGCCATTTTTATTTGAGTAATCAGGATTTCTATCAAACTTCTCCTTTAAATCTAAGATATAAGACATTTTAGAAGAGAATTTTTAAAGTCACAGTCTGGTTGTTGGGGAGCCCAAGGGAAGCTGGTCAATAGCACAACTACTATCATGTTATATTATAGCTTATAAAAAGTATAAAGAAGAATGACATGCTGGATGAAGTAGGAGACAGGTTATCTGGAGGACATGTGGTAAGCAGATCTTTTCATATTTAGCACAACAATATATGGTTTTTAAAAATCTGCCATTAACATTGGTGGTGTTCTTAATACTATCACGGGCAGCAGCAGAGCACAAGTGATGCATCGCTGTTCATTATAAACAAGTTATCTGGAAATGAGGTTCTTTTAGGTGCCCTTTGTCTCTCAACCAAAAGCAGTGCACATTCACTGAAATATCACTCTCAAACTTTAACATCTGAAGAGATAGTGGACATTCTATCCATATTGTGGAAAGTACTCCAAAAAACAGTTTGCTACCCCTCTGTATACTTCCATCTTATGGAGAGTGATTCAGTCCCAACAAGTTAGAATATGGCCATATTCAGTGGTAGGATATTTGCTGGATGTTTGGGAACAGACTTATCTTCTTAGAAGTCTCCTTATCTCCAAGAGGCCACAGTATTTATATGGTTTGACTTGTTCACACAGCAGAATTTCTCCATCTTCTACTCTGGAGCTTCTGGAGACTGAGGGATATTGTGGACTTTTTCTTGGGCTACTGAAATGAGGTTTATGGGTTCTGGCTATAGCAGAGAAAGAATGTGAATAGTTTCTACCTTCTAGTATGCAAGCTGAAAGGCAGATCACTTTTGTCAACAACTAACAGTTATCCTGCTCCATAGAGATCAAATATCTATTAAAGCATGGAAAAAATGGAAGAAAAAAGGATCAGAATTGAAGTATTGAATTGAAGGGCCCCTGGTGGCTCAGCAGACTAAGTCTGCTTGCAATTACTGCAAGTTCAAGTCCCACCAGGCCCAAGGTTGACTCAACCTTCCATCCTTTATAAGGTAGGTAAAATGAGGACCCAGATTGTTGGGGGCAATAAAGTTGACTTTGTATATAATATACAAATGGATGAAGACTATTGCTTAACACAGTGTAAGTTGCCCTGAGGCTTCAGAGAAGGGCGGGATATAAATTCAAATAAAAAAAAAGTATAGCATACTAAAATCAGCGATCATTTTACTGACAGAGCCCATACAACTGTTTTTAAGATTTTTTCCCAATCAGGAAAAAAAAACATCTTATTTAGCTGCACCATGTCACCATGTATTTGAAAGCCAGAAACCAAGAACAAATACCCAACCTAGTCAAGACTTGTTGATTTTAAAATTTAAGAAATCATATCAAAGTTTTGGGTGAGTAGTATGAACAGGACACTGCCTTAATTTTAATGATTAATAAAGACAAAGACCCCCTCTTTGGTCATGCTGGTTTACTTTTTACACTGTCTTTTCTTAACTTCTCCATTAAAAAAAGTTGCATCACTGGTTCTATTATGTGATCCATGCAAATTTCTTGATTGGCCAGGATTGAAACCCATTCTATTATAAATATAATTATTGTAAACCACAATTGTTTGCTTAGCATTGTATGTGAACTTAGATTTTTTTTGGTTTATTCAACAAATTAACAAATGGTCATTTAGCTTTAGGGCAGGGGTGAAATCCAGCAGGTTCTAACAGGTTCTGGAGAACCTGTAGTGGAAATTTTGAGTAGTTTGGAGAACTGGCAAATACCACCTTTGGCTGGCCTCAGAGTGGGGTGGGAATGGAGATTATGCAATACCCTTCCCCAGGAGGGAAGGGAATTGAGATTTTGTAGTATACGTCCCCTGGAGTAGGGTGGGAATGGAGATTTTGCAATATCCTTCCTCTGCTACACCTACCAAGCCATGCCCACAGAACTGGTAGGGAAAAATTTTGGATTTCACCCCTGCTTTAGGGTAAAGAATATATTCTTTCTTCTCTTCCCTATTTTCAGTGGTGGGATTCAAGTAATTTAACAACCGGTTCTCTGCCTTAATGGTTTCTTCCAACAACCAGTTTGCCAAACTGCTCAGAAAGTTAACAACCGGTTCTCCCGAAGTGGTGCGAACTGGCTGAATCTCACCACTGCCTATTTTCCCATAAATGTAGGATCTGTGTTTTTGGATCAATCAAGTGATGGTTCTTTGGTTGCAACAGGAACTGGCTTGTCACCTGAGATGTTGTGGCTTGAGACCAAAATCACCCAGCTGGCTTCATGTCTAAGGCTGATCTCGCAGTCTCCTGCTTTCTAACCTGGGATTTTTAGCACTAGCTCTCAGGGTACTGTTGTTGTTAGTTGCATAGTCATGTCCGACCCATCGTGACCCCATAGGCAATGTTTCTCCAGGCCTTCTTATCCTCTATCATCCTCTGGAGTCCATTTAAGCGCATGCCTACTGCTTCAGTGACTCCATCCAGCCACCTCATCCAGCTCTCAGGGTAAAGAATGCGAAATCCTTGTAAGAAATATTGAGCATAGCCCTGAGAAAAGCAATGATTCAGCCAATCATTGGTGAAATTTAACCAGTATTTTGTTTTGCTGACTTGGTAGCTTATTCTTTTATAAAAAGTTTTATTTTTACAATCATATCAAATAATTCATCCAATGTACAGTTATATACAATTAGTCGGGCTTGCCCAGTCACCACCCCCCTTTTTAACACTCTTCCCTCTTCTACCTTCTTCTACTTTCCAGACCTTCCTCTCCTTCTCTTATCTACATCCTCTCCTCCCTCCACCCTACACCTTCCTTCTCCCTCTTCTACCCCTCTTCCTTCCTCTTCTCCTCTTTCCTACCTCCTACTCTCTCTTTTCTCCCTCCCCACCGTTCTAAAATGGTAACTGGGCAGACCCGACCCTGCATTAATTATATTTATACATCTTCAATAATCCCTGTACATTAACCATCACTCCATCTCTACCAAACCCCCAATTCCCTCCCCTTACCCCCACCCCCACCCCGACTTCCCAGAACAAAATGCAGGGTATCAAAACTAACAATCATAATCTAAAATAATTCCTAAATTATAATCTCTAGTCACACCACACTTAGTCACACTCTCAATTCCCTCTCCTTCAAAATATATCTAATACAAAATATTTCCTAAATTTACTCATATGCTATTCGATATTTTTTATCTGATACTTATTTTGAATATAGTCAATCCACATTTTCCATTCTAAAATATATTTTCTAGTGTATAGTCTTTCAAGTAAGCGGAGATTTTTGCCATTTCTGCCAGATTTGATACTTTGAGTGTCCATTCTTCAATTGTAGGTAATTCTTCTTTCTTCCAATATTGAGCAATCAAAAGTCTCGCGGCTATTATTAAGTTCAAAATCAATTTAGTCTCTATAGCTGTACAATCCATAATTATTCCTAGTAGAAAGAACTGCGGAGTAAACTTAATCTTCTTTTTCAAAATATTCTGCATGATCCACCATACTTTAATCCAAAATGCTTTAACTTTTTACAAGTCCACCATATATGATAATAAGTGGCATCTTCAATCGCATCTCCAACATTTAGCCTGTACATTAGGATACATACATGACAACTTTTTGGGGTCTAAATGCCATCTATAAAACATCTTATAAAATTTTTCTCTCATATTTTGCGCTTGTGTAAATTTAACATTCCTCACCCAAATTCTTTCCCAAGTTTCCAACATTATTGGTTGCTGAAAATTTTGTGCCCACTTAATCATACAATCCTTAACTAGTTCGGACTCTGAGTCTATTTCTACTAATACATTATACAACCTCTTAATATGCTGTTGGCCTTGATCTCTCATTTGTTTTAACAAATTATCCTCAGTTTGCTTAACACCTATTTTTTGATCTAATTTCCATCTAGCTTGTAATTGTCCATATTGGAACCATGTATAATTTTTCCCTTCTTCCCCCATCTTTTCTCTGGATTTTAATTGTAATTCCCCCTTTTCCATACAAAGAAGTTCTTTATAGGTAACTACCTCCATCTTTTGATATATATTTATATTTTCTATCATGTGTCTCGGGATTGCCCATATTGGAATCTTTCCATCTAATTTATATTGATATTTTCTCCAAACCCTCAATAATGCATTTCTAATTATATTATTTTTAAATATTTTATCTACTTTCTTATCATATAATAAATAGGCATGCCACCCATATAACAAACCATAACCTTCTATATTCAAAACTCTTTCCTCAGTTAAATTAATCCAATCAGTAATTAATGATAAAACAACTGCTTCATAATACAATTTTAAATTAGGCATTTTAAGACCCCCTTTCCTTGTATCCTGCATTATTTTTAATTTTATTCTTGGTTTTTGCCCATCCATACAAAGTTATTAACCCCTTTGCCATTCCTGTAATTTGATATCATTCTTAAGCACCGGTATCATTTGAAATAAAAATAGAAACCTGGGCAAAACATTCATTTTTATAGCCGCTATTCTTCCCAACAAGGATAGTTGTAACTTCTTCCAACTCTCCATTTCTTTCCATACCTTCTGCCACAATACCTCATAATTATTTTTGTATAATTTAACATTTGAAGCTGTAATATATATTCCTAAATATTTAACCTTTTTAACGATTTCAAAACCTGTAGTTCTTTCTAACTCTTCTTTTTGTTGTATATTCATATTTTTAGTTATCATCTTTGTCTTTTGCTGATTCACCTTAAATCCAGATACTTTACCATACTGACCAATTATATCTTTTAAACCAGTAGCTGAGTATGTTGGTTGAGATACAGTAACAACCAAGTCATCTGCGAAAGCTCTTAATCTGTAATCTTGATGTTTAACTCTAATTCCCTTTATTTGATCGGAGCTACGTATTTTATTCAAAAGAATTTCTAAAGTTAAAATAAAAAGTAATGGAGACAGGGGACATCCCTGTCTCGTCCCTTTCCCAATTTTAAAAGTTTCTGTTAACCCACCATTTACTATTATTTGTGCTGTTTGCTTCTGATATATTGCCTTAATTGCGTGGATAAAATAATCCCCAAATTGCATTTTTTCTATTACTTTAAACAGAAACTGCCAGTCCAATCTATCAAAAGCTTTTTCAGCATCCAAAAAAAAAAAAGCCGCTGAGATTTGGTTGTTTCTTTCCAAATATTCAAGTAAATTTACAATTTGCCTCACATTATATCTCATCTGCCTACCCTTAATAAATCCTGACTGATCATTATGAATTATTTGATTCATCACTGGCATTAATCTATTAGCAAGTATCTTGGCAAATATCTTATAATCAGTATTTAAAAGTGATATAGGCCTATAATTCTCTGCTTTAATACCATCTCGATCTTCCTTCGGTATTAGCGAAATAAAGGCTGTCCTCCATGAAGGGGGAACATCTCCTCCCATTTGAATTTTATTAAATAACTCTTTAAGTGGTTCAACCATCTCATTTTGTAAATTTTTATAATAAACAGCTGTTAAGCCATCTGTACCTGGTGCTTTACCAATTTTAAGTTGCTTAATTGCTAACAAAATTTCCTCTGAAGTAATTAATTGATTCAGTTCTTCTCTTTGATTTTCTGTAAGCTCACAAATATTTTGTTGTTGTAAATATCTTTCTATCTCTATATCATCAATCATATCCCTAGTATACAACTTACTATAATACTCTAGAAATGCTTTTTTAATCAAATTCTTTTGATAAACTTCCTTACCCTATATTCTATTTTATCAATCATTCGTGATTTCTGTTTTTTCCTTATTAAATAGGCAAGCCATCTTCCTGGCTTATTGGCATTATTAAACGTATCATGTTTTACATATTGTAAATTAATTGCTACTTGATCTGCCATCAACATGTTAAACTGACCTCTTAATATATTTATTGATTCTTTTATTTTACTATTTCCTGGGCTATTTATCAATAACTGTTCTTTCTTTTTAATTTCCTCTTCCAATTCCTTTTTCTTTTTCTGCAATTTATTTTTGTATTTAATATTCATTTGTATAAGATTTCCTCTCATATAGGCCTTGCTAGCGTCCCAAATCATCTCTATAGATGTTTCTTTTTTCATATTCATAATAAAAAATTCCTTCATTTGCTTTTTACATTCATTTACATTTTGTTCATATTTAAACAAATTCTCATTCAACCTCCATGATCTCCTAGCCTCCTTTTCCCGATCAATTTCAATCCAAACCGGACTATGATCAGATAGAGTTCTTGAACAAATCTTAGTCTTCTTCACTCTAGAATACAAATCATTAGAAATCAAAATAAAATCAATCCTCGAAAATGATTGATGCCTGTCAGAAAAGAAGGTAAAATCCCTCTCTTCTGTATTATGTTCTCTCCAAATATCTCTTAATTCCAAGTCCTCCATCATTTCAAAAAAAACCTTTGGTAATTTCGCCCTACTTGACATCTTCCTTAAACTTTTTTTATCTTTTTGAGTATCCAACACACCATTCCAATCACCCATTAATATATATGATTTATAATCCCAAAACACTATTCTTTTATATAAAAACTTGAAAAAAATTTCTTGTTGTTGATTCGGAGCATAAACTCCTATTAATAATACCTTCTTTCCCTCCAACAAAAGTTCAATAGCAATGTATCTTCCTTGCTTATCCACCTCAATTAATTTTGCTGATATATCCTTTTTTATATATATAACTAAACCGTTTTTTTTTCCAAAGAGGAGGCAACAAAATGTACCCCCAGTTTTGAGTTTATCAAATATTTCTGGTCTAAAGATCTAATATGTGTTTCTTGTAAACAGGTAATGTCATTTTTAAATTGTTTCAAATAATGAAATACTTTCCTTCTCTTCTGCGGTGAATTCAGGCCATTAACATTCCAAGATAATAGTTTAATTGCCATTATCGGCCAAAGGAAACTTGGAACACCAGCCGCAGATCACATTTTACTTTAGGCCTTGCTCCTCCCACTGTTTCCGTTGTAATAGTTGCCAGTTGTTGTTGTGCCTTCATCTCTTGTTCCTTGCGTTTAGCAGCAGCTCTTGTCAGCCTTTGTTCTTTTGAATCTAAACCCGTCGTAGGTATTTCCAATACTTGTAATAAATCTTCTTCCATCACAATCTGTTCTTGTACCTGCTTCACTTCTCTTTCCTTCACTTCAGCCTCCCTTCTTCTAGCTTCCAATGGGGGAAGACTTCCAACTTTAATGCCCCAACATAAAATTCTCTTGCTTTTCCAACTGTATTGAGACGATGTACTTTCCCTGCATAGTATACTATTATACCAGTTGGAATATCCCATCTATATTCAATCTGACGTTTTTTAAGTTCATTCACCAGGAAGGCAAATTCCTTCCTAGCCCTTAACATTTTGGTGGAATTTCCTTTAATATTAAAATATCTTGACCAGCAATCTGAATCTTCTCCCCCTTATATGAAGCTTGCAAAATCTGATTTCTCACTGTTCTGTTTGTAAAATAAATAACAACATCCCTTGGCAACTTTTTTTGCCTTGCTATCCAAGAATTCACACGATATATTTTATCAATTTGATAAGCCACATCTGCTGGACGAGCTGCTAATATCTCAGCAAATACTTCAGAAAAAATTTCCCTTAAATTCTCTTCCTTATTTTCTTTCAAACCTCGGATTCTAAGAGCAAATTCCATATTTCTATATTGTATCAAAACTATTTCATCCTCTGTTTTTTCCATTTTACTTTGAAATTCATCCATTTTATTTTCTAATTTTAAATTATGTTGCTTAATTTCTTCAACCTCCTCTTCTAATAAAATCACATTCGTTGCCAAACTTCGTACTGCCATTACAAATCCTTCTTTAACTTCTTTATTTCCCACTCTTTCATTTCAGACATCTCATCAGTTATTACTTTAAATTTTTCTTCTATAAAGCCTTTTAAGTTCTCTTGTAACGCCTCTAAATTCAATGTTCTAGTCTCTGCTGTATGAGCTGGAGAGGCACCAACTGATAAAGTTCCAGAGCTCTTTGTTACAGTAGACTTTAATTGTTTGGCTGCCATCTTCTATAAAATTATTTATTTATTTATTTCCAACTTAATATTCACTTTAAATCTTCTTAACCTCTAACTTGGTAGCTTATTTATGTAGTAGTAATTCCCACTGAATCCACTGAAGCGCATACCTGATTACACGTGACTTACACCAACTTTCTCTAGTTTAATGACCTTCAGGTATGTGGAGTTCCTTCTTACTAAAGACTTTCAGTGTAACTCAACCTTTGCAAAATCAATACTTCATCTTGCTAGGGTAATGATTTGCTGGCTTGATTCCTGCAACTTCCTAGATGACTAACAAAATGTATTGTTCTCACTGGTGGTGTGATTAAGGAGGAAAGGGCTGAAAAATGAAGACTTATAACATATTAGCAATTGCCCTGGGAATCTAGCAATTTTTGATCAAGACTGCATTGATCACATCTCCCTAAAAGTTGGGAAGAAGAATAAAATGTATATATTGGGGGTCTTGGATAAATTACTTTATTTTCATAAATGCCAAGGATTGGGATTTAATACTTTAAAATGCAGACAGAGAGCAAGATAAGACCAAGTGATCAAGAACTAACCTTAGGATTTCTTGAATATAAATTATAGGTCAGGAAAGTATCTTAGGCTCGGTGCCAGTTTAACAATCTGGAATACCATATTAATCCCAGTTTAACAATCTGGGATCCCATATTAGAGAATCTACTTTACTTAGCAAAAAAATACAATAATGGTAGTCAAACAAGACAGCTCTGTTCTCTACCTAAGGGTGCAAAAAACAACAAGATCCCTAAAGTTTTACAGATATCTTGTAGTATTCTGAGGAGGAAAACTCCAGTCAATAGAATAGAATAGATAGAATAGAATTTTTTATTGGCCAAGTGTGATTGGACACACAAGGAATTCGTCTTTGGTGCATATGCTCTCAGCGTACATAAAAGAAAAGATACATTTATCAAGAATCATAAGGTACAACACTTAACGATAGTCATAAGGTACAAATAAGTAATCAGGAACCTATCAATATCAATCATAAGGATACAAGCAGCAAAGTTACAGTCATACAGTTATAAGTGGAAGGTGGTGGGTGATGGGAATGATAAGAAGATTAATAGTATTGCAGATTTAGTAAATAGTTTGTCAGTATTGAGGGAATTATTTGTTTAGCAGAGTGATGGCATTCAGGAAAAAACTGTTCTTGTGTCTAGTTGTTCTGGTGTGCAGTGCTCTATAGTGTCATTTTGAGGGTAGGAGTTAAAACAGTTTATGTCCAGGATGTGAGGGGTCAATATAAGTAATATACTGCAAGTAATTTTAATTTTTCAAAACTCGTGGTTGTGTCTTTCTCGTTAATCATAAAAACTGAACTTAGAATGTATTTTTCCAGAATGACTTGAGATTTATTTTTTTACAAAGTCCAAACGTGTAGAGTTTCCTGTTATTAACTTCACATGATAGACAGTTTCAGGATTCTTCACTTCTGCCTTCTCCTTGTTAACCCACCTCCTTTCCTTTGCCCTGTTACACCTTCGATGAGTTCTCCAGGTTCCATTCAGAACAATATTCATCAGTTAGAAACTTCACTCTTAGTATCTCAATCTGAAGACTGGGGGAAGGGAGGAGAGGAAACACAACTTCCTTTTGCTATGGGGGGAAGAAATCTGCAGGGACACAAGACCCGGAGACATCCAAAAACTAATTACCTTGTAGAAATATCATCTTTCATTTCTCTTTACATCAGCTTGGACAAATTATCTGCCTTGCCAGAAAGAAATAATAAAAAAAGCATTAAAAAAATCAGCAGGTTTTGCAGCCAGCAAATCTTGACAGCCTTCCGATACCTGAATAATGGATGAAAATGCTCTGTTTGCAGAACATGTCTGAGGAAGAAGAGAACTGATAAAGCAGATCCCTTTTTCTACTTCCTTTCACTGAACATGGGAATAAGTCTTTGTCTTTATTTCATCAAGCAAAGAGATTCAGGTCGAATCAAACCTTTTATTATAGCCATAACACCAGCAGATAGATGCAAATGACATTAAAATATATAAAGATGAAAAGAAAAGAAATTAGCAGAAATTTTCAAAACCAAGGAGTGTCAGATAGCACATATGGAGGGGAAGAATTGAGCAACTCAGAAATATATATTTGAACAATGGTTGTCCAGGAGAAGTATCAAATAAAAGTTATATTCCCCTCTCTCTCCCTCTCCCTCTCCCTCTTTCCGTCTCCCTTTCTCCCGTTCCCCCATCCTCCCTCCATTCCTCTCTCTCTCTCTCTCTCTCTCTCTCTCTCTCCTTCTCCTTCTCCCTCCCTCACTCTCTCTGCCTCTCTCTCTCCCCCTCCCTCCCTTCCTTTCTGTCTCCCTTCCTCTCTCTGTCTCTCTCTCTCTTCTTCCCTCCCATCCTTTCCCTCCCTCTCCTCCCATCCCCTCCCTTCCTTCCTCTCTTTGTCTCCTTCCTCTCTGTGTCTCTCTCTTCCTCCCTCTCTTCTTCTCCCTCCTCCCTTCCTCTGTCTCTCTCTCTCTTCTTCCCTTTCTTCCTCTCCTCCCTCCCTCCCTCTCTCTCTGTCCCTCTCCTCTTCATCCTCCCTCCGTCTCTCTGTTTCAGTTTGTGTGTGTGTGTGTGTGTGTGTGTGTGTGTCTGTCTTTCTGTCTGTCTGTGTGTCTGTGTGTCTTGTGTGTGTCTCTCTTTCTCGTTCTCCGTCTCACTCACTCTCTTCCCCTCCCTCCCTCCCTTCCTCTCTGTCTCCGTTCCTCTCTTTGTCTCTCTCTCCTTCCCTCCCTCCATTCCTTTTCCTCCCTCCCTCCCTTCCGCTCTCTCTCTCTCTCATCCCCCCTCCCTCCCTTCCTCTCTTTGTCTCCCTTCCTCTGTCTCTCTCTTCCTCTCTCTCCCTCCTCCCTCTCCCTCTCTTCCTCCTCTCTCCCTTCCTCTCCCCCCCTCTCTCCCTTTCCTCCCTTCCTCTCTGTCTCCCTTCCTCCCTCACTCACTCTCTCTCCCTCTCTCTCTATCTTTCTCTCTCTCATTCTCCCTCTCCCTCTCTCATTCTCTCTCTGTCTGAGACATGATTGAATATTGCCACAAGGGAAACTGATAGAAAAACTTAGTGTTCTGCCACACACACACCCCTCTACTTATACCTGAATAATAACAACAATCAGGGCTACACATCTTAGGACTTAACCAGGTCAGGTACAACCAGCAGCTCCCTAGAATGAAATTTTCTTTATGTCTGTTATAAATCTGCTTGGTTTTGATACACAAGATTTATCTACATTAGAAAGCCAAGGTGATTTACAATAACAAATGCTATGTGTAAATGGCCATGGAAAATATCTTCAGACAATGCTGGCTTCCTCAGCCAAAAGAAATGGAGATGAGCACTACACCCTAAAGTTAGACAGGACTGGACAGAGAAATCGTTTCTCTATCTTATGGTAGGGACCTGTCTTCTTCTAGCATAAAAAATGTGATGAGATGCTAAATCTTGATCTTCTTTTGCCCTCATGAATACAAACAGTTAGGGAATCATATTGAAATACATTGTGGTCAACAGAGTCTTATACAATTATGACTTCCTGTTGTAGGCAATAGCCAATTAGAAGTACAATAATGCAACTTAAGCAGGATACAGAAATCCAGACCGTTCGTAAATGGCTGCAAAAAGGAAATTTTACAGGAAAGTCTAATTCTTTTTTGCCTTCTCAAGGTCATTTTGCAGACTGGATGTGCTAGCCCTATCCCAAAACTATCAAGCTGAGGAAAGACAATCTAGTTGTGTATACCTAAAAGGGATGCCTTCCATATGTTCCTTTAAATAATTCCATTTGACAATATTCATTCTTTTGCTGATGCTTTGAGTGGGGCATTTGAACCATGGTTCCATGGTCTAAAATGTGGTTATTCTGATAGACAAATTCAGCCCAATACAGTTTATTTGACAAGCCATGATTAAACATAACCATGTCTTATCACTGTGTTTCATCATAACACCTTGTATTGTGTCCGTGGCTGGACTCATAATACATTCAAGTTATAATAGGTTGTGTTTAGTTTTGGGTGAATAGCTCAACCCAGCCACTCTAGATAGCCAACTGTCTCTGATTTTAAATAAGATTATGACTGCCAGGGTTGGGTTCTACATACATAGGCCTCTGTATGACATCAAAAATTAGAAACCTTTGCTTCCATCTAGTGATCATCCAGAACTTTGTATCCCTAAATGACATGCTAAGCCTATCTGGGTTATTTTGGGTATGACTTAGTGCATTGTATGAACTCTGGTTGCAATTTGTGAACACTTTATGGCTTGGAAAAAAAAATTGGGTCATCACAGTTTCCCATGATGTACAAAATCTATCATTTTATATGTACTTTCTAGAATTTACCTCTTGTTAAGACTTTTGCACTGCTGATATCTCCTTCTCCCTCTCTCATTCTCCCTCTCCCTCTCTCATTCTCTCTCTGTCTGAGACATGATTGAATATTGCCACAAGGGAAACTGATAGAAAAACTTAGTGTTCTGCCACACACACACCCCTCTACTTATACCTGAATAATAACAACAATCAGGGCTACACATCTTAGGACTTAACCAGGTCAGGTACAACCAGCAGCTCCCTAGAATGAAATTTTCTTTATGTCTGTTATAAATCTGCTTGGTTTTGATACACAAGATTTATCTACATTAGAAAGCCAAGGTGATTTACAATAACAAATGCTATGTGTAAATGGCCATGGAAAATATCTTCAGACAATGCTGGCTTCCTCAGCCAAAAGAAATGGAGATGAGCACTACACCCTAAAGTTAGACAGGACTGGACAGAGAAATCGTTTCTCTATCTTATGGTAGGGACCTGTCTTCTTCTAGCATAAAAAATGTGATGAGATGCTAAATCTTGATCTTCTTTTGCCCTCATGAATACAAACAGTTAGGGAATCATATTGAAATACATTGTGGTCAACAGAGTCTTATACAATTATGACTTCCTGTTGTAGGCAATAGCCAATTAGAAGTACAATAATGCAACTTAAGCAGGATACAGAAATCCAGACCGTTCGTAAATGGCTGCAAAAAGGAAATTTTACAGGAAAGTCTAATTCTTTTTTGCCTTCTCAAGGTCATTTTGCAGACTGGATGTGCTAGCCCTATCCCAAAACTATCAAGCTGAGGAAAGACAATCTAGTTGTGTATACCTAAAAGGATGCCTTCCATATGTTCCTTTAAATAATTCCATTTGACAATATTCATTCTTTTGCTGATGCTTTGAGTGGGGCATTTGAACCATGGTTCCATGGTCTAAAATGTGGTTATTCTGATAGACAAATTCAGCCCAATACAGTTTATTTGACAAGCCATGATTAAACATAACCATGTCTTATCACTGTGTTTCATCATAACACCTTGTATTGTGTCCGTGGCTGGACTCATAATACATTCAAGTTATAATAGGTTGTGTTTAGTTTTGGGTGAATAGCTCAACCCAGCCACTCTAGATAGCCAACTGTCTCTGATTTTAAATAAGATTATGACTGCCAGGGTTGGGTTCTACATACATAGGCCTCTGTATGACATCAAAAATTAGAAACCTTTGCTTCCATCTAGTGATCATCCAGAACTTTGTATCCCTAAATGACATGCTAAGCCTATCTGGGTTATTTTGGGTATGACTTAGTGCATTGTATGAACTCTGGTTGCAATTTGTGAACACTTTATGGCTTGGAAAAAAAAATTGGGTCATCACAGTTTCCTATGATGTACAAAATCTATCATTTTATATGTACTTTCTAGAATTTACCTCTTGTTAAGACTTTTGCACTGCTGATATCTCCTTCTCCCTCTCTCTCTCTCCCCCCTCTCTTTCAGTCACACATATCAAATAGTCCTCCATTTACAACAGTTCATTTAGTAAAACATTTGATTTATGACCATTTTTCACACGACCTTTTCAGCATCCCCGTGATCATGTCATCAAAATTTGGATGTTTAGCAAGTGGTTCATATTTATGATGGTTGCATTGCCCCTGGGTCATGTGATCACCTTTTGAGACCTTCTAATAAGCTAAGGGACGTGGTGGCTCTCTGGCTATGACGCTGAGCTTGTCGACCAAAAGGTAGACACTTCAGCAGTTCGAATCCCTAGTGCTGCATAACAGGGTGAGCTCCTGTTACTTGTCCCAGTTTCTGCCAAACTAGCAGTTCAAAAGCATGTAAAAATGCAAGTAGAAAAATAGGGACCACCTTTGTTGGGAAGGTAACAGCATTCCATGAACCTTTTGTATTGAGTCATGCCGGCCACATGACCATGGAGACATCTTCGGACAGCGCTGGCTCTTCGGCTTTGAAATGGAGATGAGCACCACCCCCTAGAGTCAGGAACAAAGAGCACATATGTGCGGGGGGAATCTTTACCTTTACCTAATAAGCTAAGACAATGGGGAAGTCAGATTCATTAAACAGCTGGATTATAATTATCAACTGCAGTTATTCACTTAACAGCTGTGGCAAGAAAGGTCATAAAGTGGGCCAAAACTCCCAACAAATGCCTCACTTAACAGTAGAAATGTTGGGCTCAATTGTGATCGTAAGTCTATCTTATAGACTATCTGTGCAAAGACACCCAAATACAGAGCATGCTGGGTGGAAATACATATAATTTACAAAATGTATTAGTAGAGTCTTCAACCAGATTCAATTATGAAAGAGTTCCCTAAGATAAAATAAGCCATTCTGTTTCTCCTGATAAATCAACTTTTTTTACATTATTCAAAGCACTGGGAGAGGAGGCAAGTTTCCCATTAGCTTCCCTGCTGCTTTGTTTCAGCTTGCCAAAGAAGAGATATCTTTCATGTCAGGAAGTTGTCAATTAGATTCCATTCCCAAGCTTTATCTGCACCAGGAAATCCATTTAGATTCTTTAAAAATATTAAAACCAATCAAAATAATAAATTGTTTAAAATCCTATTCACTCAGAATAAGTAACAGGATGCTAATTCAAATCAACTCAATTAGGAAGGTGTTTAAGCGAAGTTGACTCTATTTGCAATCTCTCTTCAGTCTTGAACCAAAATATGTCCAGTCTGATGATGTTTGCTTGAAATCCCCAAGTCAACTAGTTCTGAGGGGTGGGACAAAGCCAACATTAGGTCTTCAGCATGGACAAAAGATCATCATTAAAAAGTGGCTAGCACCTTTAAAGTTGTTTTCTTCGTTGCAATTAGAGATCACCCCACTTCTGCCGATTTTCTCAATAGCAATATAGGCAGCCCTTGACTTACAACCAGAATTTATGTTAAGTAAGTTTTTCTACATTTTACAACCTTTCTTGACACAGTTTTTAAGTGAATCATTGCAGTAGTTAACTTAGTACCAAAGTTTTTAAATGAGTCTGACTTCCCCATTGACTTTGTTTGTCAGAAGGATACAAGAGTTGATCACATGACCCTGGGACACTGCAACTGTCATAAATATGAGTCAAATTTCTAAGAATCTGAATTTTGATTATCCATTGGGATGCTGCAATGTTCATAAATATGAAAAACGGTTGTAAGTTACTTTTTTCAGTGTGGTTGTAACTTTGTATGGTCACTAAATGAATGTTGAAATTTGTGACTACCTGTAGAGTTCAGAGGCTGGGTTGATTTAATAGTTCCTAAGCCTTATGTGAAAAGACAGCAAATCTAATCTTTCATCTTGAAGCTCTACAGAGCTTCTTGGAAATCCATTCCCATTTTGCTAGGAACTGTCTTTTCATACTATCTCCTAAATAACCTTCCCCTTTTCCCCAAGATATTTGTTGTCATGCCCAGGAGAATGATGGTAAGTTGGCAACTTTATGCTTCTTTTTCACTGGGTAATGGAAATTATGGATTTTGGATGTTCTAAGAATTTAGAAAATGGATGAAGCATGTCTACAATCATATACCATGTATATATCTGCTCAGAAATAAATTTTCAGAGCCCAGTGAACCTTATTGCCAGATATATGGACTTGTCCTATGTAATAGTCTATGTAATAATGTAATATGTAATAATGTAATAGGGGTGCGGTGGCTCAGGGGCGCAATGGCTCAGGGACTAAAACATTGAGCTTGTCAATCAAAAGATTGGCAGTTCAGCGGTTCGAATCCCTAGTGCCGTGTAACAGGTTGAGCTCCCATTACTTGTCCCAACTTCTGCCAATCTAGCAATTCGAAAGCACGTTAAAAATGCAAGTAGAAAAAATAGGGACCACCTTTGGTGGGAAGTTAACAGCATTCCATGAGCCTTCATCATTTAATCATGCTGGCCACATGACCACGGAGACATCTTTGGACAGCGCTGGCTCTTTGCTTTGAAACAGAGATGAGCACCGCCTCCTAGAGTCAGGAACAACTGGCACATAAGTGCGAGGGGAACCTTTACCTTTACCTTTTTTGTAATAGTCCTGTAGAATATCAACTAATGAAAAAACAGTGAGAGTCCTTACTTGTGATTATTGCCTTTTCTGTAGTGTCAAGTCTCCTCTTGAAGGACTCCACAGGAAATTGTAAAGCACATTATCTCTGGAAGTCCTGAGAATGGACACCTATATTGGGGCAAATGACAATCATGAAAATGTCAATATGCAAATGTCATGACTTACATTCTTGCCTTAGGTGCTGGGACACAAGTATTTATGATAAGATATCACCTTGTTTTACTGTGGACATCATTGGCTTTGAGATACAATAGGAAGCACCTGCTCTGTAAAGCAGGGGTCCCCAATCCCCAGGGTGTAGACTGGCACTAGTCTACAACCTCCCAGGAACCAGGCCATGTAAGAGAGCAAAGTCCTACCTGCACATGTGCAGGATTCAGATAAGAAGCAAAAAAAACATGTCCCACAATCCACCTCCCACAGAACCACCTTCCCTGGATCCCAAAAGGTTGGGAGGGTCTGTGCTTATTAAAGGACATCTTCCTTAACTCAGTTCTTCCAAACAACATTTAAACTAATTTGTGATTTATGATTAATATCTTCTAATCTTATCACTATTAGTTTATGATTCCATGAGTTGCAACAACTGGGACAATTAGCTTGGTTCAGTAAATCTTAGTTAAGTAAGCCCTATATTAGCATGAGAGCACAGCTCAGCTGATGGTACAAGAAGCTGTACTTGAAAACCTATCATATCTTAATGCATTAGTCACTAGGAGGGGAAAAATGATTAAATTTTGGAAGATACCTCAAGAATTCAGCTTTAATAGCCTTAGTTTTAGGTTTCTAAAGGAGATTCTCAATCCTCTAGGTCCGGAGTCCCCAACCTCCAGGCTGAGGCGCACTATCAGGCTACACCCTGTTTGAAACTGGGCCATGGAAGAAATGGGCAAGCATGCATGCATGAAGCGCTACTCACACAAGTGGCAGGCAAGCAAGCGCACAAAGCTCATGTGAGTAGAGGGCACATGTGCCAAGTTCCACTTGCATGTGCAGAGGGCATTTGCACATGCACAAGTGCCCTCTGCTCAAGTGCCTTCTATTCACATAAATAGAGCTTCATGCACGGGCTTTGTGCATGAGTGCAAACATCCTCCACTCACATGCAAAGCTCCATTTGTGCAAGCAAGGGGCACACGTGCGCACCACTCACACAAATTGAGCTGTGCACATCAGTAGTGGGTTGCCCCCAGTTCAGACCGGTTCTTGCGAACCGGTAGTAAAACCAGGGGAGGCTCCGCCCACAGACTCTGACATCATCAGGAAGATTCTGCTCATGTGCAGAAGCAAGCAAGCACGATCTCGCTGTGAACCAGTAGTAAAGGTAAGTAGAACCCTTCCCTGGTGCACACACATGTGCACCTGTCATTCACACACCCACCACCAGGCCATCCTGCCAAGCTGGAAAGGTTGGGGAATGCAGATCTAGGTCATAGCTGTTCCAAAAGTGTTTTTCCAAAAGCAACTGGAGCGTCTTGGGTTTTTTGGTGTTTTTTTTCCTTGGAAACGTTTCTCTTCTCTTCTAAGAATTGAAAAAGCATCTTGGATGAGAAGCAAAACATTTTCAAGGAAAAAAACAAGGAAGTCCACTTACCTTTTGGAAAAGCACCTTTGAGTTTCTAACAAATTTTGTCTTCCACTGAACTTTTGATTGTTTGATTAGCTTAGCCCATTACTTTATTGTATTCTGTGTCTGGACTGTTTCTACAGGTACAGTTTTGAACTAAGCAGGACATTCAGTCAATTTATTTTTCAATTGTTGCTGGGGAATAAGAGAATGAGAGTGCGATATTGCCTTCGTTACGTTCCTTATATACCTTCTGGAGACATCTAATTGGGGAAAAAATGCTGGACAATGAGTCTCCTGAATATTTGTCACAACAGTAAACATCAACATAAAACAACAACACATCATAAAAGAAAAACATATATATAAGTAAAAGTATGCAATAACTATATTAATTTGATATAATGAAAGGGAACAATAGGACAGGAATGGTAGGCACTTTTGTGCTCTTATGCACGCCCCTTATAGTCCTCTTAGGAATGGGATGAGGTCAATAGTAAAAAGTTTTTGGTTGAAGTTTTTGGGATTTTGAGTAGAGACTATAGAATCAGGTAGTGAGTTCCAAGCGTTAACAACTCTGTTACAGAAGTCATATTTTCTGCAGTCAAGTTTGAAGCGGTTGACATTAAGTTTGAATCTATTGTTTGCTCTTGTATTATTGTAATTGAAGCTGAAGTAGTCTTTTACAGGAAGGATATTGCAATAGATGATTCTGTGTGTTAAACACAGGTCATATCGGAGTCGGTGGAGTTCTAGGTTTTCTAATCCCAGGATTTCAAGTCTGGTGGTATAAGGTATTTTGATTTTTATGATTTTATTATGATTTTCTTATTTTAGCAAAGCCAAGTAGGTGCTTTGATTCTAACCAATCCTGTTGAATGTTGTTTTTGGCTTAGTTGCTATGTCTATTATCAATGTTCTTTTGTAAGTCTACCATTTTACAGAGGAACTAGAATAAATAATCACTGTTGCCAAAAAAAAAAAAATACCAAGAGCACATCTTCCTTATGTGTTGTTTACAAATTAGTACATTTATCAGGCTCTGATTTACTGTCTGTTAGTTCTAACTTTTAAAACTGCATTTCAGGAAATGGAGACGTGGAAGGAGAAGAAGAAATATGGTTACCAGCCTCAAATGTTTGCCTACTTTGATTTATCAGTTGAAGGCATATGTATCACAGCAATAAATAGGAGAAGGGAAGGCTGGAAAGAAGAGATCCTATAGAAAATAAGTGAGTTTTTCTTAAGTCTAGTCATGAAAGTTTCCATATATTTACAGTGCATGGAAACTTTCTATAGTCATCCAATATCTACTGACCCCTTACATCCTGGACATAAATTGTTTTGACTTCTACCCTCAAAATGACTCTATAGGGCACTGCACACCAGAACAACTAGACACAAGGACAGTTTTCCCAAATGCCATCATTATGCCAAAACTGTCAAACTATGGGAGTCGGGCTGTTCTCCAAAGCACCTGAGGGTAGAACAAGAAGCAATGGGTGGAAACTGATCAAAGAAAGAAGCAACTTAGAACTAAGGAGAAATTTCCTGGCAGTTAGAACAATTAATAAGTGGAACGACTTGCCTGCAGAAGTTGTGAATTCTCCAACACTGGAAATTTTTAAGAAAATGTTGGATAACCATCTGACTGAGATGGTGTAGAGTTTCCTGCCTGGGCAGGGGGTTGGACTAGAAGGCCTCCAAGGTCCCTTCCAACTCTGTTGTTATATTATTTACTAAGACTGTATTACTATTATTCTTCTCATTCATCCTATTACCTATCTCCTCCCATTTATGACTATAACCTTGTTGCTTGTATCTTTATGATTTATATTGTTTTATTTAGTTTCCTAGTATGATTTGATTGCTTATTTAATATCCTATGACTATTACTAAGTGTTCTATCTTATGATTCTTGATGAATGTATCTTTTATGTACACTGAGAGAACCAAAGACAAATTCCTTGTTTGCCCAATCACACGTGGCCAATAAATAATTCTATTCTATATTCCATCCCAGGTTCCCAATTGAAAAGTTTTTCCATTAATTTTTTTCCCCCAATAGTCTTCTTCCAAGATCCCGAATGGCAGTTTTGCCACACACATTTGTCTATTTTAACTTCATTTATTCTAGTTTTAAAAAGTATTTGCTAACTTGAAGATAACTATCAACTATTGCTCTCAAAGGCTGGTAGGATGAATGCTATATAAAGTAACAATCACACCCAAGTAGCAGCTTCCTTCCATTCTTCAGGCACTTCCCTTTGAGAATGTGGGAATGATTAAAATAAAAGTCTTAATATATTAAAACCAAATAAGTAAACAAATAATAAAGCAATATATTTTAAAAATAACACCATTCGAGCCAGATGTTGCTAATCTCAGTCATGGGAAGTTCATTTTGCATATTTCTAGCCCCCAAAGAGTTCTACTAATCTTTCTGAGATGTTTTGACATTTTTCCAGAGAAATCTCCTCTGGAAGATAAGACATCCTTTCCTTAACCACAAGGTCAAAGTCAGCCATGAATTTATTACTTAGATTCTGAAATAGAGGTGGCCTTGCAGAACAGTAGTAGCAATCTCAAGAGCCTTTCTATTAAATGTCCTAAAATGTATCCAAAGTCTCCCAGTTCATTGTACACCAAACGTTTATCAGTGATTCTGAGCAAAAAATGTAAGAGAAATGGAAAGCCAGATTTTTTTTTTCTTAGAGATCTGCTTGATCTCTTCATGGAGACAGCATGGAGAAAATGACAGCTGTCACTACAATCAAACACAAGAGCTTCTAATATGCAACACACTAGCAATGTATCTGGCCAATAAATCCTTCACTGCATTGTCTGAATCCAACCATTGCTATTAGTCCAGCATAGGAAGAACATCTAGGTAACTAATTCAGTTAATTCAATATACCAGGGGTGTCAAACTCAATTTTATTGAGGGCCGCATCAGGGCTGTGGTTGACCTTGGGAGGCCTGGCGGGCATGGCCAACTGGGTGGGCATGGCTAGCTCGACACCATTCCCCAAACTGCTGGCATGTTTCCTCTTTGCATTGTGTAGACCGGGCTGCAGCGACATGGGTAGCAATATAGGTAGACCAGGCCAAAGCATTGCAGGTAGACTGGGCCAAAGCAACACAGGCCAGCCCCTTACATTTTCCATGGGCTGGATCCAACCACATCGCAAGCCAAATCTGGTCCATTGGCCTTGAGTTTGACACCCCTGCAATATAATATTAAATTACAATTCAGATAATGATGGAGGTTGTGTGTGTAATGTGTACAGAGCCCATGGTCTTTATGTTCCTTGAAAGTAGTATCACAAAAACATTCCCTTACTGTATGTGGATTTATGTTTTTTCCCCCACTCCTTTAGACACCTAAAAATATTTTTATGAACAAATCAATTTACATTTGATTAGGAGAAAGAGAAATCTCTACTGTGGTAATGTGGGCAACATTAGGAATCTCTGCTTTCTTTTGTTCTCCGTGTATGGCTCTTTCTTAAAATATTTTTCCTTACTAATTGAAGAAAACTTCCTATTCTCCCTCCACTTTTCTGATAATTTATACAAGAAGCTTTTGATTTCTAACGTGTGACAGGTTGGAATGAAACTGGTGGCTGAATTAATTAAAAACAAAGATGAGAGCTCATCCTTCTCTTCCCTTACTCCACCCCTACAATTATAACCCCAACAAACGCTGGCAGGCAATGTTCCACTTTAGAACTATCAACTTGTTTTAGAGGTTTTTATCACTCCAACAGCAGCTCCTGGCTAAAATCTAGAGTTGAAAGAGAGGTGGGTGGAAAAGAATGAGCAGCCTTGGACAACAGAGAGGAGGGGACAGGTTGGAGACAAGTCCCAAGTACCGTTTTATAAAGCCCTCAATGAAAAACAAGCCAATTTTTCTGTTACTAGCCCTTTGTTTTGTTTTCAGTTGGGAGAAACAGAACAGAGGAAAATCAAATAAGTAAAAAAGGATGTCTTTTTATTTCAGTTCCTTACTGAGGGGGGAAATGTTTAATTTACTTTTAAAGAATTAGGCATGTCAGGTGAGATGAAAGAACCACCAGGGATGATTTGGGGTGGGAAGAATCAGGTTTAAATCCATACATTACTCTTGGGTAATGTACTTGGACCAATTTTTCTCTCTCTCTTCCTCTTGCAGATCAGTCACTGAGTTGTTGTGCCTTGTATGACACGTTGAATGTCCTTTAGAACAGAGTTCTCCAACCTTGGCAACTTTAAGCCTGGTGAACTTCAACTCCCAGAATTCTGGGACTTGAAGTCCTTCAGTCTTAAAGTTGCCAAGGTTGGAGACCACTGCTTTAGAAAGACTGGGACTGGGACTGGGACCGAGGAAGGGAGAGAGGGAGGTAAGAAGGAAGGAAGGAAGGAAGGAAGGAAGGAAGGAAGGAAGGAAGGAAGGAAGGAAGGAAGGAAGGAAGGAAGGAAGGAAGGAAGGAGATAAATGGAAAAGAAGGTGAATTGGTACATTCTTCTAGGGTAGGGTCAAGCTTTATCTTGGTAGTTGCATAATTGTTCTGGGAATCTGACAGGCTCAATGAGCAAGATATTATATAACTCTAACAGGCCTTTATCAAAGAATTAGATTTCATTTTAAAAAAGAAGCTACATTATAGTTTAGATTTCTGGTATAAACCTTGTCTGTTTCCCATATCAACATTGAAAGAAAGTATAATTGGCAATAAAAGAAAGCCTTGAGGAGTAGCTCAATCATGTTCTAAGACAATGAAGAGGCCACTAGTTTTTGGTATTCTAGTGTCTATAAGAGGCATGGGGAGATAAGTAATGCATAACAACATAAAACTGCTTCTTTTGTAAAATGATACTATGACATGCGATCTTTGGGCAGATTAAGGCCTTTAATATCACATTCCTCGGTCTCTTATCTTGAGATACATCTCAATGAACACCATGCAAGATTGCCACTAAGCCAAGCCACTATTGAAGTTTTATTTGATTCTTCCTGCATTACATTTCCTTTCTTCTGCATCCAGTGGATTACATGGCAACATCTAGGAAATTATCTACTATATTGCATTTCCCATAGCTTCCTAACATATTACAGGAATCTTAAAATGGCAAATAGTTGTCCTGATTGTGCAGTGGCTAAGTCATTCATCAATGTGCTGCTAGATTTGTTAGCAGGTGTTGCCACCAACTAGTAGCCTGCCAAGGAATGGAAGAAAGATGACCAATTCAGACAAACAGTAAACAACAACCTAATCAGGAAGCTACCAAGTCCCACCAACACTAAGAGAGCAAGTTACCGTTTATAAAAAGAAAGCAAAACCAACTCCCTTATAACACTGAAGATGTTACCTAGTTGGGTAATAAAATGTCTGCAAGAAAATAACCAAGCACAAAGAGCACCAAGACCACATAAACCAAGGAATACTTGGAATACACTACCTGACTCTGTGATCTCTTCCCAAAATCCCCAAAGCTTTAACCAAAAACTGTCTACTTTTGATCTCACCCCATTCCTAAGTGCATAAGAGCACAAGAGCACAAGCGTGCATAAGAGCACAAGCGTGCCTACCGTTCCTGTCCTATTGTTTCCTTTCATTATATCCAATTAATATAGTTATTACATACTTATATATGCTTATATATTGTATAGTTATTTCATGCTTATGCTTATATATACTGTGTGACAAAATAAATAAATAAAATAAACAAACAAACAAACAAACACTAGTGCCAGTCATGTTAGCAATTCCTTCTAGCAAATATCCATAAAATTAGGTGGTGTTTTCTTAAAGCATTGTCCTTAAATTCATCCTGCATTTTTTGTTATAATACTTATTTTCTATGGAGATTCTCAGTCATCTAGGTCATGGTTATCCCAAAGGTGCTTTTTTCAAGCAGCAATTAGATGTTTCGCTTCTCATCCAAGAAGCTTCTAGAGCTGAAGAAGCTTCTTGGATGAGAAGTGAAACGTCTTCAAAGAAAAACCAGAAAGTCATATAATACTTATTGTTTCAGGAAAGGTGATTCTTCTGACTTATTGTCAAATAAATTATGGTTTATTTTAGCTACTTTCAAAGAGAAATTGAGTTTGAGTTAAATTCTCTTAGTGGTATCCTTGTTCAATGTGGCCAACGTCTCTTTTTTTATAATACAATAATACGTCCCTCAGTCTGCTGTCTTCTTGACTTCCCATGTTTCAGTTAAATCACATTGTGATCAGACCTTCCAGTAGGTTTCTCAGCTAGCAAAGGTGGACAGCCAGAGATCCTTCGGATTAATAAAAAGGATGTGCACCAGGAAATGACACTAACAGTCATATCATCCTCCACTTGTAACAATAAAGTAAGTTCAGGCTTACCACCCAGGGAAGTTGAAAGGGTCCCAAGAATAAGGTGGAAAAACAGAAGCTCCTTTCACAAAAGGAGAAAACTTTTGAAAAAGAGCCAGGCTGATTTTGGCACAACATTAGTTCTTTCTTTGTTCAGGCTCATCTCTCACTCCCTTCCAGCAAGAGTTACTTATTTTCAGATCTCTCAGACTTAGAACCCTTTTCCCATTACAAGACACATCTCTGCATGCCCTTGTGATGGAGATTAGCAGCAAGAAGCCTGCTGCAACATGTTGCAGTTGCCTGCTTTCCTCTGCAGGATATTCCATCGTATTATTTATGGGCAGAGTTCCTGTCAGCTAAGGCGGGTGTGTGAGAGGAGTCACAGTAGTGTAAATATTTATCTTACCATTCCCCGCCTGTTCACTGGCTCCCTCCAGAGATAGTTAACAATCTCCTGACCTTTGAGAATGAGGCCAATGTCTATATATCTCTCTCCACTCGCTTCTCTGCAGGAAGACTTCTCTTCCCAACATGCATAGATATATGTATATATACATACATGGTTAGTTATACTCACCAACATTTCACAAAGGAAAGTGATGTTCTTGTCACCTTCATTTCTACATAGCAAATGTATACTCCTCATCTGTCACCGGACACCTATGTCTCAATCCTTCCATATCAAGGACTCATTGTGAGTTTCAATCCTTGCTGTTCTGATAGACCAGGGGTGTCAAACTCGATTTCATTGAGGGCCGCATCAGGGTTATGTTTGACCTCGGGCGAGGGGGGTATTGCCATGGGTGGTGGTGGTCAGCTCGCTGTCATTCATCAAGGCTACATTTTTGGCTGCAAGGGCCTCCTGCAGCCCTCTGCCAGCAAAAACAGAGCCCAGGGGGCCACATGCTCCACCTGGGCTCCAGGTGACTGCGACAGTCTCCTGCAACCCTCTACTGAACGGTCCCCTAAAACTCTCTACTGAATGGTCTCCTGCAACCTTCTAGTGCAGAAGCACCATGGGCTGGTCCTTCACTGTTTTCAGGATGGCCCCATGGCTCAAATCTAAGCACCTGGATTCAGCCCGTGGGCCTTGACACCAGAGGTGAAATCCAGCAGGTTCTGACAGATTCTGGAGGACTGGTAGCAGAAATTTTGAGCAGTTTGGAGAACCGGCAAATGCCACCTGCAGCTGGTCCCAGAGTGGGATGGGAATGGAGATTTTGCAGTATCCTTCCCCTGCCATGCCCAACAAGCCACAGAACCGATAGTAAAAAAAAATTGGATTAGCACTACTGCTTGACACCCTTGTGATAGAACAGCTTGAATGACAGTTATCAGCCTCATTTGATAGTTTAAGTGTAATTTTTTTTCCCTTTTAGAATTTAGATAATTACCAATAGTCCTCTAGTTATGATTACTATTGGGGTCAAAGTTTCCATTATTAAGTAAAGTGATTCTCAGCTGCCTAATTTTACGAACATTTTTGCCACGTTTGTTGAGCGAATCATCGCAGGTCTTAAGACAATCATGCAGTCATTGAATGAATGCGGCTTCCCAGTAGTGAAATCCATTTTTTGTTTACTACTGTTTCTGTGGGCGTGGCTTGGTGGGCATGGTGTAGCTTGGTGGGCATGGCTTGGTGGGCATGGCAGGGGAAGGATACTGCAAAATCTCCATTCCCACCCCACTCTGGGGCCAGCCAGAGGGTTCTCTGAACTATTCAAAATTTCCGCTACGGGTTCTCCAGAACCTGTTAGAACCTGCTGGATTTCACCCCTGCCCTAAAGCTAAATGACCATTTGTTAGTTTGTTGAATAAACCAAAAAAGCTAAATTCACATACAGTGCTAAGCCAACAGTTGTGCTTTACAATAATTATATTTATAATAGAATGGGTTTCAATGCTACTCAAAATTTCTGCTACCGGTTCTCCAGAACCTGTCAGAACCTGCTGGATTTCACCCTGGCCTTCACACATTGCTTGTTAGAGGCCAGCTGGGAATGTTGCAAATGGGGATCACATGACCCCAGGACACTGCAACCATTTTAAATACATGCAGGTTGCCAAGCACCTGAATTTTGATTGTGTGACCATGGGAAATGCTGCAGTGGTCTTAAGCGCAAGGACCAGTTAGACACTTTTTTCAGTGCTTTGTAAATCTGAACAGTCACTAAATGAGTGGTTGTAAGTCACAAGTTATCTGTAACCAGTCAGGAATGGGATCTCAGTTAAGCACATATTTTGAAAAGGTAAAGGATACAGTCCCATATAGGTGATGAAGGGGGAACATGGGACTAGCAGAATGGTCTATTGCTGTTGAGAATTGTAAGTTAGATAAAGGAATCTTTTCTCCTCTGATCTTTATTACAAAATATGTCTATTTTGGCATTCAGAGTGGAGACTGCTAATAAGTAGATTGCAACTGGCCTTCCTTCCTTGAAGGAACAGCTTTAATAGAGATTTGAGGGAATTTCTGAATGAATTTTATCATGTGGCATATTTCCTGAAAAAGAAAAAAAAGAATGTTTCCCTCAAAATGCGTGTTTAATATTGAACAGCAGTCTCAGACTTCCTGAATTTGATAATGGAGACAGACAAGTATTTTTCTATCTAATCTTCCTTTTGAATGAGGGGGGTCTTAAATTCAGAGTTATCTTCCTTTCAGGTAAATATAGTTGGTGCAATTCAAACGTATAACTTGTAATATCTAATTTTTAATGCTAGCCCTGAGCTAATGCTTCTTCTGAAGCAACTTTTCACTTCAAAGTGGATGGGAAAAGAAGTAAAAAAAATAAAAGTTCATTCTTTTCCTTCCTTGAAAAGATACTTTTTACCCCCCATTTTCCTGACTGTCCTTGGAATGGTGCTAAATCATATTACAGCTTAATTCCTGGAACCTTAGATTGAAGCCCTTATTTTAAAAAATTGGTCATAAACAAATATATTTTAGAGAAGAAGTAGTCCCGCAAAAGTACCCAGTATCCTCTAGCCAAGAATAAGAGAGAGAAAACTATTAAACATGACTTTATATCTACTTTTTCAATCTGTTATCTAACAAATAATTGTAACTCCAAATCCCAATTACTCAATTATCTTGTGATTTTACTGCTAAATAACTAGCAAGCCCTTCAAATCAAGGTGCCTTTGTACAAATGGTTGTCTCCTGAGCAACAGATAAGGATGGAGTAATTATAATCGGAGCTTTAGGCCGCAATAGGGGACTATGATACTATAGGTGCTTGATGGACCAATAAGATATCCTACTCCCCACTACACATCTTGCTCTCTCACTTGCAATCTTTTAATTGTAGTTTTCTATTTTTATTGCTACTAGATATTTTTTAATGGTTTTACTGCTTTTAATGTTGTGAGATGGCCAGAGTTACCTCACAGTAAAATGGGTGGCAAACAAATTTAATAAATAAATAATTTAGATTACCAGCATGCATTCAATGGTTTATCTATAATATTGTTATCTGATTATTCACTCTAGTTATTTTCATCATTAATATTTCCTCCATTCATACCTCACACATGTCAAATGTATTAATCTTAACTTTATAATGTTCTTCAACCAGATTTTCTTTAACTAAATTAAATCTTCTATGATTTGTTGTTGATTATTCAGATCAAGTTCACATCCCACTTATCCTCTGGAACTCAAGCATACACAATAATCCATCTTTCAATTCTTTCTCATAAAAATAACAGCCATATCAAATAGAATTAACTGCCTCAGAGGGAATTAATGAAATTTCATGGTTGAGGGTACATTTAAACCAAGTCTTCATTCTTTGAGCTTGACATCTGAAGCACCATATCACACTTTAGTGAAACCCAACACTTCCTCAGAGTAGGCAGTTTAATGAGTATCCACTCTAACTTCTTCCCTGTGTGTGTGTGTGTGTGTGTGTGTGTGTGTGTGAGAGAGAGAGAGAGAGAGAGAGAGAGAGAGAGAGAGAGAGCGCTTTTGTGATTACACAATAACCTGCTAATAACAAACCTTATTCTACCCTTCCCTAATAAAACCTCTGTGTGGCTTTGTGTTAGTCACAGAAGGCTGAATACAAAATATAATACAAAAATATAAAATTTGTATTATTCTTATTCTTTTAAACATTTCTGTAATAAAAGTGTAAAATTTAATATTCATTTTATAAATTTAATGTAATTAGATGATAGATGAGTGAGAGAGATGATAGATATAGATAGATAGACAGTGATAATTATGAATGATAAGAAAAAATATAGACGGGAATGTTTTATACGTTGTTTTGAGCTCTTGAAGAAGGGGAGTAATATTCCTCTTTTCTAATTAATAAAATGTGTGTTTATTGTCAGGACTAAGTCAAAGCAAGCTATTCTATAGTGTATTTAACAATCTTATAAGATTTATGACAATTTAGAGATGAAGCTGCATCAGTGAAATACATCTTGTGAAATGTATAGTGGCATGTAGTTCCTGGAAAATCTGCCAAATTCTGTTTGGCAAATCTGTCAATACAGCTTTATTCTCAGAATCACTTAGCCTAATTAGTTGATGAGTTTTATGGTTGAAATTGTCAATGGGATGGGATCTTTAGCTGTAACTAGTCAACTTAAGAACTTTTTTAATACTGACCAATGCAATTGAATCTTACTCATGTCTCTTCCTTATTCATTATCCTAGAAAGAACCAACAGCCACTGCAACTTTCTTTAATATTGAGCCAAATAAAATTGACTGCGTCATTTTAAGAACTGGAATATATTTCCTTTCGGGCCAAAAAAGGAAAAGAAATGGTTGGATAGTAAATATCTGATAATAAGGTGTTGCAAAATACAGGCTAAGTAAAAGAATAAATTTCACAGTGATTGAAATAGCCTTAGTGGCAACCCCTTAGTTCAGAAAGTTTGGTTTCTTTGTCTATGCAGCATGAGTGAAACTTATCTTCTTGATCTCAAATTCTTAGTATAAGCAACATGTCTAGCTGTTTAATTTTTATTTACTTCCATTCTGGCACCAATTCCATGTGACCACCAGCACTCCTGAAGAGGGAAATTAATTGCAAAAAAATCATCCCTAGATGTGCCTAACTGATTAGGAAGCTGGAGTGCTGTACAAGGAAAACACATCCAATTTAATGACATTCAAAGGAATGAATGTTTATTTACGGATTTAAAGTATCAGAAATGATTGGCTGCTCACAAAATCCCGACAGAAAGTTTGTTTTGCTTTTTTAGATGTTTCACTCCTCAGAAAGAAAAAGGAGGTTGAAGACATCACTTTGTAAGTTGAAAGTAGGACGAGGGGATCTGCTTTCCACAAAAAGACAGCTGGAATGCTTTGGAGTCTTCCAATTCTGAAAGGGAACATGCAATATACTAACAAAGTCTGAAGTCACTCAAATGTTGCCTCTGATGAAGAAAATGTAGAGTCTTGGAACCACCATCCTGTCGCCTCTCTGATGGGTGCTTCAAATGGTAGGAGAAAATCAGTATGTTTCTCTCTTTGGCTTCCTTCATGAGTATAAATTCTCTTGCTGTTCATTTATCATAATTCATATTTATTCATATATCAGAATTCAAATTATTTCAGATATTATGTAAAAGAAGAGCAGGTAGAACAGAGGAGAGCGGAGTTAAGCAAATCATCAGCTAGAGTCATTACATTCCCACAAAAGGTCTAAATCCAGCCCCTCTTGAATTCCTTAGTAATATCTAGTGCCAATTTAGCACTGAAAGTTAGTTGAATAGATTTTAGTATATAGGCTTGAACAATAAATCTTCTTAACTGCAATTTAATGTATGATTCTTTGTTCCTGACAATTGTCACAACCCAGACTTTGGAGCAACAAGTGCACCATCTCACCTATTATCCTGGATCTCTAAAAGAACAAGTGAAAAGAGATGGATGGGCAAAATTGATATCAAACATTTCTTGGGTTTAGATATTTCCTCAGTCAATGTATGAACACAGGGATAATAGGGCTTGCCTTGTCTAGAAATTGCAAACTCCATTGTTGGTTATTGCTGCTAGATTTTAGAATTGCTTGTAAAAGAAAATCCCACGTTTGTCATGCCAGCAACCAAATATGACAAGTGTGTGGCTGGATATTAAGAGAAACATCTTTACAAAAATAGTAAGCAAAACTTTATGAAGTAGAAAAATGTATGATTTAGGAATTTTAGGATATAGGAGATCTTTTCTCCTGGACATATATCAGGACATATAGCTCAACAATGAAACATACAAAGGGATTTCTAACCTTACATTTTAGTTGTGGTTTAGTAGAGTTCAGACTGGCTGGTCATAGGATGAAGGAACAGCCTGCAAATTCCAGAATGGTTACCTGGATTGAGGAATCAAAAAATATTCCAGAAGAAGAAAATAGCAAATGACTTCCATCGTGCTGCCAAGAATACTTGTCAAGTATAAGGTCACTAGGAGTTGAGTGCAACTCGAAGGACTCTTTCAATTTTAAACTGCCTTGAGAAGTCAATTAACTAAAAAATTGGGATAGTTTTAAAGACCTATATGCACATAAGAAAAATGCAAGTTCTGAAAATGTTAACAGGTTGTCTCAGGCTATGAATATGGACTATTGATAGTCTATTGACTATTGACTATTGATAGATCTAATTCTCTCTGGTGTCCAATGTAATTCTCAATTGGTATGCACACTGTAACTAACACAACATAGTCAGCAATGTGCTCACGTATACATATTTTGGCCCACTACATGCGCCATCTTACCTGACTTTTCATGTCTAGAAAACAGTTTTTATCTTTAAAAATATTAATGGGAAACTGGCTTGGTCTCAAAACAAAGTATAAGGTCCCAGTTTTATTTTGATTTTTCAGCATATTTTTGGTCTCATTAAAAAATGAAAATGATAAATGAGAATACACTATGGAAGATGCCAAGAAATTCTTGTAAACTTCTCCTAACAAACAGGAAGCAGCAGGTGAAGCTAAGCAAGATCACATCAAATATCTGTACAATTAGCATAGGGCCCCCCCAAGGCTGTGTGCTCTCCCCACTTCTCTTCTCTCTGTATACCAATGGCTGCATCTCCAATGATCCATCTGTCAAATTACTGAAGTTTGCAGATGACACAACAGTGATCGGTCTCATTCGAGACAATGACAAATCCGCATATAGACGAGAAGTTGAATGACTAGCCTTGTGGTGCAACCAAAACAATCTGGAACTGAACACGCTTAAAACCGTAGAAATGGTGGTAGACTTTAGGAGAAACCCTTCCATACTTCCACCTCTCACAATACTAGACAACACAGTATCAACAGTAGAAACCTTTAAATTTCTAGGTTCTATCATATCGCAAGATCTAAAATGGACAGCTAACATCAAAAACATCATCAAAAAAGGACAACAAAGAATGTTCTTTCTGCGCCAATTCAGTAAGCTCAAACTGCCCAAGGAGCTGCTGATTCAGTTCTACAGAGGAATTATTGAGTCTGTCATTTGCACCTCTATAACTGTCTGGTTCAGTTCTGCAACCCAACAAGAAAAACACAGACTTCAGAGGATAATTAGAACTGCAGAAAAAATAATTGCTACCAACCTGCCTTCCATTGAGGACCTGTATACTGCACGAATCAAGAAGCGGGCCGTGAAAATATTTACAGATCCCTCACATCCTGGACATAAACTGTTTCAACTCCTACCCTCAAAACGACACTATAGAGCACTGCACACCAGAACAACTAGACACAAGAACAGTTTTTTCCCGAAGGCCATCACTCTGCTAAACAAATAATTCCCTCAACACTGTCAAACTATTTACTAAATCTGCACTACTATTAATCTTCTCATCGTTCCCATCACCAATCTCTTTCCACTTATGACTGTATGACTGTAACTTTGTTGCTGGCAATCCTTATGATTTATATTGATATATTGACCATCAATTGTGTTGTAAATGTTGTACCTTGATGAACGTATCTTTTCTTTTATGTACACTGAGAGCACATGCACCAAGACAAATTCCTTGTGTGTCCAATCACACTTGGCCAATAAAAATTCTATTCTATTCTATTCTATTCTTTTTACCTATGGTAATGTAAAAGATTTGAAATGGACAAGACCACTAATAGTCATATTTCAATATCGCTGGTTTTTGAAATGCTAAAATATCCCAATCAGCGTTAATAGTTCTAACTGATTGTCAACATTTTAACTAAAGAACTTGCCCAGTTTTCTCTCAAAATATTGCAGATGAAATCACAACTCTGTCTGCATTCTCAACCTTTGAACCATGAGTCTGGGTACATATTCATATGGTCATGAGAAATTGTAAGGCATAACTGCCTACAACTGCTCTTGATCATCTCAAGACAAGAAGAGGTTTAAGCAAACTCCAGAGAGATTTTAGTAACCGGAGATGTATAATGTGAATTTATGTGAAAAATAGAATTTGGAAGAGAAGTTACTTGAAAAATACGGCTTAGCAAGACTTAATCCATAAGTACATTTTTTCACATCTTGCTCAAGAATAGAATAGAATAGAATAGAATAGAATAGAATAGAATAGAATAGAATAGAATAGAATAGAATAGAATAGAATAGAATAGAATAGAATAACAGAGTTGGAAGGGACCTTGGAGGTCTTCTAGTCCAACCCCCTGCTTAGGTAAGAAACCCTACACCGCTTTAAACCAATGGTTATCTCACATCTTAAAAACTTCCAGTGTTGGAACAGTCACAACTTCTGGAGGCAAGTTGTAATATTTATTAATTGTTCTGTCAGAAAATTTCTCCTTAGTTCTAAGTTGCTTCTCTCCTTGATTAATTTCCACCCATTGCTTCTTGTCCCACCCTCAGGTGCTTTGGAGAATAGCTTGACTGCCTCTTCTTTGTGGCAGCCCCTGAGATATTGGAATACTGCTGTCATGTCTCCCCTAGCCCTTCTTTTCATTAAACTAGATGTTAGATTCGGGCAATAACGAGGCAGGAGACCAGGATAGTGACAACAGCTCTTTACTATATGGTGAACCCAGCAACCAGTGCTGGGAAAAACCTCTCTTTATATACAGTTTAACTGGGGGCTTCAACCAATCAGCAACGTGCTATTTTCCCGCCAAAACTTTTAAAGATACATTACACTCCTTCCCTCCCAGAAAACACTTTACCACTATTTACATGAAATTAACATCTCATTTGTCAACGTAGTCACGCAAGTAGACTGGGCGTCTCCTGACTCTTTCGGACCTGCGCAATGCATTCTCTGGGAGTGAGTCGAGCTGACCGGAGGGACTGTTCGTTCCTCTCAGCTCCTCCTCTAGGCCATCCGGCCCTGGATTATTGGCAGAGTCGTCCCTGCTGTTTTCAGGAGGAACCGGTTGGCGTCGCTGGACTTCTTGGAACTCAGATAAGTCCCGCGTTTGCTCCGGGTTTGAGTCAGCTGTGTATTCATACATTGAATAGTCAGGGTCTGTGTTATCAGTTATGCGTTTCCTTATTTGATCTATGTGGCGCTTCCATACCCTGCCATCCTCTATCTCTACTAGATATGATTTTGGCCCTGTTATTTCTAGGACTTTTCCTGCTAACCAGGTCGGGCCCTCGCTGTAGTTGTGTGCCCACACTAGGTCGCCTATTGCCATCTCTCTTGTTTTACCGTGTGCCCCTTTGTAACCGTCTGGTGTGTAGTTTGGGTTTAAACGGTCTAGTGGGCACCTAAGCTTCCGACCCATTAATAGCTCGGCCGGGCTGCGGCCAGTTGTTACACAGGGGGTTCTGTGTTGGACTGCTAGATATGTATCAATTTTTGTTTGCCAATCACCTGGCTTGATTCTGGACAATGCTTCCTTTGCGCTCCGAACGAAACGTTCTGCAAGGCCGTTCGTCGCAGGGTGGAAAGGCACCAAGAGGACATGTCGGATGCCCTCCTCTGCCAAGTACCCCTCAAATTGGGTTGCCGTGAATTGCGGGCCGTTATCGGAGACTAAGGTGTCGGGCAACCCGTGGGTTACAAATAGGTGCCGTAGGACTGAGATCACGGCCTCGGCTGTCATGGATCTCATGAGAATGATTTCCAGCCATTTGGAGTAGGCATCGACTACTACCAGAAAAGTTTGGCCGTGGAAGGGGCCGGCAAAATCGATATGGATCCTAGACCAGGGGCTCTGGGGTCTCTCCCATTCCCGAATCGGGGCCGTTGGGGGTAGCGGTCTGGACTCCTGGCAGGCCTGGCATTTCCCTACCCTCTCAGCAATTTCCGAGTCCATTAAGGGCCACCACACATAGCTTCTCGCTAGACCCTTCATCCTCACGATCCCTGGGTGACCTTCGTGAAGGAGATCCAATACCTTTTTCCTCAGTTTCTCCGGGATCACCACTCGATCCCCCCATAGCAGGCACCCCCCTTGAGCCGAGAGTTCCCCACGTTTTTTTACAAACTCTTTAAAACGCTCGCCCGGCGCAGCGGGCCAACCTCTTTGTACCCAACCAATTACAGTTCGTATTGTAATGTCCTTATACGAAGCCCAAGCCACCTCTTTGGATGTGACTGGGCCAGAGTCCAAAGAGTCAATTAGCAGAACTGGTATCCCCGGAGTGGGGTCTTTGATAGTCTCTGGTAACGGGCATCTGCTCAGGGCGTCTGCATGCCCTAATTCCTTTCCTGCCGGTGTAGTAATTTGTAAGAATACGCTGCCAGGAAGATAGTCCATCGGGTCAGTCTTGGCGAAAGTGCCACGGGCGTTGGGTGGTCGCCTGCCAGCAGACCTAGCAAAGGTCTATGGTCCGTGATGATTTCAAAATCACGACCAAATACATACTCATGGAATTTCTTTACTCCTGAGACTATAGCCAAGGCTTCCTTATCAAGCTGGCTATAATTCCTTTCAGTTGATGACATGGTTCGGGAGTAGTATGCAATAGGGGCTTCTGTGCCATTTGGTAACCTGTGGCTGAGCACAGCCCCCACCCCATAGGGAGATGCATCGCAGCTTAACACTAATGGCAGCGTGCCATTGTATTGGATAAGGAGGCTATCACTCGTTAGGAGATTCTTTACCCCTTCGAATGCCCTAGCTTCCGCCTTTCCCCAAGACCATGCAGCCGACTTTGCTAGTAATTTATGCAGCGGCTCGGCTACTGTTGCCTTATTCCTTAAGAATACCGCGTAGAAGTTGACCAGATCTAAGAATGCCTGTAACTCCGTTTTGGTTTTTGGAACCGGGGCCTTCCTGATGGCCCGTACCTTGCTCTCAGTGGGGTGAATCCCTTCCCTGTCTATCCGGTAGCCCAGGAATTCCACAGACTCAACCCCGATCTGGCATTTGTTTAGTTTAACCGTGAGACCGGCAGACCGGAAAATGCCCAAAACTTTTCGCAGCCTTACCCCTAATTCCTCTAGATTTTCAGCGGATACCAGTACATCGTCAAAGTATGGTACCACCCCTGGGAGGCCCTGCAATAGCCGCTCCATCAGGTTCTGAAATAACCCTGGAGCCACACTAACCCCAAACTGTAATCGGGTACACTTAAAAGCCCCTCTGTGAGTCACAATTGTCTGCGCTTCGGCTGTGCTGCTGTCTACGGGCAGCTGTTGATAGGCTTGGGCCAAGTCTAGCTTGGCAAAAACTTGCCCTTGCCCCATTGAGTGCAGTAAGTGCTGTACCACCGGGACGGGGTAAGCACTCTTTTGCAACGCTTTGTTAAGCGTTGCCTTGTAGTCAGCGCAAATCCGGACCGATCCGTCCGGTTTGACTGGGGTGACTATAGGGGTCTCCCACTTAGCATGGTCAACTGGCACTAGAATTCCCTGGTTTACTAGCTTGTCCAGTTCCCGGTCAATCCTGGGCTTTAGGGCGAACGAGACCCTCCTAGCCTTTAGACGGATAGGGGCAACTTGGGGGTCTAAGTTAAAGGAGATAGGGGTCCCCGTGTACTTGCCCAGGCAGTCTCTGAAAACGTCCCCAAATTCTTTCACGAGTGCGTCTTTGAGGTCGACTTCGTTTCTGAAGATTCCAGTCACTCCCATGCCCAATGCTCGGAACCAGTCCAGTCCCAACAAGCTTGGCAGGGTCCCATCGACGATGGTGATGGGCAGAGTTTTCTTGTATTGTCCATACTCGACATGGACGGACGTTACCCCTCAGACGGGGATGCGATTCCCCTGGTAGTCTTGTACCTTTAATTTCTGTGGTTGCAGTTTGCGCTTTGCGATGGCGGGTAAGGCTCTCACGAGATTGTCCCAGGACATGATCGTGATCGATTAGCCGGTGTCCACCTCCAATCGGCACGGCACCCCCTCAATCTTTGCCTTTGTAAAGATTTTTTTTCTCTAGGCGAGTTGATGCGTGACCCACTCTCACGACAGTCTGATTCAACTTCGCGCCTTTTTTAAACTGACCACTCGCGGGCCGCTTCGCCGTTCCCGCGCTCTGATTGGCCGGTTTGAATTTTTGGCGGGAAGATTGGGGAGCTCGACAGACCTGTGCTAGGTGCCCCTTCCTTTCGCATCGCCGACAAGTTGCATCTTTAAATCTGCATTGTTGTCGTTGGTGTTGCCCTCCGCAACTCGCACAGTCACCATGGTCTTCATTTTCCGGCCGCCCGGTGTGGAAGACTCCTTCCTCTTCCTCACCCTCCGACTCGGCCTGGACCTTTTCATTGTGGACCGGGGTTGATTTCGCACCAGCCGTTGGTGTGACTTGCTTTTGTAGGGTTTCCGCCGCTTGGGAAGACATCTCATGAGCCCTGGCTTCGTCCAGGGCATTTGCCAGCGTTAGGTTGCTTTTAGACAGCAGCCGCCTCCGCAAACGGATGTCCCTGACCCCGCGGATGAGTTGCTCCAGCAATGCCTCATCCAAGTCTCGATACTCGCAATGTTTTGAGGCTTTCCGCAGGGCGGACATGTATGCGCTGATGGACTCGCCCTCTTGCTGTCTGCGCTCCCCGAATTCGAACCGTTGCACGTACTTGGACGGCGTTGGTGCGAAATGGGTTTTCAGTAAAGTTTGCAGAGTTTGCCATGGTACCGACTGTACCGCCGTTGGCTCAGCCAGGGATTCTGCGGTGTCGAAAACATCTGGACCGCAGTGGCTCAGGAAATACGCTCGTTTCCTGTTGTCTGAAACTCCTTGAAGTTCGTTCGCCTCGAGGAAACACTCGAAACCAGCCATGTATGACCCCCATTTTTCTTTAGCTGGGTCGAATGGCGCTGGCGGTGTGTAGCCGGACATCGCTGCTTTCCGCCCCTTGTTTGCTGGGTTCGCGTCTTCCTGGTGAGTTCAGCTCTTTTCCTGGCGCTCTTAGCCTCGAGATCCCACCCTCGTCGCCAGTGTTAGATTCGGGCAATAACGAGGCAGGAGACCAGGATAGTGACAACAGCTCTTTACTATATGGTGAACCCAGCAACCAGTGCTGGGAAAAACCTCTCTTTATATACAGTTTAACCAGGGGCTTCAACCAATCAGCAACGTGCTATTTTCCCGCCAAAACTTTTAAAGATACATTACACTAGACATACCCAATTCCAGCAACTGTTCTTCATATGTTTTATCCTCCAGTCCCCTAATCATCTTTGTTGCTCTTCTCTGCACTCTCTAGGGTCTCCACATCTTTTTTACATTGTGGTGACCAAAACTGGATGCAGTATTCCAAGTGTGGCCTTATCAAGGCATTATAAAGTGGTATTAACACTTCAGGTGATCTTGATTCTGTCCCTCTGTTTATGCAACCTAGAAATGTGTTGTCTTTTTGGCAGCTCCTGCACACAGCTGGCTCATATTTAAATGATTGTCCACTAGGACTCCAAGATCCCTCTCACAGTTACTACTATTGAGGAAGGTACCTAGGAATATTTATCTGATTTCACAGTATATTTGGCAACAGACCAACCAAGAAGTTGATTTGGGAAGCCAAGCAGAGATGCTGGACAACTGCTTGTGATCATATTTTTATTCTTGGTTGCATCTGCCAGAGCAGTTTCTTTTGATATCTTGTGACATAATTCCATCAGGGGCCTTAGAGAGAAATCAGATATGCAATTAGATGTGGGATCTTTGATTCCCAAACACTGTAAAATAGGGTAAGATCAAAATGACAAGTGGAGAGCAGGAGAGCATCACAAAGTTCAGAAAAGGATATAATTTTAGGTGATGATAGCTAACAACACTGATTAAAGCAGAAACTGTTTCAGAACGGTTCATTGCATGCAGTTAAATCTCTTCCTTGCTTGCCAGCAGGATCTAGAATTATCTTTTTTTTTCCTTAGTTCCACAAAAGTACAAAAGGGCACTGAGTAGAAATGATCTTCCCATGCCAATTTTACCATAGAAGCTTAAGGACAAGAAGCATCTGGATTGGTTCAGTAACAATGCAAGCTTTTAAAAAGAAAAACAAGGTTGAAATTTTGTTCTATGCTCAGAGTGACTCAAACTCTTAGTTGGTAGAAAAAAGCATTAGTGCATGAATGTTCCCAGGAATTAATATTCCCTGTGTTCATTGTTCATATACGAACATAACTGACCTATCCAACATATGGATGTGAGCAGAAATGTCACCTCAATCAATACAACTTTGTCCAAGATTGTTGTTTTTCGTTGCAAAGTCATGTCCAACCCATCGCGACCCCATGACAACATTCCTTCAGGTCCTTCTGTCTTCTACCATCCCCTGGAGTTCATTTAAGCTCATGCTGACTGCTTCAGTGACTCCATCCAGCCACCTCATTCTCTGTTGTCCCATTCTCCTTTTGCCCTCAATCGTTCCCAGCATTAGGCTCTTCTCCAGTGAATCCTTCCTTCTCATTAGGTGGCCAAAGTATTTGGGTTTCATCTTCAGGATCTGGCCTTCTAAAGAGCAGTCAGGATTGATCTCCTCTAGGACAGACTGGTTTGATCACCTTGCAGTCCAAGTGACTCACAAGAGTCTTCTCCTGCACCACAGTTCAAAAGCTTCAATTTGTGCTTTCTTTGTGCTTAGTCTTTCTTATGGTCCAACTTTCACAGCCATAGATTTTATTTATTTATTTATTTATTTTATTTATTTATTTTGTCACATAGTATATATAAGCATAAGCATGAAATAACTATACAATATATAAGCATATATATGAGTATGTAATAACTATATTAATTGGATATAACGAAAGGAAACAATAGGACAGGAATGGTAGGCACTCTTGTGCTCTTATGCATGCCCCTTACAGACCTCTTAGAAATGGGGTGAGGTCAATAGTAGACAGTTTTTGGTTGAAGCTTTGGGGATTTTGGAAAGAGACCACAGAGTAAGGTAGTGTATTCCAAGCATTAACAACTCTGTTACTGAAGTCATATTGGTGTGATTGGTCTCATTCGAGACAATGACGAATCCGCATATAGACGGGAGGTCGAACGACTAGCCTTGTGGTGCAACCAAAACAATCTGGAACTGAACACACTCAAAACCGTAGAAATGGTGGTAGACTTTAGGAGAAACCCTTCCATACTTCCACCTCTCACAATACTAGCCAACACAGTATCAACAGTAGAAACCTTCAAATTTCTAGGTTCTATCATATCGCAAGATCTAAAATGGACAGCTAACATCAAAAACATCATTAAAAAAAAACAACAAAGAATGTTCTTTCTGCGCCAACTCAGTAAGCTCAAACTGCCCAAGGAGCTGCTGATTCAGTTCTACAGAGGAATTATTGAGTCTGTCATTTGCACCTCTATAACTGTCTGGTTCGGTTCTACAACCCAACAAGAAAAACACAGACTTCAAAGGATAATTAAAACTGCAGAAAAAATAATTGCTAAAATAACCTGCCTTCAATTGAGGACCTGTATACTGCACGAATCAAGAAGAGGGCCATGAAAATATTTACAGACCCCTCACATCCTGGACATAAACTGTTTCAACTCCTACTCACAAAACGACACTATAGAGCACTGCACACCAGAACAACTAGACACAAGAACAGTTTTTTCCCGAAGGCCATCACTCTGCTAAACAAATAATTCCATCAACACTGTCAAACTATTTACTGAATCTGCACTACTATTAATCGTCTCATAGTTCCCATCACCAATCTCTTTCCACTTATGACTGTATGACTATAACTTGTTGCTGGCAATCCTTATGATTTATATTGATATATTGACCATCAATTGTGTTGTAAATGTTGTACCTTGATGAACATATCTTTTCTTTTATGTACACTGAGAGCATATGCACCAAGACAAATTCCTTGTGTGTCCAATTACACTTGGCCAATAAAATTCTATTCTATTCTATATTTTCTGCAATCAAAATTGGAGCGGTTAACATTAAGCTTAAATCTATTGTGTGCTCGTGTATTGTTGCAATTGAAGCTGAAACAGTCTTCAACAGGAAGGACATTGTAATAGATGATTCTATGAGTTAAACTCAAGTCATGTCGAAGGCGGCATAGTTCTAAATTTTCTAAACCCATGATTTCAAGTCTGGTGGTATAAGGTATTTTGTTGTACTCAGAGGAGTAGAGAACTCTTCTTGTAAAATATTTCTGGACACATTCAATTATATTGATGTCAGAAATGTGTTATGGGTTCCAGACAATCGACAGTTTGTCCAAGATACTCCCGCAATATTTCTTTTTTCCATTGGTTTTCCACCCTTGTTTTATATGCTGCAGTAATCCCGCACACTATCAAACTTTTTGAGCTGATTCTGAAATCTGGGTCTGCTGCATTTTTTTACTCTAAAATAAATCTACCATTGTATTGAGTTTACAATGTTTGAATACTGCTGACTTTACATGAATGCCCAGCAGTTTACAAGAGTAGTCAAGAATTAGTAATCATTAAAATTAAAGTGCAGTGTCTACCTAAGTGATTATCTTCTAGTAAAATCCTCAATAAGATCCATAACATTTTTATTTTTTTAAAAAAAAACTTTGTGTAAGAGCTCAGTAGTGGCCAAAATTGTGGAAACCTTTTGGGAAAAGTTTATTTTCTAAAACTAGCTAATAACACCACTTTTTTGGGAATAGTACCATAAAATTATATATCAATGGAAAGATAATTTATTCAAGAATGTAACGCAGTAACTTTTATGAAGGATTTGCTATTAGAATAGCAGTTACAGTATAAAGAAGAAAAATGAAACATGTAGAAAAAAACGAGATATACAAAAACTATCACTATGTCAGTTAGTTGGGTAACCTTTAGCGTGAATTATGGCCTTACAATGTCTTCCCATGGAGTGAACCAAGTCTTTTAGTTCTGCTGCTGTTATAATGTGAAACCAAGATTGAATGATTGCATCTATTAGGTGGGTTTTATTGCTGGGTCGCTTCTGACTAACAAATTTCTTTAGTCAGCTCCATAGATTTTCAATTGGGTTAAAGTCTGGCCTATCCCCCAGGCATTCCAGCAGTGGAATATGATTATCTTGAAATTCAAAAAAAAAATGGTGTTATTAGCCATCAAACTTCAAAAATACACTTTTCTCAAAAGCTTTCCACAATTTTGGCCACTACTGTAATTTAATTGCCTTGTTAAACATCATCATGTTTTGGGAGGGCAATCTTAAGTACCATCATCTGTATCTCTGATATTATGAAATTCCACAGGGTTAGGGTTAGGGTTATATACTAGGGAACACTGTTTTTGCTCCCTTTCTTCTAAACTCACACTAGGTAGGAATTGTCAGCTCCTAAGCTTCTAACAGATGCTCCAGGTATCTTTGTCCTACCTAAAGAAGGCAACCCTACAACAAACAAGTGACAGATTTTTAGGGCTTAAAACCAGCCATTTGCACAGATGCTTATTGAAATCCATTGTAAAAGCTTGTATTGATAGTTCTCATTCATGCACTACATGGGCTGCTAGTATTGTACAAAATGTAGTTTGACTCGGTATTCCAAGATAGCCTCATGTAGAGAGTGTTGCAGAGTTGATTGATGTGTTAATTGAAGCCAAGGTCTCATGCTCCATAAAAGGCCATAGCTAACACATCAGTTTACAATGGATCAAGGACTTCTTAGCCGCAGCCTTCCTGTTTCTAACTGACAGTTTTGGTGCTCTCCAGAGTCCAACTTTTAACCCTTTAAGGTCATTCATACAAGAAATATAAACTATGAGTACATTATTTTTATACTAAGGTTGCATAAAAAGAATCTTGCAAGTCTGAAAGTATTCCTCCTCTCTTTTGCTTTTATTTTTTCAGAAATCTAGGGATCATTTCCATTGAAGCACTTCCCAGGTCTCCCTTGTTTTTTTTGGGCTGAGGTTTTTTCCCCCCATGATGGTTGTCTATTCTGAGACCCTTCCTCCTGCCTCCCAAGGTCATTCTCCCACACCATCACAGACTTAATAATTGCCTTGCGGGAGTGCATAGAAAACAAGGCTTCAAAGAATCAAGTTGGTAAAATGGCCTCATGCCCACTATTTCAATATGCATGACATATATGTCAGGTTCTGAAAACCTGGTGAATTTTAGGAGCTGAGGTCCCTATATGGTGGGTGCCAGATTGGGACAAGGATGCCCTAATGAAGGCATGTTTCAAATGAGCCTCATATTATATTTCTGCTGGGGAGTGGTGTTCCAGGGAGGTTTCCTATAATGATACAGGCATTTCCCACTATCTTCAAGATTTCTCCCAGATTTGTTATATTTGCAACATTAAATTTTTATATAATAATATATATTAGTACATATTATAATATTATATGAACATTATATTTACTTGAGTAACAACAACTGAAGTTCAATGAAATGGAATTTAATGAGATAGAGATGAGAGAGAGACAGAGATGGGAGGGTAGGGAGAGGGAGAGGGAGAGGGAGAGGAATAGAGAGATAGGCGCTCAGCCTTCCTTATGGTCCAACCTTCACAGCCATACATTGCAACTGGGAAAACCATAGCCTTGACTATACACACTTTTGTTGGCAGGGTGATGTCTCTGCTTTTTAGAAAGCTATCTAGATTTGCCTTAGCTAGATTGGTAATTTTTTTGCTGCAGCCCCCAGCTGCGGTGATCTTGCCAGGAATATAAAATCTGTCACTACCTCCATTTCTTCCCCATCTATTTGCTAGGAATTGAGAGAGCCAGATGCCATGATCTTAGTTTTCATAATGTTGAGTTTCACCTCATCTATTTTCAGATAGGTAGGTACGTAGGTAGGTAGGTAGGTAGGTAGGTAGATAGATAGATAGATAGATAGATAGATAGATAGATAGATAGATAGATAGATAGATAGATAGATAGATAGATAGATAGATAGATAGATAGATAGATAGATAGATAGATGAGGGAGGGGGAGAGGGGGGAAGAGAGAGAGAAAGATTCTTACTAGGTTCTCAGATACTAGGTTCACAAATCAATCAATATGAAGGCAGAAAGGAAGGGACCATGACAAAGCACATACTATCCACCAGCTTTGTAAAACAAATATCTTGTGGCCGATTATAAACTGCTAGTTTGGATCCAATCTTTCAGGGCAGATGTCAGACCTAGCCCTGAAATTAACACCACTGATATGTTGGCTGCTCAATCTGTCTCAGCCATAGAGTTGTACTCTGAAGTACAACTCAGATGGTCACAATTAAGCTAGTCCAAATTATTGGAAAGGGTCTAAGGAAAGACAGTGCAGATGGGATGGGAAAAGAATACCTTCCTTGGGACAATCAGATCAAGAGGCCCAGTTTACGCAAGCAGTGCACCCATGGAGAAATTTGCTTTCTCATGGAGCAAGTTCAAAGGTTGCTCCTAGTTCTCCAAATTCTCCCTCGTGTCTGTGTATTTAAACACTCTGACTTATTTAATAAGGGAGGTAGAATTCCTCTATATCAAAGGAATGTTGTTCCGCAGCTATTTGTGCCATTCAGAAAATGGTTTGGATCAAACACATTTTCACAGATGCATACAGAAAAGGCACTGAGCCCAGGTTCTCTACTCCAAAACAACATACCAGTTCCTCACCATGATTAATCTACATAATCCAGAGAACTCCCCTGGAGGTTGTATGAACAGAATATTATTAACAATCTAACTAATAATGTCTCTTGCCCTACAGTTATTACTAGGTTTGGGTTTCGTAAGTGTTAAAACCGCAGATTTTGCTTGGCCAGCACAACTGGGAGAACTTCTGACTCAAGATATCGTCAGAAGTAAATCAGGAATCATGGTTTGTCTCCTGTCCAAACCACAGTCATTTATAAATAGAAACTTTATTAATTAATGTGGCCTGACTCATTCCATAATGCAAAGATTTCAACACTGTCTGAATATCTAACAAGGACCATTATGGTCTCATTATCCCAGTTGTAGGCCAAGATGAAGAAGCAAAAACAATCAATAGGATGTGAAATCATTGTTTTCAAAAGACATTCCATAGCTATATAACTAAGAATTCATCATAAATCAAATGTTATAGGCACTTGGATATTCTTTGGCTACCCCTTCAGAAGTCCATAAATTCAGTTCTATGTCCAATGCTTCTGTGAAAAAGCTTTTCAAAATTAAATAGGTGACATTTGGAAACTACTATAATGGTGTCAAATTCCCTTCTTTTATTGGGATGATGGCACTAGGCATTCCAATACATTGCAGGAGATAATGTCATCTTCTAAGAGAGAGCAGCTGAATCCATCTTCTTCTTCACCTGAAGAGTTTCCATTCCAATTCCAATTAGTCATGCAAGTAAAACTAAGAAATTTTAAGAATTTTATTAAAGTTCCTGATTTTTTTCACCTTTTCTTATTTCTTTTGTTCTATATTTTCCATCTTTTGAACTTTAAATAAATAAAGAAAAGTAAACTTGGTTTAGATCTTTAAGACAAACAATTCCAAGAAAGCATAACATGGAACTAAAAAGTCATCACCTCAGTGGTTTGAAATTTGCTTTTGCGCAGGAGTAGTTTTTTCTTTATAATATCTCACTAATAATACTACATATTTAGAAATAAAACTAAATATAAGCAATAAGGCATTTTTTAATTTAATGCCATGGGAAAGGAAAATCAATGCCTTCTCTTACTAGTCCTGAATTATGTACTTTGATTAAAAGGTTAATTGTGAGAAGTGTCTGCAAAAGATTCACATTCATATGTGAGTCATTTTATAATGAATGCCACTGCTTCATTGTTCCATTCCAAGGATACTGTGATTAGTGGTTTTGTAAGTGTTTTGTTTGGGATTAAGGGTTTCTCACCCAAGAATAGTCTCTTGTATTTACACACAGTCAGCTCCTTTCAGGTGAGAAGGATAGTGATTGCTTAAACATACCTAGAAAAATAGGTTAGGTAGTCATAAACAATTTTAAAATGTTGGTACCAATTTATAAAAACTTGGAAACAAAGTTCACCAGAAGTGGATGAGAGAGCATTAGAATTCCAAGACTGAAAAAAAACAGCAACTGCAATTTGGAACTGATACCGGAGGCTAATCACAAAATCTTAAGTCCAAGCAACACAAGAATGGAGAAATAATGTATTCATCTGAAAATCCATCTCTGCAGTTATGTACAGAATAGAAAAAAAGTGTACTTTGTTTTTGTTTGTTTGTTTTTAAAAATATATGAGGCTCTTCATTAGGAATTATAATGTTTCGTATCAAGTTTACTCTCTGATTTTCCCCACTATTAAACTATTAAAAATGTGCCTTATTAAATCAAACAAAGCAAAGCACCTATCTGTACCACCACTGGAATGATTGATCAGTGGCAGAGAACAATCATTTGTCACACACATGGACAGAATGATAATCTTCTATCCTTGCTGTTCTCCAGCACCTGATAATCTAATGTCAAGTGCCTATAAAAGGCCACACAGCCATCAAGATAAGTAGTCAGTGATTGCCCATGAATATGTCAAGAAATTTTATTTTTTAATTGTTTAAGCTCTGTGGTATTCACATCTGGTAGCAGCAAGTTTTATTAAACTCTGTCTGGAGTAAAGATCAAATAAAAAGATCTTTAAAGATAAAAATTATGATTTTGAGAAAGAATAGAATAGAATAGAATAGAATAGAATAGAATAGAATAGAATAGAATAGAATAGAATAGAATAGAATAGAATAGAATAGAATTTTTTACTGGCCAAGTGTGATTGGACACCCAAGGAATTTATCTTGGTGCATATGCTCTCAGTGTACATAAAAGAAAAGATCATCAAGAATCATAAGGTACAACACTTAAGGATAATCATAGGCTACAAATAAGCAATCCGGAACCAATCAATATCAGTATAAATTGTAAGGATACAAGCAACAAAGTTACAGCCAAAGTTAAAGGGTTAGACAAGAGCAACAAAGATAATAAACAGCTGAAGGCTAAACTCTACATTGAATGATTAAGGTCTAGCATATCAAAGAGAAGAGTTAGGGGTGACATGATAGCTTAGTGCTCTAGAACTTGAGGGCTTATCAAGGAGGAGAAAGAGACAATCTATTCTCCAAAGCACCTGAAAGCAGGACAAAGGAGCCTTCTTCCATTGATGGAAGATTATTAAAACGAGAGCCAATCTAGAACTAAGGAGAAAATTTGTGACCGTGAGAACAATTACTCAGTGCAGCGGCTGACCTCTGGACATTGTGGGTTCTCCATCACTGGAGGTTTTCAAGAAAAGACTGAACAACCATTGTCCAGAATGATATAAAATTTCTTGCTTGAGCAAGTGGTTGGATTAGAAGACCTCCAGCATCCCTCCCAACCCTATTACTCCATGTTCTATATTATAAAGACACATCTCGTATAATGATGAAGACTGTCCTTGCATTTCATTTTATCAGTTAACCACAAGTCAATTGAGAGAGGAAGAAAAACTCCTTTTTGTTTGCATTTTCTACAGGATATTTGATCTTATATATCCAGTGTTTCTCAACCTTAGCAACTTTCAGATAGATGGACTTCAACTGCCAGAATGTTCTAGCTAGCCATATTAAAATTCTAAAGGTTGAGAGCCCACTCTTAAAGTGCACCCTTCTTAAAAGTTGCCAAAGAAATACTTTCTGCTAAATTAGAGAGGCTGAAATGCTGTAATCCTCCATCTCCCGGAAGCTTTTTTTAGCTGTTTAATCATTTGGTTGCTACCATCTTTATTATTCATTTTGGCTCAGAAGAAAGGAGGTAAGAAGGATTATAGATAAAGGAAAAAATTAGTGCTTCATCCATGTAAAGGAAATAGATTCACTTGCTAAGAAGGTGGGTTTAAGTTATTTTCAGTACCCCAATCAGTAAAGAAATCCTTTACCCCAGAAGAGCCTGACTGACTCCAAGTATTATCTTTCATGGCAGTATAAGTATCCTTATCACCTCTATTTTATGTTTTAAACAGAAGAGAATGTATCACAGTGTGGAAAGTGATAAATTAGGAGAAAACAGATCAGATTCAAGTTCCATGGAATTCGCTAGGTGAATTCTGGCCAATAACTCTCAATCTTCTAAAGTTATTTCTGTAGTGATTGAATGAGAAGAAACCTTCACATATAATATGCAGAACTCCCTGAGCAAAGTCTGAACTTCATACAGCTCTATATTTTATTATTTTTATTATTATAGTAAATATAATTATTGTTGTACAAGGTTTATTTGAATCTATTTTCATGTATATCTACACTGTTATATGCATATGCATTTTTGACACAACGGAATGTTATGGAAAAGTGGGTGGATGTGTATTAGTATATGTATATTTTTCAGCTCTTTCTCAAGGAAGGGTTTGCGCATGCGCAGAGGGTCCGCACGGCACATGCACTTCTGAACCTGTAGGGAAGATAAGTAGATTTCATCCCTGGCTATAATCCATATTTTATAGATCTCACCAAAAGGACGAAAAATCCTGAGCTTTTTAACAGGTTATCTGTAATTTTTAACTTATTTATAAAAAGGGAAATGAAGTCCAACAGAAAATGCCTATAAAGCTGATTGTAAGACCACAATTTGTTTCTGTTTGTGTGGATTAATGTTCACACTGTTTCCTGTTATAAGAGATGTATTAGTAATGTTTGAAATGTTTAATTTTAACCAACAAGCTCAGGCTGAAGAATAGTTTAGGGAAGTCTTTCCTGAGTTCAGCTGAGAAAAGATCAGAGGTTAATTACGCAGCTACAGAATTTCCTAGCAAATAGCTACCTCCTGCCTTCACTTGACTAGACCTAATGACTATAACATCAAGTCCAACACTCAGGATACAGCTAGGGAGAGGCAGTGTGATTTGGGGGAACAAGATAGAAGAAGGGGGGTTAGTTTGTCTTAATATCTGTATCAAGTGGCAAAAAAATTTGAATAGCAGAATAACAGAATTGAAGGGACCTTGGAGTTCTTCTGGTCCAACCCTGCTCAAGAAGGAAACTTTATGCCCTTTCAGATAAATGGTTGTCCAATCTCTTCTTAAAAACTTCCAGTGTTGGAGCACCTACAACTGTTGGAGCACCTACAGCTGAAAGAAATTTGTTCCACTGATTAATTGTTCTGACTCAGGAAATTTCTCCTTATTTCTAGATTAGTTGTCTCCTTGATTAGTTTCCATCCATTGCTTCTTGCCTTACCTTCAGGAGCTTTGGAAAATAGGTTGACTCCCCTCTTCTTTGCCTTAGATATTGGAGCATTGTTATCATGTCACCCCTAGTCATTCTTTTCCTTAAACTACCCAATTCTCACAGCCATTCTTTATATGTTTTAGCCTCCAGTTCCCTAATCATATTTGTTGCCCTTGCCTGCACTCTTTCTAGACTGTCAATATTTTTTTATATTGTGGCTTTTTTTGGGGGGGTAGCACTTTGTAGGTAATCCTATGTAACTCTCAACGGCTGCTATTCCCATGGATCATTTCAGAAACAATTTTGCAAGAAGACAAAAGGCACAAAGAAGGACAGAGAGATAATTATTAATTTAAACTTAATTAATTTAAACTATCCATCAGAACACACGTGCTTGAAAACAGATTGCCTAGACTAAATGTAGAAGAAATAAATAAGCATTTCCCCCAATGGAGCTAGAAGGAATTGCATAACTTATCTATACTTCGTGTGAAAATTCATGTGATAAGAATTAGGAGAAACCTTTAAGAATACAAGGAAGAGCTGCAACTGAAGTCAGAAATAAGAATCTAGAGTCTGGGACAGAAAAATAATTTGAGAAAGCATGCATCATGTAAGCCAGTCTGGTCAAGTGACTAAAGTAGCTGGACTATGAGCAGAAAAATCTGAATTGAGACCCCATCGTGAGCACAGAAGGCAACTGGATTACTTTGGGCCAGTCATTCTCTCTCAGCCCTAGGAAGGAAACCATACTTAAGTATGGTTCCAAAAACCATACTTAAAATTTGCATGGATATAGCCAATACTAACTCAAAAGAACATATACAATATTAAACTATTGCTTACTCCCACTGTGTTGTTAATACAGAATATTCCCTGAATCACTGAAACCAAAGACACTGGAAATTTGATAAAAGTGTTGGTCTCTTGGTTAAAGCAAAAACAATGAAATAATATATCTGTCATCAAGGATGCTCAGAGCACTATATAATGATTCAGATTAAAAAAACATTTTTTAAAAAAAGGTATCCATGAGATAAAGATTACTGAGAAAGAAATGAATATTTTTTTAAAAAATAAAATAGTTTTTCCAAAAATTACAGGTGACCGACCTTTTCATCTAGCTATAGTATTATCTTTCCATCAAAAACTATACTTTATAACATTTCTGAAAACATGAAAATGTATAATATATAAAATATATATAAAGCTCTCATCTACCATTGTAGAATGTTAGAATAATTAATTAAATCTATTTAACTGATTTCAGCAGCTTCTGAAATTCCAAAATTAGTATCAGTACTAAAAAAATGTAGGAAGTGGCAAGGGCACCACTTCCAAAATTTTGCCAAGAAAACTGCAGGGACTTGTGTAGGCAGTCACCAAGACTCAAATGTTTGTGTGCATAGACACACAAACACACGCACATAGAGGAATATTGGAAGGGAGAGTGATCACTTCAAATATTTTTTTATTCTTGGAATAAAAAGTTCTTACTATTGACAAACTAATGACTAGGAATCTCCACAAATATTTTGAATAGAATAGAATACCAGAGTTATAAGGGACCTTGGAGGTCTTCTAGTCCAACCCTCTGACCAGACAGGAAACCTTATACCATTTCATATAAAAGGTTGTCCAATCTCTTCTTAAAAACTTCCAGTGTTAGATCATTCACAACTTCTTGTTCCACTGATTAATTGGTTCTAGAGGTGTTCTCAAACTTAGCAACTTTAAGATGTGTGCCTGAACTCCCAGAATTAATTCTGAAAATTGAAGGCCACATATCTTAAACAACATGTCTAGATGAGAAACATCTAGCAAGGAAAAGTCCAATCTCTTCTTAAAAACTTCCTGTGTTGGAGAATTCACAACTTCTGGAGGCAAGTTGTTCTACTGCTTAATTGTTCTATCAGGAAATTTCTTCTTAGTTCTAGGTTGCTTCTCTCCTTGATTAGTTTCCACCCATTGCTTCTTGTCCTGCCCTCAGGTGCTTTGGAGAATAGCTTGACTCCCTCTTCTTTGTGGCAACCCCTGAGATATCATGCTATCATGTCACCCTAGTTCTTCTTTTGATTAAACAAGACATACCCAATTCCAGCAACCATTCTTCATATGTTTTAGCCTCAAGTCCCCTAATCACCTTTGTTGCTCTTTGTTGCACTCTTTCTAGAGTCTCAACATCTTTTTTAACATCATGGCAACTAAAACTGGATGCAGTATTCCAAGTGTGGCCTTACCAAAGCATTATAAAGTGGTATTAACACTTCACATGATCTTGATTCTATCCCTCTGTTTATGCAGCCTAGAAGTGTGTTGGCTTTTTTGGCAGCTGCAGCACACTGCTGGCTCATATTTAAGTGATTGTCTGCTAGGGCTCCAAGATTTGTATATTTCTTTTAATGAATCATAGCGATTTGGCAAAAAAAAAAAAAGAAATATGCTTATTGGGCGCCTGGCAGTCATAGTTATTCTGGAAATGTAAAAATATCTAGGGGACATTCATTCATGTCATCTTTTATTTTATTTTAATATACAGATGTTCATTAGTAGGGTTTTAGAAAGAGCCCTATGAAAGTTCTGAAGGTGATTTTGATTTATCATACATGTGGTACATCCAAAACAATTACTCTTAAATGGTAAAAGAAAGTGCAACCCTGATTTTATGATATGTGTTCACTCTCTGATTATGGATTCAGTCTTTGTTAATATAATGAAGGATTGGTCCTTATTAGTCGGTGTGATCGTGGTTGAAGGGTCTGTTTAAAATCTGGCCTGGTTTTTATTTGAATTTATAGTGGTCCTTTTTCCCTTTCTATCCTTCTGTATCTTTGTTTTTCTTTCCCGTTTTTGTATGGCTGGGTAACTTTGGGTTAGTCATATTTCAACTCTAAGCCGAAAGGTCAAAAAATATCTATATAGAGAATTGACTGAATTCCATAACTTCCCAAAAAAAAAGGCTTCATTTGAGCTGTTGATAATAAGAAAATTATTATTTTATCGATCTGCCAAAGCATACAACGTTGCTTTCACCTTTGGTGTCAAATTTGATACCTAAACTTTTCCAAATCATTTTTCCTTAAGCCTCAGACTGTACATTTAGATGGACTGGAAAGCCAAGCTTTATTGAATTCCCAGACAGCTGTCTTGAATACTGTTTCAGAAAATCCAATCCAAATTAAGAATGCAATGTATCCCAAGTTCAGAATTCTTGGACAAGGGCTAGCCAAAATACGTTTTTCAACAATAAAAATATAAAAGAAGCTGTTTCCACTCAGTATGAACCCATTTTTTTTTCCTGGCCATCATCTGATTTATCACTCTTCCATAGTTTAAAGTCCCCCAGAGATTAGATGCACAATCCCTCAAACATGTTTAATTATTTTTCAAGACTCTACATTAACCTTTGGGATAAAAACACAAACTATTATCCATCTTCCTTTCCCTCGCCCCTCACGTCCATCACTCTTATTGTTTGCAAGACCAAAGTTTTATTTCCATCCCCTTATTTTTATCTGTCCTTCTGTTCATCTGTCTCATATATATCACCCGCTGCTGGCCCTGAAATGACAACAGTATAAGAAATATTAGCAGTGAGATATTTACATAAGAATTGTGAAAGAAGCTTGGCTTTTCCAAGATCTCTTATGGTGGAAAATTAAGTGGAAATTCTTCTTTCTTAACTCCAAGGCTACCTCAAAATTTTCCTCCTCAGCAGTTTTAAACCTGAAAACAAAAGCACAGAGTGAAAAATAGCTGTTTTCCCTGAAATCTGAGTAGTGCCAAACAAAATTATTATTGATTTGGAGATCTTGAGAAGAGGAGGTGAAGGAAGAAGGAGAAAAAGAGATGAATTCTTTTCCTCCCTCTGTGTGTGTGTGTGTGTGTGTGTGTGTGTGTGTGTGTGTGTGTGTGTGTCTCACTCATTTAGGCAAACTATTATTCCAATTAGGAAACAGCTGGAACATTGCTTATCTGGAAGCAAAATGAACAGTGTGTCAAGTTTCTCAGTTGTATGGTAAAGATGTTCAGATGACAATATTCTACACCAACATCAAATAAGTCATAGAATACAGAATAACAGGGTTGGAAGGGAACTTGGAGGTCTTCTAGTCCAACCCCCTGCTCAAACAGAAGAGTATTCCGAACAAGTGGCTGTCTACTCTCTTGTTAAAAGTCTCCAGTGATGGAGCACCCACAACTTCTGAAGGTAAGTCTTTCCACTGGTTAATTGTTCTCACTGTTAGAAAATTTCTCCTTAGTTCTAGGCTGGTTCTCTCCTTGATTAGTTATCATCCATTGTTTCTTTCTTTCTTTCTTTCTTTCTTTTGTCATAACAATATATATAAGCATAAGCATGAAAGTAACTATATAATATATAAGCATATATATATAAGCATAAGCACGTAATAACTATATTAATTGGATATAATGAAAGAAAACAATAGGACAGGAATGGTCCTATTATGCATGCCCCTTACGGACCTCTTAGGAATGGGGTGAGGTCAATAGTAGACAGTTTTTGGTTAAAACTTTGGGGATTTTGAGAAGAGACCACAGAGTCAGGTAGTGTATTCCAAGCATTAACTTCTGTTACAGAAGTCATATTTTCTGCAATCAAGATTGAAGCGGTTAACATTAAGTTTAAATCTATTGTTTAAATAGATCTATTTAAATAAATAAATTATTTATTTAAATAAATTTATTGTTTATTCTTGTCTTGTCTTCTGCTGCTTTGGAAAATACATTTTGGTTTAGTGTGTTTGGCATTAACCTTACCACTGTGCTTTCTAAACAATATTTATGGTTTAGCATGTTTTGTGAAGCCAATCAATGGCAGTTTAATTCATAAATATTAAGCTAAAAATATTAAGCTAAAAAATTGTGAAAAGTTGCTATTTGTATGATATTGAAGAGAAGGAAATGCATTATAAATAAAGGACAAACGAGATGGCCATCTTACATAAAATATACATAGACTAATTTCTATTTATTGATCGAAGTTGGAGAGCCTATAGACACACTTTATATTCCTGACAACTTATAACTGAAATTATGGGCTTAATTAGTCATAAATCAAGTGGGAAACATTTTGACCAAGTAAATTTCTTTCTTGTTGAATATGGTGTCCAGACACTCATTAATGTTAGACAAACTCAAGTGTACTACTGTTGTTCCTTTGTTTAAAGATCCAGTTTGGACTTATCTTGAAAAAAATGCATTTTCTCCATTTCTCCATCCATAGAAAGAGTGCTGCTTACACAGGAATTTTTTTAAAAAATCAGCACTTTAATCCCCTTGTAATGATGTCATGTGACCAGGAGTTGCCCTTCATCTGGAAGATCTCCAGTCATCCATAACCACTTCCAGCATAGAATTTGAGATTCCATCTCTAATAGTAAGTGATGTCTCTTTTTAAAACCAACCTGATAGAAATTCTTGTTGGAGAAACAAATATACTTTGCCACTCCTTGCTTTATCCTGTTGTTTTTTTTGCTCCCTTACATAAAATGCTAAAACTTTTGATGAAGGAAGCAAGAAAACAGCTAACCTTGTTTCAGTTTTTTAATAAAATATCCTAAAAGGCAACTGGACTTTCTTGGGGTTTTTTCCTTGAAAACATTTTATTTCTCATACAAGAAGTTTCTTTAGTTCTGACCAGAGGTGAAATGTTCCCGGTTCGGACCGGCTCACGCGATCCAGTAGCAATGGTGGCTGCTGGTTCAGAGGACCGGTAGCAAAAATCCCTGGCCCCGCCCCCCCACCTCTGCTGAGGCGCACCATCAGCAGAGGGTTTTGGTTTTTTTCCTTTTAAAAGCAGGTTTTTCTTCAGCCGAAACATTTCTTTAAAAGTAAAAAAAAAGCCTTTGAGGATCCCGCCCCTCAGCTGAGATCGGCAGAGCCTTTAAACTTAAAAAAAATTTAAAGGCTCCTCTGCCGATCTCACCTGAGTTCCTCATCAGCAGAACCTTAAAAACATATTTTCTGTAGAAAACATGTAAAAAACCTCCTTTTAAGAGATTCTAAGGCACTTACCTGATTACTGATCCAACGCATGGCTTTTTTCCCAGCCCGAAAGCCCCATTTTCACTTTCAGCACCAGACAGAATCAGTTGCTTAGCTAATCTATTTTATCACTGAGCAACTAATGCTGGCTGGCTTTGCTGGCTGAGGAACTCTGGGAATTGAAGTCCACAAACCTTAAAAAAATAAAATAAATTAAATAATAAAATAAAATAAAATATTTCTGAAGTTTTCTGAGATTTGGTGTGTTTCTGTAGTATTTCACTCTAACTACACAAACACACAAAATCTCAGAAAGCTGTATGTGGTATTGTGTGTGTGTGTGTGTGTGTGTGTGTGTGTGTGTGTGTGTCAGTTGTGTTGTGTGTGTGTGTAAAGTGTGAAAGTTGGTTTTTGAGCTTTTTGTGGCTGTGTGAAGTGTGAAGTGCAGCTGCTTTTACATTGTGTGTGAGTCAGTTGTGTTGTGTTGTGTGTGTGTGAAGTGTGAAAGTTGGTTTTTGGTACCTCTTATTGTTTTTTATACTTTGTTTATTATTTTTATTATTTATTGTTATTAGTTACACCCATCCAGTCATCTGACCACCAAGCCACACCCACCAATTAAGCCATATCTACAGAACCGGTAGGGAAAATTTTTAGATTTCACCCCTGGTTCTGACTGAATGGTGGGGAATGGAAGGATTTATATTCCCTAGCAGTCATCTGGTCCTTAGCACTCTGCAAAACTGAGGTTAACTCTCTGATAATTGTTGAGGCCACTTGGGGGTTTATCTGTACTCTTCAGATTATCTGAATCAGAGTGCAAATGGGTATGGAATCTTCTAAGGACTGTCTTTTGAAAAGTACCTTTGGAACAACCATGATCTGAATGATTGAGAATCTCCATAAATATATTTACAAAATGCCATATTTTCTTCAAGTTAGATTTTGGGCCTGGTTCCATGTTCCAAAGATTGGAAGTTCTAATACATCCTCCTCATCATCATCATCATGATAAGGAGAAGGAGGAGGAGAAGAGGAAGAGGAGGAGGAGGGGGAGGAGGGGGAGGATGAAGACGAGGATGAGGACAAGGACGAGGATGAGGAGGAAGAAGAAGAAAGCTAGAAAAGAAGTGATTGCATTACAATCCTTAACAACTAAATTGTGATAAGATTATTTATCATGGTTCAATTGGTTAAATACAATGAAGAATGGTTAAAGAGCTGGGTAAGTTTATCCTTAAAAAGAGAAGGCAAAAGGGAGACATGACAGAAGTCTTTAAATATTTAAAAGGTCATTAGAGGGAAGAGATCTCAGATTTATCCTTCATTGGTTCCTAAGAATAAAATTGAGACCCAACAGATAGAAGCTTTAGAAAGGGAAATACAAATAAGGAAGACTTTCCTGACCAAGAGTACTACTAAAGAATGGAACAGTCTTCTTCCTGAAGTCATGGATGCACCATAATTGGTTTAGTAAAGTTTAAACATCTTTTATGAGAACCACTTTGGTGTAGTAGTTAAGGCATCAGGCTAAGAACTGACAGACTGTGAGTTCTATTCCTACCTTCATGACAAAGCCAGCTGAGTGATATTGGACCAGTTACTTTTTCTTAGACCTAGGAAGGAGACAGTGGCAAAATGCTTCTGGGGGAAAACTTGCCAAGAAAGCTTCAGGGATTTGTCCAGCTAGCCTCCAAGAATTGGACACAAAGAAGTAAAAGAAAGGAAAAATGTTACTTAATGGTGTGGAATGTTATGAGAATTCCTGCCCTGAACTGACGGTTGGATTAGAAGACCTTTCCTCTTATTCTTTGAAAGTTCCTTCTATTACTTTCAAATAAATTAATTGGGAAGCAAATTTTGGGTGGATTCTGGAACTATATGGTCCCTGGTGTCCTGTTGTCTTCAAATGTTCAGAACCAATGGACTGGGAAGAGAAACACATGTTGCAAATGAAATTAACTTTGAAAAACCAAGAGTACATGGTGCTCAGAAAAAATAATCTGAGCATTGCAGAGAAGAAAAAGGATTATCTTGCACAGATGATCTCTTCTTATTTCTTATCTCTTATCTCTTATCTCTTCTTATTACTCTCCAACACTATTTGTCTGAAATTATGTATGTGTTTGAGCAGGGGGTTGGATTAGAAGACCTCCAATGTCCCTGCTGATACAGTAATCTCTGTTATTCTGTTAGATCTGGGTATAAATTCGCCAAGATTCTGAAAACTATGGAGAATTGATAGATTCACTTTTAGCCAACTACTGGTATTATCTAATTTCACTCCTGAGAACTTGAAGATGGAGAAGTCCTTTCCTCAAATAAATGTTTGCCACAATCTACTTTGACAGAAAGGCTGTTTCCAGACTCAAGTAGAGTCTGCCTTGAGCAGAATCGTTGGCAAATAGAACCAATCTCTTCCTGATTAAGTCTGTTTTGAAGTTAAACAAGTCAAAGACAGGAATATTTATCGATGAGTGGATTTATTTGGAAGTAAATATCATAGTTTGCTACTTTAAGGAAAACGGACAATTGTCTTCAGAGTATTTTGTTATCAATGGCAGAACTGCCAACTTGGTCAGTGTATTCCATACACCAAGGTTTCAAGTTTCTAAAATTCTGCTGGGCAAAAATGAGGTAGGGAAGACATTGTGGGGGGAGGTTTCCCCTCTCTACAGCAATTCTGTCATTTATTTGTTTTTCTTTCCTCTCCACTGAAATCCAATGCAATGGATTACTTTGGGAGGAGGAAGACAACTGGAAGAGTTTGAAAGACTCTGGATGTACTGGAGCCTTTCTATGCACCCAGGTCCATCTGCGAACTATCACTTTTTGACCCTCTGCAATGTCAGTCTTGCTAATTTATCAGAAAGAAATACAGAATTGCAGTAGTGAAATAGGGCTTCCAGTGTTGGGCATCCTACTCTGAAATCTGATGAATTCTAACAATTTATGACTCTACAAATCTATGACAGCTTTTGGGGCTGAAGTGGGGGAGCTCTCTGAGAGAAGGCCATCTACAAGGGACCCCATCTTTTTTATGATGAGTCCCTTCTGTTGGACAGTTTACCTTCTGATTTGACACACACACTTCCAAGTATTGTAATAATATTCAATACCATATGCAGTAGAATCCATAAGTGGAGCGCACCATGTTAGGGAAGCTAAACAAACAAAATCAAGAACCTAAAAGGGTTTCCAGGAAACCTTTTGGACCACGTAGTATTTCCAGATCTATTTCCGGGAAGGATTGGCAGAATCTGAAGAGAGAGTTAAAAGAGGGATCAGCCTACAATCCCTGTGTAGCCACAAGCAAACTAAATTCAATCTCCCTTGAATTCCTTTGATCGTTATCGAATTCCAAGCAGCTGCTAACCATTAGTTGAGAATACTAAGGTCAGGTCTAAAATAAACGTTCAAATAAATTGATTTATTGCCAGTCATGCTTATGCACGGGAATATTCTTAATTAATTGTTAGCAATCAATTAGACTCAAATCAAATTATTTGAACAACATCAGTCCTACAATTATTTCTTCCATCCACCCATGGCAAAGCTCTCAGGAGAACCTGTTAGTACTTCCTCAGTTTTGTGACATAAAGACAAACTCCTCTGAAAAATTCAAGTAAACCCAACCTTATTAGACGATGAGACATGATTAAAAGAAGATCTGTTCAAGTGAGTTTTTGATGTTCAAACATAAACATCTTGTTACTTATTTCTTATCATTTTTACTGGTTCTTGTTAGAACTTATATTTTGGGTGTAAATTTGAGACATTTAATCTTTGGCTGTTTACTTTGATTTACTGCACCACAGATAAATTGTTGATTTATCCATTGAGAACTGACAGATAGAAATGAAAAGAAATTAAAGAAATCAAGAAATCAAATCACCCAATCCCCTGAGATAATCAAAACATTTTGGGACTACCATGCATAGTCCAGCAACCTTTAAAATAAAGTTGTTAATCGCCAGAGAAGAAATCAGCAAGTGGCCCACATCTATTATTTAATAAGGCCTGGAAATAAATCTTGCAGGATAAAGAACCTAAATATTACAACTATTAATTATGGAAGATTAAATTATGATTTCTGGTCTAATAAAATAAGCAAATCCTAGACATTCAGGACTTGGAATGGCCAGCCTTTGGATATACTGAAAATCAAGTATTAGAGGAAATGGTTCATTGGTGGGGGCGTTTCTGTCATTGATACAGATTCTTTCTAGCTAGAGTTGACACCTAACGTCAAAAACTACATTTTCCCAGTTTCAGAAAACCAACCACCTGTTTTTAGCTCCTGCCAAATGATGCAACATTTAAAAGTATCTCATCCCTACAGACCAAATATTATACTGTGTTTTTCTATCACACAGTTGACAGCAGACCTTCTTTTGCTGTTGCTTAGCAGCTGTAAAACATAACAGGGTTAGAAATGGATGATACTGTGGCCAGCAAATCTGTCATGTTAATTAAAGGAATGAAATCAGGCTAAAGATTTCAGAGTCCCTGGTCTACAATGTGTTGCCTCTAGAGATGTTCTCTACATGAAAGATTGAACTGTGGATTCCTTAGTTGGGATGAACGTGAAGCTTTCATATATATATAAAAAAGAGGGGTATGAGAATACAGTGATTATGAAAAGCTATGTTTCTAATTGACTGAACGTAAGAACCTAGAAAGAATTGTGGACTTAGAAGAGAGGGAACTATTTAAAAAGTATGGGGAACATAGCAGACCCTGCCTCAGACTGCTCATATTTTAAAAGACTGTCTGATCTTTTATTATATAAGTCCATGTTTTCTCTTCTTTCACATGTTAGAGTGGTAAGCTGTAGTAGATCTTGGAATCCTAGTGGACAATCACCAAGCCAACAGTGTGCTGCAGCTGCCCAAAAAAGTCAATGCAATCTTAGGCTTTAAGAGAGGGATAGACTCAAGATCATATAAAGTATTAGTATTGCTTTATAATGCCTTGGTAAGGCCACTCTTGGAATACTACATTCAGTTTTGGTCACCACAATATAAAAAAGATATAGAGAGTCTGGAAAGAGTGTAGAGAAGAACAACAAAGATGAGTAGGGGACTGGAGGCTAAAATATATGAACAATGTTTGCAGGAATTGGGTATGTCTAATCTAATGAAAAGAAGGATTAGGGGTGACATTATAGCTGTGTTCCAATATTTGAGGGGCTGCCAAAAAGAAGACAGGGGTCAACCTATTTTCCAAAGCACCAGAAGACAAGATAAGAAACAATCAATGGAAACTAATCAAGGAGGGAAGCAACCTGGAATTAAGGAGAAATTTCCTAATGAGAACAATTAATCAGTGGATCGACTTGCCTTCAGAAGATATGGATGCTCCATCACTTGGAGGCTTTTAAGAAGAGACTGGACAATCACTTGTCTGAAATGGTATTGGATTTCCTGCTTCTAGCTGGTCTAGAAGATCTTCAAGGTCCCTTCCAATTCTGTTATTCTGTTAATCACCAAGAGTCAATTTCATCTTGAAAGAGCCATTATGTTTACATACAATCAGTATAAATTAAATTCAGGAGGAGACAATTACCTGCCAAAAAATAAAATCTTGTTAACCATGTCAAATGCACTGTCATAACAAAAGGAATACGTAGCACATGCAGTATTACAATTTTACAAAAATCAGTTCACATACCAGTTGATCCATACTAGTGGTTTCCACATATCAAACTTTTGGAATGAGGTTGGAGTTGATTTAGTTGTATGTATTGCAAAGATATCCCAACATTTCTCCAATAGTTCAAAATAGTGCACATGAACCCCAGTAATTTATCCACACCACAATCTTGCAGAGTAGCTTAGATCCTGAACTATCAGGATCACCCCCAATGTATTTCTTAGTTGGTTGAGGTTTAAACCTAATTTCCCACCAATCCTCACCTTGTAAAAGCCACATAATCCTTTTGTGGTCTAAGAATAATAACAGTGATTTTCTGTCTTTTGCATGGGTGCAAACTTTAATAAGTAGCTCTTTCAGATGAGGCCCTGTACAGATGAGAAAGCTTGGTCTAACTAGTAAGTTTGTTCCTGCAATCACCTGATCTTATTTAATGTATTTTTGATTTATTTATTTATTTATTTTTCATATTTATATACCGCCCTATCTCCCTAGGGACTCAGGGCGGTTCACAGGCAAGTAAAACATATAAATACAGACTAAAATAACAATTAAAAAACTTATTCTAATAAGCCAGATTATTAAAAACAATATAAATAATAAAAACCCATTAAAAATCAACAAATTTAAAATCTAATCCAGTCCTGCGCAGATGAATAAGTGTGTTTTAAGCTCGCGACGAAAGGTTCGGAGGTCCGGAAGTTGACGAAGTCCTGGAGGGAGTTCGTTCCAGAGGGCGGGAGCCCCCACAGAGAAGGCCCTTCCTCTGGTGTCGCCAGACGACACTGTCTCGCTGACGGCACCCTGAGGAGTCCCTCTCTGTGAGATCGCACGGGTCGGTGAGAGGTATTAGGTAGCAGTAGGCGGTCCCGTAAATAACCCGGCCCTATGCCATGCTTCTTTGATGGGGCTATTTTTTGTATTTTAATTTGTAAGCTTCATAAAATAATATATGTGAGATGGGCAGCTAAATAAATCAAATAAAACAAATCCCTGAGAGGCTTCTGTTCACTATGCACCAAGGAAAACTACCATGGAAAGAATAAACCTTGGAAAATATATTTTTTGTTGGCAGTCAGTGAGGGCAAAGTTGAATAATACTGAGATTTCATTCTGTTACTGTCAAGAGTTTTTCTACCAAGCATTGTCCATTGTGGTGACATCTTACCAGGCAGACTTCCTGCTGAAGAAAACTTATTATTTAACTGGATCACCTTCCCCCAGTTTGCTTTATTTTTTTCTTACCTCTTGGCAGCAAACATCCACAATTCTAAGTGATGTTTCTTTCTTTTTTTCTTTCCTACCGTTAATTCCTTCTGAACACTTTGGCAAATTAGCCCTTGGAAGTACCCTGAGAAAACAAGGGATCTCCTGAAAGGATTTAGAAGACAAAAGCACCTTAGATTATTTTTCTCTTTCAAACAATCCCAGTTTTTATTTTAGTTCTGTCTTGTCCATAGCTCAGGAAACAGGTTTGATTTTTTTTTTTAATTCCTACTTGCTTAGAGCTTGTAATAAACTCAAGAGAAAATTAAAGTAAACAGGAGGTTGTTTCATTTTGTTTTTTTAGGATGAGAAAGTTGTGTTCCAGAATTAATCATTAAGAAAATACTTTACAAATACATGTGTTTTAAAATCACAGGCACCCCCAAACTAGCAACCAGTTATTGAACTGAGACCTGTAGCTGAGTTAACTTATTACAGCACAGATCAATTACTAAGTCCACAAATCCAACATACTTAGTAGAGCATGACTATGTTTAGAGCCAACTAAAATAGCCCAAGAGTGTGCAAGCACTTGAATTCTTCAGACTCTTTATCCAGCAAAATATTATAAAAGACAGAAGAAAGATTAAGAGGCAAGGAAATCCAAAATGTTGATTATGATAAAACAGAAACAGGTCTCAGTAGGTGGCAGTACCTGGCTAATTTTGTTACTTTGGGTTTGGGAGATAAACAAGATTGGACATGGTTAGGACTAGACTTGGTTAAACATGGTTAAAATAAGGTTAAAATGTGAGGCAAAATTGAAACCACATCAGTATTATGTAGATGTCGTGTAACTAATGAATAAATAAAATACGAATTTCACCCATTAAATATGAAAGGTGGCAGCACTTGTGATTTCATGATGCATACTCTGCCTTCCTGCTTTTAGGAAAACATTGTTCCAGGGTCAGTTACTCTCTCTCAGCCCTAGGAAAGAGGGCAAATGACAAACCACCTTTTAAATTTTTTGGCAAGAAAACTGCAGGGATTATTCCAAGCAGTTGCCAGGAGTCAACAATGACTCAAAGGCACACCAAAAAAAAAGTTATTTTAAGTAAGCAAACCATTGATCATTAGGGAATGGTTTTTTTTATTTTTATTGCTTTTCCCTTTTGCAGCTACTGGTTTCAATTTCTTAATTATGCACATATAAAATCATTTTTCTCCCAGCAAGAATGCCAGCTAATGAGCTGAATCCTGACGCAGTAATAAGAACACTACCTTCCCAGATACTTATTTATAATGAAACCAGGACACCCAAACAAGAAGGTTCACAATAACAGTTTTCAAGTATAAACTTTCCTCCTTTCCTCTACTTTTCTTCCTGTCCTGGTTAACAATTACTGTATTTACTAGCAAAGCTGCCCTGAAGCAGAACAAGCATGAAACAAGCAATGAAGACACGTAGCTTTCCAGTTAATAATTAAGTTGCAAGTTTTCATGCTCTTTTACAGGCATACTTTGCTTTTCCACCAAGAATATAGATAAGTAGGTGGCTTAAGTAGGGAGTCTGCCAAACAGGCAGGCAGGGAGATCTTCAAGAGCTTACAGAGCAGGAAGGATGGAGTTGTCTTCAAGCAACTTAACATCCACTCTATATGTTATTGAAGTTCTAATTATTTTTGTTGTCATTTAACCCTGGTTAAGCTTTTCATGACAGCCTTGAAAAGTTGGCCTACAATTTCTGCAAAACTTTGCTTCGTTATTTTAAAAGTGTAAGAACAGTTAAGCTGGTTCGTATAAAAAGTCTATCTAGATCATCCACCTCTTTCTTCAGCAAACAATCAAATGTTTCCAGGAAATGCACAACTAAAATAGAAAAAGTAATAGCTTCTTCTGCTTGTATCTTCCTGATATCTTAATATTACCCTTCCTACTATTAAGTAACATGCCATCTGTGGTCATAGATATTATAGCCTTCCATTGATGTAAATTATATTTCCCCCCAACTTGGTGCGTTCCATGCCTTTAGAGATTACAACTCCTATTCCAGGCTGAGAACATATCTCAAAAGCACCAGGTTTAGGAGAGAAGATCTGTCATTTATGTACCTGTAACAACACGAGTGACAGGGCTAAGGGTTACCTTGGCCTTTGGACCAGAATGCTGAGGACTATTCAGACAATTTATGACTACAATTGAGCCCAACATTTATATTGTTAAGTGAAATATTTGTTAAGCGAGTTTTGCCCCAATTTACAACTTTTCTTGCCACAGTTGTTAAGTGAATTATTGTAGTTGTTAAATTAATAACATGGGTGTTAAGTAAATTTGGTTTCCCCGTTGATTTTGCTGGTCAAAAGGTTGCAAAAGGGGTTTACATAAGCCCGGGACACTGCCACCATCATAAATATGAGTCAGTTGCCAAGAGCCTGAATTTTGATCACAGGACCATGGGGCCCCTGCAATGGGCATAAGTGTGACAGTCAGTTTTTTCAGTGCTGTTATAACTTTGAACATTCACTAAATGAACTGTTCTAAATCAAAGACTAACTGTACTCCAAAACATGGATAAGGGCATCTATTTGGATTGGATTTAATCTCAACTGAATTGAAAGTTAATTCAACAAAGTTCATAAGAATGATTGGCACAGTATATTTAATTGTTGTTGCCTTCTATTACTTTAAAAGTTACTATAGGAATTGTTGAAGGGAAAGAGAATGTCCCCAAGGCTATACATATGGGCCAGGAGTTTGAGGATACACATTTTTGACAGAGTCCAAATGTTTATAAGCTATTTCCAAAGTTCTAGATCACAAAAACTAGTTATGGAATGGGTATATTGATTTATGAACCTATTTATTTATTAAAAATAGAAGAAGTGCTTTTAAGAAAACTACCATTGGGGGCACTAAGGAAAGAACCTTTTCCTAAATATCTCTCTCTGATATGCAAAAATAATAATAATAATAATAATAATAATAATAATAATAATAATAATAATAATAATAATCCCAAATTTATATTGCAAGATTTCTCTTAAGGTCACCTTTTAAATTATTTTAAATGAACACGATAGTTTTTTTTAATTGTGTCTTTTTGTCAGATTTGGTAGTATTTTGCAAAGCAACAACAAGAAGAAGAACAATAAAAACATTCATTACGATTCTGCTGCAACATTTATCAGCATAAAATATGAGGCTCACCTAAACAATCCTAACATGTCTGTTTGCATTATCAAGGAACATAGCCTTCCATCAACCAGATTACAGAGATGGGAAAGGCCATTGGGCCAAGGCCAATTTTGGGGCCATCAAGTGAAAATCTGAACCATCAATTATAACAAGTGAGAGTAGAACATCTTCACAATTCCTTGTATTTCTAAGGCACTCCTGACTCATCCCTTTATTTGCATTGGGAGTAGGACTAGACCTGAAGCAGAAGTCAAATCCAGATCCCAAATTAAGGATGGACATTTCAGCCCAATCTTCCCCCATTTTGCAATTTGATGGGATTATAGAATCTAAGTTCATCAAGCATTAGGTGCAGATGAGAACAATATACCAGATTCTTTGTGGCTCTTGTTGTTTATCACTGTTCCTCTTAGATTTGGTGTTCGAAGACTCAGCCTGAGATGGTTAATCACAATACATACACCTCACCACTTTGGAAGAGCTTTCTGTGTAATTGCCAGCATCATTCTTCCCAATTTTTATCAATTAAATATGCCAGGGTTTGGTATTCAGGATGGTGAGATTGGAAATTCAACACACCTGCAGAGCATAAGGTTGGAAAAACCTGTTCTACAAAATTCAAGTGTTTCTTAAATTGTATTCTGTGGAAGGATAAACCATTGTTTCTATATGGTCATTGCATTAATGGAACTCATGAATAAGATAAAAGCATGAAGACAAAACAGAAACACAAAGATTACACTTTTCCTCAATTTCAAAAGGCAGCTGCTAATTGCTTGAAAGGGCTGTTAGTACAATTGAAAGAGAAATTTTGTCTCAAATCAAGACCCAAAGGACATTTTCTCGCACGTTTTGAATACATGGTATTTCACTGGCCACATGAAGTAGTTTATCCATGAAGTAATTAGTCTGATAGAACTTTGATCAGACATCTCAGAAAAAATTATTAGAACATTTTGGGATGAAAGTTCAGAGACAACACAAGCTTTTTAAGTGAAAAGATGTTTTTAGCACTCATTTTAATCAATAATGACTACAGGCGATCCTCAACTTACAACCTCAATTAAGCCCAAAATTTATGTTACTAAGCAAGACAATGGTTAATTGAGCTTTGCCCCATTTTATGTCCTTTCTCACTACATTTGTTAAGTTAGAAACATGCCTGTTAAGTGAATAGGCTTTCCAATTGACTTCCCTTATCAGATCTCAAAAGGTGATCACATGAACCTGGAACACTGCGACTGTCATAAATACATGCCAGTTGCTAAGTGTCCAAATTTTGATCGTGTGATCATGGGGATGCAGCAATAGTTGTAACGTGTGGGGAAACAGTCACAAGTCACTTTTTTCAGTATTGTTGTAACTTCGAACGGTCATTAAACAAATGATTATAAGTCAAGGATTACCTGCACTGAAATAGCTGAGTTTCCCAACTCTTAGAATTTCTTTTTTTTAAACAAAATCTCATTCCTATCCCAACTCATTTATTTCATTAAGATTTATAAATACAGTGCTAAATGTAAGAGAAAATAAAACAAACATTTCTTCTTTTTTCCTTGGTTTTTTTTTCCTTTTGTTATCCTCTTTTTTAAAAAAGCTCTCTTGTAGTAAGCTACAAAAGCTTAATATACACTCTACCAGAGCAGATCCAAATCAAAACTGATAAGGGTTCTAGTTAAAATTGCAAAATTTATCAGTCATGAGAACCATAAAACTTCATATAGTATTTGGGGAAATTTGCAGTTATGGTTAGGATAGATCAATGTTTCACAACCTGGCAACCTGAAGATATCTGGATTTTAACTCCCAGAATTCTTCATTCTGGAGAATTACTGGCACCACTGAAGTCCCCACATCTTCAGGCTAGTACCAAGGTTGAAAAACCCTGGGATGGTTGAACAAATAATCAAACTAACTTGTTTCTATACATTGTTGACCCATTTTTTTGTCTTGTGCTACAAGCAAAGTATAGTGTATCAGATCTTCTAAACAGTGTTCCAATATTTGAACACTATTCAATGAGTCCTTCGGGAGAAGGGCGGTATAAAAATTTAATAAATAAATAATAAATAAATAAATATTTTCCAAGGCACCCAAAGGCCAGACAAGGAATAATGGATGGAAACTGATCAAGGAGAGATTCAACCTAGAAATAAGGAGAAATTTTCAGACAGGGGGAGCAATCAACCAATGGAACAGCCTTGCCTTCTGAAATTGTGGGAGATTCATCACTGGAGTCTTTCAAGAAGAGATTGGGCTGCCATTTGTCAGAAATGGTATAGAGTCTTCTGCTTGGGAGGGGGGTTGAACTAGATGACCTACAAGGTCCCTTCCAACTCTGTTAATCTGTTAATCAGTTGCTTCTTTTCCCCAGATTAGGACTTTATCCATCAAACCTTGCAAATAAAAAGGCAAGCTTACTTAGTTGGCTTGACTTAAAATCCTGAAAGGATGCTGCTGAGACCTCAGCACTAAATTCACCTTTCTCCTATATATACAGAATGTGTATAGAAATGTCACATCAACTATCTCAATCTTCAGGAATTCAGTAAAATTGTGAAATGTGCATATACATAAATACAAAGCAAGTGAAAATAGTAACTGAGTGTTCAAGAGATACCAGAGAATACCTTAAAATGTAAACTAATGTAGAAATATTTGCTCAGTTGATCATAGTCCACTTCAGCAGATGGCTGTTGGAAAGTCATTGTAGATATGTTACATATACAAGCAGCTGTTGTGGAGGAAAAGGAAGGATGGGGGAGTAGTGATATGAATTTTCTGTACTTTAGCCAAATAAACTGATGTAAATGTTCACTAGTTCTCCTTTTTAAGGAAATATTTATGTTCTCTGATAGGACATTCCTAACTTCTCATTGTATAGGAGTGAAAAATAGTTCAGCAGTTCTGTCTTTTCTCAAGTGTGATATACAACTATTATGACCTTGTTCCTGTCTAGAAAATAATTAGATACCCAACATATTTAAAAATATTTACCTTTTTAAAAGCTCAGACAGCATTTTCTCACCCTTTGAAAATGTTTTGATAACTCAAGAATGGATGAAATTGCATAAGTATCCTGTGTTGAATCTATCAGCCAATTTATAGAGGTTCTGAATGAGGTAAAATATTAAAATACACACAAAAAATATAAATTGACTATAATGAACGACACTTTAAATTCCTGTAACAAGAGGTTTGTTTTCAATGACAAACATCTTTCCAGATCATTTATTTTTTCTTTAGATTTATATCCCAACTTTCATTCAACGTGGCCTCTATTGTGTTCTCTTCAGCCTCACAGGTTGGCTATAGCTGAGAAATTAATCAGCGTAATGATGTACTATCATTAGCCTTTGAATGAATTCCACAATTAATGGCAAACACTGGTAGGGTTTGAAAAAACATCTAAAAAAAGAACATCATATCAAACTTACAGTTTGATTCGCCAAAGAGTAATGCTATCAATCAAACAGCACAATTATCCAAGACTTTGATCAGTCAGCAGAGAGTATTTTATTTAAGTGGCATAGTTTTCATCATATACATACACGTATCAGTATTTGTAAGATTAATGTGATTTTTCTAAGGGAGAGAGGAGAAAGAGGGAGGGAGGGAGGGAGAATTTATATATGGTAGAAGAGCAAGAAGATAATTCTAAGATAGGGTAGACTTAGATGTTCTATTTTTGTCTTATTTTGATTCTTAAAATGGCATTTTGAGTCATGAAAACTTATTAAGAAAAATAATTATTGGGAGACATTTAAATTACTGCATTGTCAAGAATTTTGAAATTTGAGAGATATGCAAACTTTGTCTCAAAGTTGTATAACAAGTTTACCTAATTGGATATTCCATGTAAAAGATGACTTTATGTCCTAGAATACATAGCCAACCTGGAATGGAAGTCTAATGCAGAGTTGGTGATCACCACTTTTAATTCTTCAGCCAAGACCAACAGTCATCCAGACATACCATCTCCAAATCAAAATAAAATGGGCAGAAGGTAGACTGAATATGGAATATTTGGACAAAATATAAGAGATTTGTTCCCATCACTTGGCCTCAGTTCTTTATGTATAAAATAGAAAGTGACAACATATCAATAAGGTGAACAATCTTACTGATATGTTCCAATATGCCAATTATATGTATTTAGCATATGATGAGAAAAGGACAAAGAGAAATGGACTTATATATATATAATCCATGCCCATGGAAAAGTCCAACAATGTTAATAAAAATGTTAACTAATCTTACATCAAAGATGTCAGTGATGTAATAAGTAAAATAGAAAAATTTATGGCAAATTGATTGGAGATCGATTGTCTCATTTCAACATTGTATTTGGAATTTGCTACCTATGGAAGAGTCCAACACATTGATGTAGATTTCAGATCTCTATCTAATTCACTATTTTTGATGTACCGATTATAGCACAGAGAGCAAGGTTTTTGTAACAGAACACTTAGTGCCTCCAGTAGCAGCAGCAGTAACAGCTCACACTGTTAGATAGAAACCACCTTATTCCATTGTATGCTTGGCAAGAAATAGGATCTTCACTCAACAGTCTTGCTGTGTGTCTGTCTAATACAACAATTTTAGAAGGAACATGAATTAAATAGAAACAGATGGAGAAAACCTAACCATCCCCAAAATGAAAAAATGGCATTTTATAAAGGAAAGCATAAAGTGGGTGAAGAAAATCCTACATTTTGGTGTAGTAGAAACTCAAATGTAGTGGTAAATTCAAATTATGTGATTAAAAATAGAACAGTCATTATAAAAAGGCAAAATATGAAATAATTATTAAATTAATAAATAATAAATTAATTTGATTAATTAATAATTAATTTTTCGGGGGGGGTTTCTCTCCTTTGCCTTCCTTTGTCTTTCTTCTGAAAAAATATTAGTGATTGGACCTCCTTTTTCTGCAGATCCTCCAGCAGAACCAACATGACCTTGAAGTTCTGTAGTTCCAGTAAAAGAAAATATTTGAAGATGCAAAGTCTAGTGAGATAAACATTAAAGAAATTAGAATCACAATGACATACTTCTTTCCTTTTATCATATCCTTAAGAATTGGGGGAGCAAATAGATTAGACTGCTAGGAAGAAAAGCAGAAATTATATTGAAACACCTTCTCACATTCACCCAACTTCAATTGTGTTCTAATGTCAGATGATACATAGACTTCTGTTTCCATACCATCTGCAAAGCAGTTCACAGGAGCTATTGTCTACATTTTTATGTAGAAAAATATGGTATATTCTCATTTGTGACTTAAAAAGAAATGGAGGCCAACGACAGGAGCAAGGACAGGGTGGGGGAATATTGTCAAGATGCAACGAAATCCATCTTCATTTTTTACATGTCTTATGCAATGCACATAAAAATGAGGGGAGGTCAGATTGATTAGTCATCATCATCATCTTCATATTTTGACTTCTCTTACCTTACAGATGGTAAGGTATTTCTCAGCTGCTACTCTAGTCTTGTGGAACATCCCACTCTGGAATTATGACTTGTTCCATCCCTTCTAAGATAAAATTATTTGGAAGACCATTTGGCTGACGAATCTGTTCTGCCTTTAATTGATAAAGTTATTTAAATACTGGTATTATTTTCATCATGATTCATTTTATTCATTTTTTATCATTACCAGTACAATATTAGGATGGTGCAGTGGTTCAGTGGTTAAGATGCTGGGCTTTTTGGCTCGTTAAGACCCAGGTGCCACATAATGTGATGAGCTCCTGTCCTTGCTCCAGATCCTGCCAACCTAGCAGTTCGAAAGCATACAAATATCATACAAAGTAGATAAATAGATGCCACTTTGGTGGGAAGGTAACACCATGCTGGCCACATGACCACAGAAATGTCTTGAACTGTGCTGGCTCAATGGCCTCAAAATGGAGGTGAGCAAGCCCCACTATAGTCAGCAATGACTAGCAAAGTAAAATCCACAGGGATTTCTTTACCTTTTACTAATTCAAGCTATAGATCCTTGTTTAGAAATTTTATTAAATTATTGGTTCTTTTAATTTAGTTACATTTACTGTGGATATTTTCATCAATTATCTATGTTTTTCTGATTATTTTATAAATATGCTGTGTGGTGGTATAAAAATATAATAAATTGATAGCAATAATTAATGTGTCTACTAAATTAGAATCGTGTTAATATGGTAATTGTACTTTTGCATCACAACATAGGTATTTAGAATACTATGTTCTAGTGACTGTTAAGCCAAAATAAATGATCAATTCTCTATTTTGCTTAGACTCTTTGATTTACTGAGTCTTTTTTTTTACTTAGGTGTTAATAAACATTATATTGAAAATAACATCGTGAAGTGTTAAAATGGAATCAGGATGTGCTATAAAATCATTCATACTTCAAAAGTGAGTGTAAAAAAATAAACACATGTACACAAAAAAGAGACAGAGCTTCACTTACACAATTGCAGCCACTGCCTTGATTATTTTTATATATCTGAAGATAGGGTAGTGGAACTACTGCATAGTTGGCTAATATCTCAATCTTGCATGTATTCCATTATTAAACCAAATAAATGAACTGCAAGGAGAGGCAATATCATTACGTCAGAAAGTGTGTATTCTTCCAGATGTTGCTGAACTCAACATCTAGCAAGACCAGCAAGCATATGAAATGCAGAGAAATGCTAAGAGTCTGGAGAAGCCCAGGTTTCCAGCTCTACTTGAAATGGTCACTTAAGTACATTTCTTTATAGCACCATAATTAAATCATTCTTAATTACTTCCCATGATGAATATCTTGTTCCTTCTCTAGTCATAAACATAAATTGCACATAAGCATTCTAAGTCATCTAACAAGTTTATTTTCCCAAGGCTAAGAAGGCATGTTTTTTTTTTCCTTAAATGAATATCCAATATGAGAATGGTAAGGTAAAGGTAAAGGTTTCCCTCGCACATATGTGCTAGTCGTCCCTGACCATAGGGGGTTGTGCTCATCTCTGTTTCAAAGCCGAAGAGTCAGCATTGTCCAAAGACGTCTCCGTGGTCATGTGGCCAGCATGACTCAACGCCAAAGGCGCACGGAATGCTGTTACCTTGCCAACAAAGATGGTCCCTATTTTTCTACTTGCATTTTTTACGTGCTTTCGAACTGCTAGGTTGGCAGAAGCTGGGACAAGTAACAGGAACTCACCTCATTACGCAGGACTAGGGAATTAATGCACTGAACTGCCAACCTTTCAATCGACAAGCTCAGTATCTTAGCCACTGAGCCACCACATCCCTAACGAGAATGATACATTATGAAGGATAGTTCTCCAGAACTGTTCATAAATGCTGCCAGTTTTCTGGTGTATCATCAAAAATCTTGCTGGTCTTAATCCATACCTTGGCTACTCTCCAACTACAATATTATTTCTCTTCAACTGGTCACCTCCACTCCTGGACCACACTAGACACTTTTGCAGTCCCAATTTGTAGCTATTTTTAGTTTAGTTTATTATATCAGATTAGTATTTTAATCATCAGAGTGGCCTGAAAATCCTAATTTCCCCCCAGTTTATTTACCCTATTTGAAAGGTTCGGTTTTGCCTGTCATTGAGAAATATGCTAACATTCTTAGGAGAAAAGAAAAGACACACATAATATTGGCTATTCAACATCCCATTAGTGCCTTCAAATATTCCTTTGCCATGGACACAGTCAATACTGCAGCTAACACATCAGTGAAAGATATAGATAAGCAATAAGAATGATATTAATGCAACATTATACAAGACATTATATTGCTTCCTTCTTTAGCTATCTTGGTTAACTTTAATGTTGATATTTACCATTGTAATATTTCAATGTTTAAGATTGTATTTAAATTTATATTGAATCATTGAAGGAGATGGTATATGCATTTTATATATAATTTTATGATGTTCCAGCAGGCTAGAAAGCAGGCAACCATGAGTTCAAGTCCCAAACTAGCTGGATGACTTTGGGCCAGGGGTGTCAAACTCAAGGCTTGCAGGCCAGATCCAGCCCGTGGGATGCTTAGCTCTGGCCCACAGGGCTGCCCTGGGAACAGTGAAGAACTGGCCTGTGGTGCCAGCAAAAACGGAGCTCGGGAGGGTCGCATGAAGCCCTCCTGAGTTCCATTTTCATTGGTAGAGGGTTGCAGGAGGCCATCCCAGCTGAAAACAGAACTTGCAAGCCTACTTTCACTGGTAGAGCACTCGAGTCGCCATAGGCACCCCTGACACAAGTGATGTCAAACTGGCCATGCCCCCCCTGGCTCCCTGAGGTGAAAGTCAACCCTAATGCGGCCCTCAATGAAATCGAATTTCACACCCCTGTTTCAGGCAGTCACTTTCCCTCAGTCCAACTCACCTCACAGGGTTGTTGTTACGAGGAACATAGAAATAATGTATGTTGGATATGTTTGCAATGTTCAATTGTTTTAAAAATAATAAAAGTGGGATACATATAAATAAATTAATAAAAGAATAATTTTCAATTATGTGAGTATTCTTATCATACAGAAAATGTTATATCAGCTTAAAACCTTTACTTAATAAAAATAATACAGAAATATCTCTTTCTGAATAAAAGTTAGCACACATCAACCCAACCAAGCAAAGCAGTTCTTCAAAATATCTCCAGACATTGAAATTGTACCCTGTTTTTCTTCAGAGAAGTCCCTCACAGAGTAGCAAAGCCTTCTGGGTATTTGCAGCACATGCACATGTGATGCTGTTTTCAAGGTGATGCTATATGTCTTCAAAAGCCAAAGCACTCAAACTAGGTGAATTACTGTATCTACTCAGTGGCTAAGATGCTGACCTTGTCGGTGGAAAGGTTGGCAGTTCAGCAGTTCAATTCCCTAAGCCTGCGTAATGGGGTGAGCTTCCGTTACTTGTCCCAGCTTCTGCCAACCTAGCAGTTCGAAAGCACATTAAAAAATGCAAGTAGAAAAATAGGGACAATCTTTGGTGGGAAAGTAACAGTGTTCCATGCGTCTTTGGCGTTTAGTCATGCTGGCTACATGACCATGGAGATGTCTTCGGACAGCACTGAAGCTTTGAAACGGAGATGAGCACCGCCCCCTAGAGTCAGGGACGACTAGCACATATGTGTGAGAGGTTACCTTTACCTTTACCATCCGTGCATATCTTCTCAATATCTACTGGGCTGATTTTCGTTGGAAAGGCACTTGATACTTATGCAACTGTGGCATGAAGTGTAGAAATTGAGTAAGTGAGATGTTTGCTAACAGGAAGAAACAAGGATGAGCAAAGCCACCTCTACTACATGGATATGTGCAATCTGATGCAACTGCTCAGCTCTCCCCCTTCCCATTGGTCATGTCCATCAATTTCCTGCAGTCTGAATGGATTCTTCCTAAAACACCCACTATAGATATATATGTCTTGTCTTGTCTTGAATATCTTCAGTAATATTTGGGGTTGCAAAATACCCCTTGGCACTGTGTTCTATTGCTTAATTCTTCCTGGAATTTTTTCCCCCTTAAAACAGAAATCTGATAAATCAGTATTCAGGGATATAATCTCAAATGGAAAATCTTCCAATTAGCTTAAATTTGAAGGTTTTGTTTTTCCTTTCTGTGAGACTGTCTGGCTGAAAACTTGAGACACAGACACAAGAGATACTCGCAACAAAATATTACACTATGAACTTATCCCTTCTCTCCGTGTTTCTCCCATAAGCCTTTCAGCATTCTAGAAATGCCCTTATAATTCCTTGAGCATTTATAAAAGTTGTGTTTCCTGCTCTCATGCTCTTCTGCATTTTTTCCTTTGGGCATGATGGCCATGTTCCCACAAGTTAGTAAATCTTAAATCTATATTCTTATCTAGCATATTCACATAACATGCCACATCCAAATGTATTTCCATTTTATCTTGTGTGTTACCTAATTTTTGTCTATTCTTCCCTTTCTCTAATTTCTAAGTTTATTTTTTTAAGGTTTTATTTGATGATGGATATGTTGACTTTGCCAAATTTAGCCAATATTTCTGAAGGGTTTTTTTCCCCCAAGTTTTTCTCTTTACAGGCTGCAATGAAATAAATTTAGATTTGGATTTGATTGTTCTTACTATGTTCTTACATCTTAATATGACGACTAAGATGATGCTGTAGACCTTGTGGTTACTGAAATAGCAGTTGGAGGGTCCTGGGGCAATTGCCCCAAGCTCTATGCTTGGATAATGAACAGGTTCTGGCAACCAACTCCTTGCCCCCAATGGTCTTCTGTATCTTTTCCTTTGTGCAGAATGCTGATGCCTTGGCATCAGAAGCTATCACCATCATAGCTGAAATATTGGAGATCTGGTGGGGCAGTGGTTAGAATCAGTGATGGGACACAACTGGTTCACCCAGGGTCAGGATGGCTGTCATGGAAGGTGTGGTCCATCCCCGTCCTCTAGCTCTGCCGCACATGCAGGATGAGCTTCCCGCAACAGCCAACCTGACCCTGGGCAAACCAGTTGTTAAATTTCCATCCTTTTCCAAAAGGCTGTTTCCAAGAGTGCTTGTCTGCACGTTGGTCTCGCGGCAGTTTCAGCCTTCTGGATGTGGCTCCTTTAAAAGGCGAGGTTTCCGAGGAACAAGGAGAAAGGGTTACCATAGAGATAAGGAGTTGATGCTCCGGAGAGTTCGTTCAGGAAAGTGAAGAATTGAGGGGAAATGGAGGGAGGGATCCCCCACTCCCTGTGGAGCTGCACGCAGGGGGTGTTGGTCCTTCTGTGAGCAAAATTAAGAGGGGCGAGGAATTAAGTTGGCAGCATGATCAAAGCTGAGCCCAACGTAGGGTAGACTGTGGGGTTAACAGTCCAGACACACACACCACTATCAAGGTAGATCCTGGGCACTGCGCTGCACTGCAATGGAGAAACGGACAATAGAGTGGCTGGCACAAGAGAAGGAGGAAGAGCAGAGAGAAGAAAGAGGGAAAGTGGCATTCTTCTTTCCTCACAATAGCTGCTCTGTTTCCCGTTTCTCCATTTTATTTTATTTATTTATTTTATTTATTTATTTTGTCAAACACAACAATATATATAACTATAAGCATGAAAAAACCACACAAACTGAATACAACCAAAAGGAACATTAGGACAGGAATGGTAGGCACGCTTGTGCTCTTATGCACACCCCTTACAGACCTCTTAGGAATGGGATGAGGTCAACAGTAGATAGTTTTTGGTAAAAGTTTTGGGGATTTGGGGATGAGACCACAGAGTCAGGTAGTTTATTCCAAGCATTAACAACTCTGTTACTGAAGTCATATTTTCTGCAATCAAGATTGGAGTGGTTCACATTAAGCTTAAATCTATTGTGTGCTCATGTATTGTTATGGTTGAAGCTGAAGTAGTCTTCGACAGGAAGGACATTGTAAAAGATGATTCTATGAGTTAAACTCAGGTCATGTCGAAGGCGGGGGAGTTCTAAGTTTTCTAAACCCAGGATTTCAAATCTGGTGGCATAAGGTATTTTGTTGTGATCAGAGGAGTGGAGGATCCTTCTTGTAAAATATTGCAGCACAGTGCCCAGGATTCACTTTGATAGCGGGGTGGGAGAGTAATTTAACAACTAGTTTGCTTGAACTGGTACGAACCAGCTGAATCCCACCACTGGTTAGAATGCAATATTGCAGGCAAGCTCTTCCCAGTCTGAAGTTTGATCCTAACAAGGCACATTAGAAATAGCATAAATGAGGATGAATGCAACTTGGCTGCAATGGAAGGAAATGACTAGAGTTCTCCATGATAGACCTATAGCAATTCACTTAAAATTTAAAATAAAATTTAAATGTAAAATGATGGTCCGCTTAATAGCACTGAGCGCTAGCCAACCACCAAAAGCCCTGAGCATCCTTTATATGCCATGCAGATGCACATGCTCCATTGGTCATAAGGCATTTTCCTTCTTCACCAGATCAGCAATGATACAATCTGGCAGCAGATAGGAATTACACTAATGACAGAGAAAATGCAGTAAAAATATCTACAATGGTTTTGTCCACATCCTACAAGCAGAACCCCACATTATCACCTGCACCACTTACCATTTTAATGCTGATGGTAAATGAAGGGTCCTTGGTGCTCTCTGCACTTGTTTGTTTTCTTGCAGATATTTTATTCCTCAAACCAGATACCATCATCAGTTCCAGTGATTAGCATTGATGATTTTACCTTGAGTCTACAACAAAGCAAGCAACTTCAGAGAGCAACAAGGACCCATCCTTCCAGCCCCAAGCTAAAAATATTCTCCTTTATTGGTACTGATGGCAAATGTAGGGGAGTTCCAAAGCAAAGGTGGAAACACACAATTAATCATGAACATGAAAATTATCTGGTTGGACTCAGTTTCTGCATCTGATTGTATGAAATGGGATTCATTGATCCAGAAAGCAGACCTTGCATTTGTGCAAAAATGCTAGGATGAAGATTTTTCACCTTTTGAACAACTAAAGGCAGCATATTAAAGGCAATATTTCCTATTTCCTCCTATATTTCCTTCTATTTTTTTTCACAGTGGCAAACCTGTGAAGTTAAACTGTAGAGAAGAGTGTTTGTATTTTCTTGAAATCCTGCATTTTCTCTTCCAGATCTGCAGTTACATATTCACCTACTCTACTGCTGAAAAAGAGGGAATCGTCTCTTAAAGGGTTCCTGTAACTAACATGGAAGTTAGGAATTTTTCCCCCAAATCAATGTGTCCATTTCTACATACAAATGAGAATGGAAAGGTTATCCTATGAGACAAGTTCATCTGTCGTACAGATAAGCAAACTAATGGTAGTGATTTAAACTGATTCACAAAACCAAAGCCACTGTTGATATATCCTCATCACTGACTAGTGGTTTCTCTGTTATTGATCTTCTATTACAAGCATCTGTTATTGATCTTCTATCAGAAGGCACTCTGCCGCTCCAGCCCTGTCTCTTTGTGCTGACAAGGGATAGAGGGAAAAAGAAAGAGAAGGGGAAGGGAAGGGAAGGGAAGGGAAGGGGAAGGGAAGGGAAGGGAAGGGAAGGGAAGGGAGGCAGGCTGGGTGGGTGGGGCTACATTTGGTGTATAAATTTTCACCCTCTTTTGGGGGAGTGGGAAGGTGCGTCTTATACTCCAAAAAATACAGGTAGTCATCTCCAGAACTTCTCCTTTCAGAGTTCTACATTAAACAAGGTATGAAGAAGAGTAAATTGATTACATGAAGAGCCCACTTGCGATATAGTTGCCAACTCATCCTCTCTTGGTCTGCTTTCCCTTCTCAGCATAAAGATGTCTCTGGAGTGCAAAAAAACTTGCATCTGAATCAGTTTCTTTGTCCATCTTAAAAATCATGGGAGACTCTCTCCAGTGAAATCTTGGCTGTGGACAGAGCATCGGTCATCAGTTAAAGAGCAAGCAAGTAAAGTTCACTATACTAAGCTTGTCCAAAACCCTGGAGATGAGGGGTTGGATTGAAGAGAGAGGCAGCTGACTTTGGACTAGCCCAAAAAAATGTCTAATTTTAGCATTATCTGCTTTCCCATCCTTTGGCTAAGATACCTATCCAACAATTCTGTTTCAGGAAGCATTCATCTTCCTAGTAACTTGCAAGTTCACTCCCTTCACTGACTGCTTTGTTGTTATTTCCAAAAGCACACACAAAAAGAAGATTGCATGTCAGGGCAGTTTTACAGATTACCATCACCCCTGGGTCACAAAAACTCAAGGACATTTTAGTTTTGGAAAGTATCCTACTATTATAACAAAACTACTCCATTTTTACCTAATAAAGCACAAATCTCATTTTCCCTTGATGGCTGAAAATTGTCAATCAGTGTAAGAAAGATCTATTATTTGGGCTCACACAACTGGCTCTGGCTGGTTTATTTTCTTATACTATTGGAATACTAAAAAGTCTCTGATGAGCTCAGGCTATTTCTAAATGAGACCTATAGAGTGAGAGAGCAGATTAACATTTTAGACTGTTCTATTGGCAAGTATCAGCCAACTTACTTAACAAGGAATAAGAGATTTCAGTTGCAAACACTGTCTCTGTTGCTACAGACTAATGGTGTTGACTCTATGTGGACAGGATAAAGCAAAATGATATACCGTATTTTTTGGACTATAAATGCTCCGGATTATAAAACGCACCTAGTTTTTGGGGAGAAAAACAAGAAAAAAAATCTGCCTCTGCCTCTCAGTAATTTGCCTCCGTGCAGCAAACAGCCTGGTCAGCTTCAGCACAGCCTGATTTAGTATGAGCAGCTGATTGGCGGTTGGATCAGCCTCCCAGAATACCACCTATCAGCTGTTCCAGGCTGTGGGGATCGGTGCCACTCATCACTGCTGTCGACGCCCATCACCGTCGCCACCTATTGCTATCTCTGCATGCCCCATTTGTCGTGTCCCACTCCTCCGCTGACGGCCGGGTCGGGGAAGTCCGTATCAGGCGTGCCTCTGCAGCTCTGCCAAAGTCCTAGCAAAGTTCTCAAGGCAGGCAGGAGACCAGGAAGTGACTTCAGCAATATAAGGTAGACTTTGCCTGACTCAGAGAATGCCAGAAAGCAGATCCTTTATATAGGCCATGGGGTGTGGCTCCATGACTCAGCACTTATCCAGGCCTGCCCCTCCCTTCCTTCTGTTGACGCCACCTATCAATTCTCCTGAAGCGAGGGTCACTCCAGGCTCCAGCTGCTGGTAATTGACCTTCCTCAGGCTCACATGCTGTGGGGGAGGGGGAGGGGTCTAATTGCTCTGTTTGCCTGGGCATGGAGCCAGGGCTGGGGGCTGGAAGTACTTCTTCTTCCTCGGCCTGTCTGGGCATGGTGCCAGGGCTGGGGCCTGGAGGCATGCCAGGACATTCCTCAGCGTCCGGAAGGAGATAAGAAGGGCTCGGCTGCAGGGAAAGTGAACGAGACACAACACCATTTTTGGCCTCCATGCATCCCATTTTTAGCCTCTACATGCCACATTTTTGGTCTCCACATGCCACATTTTCAGCCTCCGTACGTCTCTTTTTCAACTCGTTCATCTCCGCCACCTGGAACGGGCTGAAAATGGGGCATGTAGAGGCCAAAAATGGGTTGCACAGAGGCTGAAAATGGGATGTTTAGAGACGGTGATAGGCAGAGGTGGTGGGCAGTGGCAGCAACGATTATCCTCGCAACCTGGAACAGCAGATAGGCAGTATTCAGGGAGGAAAATCCAACCCCCCAATCAGCTGCTCATGCTAAATCAGGCTGTGCTGAAGCTAACCAGGCTGTTTGCTGCAAGAAGGCAAATTGCTGGGAGGCAGAGGCCGAAGAGTGGGGGCCAGTGGGTGACCGGGGATTCGGCAACATTCACTCTATAAGACGCACAGACATTTCCACCCATTTTGGGGAGAGGTTGTCTTAAACACGAAAAAATACAGTAAGTTACAAGGTATTTTCACTTTTCTCTTTCTTAATGACTATTCAGAAACCTTTTCATTCTTTTAAAAAAAATTGATTTATTCTACTGATATATCATTCTGTCCAATTCTCCAGCCATGAGGCCAGCATAAGGGGGCACATTCAATTGATATGGACCATGGAATGTTCCACTTGTGTGATGGCCAAGTAACACAATTCAAATTAGTATGTGTTCAAAATGGGAGCTGGAATAAATCCATGTGAGTGAAGTTCACACCGTTGGGTTCATTTGTTATGTGGTTTGTTTGGTTTTGGTTTAGCATGATAAATGTTTCCAGAAATTATGGTTGTAAGTCATGGTTCATGGCTGTGCTATATAAACTAACACACTAACAGAGAAAGATAAAGAGGGGGAGAGGGAGGGAGGGGGAGGGGAGGGGAGGGGGAGGGGGAAGGAGGGGGAGGAGGGAGGAGGAAAAGGAGGAGGAGGTAGCTTTTTCCACATTCTTCTCTTAATGGATTGTCCTCTGTAGGTACCTGAGGAACAAATTTTCTAAGTCACAGTTCTTCACTTCCACTGTTTTTGAACAGCATTTTCCTCAGGATTAAGTTAGTTCTGTCCTGCTTAACTTTCTGAAAAGCCATTTAAAAACTAGTTATTTCAGAAGGCCTTAGATATGGAATCATGAATGGAAATTCCACTGACAATAACTCAGGTTTCCTCAGGCATAACAGTTCTTGCAAATGTCCTTCTTCGTTTGTTATAGATATATTGTTTTTAACTCTCTTAATGTAGAGAGCCTTTGTTGATAGGAAAAGACCAGTCCTGTATGTAAGGTATGTAAGTTAGTAAGTAAAATACTGTTTTCAGCCAATAGAACTCAGTTTAGATGTGATGCTGAGCTCCACTTTAGAATGTTGCATGGAAGACAATGTGTGGTCCCTTGAACATGAAAATGCCAAGGCTTATACCCAATGATGGAAGAGAACTCTTACTTCCTATCTGTACTTGTAAGTTTCCCAAATGCCCATAACTGGTGGCTACATGGGTTTTGGGCATGATCCAGCAGTTATCCCTTTATGTTCTTAAATTTGTATGATACTTATCATCGTTGCATGCCAAAAACCAATCCAACGAGTTTAGCAGCATTTCAGACCATGGTTGTATGACCGGAAGCCAAGGCTGAATGAAAAATGCAGTTAAAAAGAAAATGGTATATATGAAGGAAGAGGCCCCTAGTTAAGAGTGGAGAAATATTGCTATCAAGCCAAAAAAAAAAATCTGAAAACAATTCCACTTGATGACATTTTCCTGTGTGGAAATTAGTCATCTCCCCTCCCAATAAAATCAAATGCCTAAATATGCAACTAAAATCACGGTTTCCTTATTCCAATAAATCAAGATCAAAGTTAAGCCAGGAAATCAGTCAGTATTTCCAGCTGTATGCTTTCTCTGTATTGTATGTTTGGCTCTATTGTGGTTATTTTTTATCTGATTTGAAAGCTTAACTAAGAAGCTTGTCTATTTAAAAGCAACATTAATATTTAATGGCAAGTGGAAGTCTAAAGAAATCCATTCAAGTTGATGGACTCAGTGGACCTCTGTAGAAGAAACTTCCAGCAATGGATTTTTTAAATAAAAGCTTCCATGATCTGTCTTAAAGTATTTGGTCCACATATTAACATGGATGTTTTAACCTGGTTTACTTGGTTGAACGATAATATTGACCCTGACAGATGACCACACATGAAGTTAAGCTTGCAAGTGATGGTTATTCTTGTATAACTTAGTCATGTACATTACAATTTTCCATTTATTCACTTCTCAAATATCCTGGAATCAAGATTTATGGCTCTACCATACAATGTTTGTTTTATAAATATATTCCATTTTACGTCTTCTAGTTATGCACATCAAGCCTATGTACATAGACCAGAATTCTTAGGAATCTATAACATTGTCCATTTTCACATCAACATAAATTCTTCTTCAAGTTAAGTTCTATCTTGGGAACTTCATGGTGTAGGAAGTTAAAATCCGCCCTCTCCTAGAAAATGAAATATTTTAGGAAATATTAAAAGGGCAGAATATTTCCCCTAAAAGGGAGGCAGAAACTCAGCTCCCCCCCCCCACCTTTGTCAATTGGCCATTAAGGCTTGAACCAGTTCATTCTACATAACAAAAATCTACCTCCTTCAGGCAGAGCCTTTTAATTGCCCATCATTGCACCGCCCAACCAGATTCAACCAAACTTAGTACACAGACAATCTACAAAGCTAGCCATGACCTCTGACAGCAACCAATCAGGATACTCTTCCTGTGCTCCAGGAAGTTCAAAGCCAGAGAGGATATAAAACCCAAGGATTCTCAGCATCTCTTCCCTTTTTTCACCCAAGATCTTCAAGACATGTGATCCTGCTCATCAATAAACCTTCTTTCCATGAATCCAGTGCCTTTTTCCCCACTTGGAACTGAACCCAGGAGGATATTTCTTCAAATAATGGATCAAAAGAGCCATCATTCCACTCTATTGAATATTGAATTCTGAGTAATTCAGCTTAGGAAAGACATTGACAGACTACAACGTCCACCAATATTATTAAAACCCTTGAAGATAAAATTTCTGAAGAATAGTTGCCAGAAAACATGTATGTTTAGCCAGAAAGCAGAATATCTTAGGGAAGACATGATAGTTGTCTTTAAGAAACTGAAAGACTATGTGATAAAATAAGAGGAAGAATTATTCCGAGCTATTGAGAAGGCAGGATGAAGAAACAAAGGATTTAAATGATAAGACTTTGTTTGGACATCAGCTTACAAATTCCTAGCAGCAAAAACTGTTCAATAACAGAACAGGTTGCTTCAACAGATACCAGAGTTTCTTTTGCTGGAGGTGTTTAATGGCTGGATGGCTACCTGTGAAAAGCACATACATTCATGCATACTGTTGGAAGAAATATCCATCTGGTTCCGTTCCAAGTCGGGAGAAATACACTGGAAACATGGAGTCTGATTGGAAAGATAGTTTAATGATGAAGCAGAGCCACCAAGCACATGGTTCTGGTGCAGCTGAACACATGGGGTTGAGAGTGGTGGGGGTTATACCTTCTTTTGGGCTTTGCACTTGAGCTTCCTGTTCCTATTAAAGAACATGTACTCTATTGACTGTTGTCAAGACTCCCATGGGTCCAAGTACAAATCCTAGGAGTTTGTCCTGAGCTAAGTTTGATTGACGTTTCTGAGGGTGATACATTGAAGAGATGTTGAGCAATTTCTATTGTGGCTGTGGGTTAATCCCACTTTTGCTGGATCTAGGGTGAGTGTATTTGCTTATGAATAGGGCTATCTATCTCTTTATCTCTTAAGGCCGGGCTATTTACGGGACCGCCTACTGCTACCGAATACCTCTCACCGACCCGTGCGCTCTCACAGAGAGGGACTCCTCAGGGTGCCGTCGGCGCGACAGTGTCGTCTGGCGACGCCCAGGGGAAGGGCCTTCTCTGTGGGGGCTCCCGCCCTCTGGAACGAACTCCCCCCAGGACTCCGTCAACTTCCGGACCTCCGAACCTTTCGTCGCGAGCTTAAAACTCACTTATTCATCTGCGCAGGACTGGATTAGTTTTTAAATTTATGGGTTTTTTAATGGGTTTTTTATTATTTATCCTAAATTTTTTAATCTCGGCCAATTGAATAAGTTTTTTAATTGTATTTTAATTGTATTTATATTGTAATATTATTGTGTATTTTTATCTGGCTGTGAACCGCCCTGAGTCCTTCGGGAGAAGGGCGGTATAAAAATTTAAATAATAAATAAATAAATAAATAAATAAATAACTGCTGACATCTGCTGAGGGCTTTTAAGAAAGTTGGGTGATGCTTTCCAAGAGCATGTTTCTCCATTTCTCATCCAGGGAAGAATTCTGCCTTTTTAATACTTCTCAAAATGTTTCGTTCTTCTAGGAGAGGGGTGGGTACTAACTTTCTATAATACACATGCATACAAACATGCATGTTTATTCAAATTTAAATTAATGGCCTCTGCTATTCAAGACCACTGGAAGATGTTATTCTCTGATATACGAAGGGCAACTTGTTCTACTTTCTTGGCTCTACCATGATTTCTAAACCCTTTAAAAGTGTTCCAAAAACTTATGAGTTTGTCTTGGTTTTTTTTAATAGAACGAGCATCCTAAAGTAGTCTGAATTAGAGTGGATTGATTTTTTTCACTTTATACTTTTTTGTATTGATTTTGCTTATACATCCCTTGTTAATGTTTTATATTTTATTCATGCTGTTAGGTTGTGTGTGTTTTTTACGAATTGGATCAAAAGGCTAGGGTTTTTTTTTATCAATGCAATTTTGCTTATTTCTTTGGTTAAATTCAACATTACTTTGTTTAGCACTATAAATGCCTAAATGGGATTTCAACACACATATCTCTAGAAGCAAATGGATCAGGTACAAGTTCTTTCCATACAAAGCTGTAATCTTTAGAACAAACAAACTGGAACATTGTCAAAGGACACAAATACCTAGGTTAGTTCAGCAATTCATTGTGTGTTTGCAGTGTACCACCCAATCTATTTGTTACTACCAAAGTGCTAATTACTCCTGCTAATTACATGCAAAACATTCATTATCACCTATCTGTGGAAGAGGACCCCTCAGATTCCTGTGACAAATTAATTACTGTGTTTGCCTTTAGAACATTACTTTTAGACCATCCCAGCTATTATCTCAGAAATAAATTGGCTTAGCAGGAAGTTTTGTCTCTCAAAGCACTTTTTTTTTCTTTTTGCAAACAGAAAAGCAGGTTTACAAATGCCCATATTAAGTTTTCCTCTCTCTGGCATTCCCAGGCAAGTATTTCCTGAAGTTCTCAAGAGTTGCAACAAGACCAATTTTACAAGCTCCTAATCCTCATAAAGAAGCCCATGTATTGCTGAATGGTATCTTGACAAAGGATTAATATTAATATATAGAACAATACAGTCAGCTGGGAGTCGGCCACTCTATAGAGGCCACAGAAATACTCTATTACAGTATTTACAGAATATACAGAAATACTGTATAACACTCATAAATTGTTTTACTACTGTATAAGGTTTGCCCTTAACTCCAAAGCTCACGTATATATACATCAATCTGGTCCAAAATGGCCTTGAGTGATAAAGAAATGGTTCTTGAAATCAGGTAGATTTCTCTTGAACTATTTCTCAGTGTTTAATGGCCATCAAATCTGAATTCCACATTAGTTGGAAATAGATTTAATATAAAACTGTTCTTTCTACAAATACAAATAGTGTGGACTGTTATTGTTCAGTTGCTAAGTCAAGTCTGACTTTTGGTGATCCCATGGACCATAGCAAGCCAGGCCCTTCTTTCCTCCTGCAGTTTGCCCAAATCCATGTTCGTTGCCTTGATGATAACATCTAACCATCTCATCTTCTGCCATCCCCTTCTCATTTTGCTTTCAATTTTTCCCCAACATTAGGGTCTTTTTCAATGAGTTCTTTCTTCTCATTAGGTGGCCAAAATATTCAATCTTCAGCATGGTGAACTGTTTAGTTCACTGAAACTCAAAAGAGTTATTGGAACAATGGAGATAAAATAAGGAGGGCAACCAAAATTATTAGAAGAATTGTGCAGAAAAACTCCCCTAGAAGTAAAAAAAAAAACCTAGTTTGGCACCTTTTTTTTTTTGATAGAAAGTGAATGAGAAAGGCATGCAACCATGATTGGATAGAAAAATAAGATAGTGAGAGAGAATCCAATAATCTGGATGACAAGACCACCACGTCTTCCTATTTCTTTTGACTACCTTCTCTCTCTTTATACCTTCAAGGTAGACTTTTCCACCATGTATAATGAAATCTAATCTTCTTCCCTTGTGCAAAGGGTTTCATTAGTTCCCATATTGCTTCATAGAATCAGGATCATAGAGTTGGAAAAGAACTTTGAGCCTTCAACTTCAGCATCTTCCTCTGGATGAGAATCCTCATCTGATTCCAGAAAAAATCCAATCTTCTTGAAAACCTCCAGTGACAGAACACCCGTAACAAACAAAACAGTCTTAATACCTGTCTGCTTATTAGCCGTTTAATAATTCTCACTGCTTTTAATAGCTCTCACAGACAGGAAATTCCTCTTACTTTCAAGTCTGCATCTTTCTCTGGAAATCTTCCACTTATAGGTTCTTGTCTCACCTTCAAGCGCTTCACACCCTCAGCCCTGTGACATCCCTTCCTGTATTGGAATACTGCTATTATCTCTCACCTATTTTTTAGGTTAAATATACCATGTCCTTTATCTGTTCCTTTCGCCTCCCTATTCCTTGCCATCAGGGGTGGGTTTCAGCAGGTTCTGGCCAGTTCTGGAGAACCGGTAGTGGAAATTTTGGGTAGTTCGGAGAACCAGTAAGTACCACCTCTGACTGACTCTGCCCCCATCTATTCTCTGCCTCCCAAGTCCCAGCTGATTGGGAAGAAATGGGGATTTTGCAATAACCTTCCCCTGGATTGGGGAAGGAATGGAGATTTTTACAGTATCCTTTCCCTGCCACACCCACTAAGCCATACCCACTAAGCCATGCCACATCCACCAAGCCACACCCACAGAGCCAGTAGTAAAAAAAATTGAAACCCACCACTGCTTGCCATGTTTATCATTCTCCTCCCTATTCCTGCCAGCTCCACAGAGTCTCTTTGTATAGTGGCAATAGAACCAGACACAATATTCCAGGTGTGGTTTGAAGTACAGCATGGAATGGTGCTATCACTAATCTTAACACTCTGTTTGATCCAGACTCAAACTTCACTGTCTCTTTGGACAGGTGCCACACACCGCTGTCTCATGCTTAATTTATGAACTACCAGGATCCCCAGAGTCTTCTTGCAAAGTACTACTTCGATGCCAGCTACTGCCTATCTTCTACCTGTGCATCTGGTTTTTCCTGCCTAAATGCAGAACCTTACATTTCTCACCACTGAACAACATTTTGTTAAATAGAACCAAATGTTCAAACCTATCAAGATCATCTTGTCACTTGAGCGTTTTTCCTAGGGTGTTAGCAATCGCCACAGCTTTGTATATATGAGCAACCCTTAGGTTTGTTCATCCAAATCATTTATGAAGATGAAGATATATGAAGAACAGTGCTAGACAGGGGTAGTATTCCCTTGCCTTCAATACCAGTTCACAAATGTGAGTGTGCTTGAATGCGCAGGACCTCTGTGCATGCACAGGACCTGCATACATGTGCAGAAGCTCCTTGCATATGCAGGACCTCTGCACATGTGCAGAGTGTCAAAAATGGGATGCCTGAACCAGATAAAACCAGCTGAATACCACCACTGGTGCTAAGCCAAGGATAGAACTCTTTGGTGCCCATTATTTGCCTCCTCTATATAGACATTAAAGACCATGCATTGGCTACAATTGGCTACAGTTCGGCCGATTGTGCATCCATTTGAAATTAGATGTTCCATCCCTATATTATTCCAGCATACCAAAAAAAGGATACATTTTTTTCAAATCCCTTGTAGAAATCTTATTACATACATGCCCAGCATTCTTTTGGTCACTAATCTAATCATATTGTCAAAGAAAACAATAAAAAAAAATCTGACATGAATTAATTTTGATAATCTGTACAGAATAGAAATAGAAGTAGAAGTAGAAATAGAAATAATAGAAATAGAAATAGATTAAATAGAAATAGAAATAGAAATACTAGCAATAGGTGAAATAGAAATAGAATAGAATATCTATATCTTGGGCTTAAACTATGGGAGTTCTTGATGCTTTCTGAGCTCAACTGTTGGCTTGCAGTTGTTACCCAGCTAGATAACATCCATAGCAGCCAAGAGAGTTTCCAATTGTAAAGCTTCTGAGACTTGCCTTTTCTAGATTACTAGATGACATTCTCCCTCTTCCTCAGTCAGAATAACTAAATGGGGGGTGATTGAATTAGGTCTGAAAGGAACATCTGTATTATGATGGCAAGCATACATTTCAGGGATGAAATCTAAAAATTTTCCCTACCGGTTCTGTGGGTGTGGCTTGGTGGGTGGGTGTGTCCTGTGACTGAGTGGGCATGGCCAACTCAATGTCACTCACAGCCATGCCCACTCAATCACAACCCCCCCCACCTAGCCACGCCCATAGAACCGGGAATTTTTTTTTTAAATTTCTATTCTGCCTTTTCCCTTTTTGCAAGATGCCTGCAGCTGCAGCCTCTCCGCCTGCTTAGCACTCGTTCACCCTTCGCCTTGGGTCAGGGGCCGAGGCCCAGGGATGCACCATTCCCCAAGGCCCCAGAGCTGCCACCTGCCTCAAGCATCCAAAAGTTACCGGAGCCGCTCTCCTTCTTGAATATGCAACTGCCATCGCCACCTTGTTCCATGCGCAATCTGCCCAAGCGCACACCCAACCTGCTAATAAATGAATGAAATAAATTGTGTGCGCTTGCATAGCTGGTGCATGGAAAGCGCTGGCTCCTTCAAGGAGGAGAGCAGCTCTGGTAACTTTCAGACACTTGCCTTTCCTGGCAGCCAGCCACTGGAGGAAGGTAAGTACATGCCATGTGGCAAAGGAAGAACGGGCGGCAGCTCCGGGAAAAGGCCAGAGTCAGGGAATGGTGCATTCCCCAACCCGGTTGAAGCAGGCGGCAAGCAGGTGGTGGCTCCGGGGCCTCGGGGAATGGGCCCCGGCCCCTGACTGAAGGGTGAGCAGGTGGCGAGCGGGTGGTGAGCAGCCTTCCCGGTGTCCTGGTGTCCAGCTTGTGAAGGCTGGACTGCGGGCCATGGACTGGTTTGAGGGCGTGGCCAGCCGGCAATTGCTACCGGTGTGGTGAACCAGACCTAATCTCTGCTATCTACTCACCCGATCTGGTCCGATCTAGTAGCATTTCACCCCTGATACATTTGTGCATCAATAATTTAATGAAAGTACTGGAATTCTCATCCTTGTTTAAACCAAGAGATACATCCCTACTATCAAATCTTAGATAAAGAATGTCACAAAACTATTCTGCTAACAGACAGAAGTTCCACAAAGTCTGCTCTTCAAAGTTTTCACCAATGTAGAAGTCTTGCCAATAGTATATTTTTTATAGGCGGCAGAAGCCTAAGTAGGCTATTTTCTTATTATGCTAGATTAGGTGACTTGAATCATTGTATATTCATGTAGTGTTAGTTTTGAAGAAGACACAAATATTGGGAAGATAAAAACACTTCAGAGGACAGTATAATGCAGGAGGAACTTACCATGGTGAGACAAATGCACAGAAACCAAGAAGATGAATCACAAAAGTAGCAATTGCAATATTCTTGAGTAGCAATAGCACTTAGACCTATATACCGCTTCACAGTGCTTTACAGCCCTCTCTAAGCAGTTTATACTTACAGTTTACAGTTTACAGATTTTACTGACCTAGTAGCATGGAAGCTGAGTCAAGCTTCAGCCAATGGAACTTGAACTGCCAAACTGCTAGCAGCCAGCAGTCAGCAGAAGTAGCCTGCAATACTGCATTCTAACCACTTTGCTATCACAGCTCACGGCACCACAGAGTAGGAACAATTAAAGACATGAGTACAGGTTGGGAAAACCATACCATTCAATGGATCATGTCAAAGAGATCTGAATATAGGTAGTCCTCAGCTTCTAGTGAGTGTTCAAACTGCACTGAAAAAAGTGACTTAATTTTCACACTTATGTAGCATCCCCACTGTCAAATGATCAAAGTTCAGAAGTTTGGCAACTGACTCATATTTATGACAGTAGCAGTGTCCCAGGGTCACGTGATTTGTGACCACCTGACAAGCAAAGTCATGGGAAGTCAGATTCATTTAACAACCATGTTGCTAACTTAACAAGTTCAGTAATCCACTTATTAGCTGTGGAAAAAAGGTCTTAACGTGAGGCAAAACTCATTTAATAAATATCTCGCTTGCCAATAGAAATTTTGGGCACAGTTATGGTCATAAGTTAAGGACTACCTGTACTTAAAAAATGAATGAACAGTATGACGCAACTGTAAAAGAATAATCACAAGGTAGAATGCGAACCAACTGTATAATACAACTACATACAAATACAAATACAACAAGCAACTACAATTCCAGGCTGCAGCAACAGAAGATAATTGCAATCTGGATACTCTCCATTCTGTCGTGATAGATTACACCTGGATTGTTACATTTAGATATGAATACTTCATTTTAGGATAGACAATGACAAACTGGAGTATATCCAGAGAACAGCAAGCAAGATGATAATAAGCCTGAAAGGAACACTTATGAATTTGGAGATGTTGCATATGTTTAGCTTGGACAAAAGAAAACTCAGGAAGTTGTTTTCAGTTATCTAAAAGAACTGACATGTAATGTACAAAACAATAATTGTTCAGAGTTGTTCCAGAAAGCCAATAATAAAAAACTGTTCAACAATACAACAGTCTTTCTCAAGAGGTGGGGGAGCCTGTCCTTTGTTTGATATATTATCACAGCTGAATGGCCATCTATCAGAAATATTGTAACTGTGACCTAGAGCAGTGTTTTTCAAACTTGAATTCTTTAAGATCTGTAGACTTCGATTCCCAGAAGTCCTCATACTACATGCTGATTAGGGGATTCTAAGAGTTGGAGCCTACACATCTTAAAATGGACATGTATGAAAAACAATGACGCACAGCAGTGTTTCTCAATTTTGGTAAATGTTAATATATGTGGGCTATAATTCCCAGAATTTTGCAGCCAGCTATGTGTAACTATGGTGTTTAGCTATAGGTTGAAAAATTCTAGAAGTCCACATGTTTTAAAGTTGCCAAGGTTAAAAAAAAACTGACCTTAAGAGTATTTCCAAAAGTGTCTCCAAATACTTTCATCTGTTTCAATCCTTCAATATATTCATAGAAGGGCCCCTGAACTCCATTAGACAGGAGCTGGCTATGTTATTTTCCTTCATATTCTTATCAATGGGAATTAATTTTAAAGAAAAAAAAATAGTGGAGAAAAAGGACACTTCTACCTTCTGTATTGGTCAGATTATTAGTTCTTCTACTACAACAGAATGCATTGTCCCTTAGCTCTGGATAGTTAATTACTCTCTAAAGACCACTCAATAACTCAGATCACCTTGCTATAATGAAACAATGAAGATAAGCAGTGATATACTGAGTCATATATTTATGCAAAATAAAACAATAACAAGTCCTTAATGTTTATCTGCCCCAAAAGGGTGAAAATACAGAATGTTACTAACTCCCTAATAGTTCTAAATAATAAATCTTATCAAAGATGTTTTCACAGTGAAATATGGGATTGTCCAAAGCTTAACATCCAGGATTAGCATTGTTACTTTTTTTTTTTCATTCCACATTTCAATGTGCTATAGGATTGAGTTTTAAAGGGATTCAACAAAATAAACACATTTAATTAAACAAAATTGGTCTACTTAATTTTGTTTAGAAAAAGCATCAAGTGGCTTCTTGTTCTTTTCAAAATTTTGACATTTTTGTTAATGTCACCTCATCCAATTTAAACATGCACAATCCATTTCCTCTTGACAACAGGAACAAAATTAACCTCTGTTTTGTAAAATGCTGCTTTATTCCATTGCTGTTGTTATTCTGTGTTGCTATTTTGTTTGCTCAGTCCGTATCTATTTAGTAAGACAGGGATTTCCAGTGCACAAAACATACAGGAGGAAAGGGCATTGCGTAATTTATTTTTTTCAGATCATTTTTGATAGAGGAACTGATAAAACAAAAGGTCAAAATATAGCATTAGATACACAATTTCAGCAGTAATAAATCAGTGTTGGTGAGCCTTGTTCATTTTCAGCTTTACGTGGTGTACTGGATCCGGAAATCCAGTAGCTCCACATAATATGGGTGACATCAAAAGTATATTTCTATAATCTAGTCATTGTTTGATTTTGCTAGATCAGATATGGTAGTATTAGATAAAAAAAATTGGAGTGACCTATGGGTTTAAACCCCAAAGATGCAATAGCATTGTTATTTTTTAAGTTCTCCAAATTTTTTTCAGATATAAGGACTCATCTCTGGCCTTGTCATTGGACAAACTGAGGTAGGAGATTCTCCAATCAACAGCACTATAGAATGAGATTCTATGGAGGGAGGGGAGGGGATCTGAATTTTGATAATCCTGTTCTGAGTTAAGACTCACCATTACTTTACAGAGAGAAGGGAAGGGAAGGGGAGAGGAGAGGAGAGAAGGGGAGGGGAGGAAAGGGGAGGGGAGAGAAGAGGAAAGGGGAGGGGAGGGGAGGGGAGGGGAGGGACGGGAAGGGAGGAGAGGGTTAATCCAGGGAATACTGCAGAGTCTTCTTGCTGAAGCAAAGCAGACTTGGGTCTTCTCCCTGTCATTTAATTTGCACCCTTTGCTTAAAACATTTCTAACCTATTTTCCTACCAAAAGCCATCAAAATTATCAGAGACTAACAGCACCAAGCTCCTAAGACCTAGACAAGATCAGTTGAAGATTGACGGAATGAATGAATACATGAGTCTAATTCTGGTATTCTTTTGAAGGCAACGAGCAGTCCTGCTGTGGCACAGTTCCTCCAAAACTGACTTTTCTGTGTTCACCATCATTAGCTAAATATGGTTTCCAAGTCACATACAATCAAGAATCTTGCTTAACTGTATGGGTGTCAAATTTGATTTTATTGAGGGCCGCATATGGGTTGTGTTTGACCTTGGGAGGGCAGGGTGTGTGTAGCCAGGATGGGCGTGGCCAGGGTGGGCGTGGCATGCTCAATGTCAGAGGCGCCTGTGGTGGCGTGAGTGCTCTGCCAGCGAAAATGGGTTCCTGAGCTCTGTTTTTGCTGTGAGGGCTTTCTGGAACCCTCTACAAGCAAAAACGGAGCTCAGGAGGGCCACCTGCAGCCCTCCTGAGCTCCATTTTCACTGGTAGAGGTGCCATGGGCCAGATCTAAGCACCCTGTGGGCCAGATCCAGCCGCCGGGCCTTGAGTTTGACACTCCTTCTTTACGGGAATCCCAACAGCGTAATGCCATCTAATCTCCAGCCTTCTGTTGAGGGCATTCTATGAGTACATTCCACTAAACACAGAGTGTCAAGAGTTGCAGATAAATGGACACAATCTAAAAGCCTGAAAAAAGCTACTGTGCTTTTTCATTCTAATAATTTTATAATTACCAGTAATAATCTCACATCAATTTTGGTATATGTTACGACCAGCTGGAATTAATTCAGGTATTTTTCTCTCTTCAATCTTTACGACATGTCTCAAAAATTTTGTAAAAGCTCTTTTACATCCAGAAAACTCCCTGGAGTCTTTTTGGATAAATAAGCAGATGACTCAAATGAACACCTACTGTCATGGAAATAGAAGGGATTTAGAAATATCTTAATATTAATTTTTTTGCTTTCATACTGTTAACAGTGAACCTTCAGACTGCAATTAAAATGGAGGAAGCTGAATTGGAAAGAGAAGTGATCATAATTTTCCCATAGCTCTGGGAATCCCCTTTCTCAAAATCTTCAGGATTTATGGAAATGCAAAACCAGATATCAATATGAAAACTTGAATGTGGCCAAATCCAAATCCTAGACATATAACAAGCAGATGACATCAGCTGGCAGTCAGTCAGGGATTAAAAAGAATTTTCCCAGACTTGCTTTAACAGTAGTTCCTTGTAAATTGAGTTAGTGCAGAGTTCAAGCATCCTCAGATTTATGTTCTTCAACGCTCAAATTGTCAGCAAGAACAATGCTGGCTAGAGAATTCCTAGAGTTGGTCTATACATTTGAAGGTTGCGCAGAAGGACCCCTCTGCTTTAAAAGAAGAAATTTAGGGTTACCCAGGAAATATTTGAGCTATTTAACAAATGACGAGCTGTTTTATGGTACTGATTGGAGCCCTGGAGTAGGAGATGGCCAAATCCACCAGGATGATAAGCACAGGGTTACAATTGCAACTCCACTCCTTTTACACAGGCAGGATGTTCAATCACATTTCTGCAGATGTCACCCCGTAAATTTTCACTCCCAAGCTATAGATACCTGTGAACCGGTACATAACTATGTGGGAAGCCATCCTTACAACCTCTGATATATCACATTCCAACAAAGGGAAGAATGAACCATTCCTGCCCAATTCCCTTTGGAAGCACTGGTCAACGGAGATCTCCAGGCATCTCCTCCTTTTTTTAATGGTCTTTTTTGCTTAAAAAAAAACATACATACAATAGCAATAGTAATTAGACTTATATACCATTTCACAGTGCTTTACAGCCCTCTCTAAGCGGCTTATGGAGTCAGCATATTGCTCATATTACTGACCTGGGAAGGAGGGAAGGCTGAGTCAACCTTGAGCTAGTAAGAAACAAGTATGAAACAAAACTCACAGAATATAAAAAAGCAAATACACAGAATTAAGGGGGGGAAATCACTAAGCAACCAAAAATAAGAAATCAACTCCCTCCCAACATAGAGTTATATAAATATTATAGCTCAATTTTTAAACAATAAATTAAATCTCGATCACACAGCATCATGTTGTCCAGCCTTTTTCATTATGTTGACCAAGAGCCAATTCAAAAGCTGAGCATGATACATTTCTTTAAACCAGCCTTTGGCATCTGTCTTCTAGGACTCTTCCAAGAACATATAATCTGTTTTACAACAGTCCAGGCACAATAGATCCAAAGTTTTTCATAAATAGATAAATTTCAAATATTAGGAATATAATTCAACTACAGGCAACTCATACCAAGAATTTATAAAATCATTTTTATTCTATTTCAACAGGTCATTTTTCATTTCTTTTTCTCAATATTGCCCATTACAGTTGTTGCTATGGCATTTTCCACTAGGCAAGGTACAATAATTGGACAATACCACCACATCTTATATAGTTTGTTGTACCAACACGATCAAAGATCTGCCGCTTTTTTTGCATGTGTCATGAGATACCTTAAATAGAAGTGGGGCTTTTGACTGCAGAGTCTCGCAGACATCTTGACTTTTTTGACATAATCACTCACTATACGCTATAGACGCTATAGACGCTATAGAGCACTGCACACCAGAACAACTAGACACAAGAACAGTTTTTTCCCGAAGGCCATCACTCTGCTAAACAAATAATTCCCTCAACACTGTCAAACTATTTACTGAATCTGCACTACTATTAATCGTTTCATAGTTCCCATCACCAATCTCTTTCCACTTATGACTGTATGACTATAACTTGTTGCTGGCAATCCTTATGATTTATATTGATATCTTGACCATCAATTGTGTTGTAAATGTTGTACCTCGATGAACGTATCTTTTCTTTTATGTACACTGAGAGCATTTTTATTTTTTTATTTTTTTTTATTTTGCATTTATATCCCGCCCTTCTCCGAAGACTCAGGGCGGCTTACACTATGTCAAGCAATAGTCTTCATTCTATTTGTATATTTATATACAAAGTCAACTTATTGCCCCCCAACAATCTGGGTCCTCATTTTACCTACCTTATAAAGGATGGAAGGCTGAGTCAACCTTGGGCCTGGTGGGATTAGAACCTGCAGTAATTGCAGGCAACTGTGTTAATAACAGACTGCATTAGCAGTCTGAGCCACAGAGGCCCCCCTGCATATGCACCAAGACAAATTCCTTGTGTGTCCAATCACACTTGGCCAATAAAAAATTCTATTATATACTCAGAGATAAGCGTTGTTTGTCCCAGGCAATTGGACATAATTAAAGAAGAAAATCTATTGATATAGATAGTTCAGCAAGTTTCTGGAATTATGTTTTATGGACCCGTGAGACAAAAGTGGACATTTCCAACATGAATGAGAACATTATATTAGCACTGCATTTTTAAAAAAAAAAAAGTTCATGCTAATTAGGATATGATACAGAACTGTGGAATTATCATGACTCATGACTTTACTAACAGTCATTGATAAAACAATGTATACTTGACTATATCAGAAACTTTTTAAAAAGACATCACACTATCCATTCATAAGCTGCAACTTAAACCAATATGGATCAGGAAGCACAATAATATTAAACACTAAACATGCAGTAACTGTACCACAGAAGGGCTGAAGCAAATTTTGGAATGACCAAATCAGAATTTTGACTGTAACCCAGTTAAATGTCATGGCATGACCTCAAGCATCAGTCCATGTATGCTTATAAAAATACAGTATAAGAGAGCAGAAGCAGCTCTATAAAACGGTGTGGGACAAAATGCCTCAAAATCAAGAAAAAATTGGTCAAAGTCACTTCTTCTAACAGTGATGTCAACAGATTTGCTAAATCTAAAACTTCACATTTTTTTGCAGCAAAAAGCATCAATGTTGGCTCAGCCAATACAACATGACACAGGACATTGTTTGCTTCATTCATGGGTTAGATTTATAATCTTGTCTTTCTTTAAGGAGCTTAAAGTAATGTACACAGCACTTCTTTTTCCCATTTTCTCCACAACCATGTTAAATAAGTTGGACTAACTCCGTATTATGTGTTGTTTGTTTAACTGGAATCTCTTTAGCTATAATAGGATTTAGAAGAAGCTCAGATCCTGTTGTAAATCACAGTACTGTAGAATTGCAAATATTTTTAGTGGAATCACAGGTTTTTATCAGCACTGTAATTCCTGACCCTCAGATTACTGAAGTGACTGAAAGGACCCACCATATTCCAAATTTCTCCAACATTATATTTTTAAAAAAAAAAGAATTTCTTAAAGAAACAAATTTTATTTTATCAAACTGAATGCAAACTGGTAGGAAATAAGACCAGAACATTTGAGCATTTCATGATCATTTGATTAATTTATGATTTTGCTTCATATATTTCTCAGAGAATGAATGGAAACTTCACCCATTGAAAGCAACCTATAGTAAAGCAGTAACACCTTGCCTTTTTAAATGTAAGGTCACTTCATAAAGCTGGGCATACCTTACAAAAAAAATGCACATAAGAGCTACTGGTTGCCATGAGAGCTGCCCTTTTTTAAGAAAAAAGAGGGAGGAAACCCTTATGATTATTTGCATACATTTACATATGTTAAAAAAGCACAGCCATTCAAAAGAAACAAGACTGCATTTTCCAAAGCAAACTCCCAGCCTATGATTGAGTGACAGCTCAACACAAAGCCAATAGAAAAACTATATCGGGTTTCTTCCATTCATTTTACACTTTCCCAATGACAGCAAGGTCAGCCAAAAGAGATGTGCTAGGTCATCCCTTTTGCCAAGATTATTTCACTGTGGTTTTATTTGAGTATTTCAGAGCAACTATTTCAAAAGAGGCACAGAATATTTTTTTTAAAAAAAAATAGGAACCACAGTTTAGTTGAACCCAAAAAGCATAATTCTTAGATTTGGGAAGTTCCACCTAAACATAATGCTTAGATTAACAAAGTTCCACCTCTCCCTTGTTCCAAATAGGAGACCCAACCAGGGGCTCCTTGCATGAGATGTACATATTTCTCCTCAACAATCTTGTAAGAAAGCATATCAGCAGGGCATTTCTTGCAGCAATGACAATAGTAACCCTTCCTTTCAGTCTAACAGGTCCTAAGCTTTCTCCTTTGTCTGCTGATTGTCTGCTGATTAACTGCTCTATTCAAAAAAGCGGCTACTAATTGCATGCTCTTTAGCGGTTCCCTACATTACAGCAAAGTACTGAGACACAATTACAGGACTCTGAAGCCCTAGGCCTGGCTAAAAGCAAAGACTTCAAGAAAAAAAGAAAGAAAGAAAAAGAAATCCAGTCTACTGTTCACAGGGTGGGGGGTTGTGGGGAGAGACTGTTTAAAAATGTGTGTATACTGGAAGCTGTTTCATCATTAGGCCTTAGAAAATTGTGAAGAAGGTGGGAGAGGAAAAAAAGGGGAACAATAGGACAGAATGCTTGAGAATTGGTATTCACTAACAAAAATCAAAGTAACAAAATGTCCCCTTAGCAAAGAAGAGGTGAAGAGCGATGGAGCAATCCAGAGTCAAAAGCAGAGATGAAATCAGAAGGAAGGGCAGGTCTTAAAGAGTTCCTTCTAAAGCGTACGCAAAACTGCAAACTTCGTTTTAAAATTATAGAAGTTACAAGATATAAATCACACATTGGATCCATCCTAAGATTTTTCTTGCCTTTTCTTTCTATCCACATCTGCATTATTATAAAATAAAGAAATTTGTTTCCGGGCTGGCTGACCTGTCTATTAGATTTTTTATCCAATCTTTATTATGCGCTTTATGAATACTGCAGACTACTTCTGTTGACTGCCAGCTGCCAGTAGTTCGATTCTGAGTGGCTCAAGGTCGACTCAGCCTTCCATCCTTCCAGGATCCTCTGTAAAATAAGGAAACAGATTGTTGGAAGCAATATGCTAACTCTGTAAACTACTTAGAGAGGTCAAGCACTATGAAGCAGTATATAAGTATAAATGCTATTGCTATTATTACTTTATAAGTAACTAAAGGCAGCAAACATACCTAATATTCCCTCTTCCTCTTCCTCTTTTGTTTGCAACAACAAGCCTGGGAAGTTGAGTTGAGAATGACAGCTGACATAAATAAAACCCCAAAGGTAAAACCCAAATAAGCATCACCTCCAGGTTTTAGCATATTGAGATTAACAAGGGATAAATTTACAGTTTAAAGTTGTCCTAATCTTAGACTATAGGTTCCTTCATTGTTTTAAATCACAGGATTATGTTCTTGCATTGTCACTCGGGCATTAAAAAAAACCCTGGCATGCCATATTTGGCTTATCTATATACTTCTGGGAGAGATGTCAACATGTCCATCAATTAGCACTATGTCATACCTATTTATGTTTAGGTGTAATACAAACTTTTGTCCAAGTTACAAGAATGTGTTAGTTCTTCATTGCTTAACAGAAGTGACAACACAATAAAATATTTTTTACATCAGAATGCTAGTATCCTTGTAATAATTATGCAAGCCATTTTTTTAATTTGGTAGAAGAGGGGCTAAAGTGACAATGAGTTCTATCTCCTTGTGCACAATTTGGAACATACTCCTCATCCAGTATGTGGGATCTAACTTTATTTGGTGGATGTTAAGATGAAAATCAAACCGAACCAAAAAACATACTTTGCCTGCTTAAATTCTGCCCACACTTCCGCTTAGCTTTACTTTCTCCCATTCATGTTTACTTGACCAAAATGCAAAAATATACAAGAACTAACACAAAAGGCAGAGATAATCATTGCATATAAATTCTGTTCAGTGTCTAAGAAACCAGCAGTGATCTTGTATAAAGGTGGACAGCTCTGCCGGTCTTGGCTCAGATTCATGGAAAATTGATATTCTCTTCTGATGCTGTTACTCACAGTGTCCCCTGCTGATCATCACACATCCTTCCCTGCTGAGCATAAATGCTTTCAGAATGTAACACTCTTGGCAGCACGAGACAAAATGAGTTCCCTGCAGAAGATGATTGTGCTTTACTCATCATGCACTCCACTTTCTCAATTGATGGCTGCAGGGAAACCCACCAAGGAGGTCCTAAATACGTTGTGTTAACTTTGCTTCCAGCATGGCCGGAAAACAAGGAAAAGAAGACAAGAACAAGCTTGGCTCTGTAGGGAAAGATGTAGGAAATGTACCTCATGAAGGCAGAGTTGAACCGGAAGTTAGAAGTCCTAGGAATTCATTTCCCCTCTAACTTTGAGGGGCTGCCAAAGAGAGGAAGAGGTCAAGCTATTTTCTAAAGCACCTGAAGGCCAGATAAGGAAAAATGGATGGAAAGTGAACAAGGAGAGATTTAACCTGGAAATAAGGAGAAATTTTCTGACAGTGAGAACAATCAACCAGTGGAACAGCTTTGCCTTTGGGAAAGTTGTGGGAGCTTCATCACTTCAGATTTTCAAGAAGAGATTGGATTTCTATTTGTCAGAAATGGTGTAGGGTCTCCTGCTTGGGCGGGGGATTGGACTAGATGACCTACAAGGTCCTTTCTAACTCTGTTAATCTGTTGTTACTCTCTTTTATCCAATATTCCATTATTACTGAGGCAAAAATAGTTTAACTTTATTTCCCCTTTGAATTTTCTCCTTCTGCAACTCGGCATGCAACTGGCTTCCAGAGATGAGCTAAAAGACAGGGGAAAGAGAGCTTACATCACTTAGCAGAAGGAGGTCACCAAAACTACTGAGACGGACCAAAACATTTCAAAGAAAATAATTGTTGGCATGCAGGAAGCCTTCCTTTCACTCCCTCATGATCTACTTAAAAGAGTCAGTGAAAGAAAAGGAATCCAAGAGACAATAGACAGCTGCTTTCCAACCTAGTTCAAGGAAAGTAGACTGAGACAGTAGATAAGGAAGCAGCCAAGGATCAAGGAGAACCAGTTCAATTTGCCATAAGCTTTGCATGTGACTTTTGGATAGTCACTGTGTCTCAGACCAAACTTCTCAGGTTGTTGATTAAGGTAAAAATCGGAGAAGGCAGTCTTTTGTTTGCCACACATGTTTTGGAGCAATGGTAGGGTACAGACTGGGAGGAGGAGGAAGGCCTGGTATAAAGCAGATAAACAGGTAATCCTTGACCTCTAATCATTCATTGTAACTGTTTGAAGTTACAACAGCACTGAAAAAAGTGGCATGACCATTTTTCACACTGTTGCACCATCCTTATGGTCATGGGATCAAAGTTCAGACACTTGGCAATTGACTCATATTTGTGACAATTGCAGTGTCATGGGATCATATGATCTCATTTTGTGACTTTCTGACAAGCAAAGTCAATGGGGAAGTGAGATTTACTTAACAACCATGTTAATAACTTAACGACTGCAGGGATTCATTTAATTGTGGAAAGAAAGATCGTAAAATGGAGCAAAACTCACTTAACTGTCTCCCTTAGCAACAAAATTTTTTGGCTCAGCTGTGGTTGTAAGTCAAGAACTACCAGCAATGTATTTATTTCCTTACTGTAGAAGTATCTTCCCCAAATCAAAATTAAATGAAACTAAAATAATACGAGCGGCAACACCGAAGCTTCAAAATGGCTTTCGTCAGGTCAGCTTCAGGGTTGACTTGATGTATTTGGGATGTTGAAAACAGTCATCAACCAACTTAAAAGAGTTACTGGAAATGAAAGGTGAAAGGTGAATGTTCAAGGAAAGGTTCTGGAGAGCAAATGAAGTTCAGGTCTATGCTTAGAAGATGTACTCTGCCAAAGTCTATCTGGTCCAGCATTCTTCCGCCTCAGAGGCCAACCAGATGCTTCTCCAAAGCCAGAAATACTATATGAGTCTCTTAATAACATCATCCCACTCTTGTTTCTCAGCAACTGAAAGCAATAAACAAACTGCTTTGGGATACTGGCGATAAAATATAGCCATCACAACCAGCAGGCTTCTCCTCTGTGAATTTATCTAATCTCCTTTTAAAATAATTCAAGCTGGCGGAAGCAAATTCTATATTGTATCTTGGGTGAAAAGGAGGCTTGCTTTGTTTGTTGGATGACCCTACTGCCTCATAGTATTATGAGAACAGAAAAACATCTTCCTGTCTGCTTTCTCTGCACCAAACTCAATTTTTATATACCTTTGTCATGCCCTGCTTTAATCTGTTTTTTTCCTCAGTTAAAAAAAATGTTGAAATATAACAACCTTTGCTTAGAGGAGAGATAATTTAAGCTCTTTGATCATCTGGCTTCTTTTCTGAATCAAAATTTCCAAGACTAGCAATAGGTTTTCCTTCCCAAAACTTGATTGTAACTCATGCAACACATCATCAGTTTATTGCCATTTTTTTCCCGTTTTTAACCTGCTCCAAACTCCCACACACACACATTCATATCATTCAAATTAGAATCGTTTCATAAAGGCCAACTAAGGCAAAGTTGGATTACTGGTTCAGGACATAAACCTGCATTTCATACCAAATTTGGGATATTGTTACGTACCCTATGACTATCATTAAGTGTTGTAAGTGTTGTACCTTGATGAAGGTATCTTTGCTTTTATGTACACTGAAAGCCTATGCACCAAGACAAATTCCTTGTGTGTCCAATCACATTTGGCCAATAAAGAAAATTCATTTATTCATATGTCAATGTTTCTCTGGTAGTTTTCTTCACTTGCTTACATATTTGTTCCATGGATGGTATCAACGATACGGCTACCTCATTTCTGCTGCTAGCTTTCACGCTCATACTAATAAAGCCAGTTATCAGTTTCCCATTCCAGGACTCTGCCCTTGGAAAAAGCTCTTGACAAAAGGGATTTCTTTGAATCCTGCAGCTTTTTTGGGAAGTCAGAAGAGATGTGGGAGGCAATAAATACTTGCAAACTTAGAACTTGGATAAAATATCAGTAAGGGAAGAGCTCTCAGAGCTATCTTAAATTGGAGGCAAAAGACTCCTTAAAAAATCAAGTACACCTAGTGCTTGACTTACAACCACAATTGAGCCCAAAATTTACGCTGTTAAGTGAAACATTTGTTAAGTGAGTTTTGCCCCATTTAATGATTTTTCTTGCCACAGTTGTTAAGTGAATCGTTGCAGTAACTCGGTTGTTAAATGAATCTGGCTTCCCCATTGACTTTGCTTGTCAGAAGGTCACAAAAGGAGATCACATGACCTCGAGAGATTCCAACCATCATAAATATGAACCAGTTGCCAAGTGACTGAATTTTGATCACATGACCTGTCCATGGGGAATGCTACAATTGTTGCAAGTATGAAAAATGGTTTCTTTTTTGTAATTTTAGACAGTCACTAAATGAACTGCTGTAAGTCAAGTACTACCTGTCTCTTACAGTACTAAATTTCCCCAGCTTAGAAAATGAACCAAATGTTTAAATATTCGTAAGTGAGAAAGGAATTCTGAAATGTATAGATTTCCAAAGTTTAGCAATGGTATAAGACACCCTGAAACACCAGTTCCATTTTGCTAAGAAAGTTCACGACAGCATCCCAGTATAAGGAATTTTAGAAAATGCAGCTCCCACCCAAGATATCCAATAATTTTACTGAATATGAGGATCCCCTGAAAACTGCATATCCCAGGTACTCTACTTATTACCATCATTGTTTCTATGTTACAGGAAGAAATAATTGCTATAGTAGCCACCACCAGATTAAGGACTCCTACAGCAAAGGTGAAGGATTCAGAATTATATTTGTAAGAAGGTTAAGGAAAAAATTCAGGGCCTACCCAGTTTCAAACAATATCATCTGAAATATGGTGAGGTTTCAATTTTAGAGCAAAATATTGTGTTGAGTTCTGGATCTCAGGAAAACATGCCTATCCATGGTTACGTATTTTATAATAGGATCAAGAAAGCCCTCATTAATCAGTAAAAAGCTTTGGCCACTTTATTGACTTGCTAAGCCACCCAGCCTCCTAGGAACATTCTCTTGTTTCACAATACCCAAATCCTAAGAGGATAAACACAGCAGTGTCAAAGTATTTCCAAGATTTTAAGACAGCTTTAGTAAGAGAAAACGTGGTGACAGCCAAGTCTCTCTGTTGAGACCTGTGAAAGCAAACTAATAGGTTAGATGATAAGAACCTGATGTCATTTCCCTAAGGCCAAGACAAACAACCCTATTCTGCACTTCTGAGATTGCCAAGCCTGAATTCCAACTCACAAGTGAACACCTCTTTAACTAGAGTTTGTCATCGGCAACCCAGATCTTCCAAAACATATTTATCCAGATGGACAGAAGATAAATTTGTTAGAGTTTGCAGCAATCCAACCAGCACACAAATAAATAATTCGGGAGGATTCATTTATAGAAGAAACTTCTTTATATACAACAGTGGTAGTCAACCTGGTCCCTACCACCCACTAGTGGGCGTTCCACCTTTCATGGTGGGTGGTAGGGGTTTTGTCCGATACCGAAGCACTTTCCTTTTTTTAAAAAAAATTTAAAATATTTTCATAGCATTATTTATAAACATTTTCATTAGGTTTTCATAAAATTCCCCGTGACAATTTAAATTTCTGAAAATATACTATTTGTCTCGCCCGCGCATAAGTTTAGTTCATGTTACGTAAGTGAAACTAAATGGCGCTAGAGTGTGACCACAAACAAAAGAGCCTCATCCCAGAATAGCTCGCTCATCTCCCCCAACAACACCCAGCTGTAACAGACAAGCAGAGCTGGTAGCCGGCACCCCCCCACAAACCCAATCCACAATGCACGAGAGGCATGCACAGACGACGATACACGGCGCATTACTGTGGAACCGGTGGGCGGTTAGAAAATTTTACTACTAACAGAGATACAAAAGTGGGCAGTAGGTATAAAAAGGCTGACTACCCCTGATATACAATAATATAAAATATGATGCATGTATGTAGAAGAAGCCAGAACCAGAACTCAAAATCCAGAAGCACAGAATCGCTAAGCCACGCCAAGGCTCCGAGACACAGCTCACAACAGATCCTGTTTCTTAGTCACTAAACAGTTCCCATTGGCTGACTTGTTGTTATGGCTATCCCAGCTCATAATTTCTTATACGCTGACCAAATTCCCATCAACAAAAAAATGGTATTTATTTTACTCTACAAAATGTGAAAAGTTTGTCACAGGTTCATAACAAATTAAAAATATTGGAATTAAGATGGTAATTTCTGTCCCCACAGTCAAATTGGTTTGCTTAGATAAGAGTTCTTCCACTAAGTTTCCCCTTGCATTTCAAATTACTTCTATTTGCTCTACCAGTTGAAATTCTTGGTCTTGATACTAGGATAATTATGGGAAGCAACTTCCTCTTGACACACAGTATTGGCACATAAGAAACAACTGTGAAGTACCTGCTTCACTTCTCTTTCCTTCACTTCAGCCTCCCTTCCTCTAGCTTCCAATGGTACAAGAACAGATTGTGATGGAAGAAGATTTATTACAAGTGTTGGAAATACCTACGACGGGTTTAGATTCAAAAGAACAAAGGTTGACAAGAGCTGCTGCTAAACGCAAGGAACAAGAGATGAAGGCACAACAACAACTGGCAACTACTACAACGGAAACAGTGGGAGGAGCAAGGCCTAAAGTAAAATGTGATCTGCGGCTGGTGTTCCAAAAGTTTCCTATCTTGGAATGTTAATGGCCTGAACTCACCGTAGAAGAGAAGGAAAGTATTTCATTATTTGAAACAATTTAAAAATGACATTACCTGTTTACAAGAAATACATATTAGATCTTGCTAAATGTTGGAGATGCGATTGTGAAGATGCTACTTATTACCATATATGGTGGACTTGTAAAAAAGTTAAAGCATTTTGGATTAAAGTATGGTGGATCATGCAGAATATTTTGAAGATGAAGATTGACTTTAGTCCGCAGTTCTTTCTACTAGGAATAATTATGGACTACACAGCTATAGAGACTAAATTGATTTTGAACTTAATAACAGTCGCAAGACTTTTGATTGCTCAGTATTGGAAGAAAGAAGAATTACCTACAATCGAAGAATGGACACTCAAAGTATCAAATCTGGCAGAGATGACAAAATCTCCGCTTACTTGAAAGACTATACACTAGAAAAATATATTCTAGAATGGAAAATGTGGATTGATTATATTTAAAATAAGAATCAGATAAAAAACTATGGAATAGCATATGAGTAAATTTAGGAAATATTTTGTATTAGATATATTTTTGAAGGAGAGGGGAATTGAGAGTGTGACTAAGTGTGGTGTGACTAGAGATTATAATTTAGGAATTATTTTGGATTATGATTGTTAGTTTTGATACCCTGCATTTTGTTCTGGGAAGTCGGGATGGGGGGTGGGGGTAAGGGGAGGGAACTGGGGGTTTGGTAGAGATGGAGTGATGGTTAATGTACAGGGATTATTGAAGAAATATAATTAATGTAGGATCGGGTCTGCATAGTTACCATTTTAGAACGGTGAGGAGGGAGAAAAGAGAGAGTAGGAGGTAGGAAAGAGGAGAAGAGGAAGGAAGAGGGATAGTAGAGGGAGAAGGAAGGTATAGGGTGGAGGGAGGAGCGGATGTAGATAAGAGAAGGAGACGAAGGTTTGGAAAGTAAAAGAAGGTAGAAGAGGGAAGAATGTTAAAAAGGGGGGTGGTGACTGGGCAAGCCCGACTAATTGTATACAACTGTACATTGGATGAATTATTTGATATGATTGTAAAAATAAAACTTTTTATGAAAAAAAAAAAAAAGAAACAACTGTGAAGGCGCACATCAGGGGATTTTAGTGCTCATGGACCCACAAAACAATTATTAAAAGTAACTACCACCATGGAGACAGAATATTACACTAGGCGAACACAAGTAAATTGTCTGCTAACTTTGACCAAAGAAGGAATGATTCACACCCAATTTTAAGAGTTTTTTCACCCCCATCATTAAGTAAATGTCACAGATGGTAGGTGAATCTGGCTGTTCCCACTGATTTTGGGAAGCTTGTTGGAAGCTTCTGGGAAAGTTGTAAATGGTGATCATGTGACCCTAGGATGCTGCAACTGTCATAAGCTAGTTGCCAAGCACTCAAGTTCTGATCATAGAACCATGGGGATGCGGCAATGGTTGTAAGCAGTAGTGGGATTCAAGTAATTCAACAACCAGTTCTCTGCCCTAACGATTTCTTCCAACAACCAGTTTGCCAAACTGTTCAGAAAGTTAACAACCGGTTCTCCCGAAGTGGTGCGAACTGGCTGAATCCCACCACTGGTTGTAAGTACAAGGACCATTCATCCATCATTTTGTTCGGCACCATCATTATTTCAAATAGTCATTAAATAAATGCTCGTAAGTCAAGGACTACCAATATTGGAGGTATTTATAGGTAAGTTGTTCAAAGAGTTAATTGTTGTATTTGTTTTTGAATTCCACTAAGGCCAATGGGGCCTTCTCTGAGGACAGCCTTGAGACAGGAGCCAACCTTATAACATTTACTGGCAAAAAATGGATGATCACCCCAAGCTTCAATAGATGGGGAAGGGGCAGAAGGACATCAGAATTTTAAGGTCATCCATACAATTCCTTGAAAATGTGTCTCCTCCCATCTTCAAACCAAAGGGAAATATGTTGTTCTGAAAATTATCAAACCCATAGATCAGAGGTCTTCAAACTTGGCAGCTTTAAGACTTGTGGATTTCAACTCCCAGAATTCTCCAGCCAGCTGGCTGGAGAATTCTGGGAGTTGAAGTCCACAAGTCTTAAAGCTGCCAAGTTTGAAGATTTCTGCCATAGATCTTCTGTTATTGCACTTCCAGAACAAGGTAACCAATGATTGCCCTGACATGAAAATGTTCCTTTTCTAGGTTGTAGGAAATGTATTTGCAAAGATGCATAGCTGACAAATGGCAGCACCAAAGCAGAATTCCAAAAAATGTGATCAAGTTGAGACTTCTGAGACGTGGAAATGCTACCCCACACCAAAGAAACACAGGAGGGATTGAAGGGAGTATTTATAATTCAAGATTGAAGTGTGGGATCCTTGATGCTGTCCGAGCTTGGGTTGTTTGTTTGTTTTCAGACAAAATTAGCACTTAGACATATATCACTTCACGGTGCTTTACAGCCTTCTCTAAGCAACTTATAGAGTCAGCATATTGCCCCAAACAATCTGGGTCTTCATTTTACTTATCTTGGAAGGATGGAAGACTGGTTCAACCTTGAGCCAGTGAGATTCAAATGGCTGAACAATGGTAGTTAGCAGAAGTAGCCTGCAGTACTGCATTTTAATCACTGTGGCACTACGGCTCTTGTTTCCTTGCCAAACTAGGTAATATCAACAGTGCACTGATGATGTTACCTAGTTTGGTAATAGAATGTCTGCAAGAAAACACAACCAAGGGAGCACCAAGGACCCCACAAATACAGGACTATGTGGAAAGAGGACAAGAAAACAGGCATTATGGGAACCTATTTTGCCTGCAGAATCTCATCTGGAAAGAGGGTTGAAGATGATTTGTTGATAGCTGCCCACAGAAAAAGGGAGGGATAAAGAGGACATTGAACAGCAATTCCAGAGCCCCGGTCAATTTCAAGACTCTTGGATAAACTGAAGGAACTGATAGTGTGCAGCAGCAACTCAGGGCATCTGTTTGCTTACTTTTATTTTTTGTTCGCAAATGGAAATCTTGACCATGGGAATATTGTGAAAAGATCTCTCAGGAGGCTGATATTCTCCTGACAAAAACAAAGTTGATTGCCAAGGAAAGTACTCTTCTCTCCAAAGCAAAAACAGTCCTGGAGGTCCCGAGTCCTGCAGCCAGATATGAGGGCCAATTAGAGACCAACAGGTCACCAACACCCTGAGGACTGTGTGAGAGAACGTCTCCTATTTTCTATTGGAAAATGCCTCTTTCCTGCTAGACTACCACGATCCAGTTTGATCCATCCATGGAGCAGGGTAGCTGATGTTTCCTCAAGAAACATCCTGGAGCCAAGGGGAGGCAGAAAGAACTTGGAAGAGAATGACATAACCAAACCTCATGGGCCTGTCTCTGTGAATAAGTATTTCCCCCAGGCTACTGTGAACATTGGGAACACGTGATAGGAATTATAAAAATATTTAAGTCCTTCAAGTTCCCTGAGAACTTGGGTGCAGTTCCTACAATAAAGGGGAATCTTTCTCTTTATTGATCTATTCACTCTGGGAAGGTTACAACACTTCACTCCTGAAAGTCACTGATACGAAATCATATGACACCAACCAAGCAGTAGCTGGCGTCCTACCAAAACCTTAAACGTTAGGGAGGTCATTTAACCAGGGCAGCTTCAGAACATCCAAAAGATGACATGCCAAGCAAGAAGAAAGCTTATTCCCTGTAGTTTTTGGAGGGGCTGCCAAGTTACAGCAAAAGCAGTGTGGTTGTTTCAACAAAATCACAAGGCTGCCTCTCATAGCTGGGCCTCCTCAATGCTTGTGGGAAGAGCACAAACAGGAAAAGCAATGTAGACAAACATTTTTCTGTCTTAAGAACAGATCATCAGTTCACAAAGTGAAAGACATTTAGAGAACAGTTCAGTGGCTGTAGTGAGTCTTCCTGAAAGTTTTAGCTAAACCCAAATGCCTATTAAAAGGCGGAAAAAAGGACTAAAACTTGTGATGTAATTAGTTCCTTTTAGCTATATATTCTATGGACAGCTGAACATAAATCCTTATTAGCTGTCAGCGACAGTTTCCTTCTATAAAATGTGGACACTGTTTAGCACTTGTGCTATTAGCTATTAGTCAAAACGACACTATAGAGCACTGCACACCAGAACAACTAGACGCAAGAACAGTTTTTTCCCAAAGGCCATCACTCTGCTAAACAAATAATTCCCTCAACACTGTCAGACTATTTACTGAATCTGCACTACTATTAATCGTTTCATAGTTCCCATCACTAATCTCTTTCCACTTATGACTCTTTCCACTTATGACTGTATGACTATAACTTGTTGCTGGCAATCCTTATGATTTATATTGATATATTGACCATCAATTGTGTTGTAAATGTTGTACCTTGATGAACGTATCTTTTCTTTTATGTACACTGAGAGCATATGCACCAAGACAATTTCCTTGTGTGTCCAATCACACTTGGCCAATAAAATTCTATTCTATTCTATTCTATTCTATTCTATTCTATTCTATTCTATTCTATTCTATTCTATTCTATTCAACTCAAAAGACTGTTAAAAGTTACAACAGAATTGAAAAAAGTGACTTATGACTGTTTTCACCATTCAATCATAAAAAGCATCCCCAAGGTCATGAAATCCAAATTTGGACACATTGCAATTGGTGTGTATTTATGACGGTTGCAGTATCCCAAGGTCATGTGATCACCTTTTTGTGACCTTCTGACAGGCAAAGTTAATGGGAAAACTAGATTCACCTCGCAAGTGGGTTTATTAATTTGACAACTGCAGCAATTCACTTAAGAACTGTGGCAAGGAAAGTCATAAAATGGAGCAAAACTCACTTAAACAATATCTTACTTAGCAGCATAAATTCTGGGCTCAATTGTGCCCATAGGTTGAGGACTAGCTATATCAGCATTCACAAACTGGGACCTCTTGTCAAAATTAATGGCTCTATTAGTTTCCCACCCAATGTATGGATGTCCCAATTTATTTTCTCTAGTCATATCGCAGTCTTTCAAATATCTATCTATCTATCTATCTATCTATCTATCTATCTATCCCTCTCTCTCTCTCCTATCTCATCTCATCTATCTATATCTATCTATCTTCTACCTATCTATCCCTTTGGTTGTATTCATTTTATGTAGTTATTTCATGCTTATACTTATATATATTGTTGTGTTTGACAAAATAAATAAATAAAATAAAATATCTCTGTCTCTAATCTATTTATCTACCTCTCTCTATCTCTATACACACACACACACACACACAAATATACATGCATATATATACATACACACACACACACACACACACACAATATATATATATATAGGTCTTTGGTTGTTCGGGTTTTCTCCCGTGTAAAATTGGAAGTGTCTTGGTGACGTTTCGAAGTCTCATTCGTCATCTTCAGGCTTCAACCGTGCTTCTGGGAGCAATGTGTGATCGCAGCTGTTTCTTCCTTTTAACTGCTAGTGGGGTTTGAACTGATTGGGTGGGAGCTTGGCTGTGCTCTGATTGGATGGGGTTTTCTGTGCTCTGATTGGATGGGGGTGTGTCCTGTGTTGGTGGGGGCTTGGTTGTGCTCAGTCTAGTCTGTGCTGCAGGGGGATTTGAGCTGGTGAGCTGCATAGCTGTTGTTTGGCTTTGTGGTCGTGCTACATCTTCATAGTGGGTGTCAGTCTGCTGCATTAATGGATTGGAGGGGTTTGAAATGGCTAATGTTGCAGCTGCGGTCTGGCTTCTGGTCCTTGGTCATGCTTCATGATCAGTGTGGGTTTGGGTCTGCTTTCTGGGTGGATGTGCGGTGGTGACATCCTGTGTGGACCTTGTGAGTGTGGGTCTGGTGTCATTCCTCGTGTTAGGGACTCGTTTGTCAGTAAGGGCAGGTTTCCAAATGGCTGGTAGGCGGGAGATGTCATCTCGTTTGTTCATGCTGTGTGGGCGTTTTTCTATCTCAATGGCTTCTCTGATTATTCTGTTGTTAAAGTGTTCAGTTTTGGCGATAGTTCTGGTCTTTTTAAAGTCAATATCATGTCCTGTGACTTTAAAGTGTTGGACCAGGGAAGAAGTTGGTTCCTCTTTTTTGAATGAGTTCTTGTGTTCTTTAATGCGTGCACTTATTCTTCTGTTGGTTTGTCCAATGTATGTGGTGGGGCAGGCGGTGCATGGGATTTCATTCGTCATCTTCAGGCTTCAGCTTCGTGCTTCTGGGAGCAAACACCCGTGAAAACCTCAGAAAACACATATATATACATATATATATATATATATATATATATATATATATATATATATATATATATATATATATATATATATATATATACATACATACATACATACATACATACACACACACATACATACATACATACATAAAAAGGTAAAGGTTCCCCTCTTACATATGTGCTAGTCATTCCCAGCTCTAGGAGGTGGTGCTCATCTCTGTTTCAAAGCCGAAGAACCAGCGCTGTCTGAAGACATCTCTGTAGTTATGTGGCCGGCATGACTCAATGCCAAAGGCACACGGAACGCTGTTACCTTCCCACCGAAGGTGTTCCCTATTTTTCTACTTGCATTTTTTTATGTGCTTTCAAACTGCTAGGGACAAGTAACGGGAACTCACCCTGCTGCGGGGTGGGATTTGAACCACTGAACTGCCGACCTTTAGATCAACAAGCTCAGTGTCTTAGCCACTGAACCACTATATCATATACACACACACACACACACACACACACACAATATATATATATATAGGTCTTTGGTTGTTCGGGTTTTCTCCGTGTAAAATTGGAAGTGTCTTGGTGACGTTTAGTCTCATTCGTCATCTTCAGGCTTCAACCGTGCTTCTGGGAGCAATGTGTGATCGCAGCTGTTTCTTCCTTTTAACTGCTAGTGGGGTTTGAACTGATTGGGTGGGAGCTTGGCTGTGCTCTGATTGGATGGGGTTTTCTGTGCTCTGATTGGATGGGGGTGTGTCCTGTGTTGGTGGGGGCTTGGTTGTGCTCAGTCTAGTCTGTGCTGCAGGGGGATTTGAGCTGGTGAGCTGCATAGCTGTTGTTTGGCTTTGTGGTCGTGCTACATCTTCATAGTGGGTGTCAGTCTGCTGCATTAATGGATTGGAGGGGTTTGAAATGGCTAATGTTGCACCTGCGGTCTGGCTTCTGGTCCTTGGTCATGCTTCATGATCAGTGTGGGTTTGGGTCTGCTTTCTGGGTGGATGTCGGTGGTGACATCCTTGTGGACCTTGTGAGTGTGGGTCTGGTGTCATTCCTCGTGTTAGGGACTCGTTTGTCAATAAGGGCAGGTTTCAAATGGCTGGTAGGCGGAGATGTCATCTCGTTTGTTCATGCTGTGTGGGCTTTTTTCTATCTGAATGGCTTCTCTGATTATTCTGTTGTTAAAGTGTTCAGTTTTGGCGATAGTTCTGGTCTTTTTAAAGTCAATATCGTGTCCTGTGACTTTAAAGTGTTGGACCAGGGAAGAAGTTGGTTCCTCTTTTTGAATGAGTTCTTGTGTTCTTTAATCGTGCACTTATTCTTCTGTTGGTTTGTCCAATGTATGTGGTGGGGCAGGCGGTGCATGGGATTTCATTCGTCATCTTCAGGCTTCAACCGTGCTTCTGGGAGCAAACACCGTGAAAACCTCAGAAAACATATATATATATATATATATATATATATATATATATATATATATATATATATATATATATATATATATATATATATATATATATACATACATACATACATACATACATACATAAATACATACATACATACATACATAAAAAGGTAAAGGTTCCCCTCTTACATATGTGCTAGTCATTCCCAGCTCTAGGAGGTGGTGCTCATCTCTGTTTCAAAGCCGAAGAACCAGCGCTGTCTGAAGACATCTCTGTAGTTATGTGGCCGGCATGACTCAACGCCAAAGGCACACGGAACGCTGTTACCTTCCCACCGAAGGTGGTCCCTATTTTTCTACTTGCATTTTTTTATGTGCTTTCAAACTGCTAGGGACAAGTAACGGGAACTCACCCTGCTGCGGGGTGGGATTTGAACCACTGAACTGCCGACCTTTAGATCAACAAGCTCAGTGTCTTAGCCACTGAACCACTATATCATATACACACACACACACACACACACACACACTCATACATATGTCTGCATTTACATTGTTTATACATTGCTCTACTTGAACACAATTCTGAAGCTCACCTCCAGTATCTTATGGCAGAAGGAATGGTCTCTCACCAGGATGCCCTACTGATTTCTGAGGCAAGAATATCAAGCAAGATCATTCGCAAAGGGCCAGCAACATAGGAAATAATCGAGCCTTAAGCCTCCAACAATTAAACTTGGCACATTATTTTTCTTAATATTACATTATTTTACCTCTATGCCAGCCTGTCAGAACTTTCTGTCAGCTGCTCCCACAGGTTTTCCAAATCTGTTAGACCAAAGATAGTGAATCTTTTGAGTTCAGCATGTCAAAAATTCAGAAAAATATATAAAATAATGCTTTATATATTCATTTATTTAAAAATTACAGTCCAGTTACGTGTAGAGCTATGTATTATATAAACCAGAGGTCTTCAATAGTTGGCTGGAGAATTCTTAGAGTTGAAGTCCACAAGTCTTAAAGCTGCCAAGTTTAGGGACCCCTGATATAAACAAACATCAAATAATTACAAAAATGAAATATAAATAAAACAAACTCATTTTCAGAGGATCCAGAGAATGGCTGACAGCATACCCCAAGGTTCTCACTTGGCCTCTGCAGCCTCCAAAATTGTGCAGGAATTTGCAGGAATTTGGGAAGCACCCTCAAGAATGGTTTTGTTAGTTGGCTGGTATGTCACCCCCAGATGTCATTGTGTGCCACCTTTAACCCGCATGTGATAGGTTTATCATTGCTATAATAGGTTCTTTAAAGCTGACCTTTCTATCTAATCAACTGGCCTAGGCTGTCCTGATTTTTGGCACTCATCCTTTCCTGGTGCTGAGTACTTCATCTCTACTGCTCTTTCAGACCAACTACTAGCCCAGGGGTGTCAAACCCGAGTCGTTTGGTGGCATCATGTGACATGTCGCATCTTTTTTTCCCTTTGCTAAACCAGGCGTGGTTGTGGCCAGCGCATGATACATTTGGCCCGCGAGCCACGAGTTTGACAGCCCTGTACTAGCCTGTTGGAATAAGATCCTGGTGGCACCACCAAAGCAGGGGTGAAATACAGCAGGTTCTGGAGAACCGGTAGCAGAAAATATGAGCAGTTCGGAGAACTGGTAGTAGAAATTTTGAGTAGTTCTGAGAACTGGCAAATACCACCTCTGGCTTGCCCCAGAGTCGGGTGGGAATGGAGATTTTGCAATATCCTTCCCCTGGAGTGGGGAGGAAATGGGGATTTTTCAGTATCCTTCCCCTGCCATGCCCACCAAGCCACGCCCACAGAATCAGTAGTAAAATTTGGGATTTCACCCCTGCCCCAAAGCAAGCCTATTTGGAACCTGACTGATGGTAAGGCATGACTTAAGGCAGTCAGTCTCTTTATACAGCCCAATGATCTGTCCATTTGAAGAAATGCTTATGTGAGTTTAGTCTAAAGATTCAAAAATAAAGCAGGCTGTCAGTATAATGGGCCTCTGTGGCTCAGGCTGCTAATGCAGTCTGTTATTAACAGCAGCTGCCTGCAATTACTGCAGGTTCTAGTCCCACCAGGCCCAAGGTTGACTCAGCCTTCCATCCTTTATAAGGTAGGTAAAATGAGGACCCAAATTGTTGGGGGCAATAAGTTCACTTTGTATATAAATATACAAATAGAATGAAGACTATTGCTAACATAGTGTAAGCCGCCCTGAGTCTTTGGAGAAGGGCGGGATATAAATGTAAATTAAATAAATAAATAAATAAATAAATAAATAAAGATGGAATGGAACACAATAATAGAGTTGGAAGCAGAGGTGGGTTTCAGCAGGTTCTGACCAGTTCTGGAGAACCGGTAGCAGAAATTTTGAGTAGTTTGGAGAACCGGTAAATACTACCTCTGACTGGCCCCACCCCCATCTATTCTGTGCCCCCCCGAGTCCCAGCTGATTGGGAGGAAATGGGGATTCTGTAGTAACCTTCCCTGGATTGCGGTGGAAATGGAGATTTTACAGTATCCTTACCCTGCCACGCCCACCAAGCCACGCCCACAGAACCGGTAGTAAAAAAATCCCACCACTGGTTGGAAGGGACCATGGAGGTCTTCTACTCCAACCTCTGCTCAAGCAGGAGATCCAATGCCATTCCAGACAAGTGGCTGTCCAATCTCTTCTTAAAAGCCTCCAGTGACGGAGCACCCACAACTTCTGAAGGCAAGCCATTCCAGTGGTTAATTGTTCTCATTGTTAGGAAATGTCTCCTTAGTTCTAGGTTGCTTCTCTTCTTGATTAGTTACCATCAGTGGTGGGATTCAGCCAGTTCGCACCACTTTGGGAGAACCGGTTGTTAACTTTCTGAGCACTTTGGAAAACTGGTTGTTGGAAGAAATCATTAGAGCAGAGAACCGGTTGTTCAATTACTTGAATCCCACCACTGGTTACCATCCATTGTTTCTTGCCTTCTGGTGCTTTGGGAAATAGGTTGTTCCCCTCCTCTGAAATATTGGAACATGTAGATTAAATGAAATACTTGGATTGCTATTTCTCATTAAATTATCCATTTTTTCCTAATGTTTTTGTTCTCCAGAAGAATCTAGCTACTACAGTTGCTATATAAGGTTGCATCTCCTTTTCCTCTTCTATAACCTTTCTTAATTTCTTTATTTTCTTTTATTTCCACAATGCACTGAACCATGCATTGAAACAATGTATCACCAACATCTTAAAATTAATATTAACCATAAACATATTAAAAACACTGCCTGAACTCTCTCTCGGTATCCCTACTATAACAGTGGCCTAACATATTGGTTCATTTTAAAGATTATCTAAAAAATTTTCCCTAACAATTAAAACTCATTAGTAGTACATCAGTCCAAGCTGTTCTTTACTCCCTTGCTTGTTTTTCTATCTCTGCTCTATCTGGGCTGGTTTGGCTGCTAGAATTATGGTCAGTCCTGGGATTTTTCTTGAGGTCATTTTAAAACCTGCTGTTAATGGTAATGAATGCATTCTATTCCAGCTGATTCTTATAATGTCTTAGAAATGCAAAGGAGAGAGAGAGAGAGAGAGAGAAAGAGAAAGAGGGCACAAACTCCATTACTAGTTTCCTTGCCAAGCAAAAAATAAAAAATAAATGCTGCTAGATGGCATGGAGTGACAGGGGAATGAAGTGAGTTAACGCAGAACTGTCGATCAGGTTTTAATTGAGTCTGATCTCAGACACATGCAACTGCACCAAGAGGAATTTAAGGGTACGTTGGTGTTAGTGGTCCCCCTTCTGGAGCTGCTGCTATGGAAGAATCCAACTTTTGCAGGAACTCAGAGTAGCTTAAATTACTGCTGGAGAAATCAAGTTTACCTCTCTCTCCCTAGGGATACTTGAAAGGGCCCCCCTGGGTTGCTGTGGACTTCAGATTAACTCGTTGTAACCTCTTGGGGAAAAATAATTGGCTAGAATTGGCACTATTTTTTTCAAAGCCCAGGGCTCTTTCGTAGACCTAATTCTCAATTTAAGGGAAAGTAAGGTGGTTGCTACTTTTTCCTCAGAGTTCAGAGGAGAAACACAGCAGTTTAATCACACTGGAGCAGAAGCCTGAGCCTTCCAGAAATTGGTACTTGAACGGTGGGGCAAGAGGAGTAATGGCTCCTGCCAGCAATACCTCAATGTAGCAAACTCCACTGAGTGTACCAGGAGAGGTGCTAACATATTCATAGATGATTGGAAAGAATTCAGCTGCTTGGATACACAAGTAGCTGTTGTTCATATTCACACACATTTCCCACTGTAAACCCATTCTCTACAAAATGCTAGTCTCCCTTATATGACTTGGGAGTGGGGGTGGGGTCCTTCTCCCCAAAGCTATGTTCACACAACTGAAAGAATAATCTTGCATGTGATATGAACCCAATCCATACTGTTAGTTTAGGATTTGGTGGGTCATGCTACTTAGTTAAGTATTCAATGAACTAGGAAAAAGTGTGATAGCACAACCATTACAAAGCAATGCTACTTCTTTTTTATTATTTATATTTATTCAGATTTTTTTTCACAGAATAAAAGAGGGAGGGAGGGAGGGAGGGAGGGAGGGAGGGAGGAAGGAAGGAAACTTCTGGTTGTCTTTTCAACAGACAATTACAATCATATTATTCCTCTTCTTAGATATAATGTAAATCCTTTCAGCCCTCAATTAATCCATGTCTTTTCTAATCTTTAAATCCATAAATCATCATGTCATTTCCATTTTTTTCAACTACACATCTATATAAGATTTCCAGTCTTTCAGGAAAGTTTTTGTTTTTTCACTGACCAAACAGGTCAGTTTTGCCATTCCATCTTCTGTCCATTCCTTCACTGTGGGAATTGCAGCATTCTTCCATCATTCTGCATACAGTAATCTTGCTGGAATTATCATATACACAATCAATAAATATTTTCTAATTCATTGCCGCAAGTCCCAATAAAAAGAATTCTGGTTTCAGAACAATGCTACTCCTGAGTGGAATTTGTACACTAGCCGTCAGAATTCCAGCCAGATGTTTTATTTTTACTTAATGATTATTATATTTCTTTTTGAGATTCTTCTCAAAACAGCCTTCAAAGAAATATAAACAATTGCAAACAGCAATGCAATAAATATTTTGAAAACAAAGAAATGCCCAGAATTCTTCCCACAGAACAGGTGGTAAACAAAGAAGAGTCTACTCCTATAGCTCTGCTCTCAACACTGTCAAATGATTTACTAAATCTGCACTACTATTAATCTTCTCATCGTTCCCATCACCAATCTCTTTCCACTTATGACTGTATGACTGTAACTTTGTTGCTGGCAATCCTTATGATTTATATTGATATATTGACCATCAATTGTGTTGTAAATGTTGTACCTTGATGAACGTCTCTTTTCTTTTATGTACACTGAGAGCATATGCACCAAGACAAATTCCTTGTGTGTCCAATCACACTTGGCCAATAAAAAATTCTATTCTATTCTATTCTATTCTATTCTATTCTATTCTATTCTATTCTATTCTATTCTATGGCTTTATGCTCTTTCTAACATTGCCTCTCCTGATCTCAGTCAATGACCACAGACAATTCAAGAGTGGAACAAACTAACCATGACATCAACTCCTAGAGATCTTCCAATACAGGTAGCCCTATATTTACAACTGCAATTGAATCCAAAATTTCTGTTGCTGTGTGTTGCCCCATTGTACGATCTTTCTTGCCACAATTGTTAAGTGAATCACAGCAGTTGCAAAGTTACAGTTGTTAAGTGAATCTGGTTTTCGCACTGACTTTGCTTATTGGATGGGTTGCACAAGGTGACCACATGACCTTGGGACACTGCAACTGTCATAAATATGAGTCAGTTGCCAAGTATTTGAATTTAGATCATGTAATCATGAAGATGCTACAATGGTTGTAAATGTGAAAAAGAGTCATGGGGGGGGTACTGTTACTAAAAATGAACTGTTGTAAGTCAAAGACTACCTGTACATAAAATATTAGACTCTCTACCTCTCACCAGGCTTAAAACTAGATGAAGATATGGAACCAGTTTGGAATAACATATCACAGTCTTACAATCTAGATGAAAAAAAATGGCAATTAAGATGGGCTCACACTGTGTTGGACCAAACATATCCAACAAATCCACTTCCAGGAATGCAATTGCTTCGAAAAACATGGAGCCACTTGAATAGAATCAGGTTAGGCCATACCAGAACTAAGGCAAAAAGCTTTTCAAGTGAGGAATGGCCAAGAACCCGCAATTCGACTGTGATGTGCCAGAACAAACTATAACACATACAGTTAAGGTGGCCCTCTCAGGAAATTTCAAGGCCCCTGGGAAGATCTAACCCCAGGGGTGTCAAACTCAATTTCATTGAGGGCCACATCAGGGTTGTGTTTGATCTCGGAGGGCCAGGAGGGCTGACCAAGGTGGGCATAGTCAGCTCGATGTCACTCATCAAGGCTTCATTTTTTGTGCTGACAGCCTCCTTCAACCTTCTGCCAGTGAAAATGGAGCTCTGTTTTCGCTAGCAGAAGCACCATGGGCTGGTCACTGTTTCAGAGCAGCTCTGCAAGCCAGGTCTAAGCACCCCACGGGCTGGATTCAGCCTGCGGGCCTTGAGTTTGACACCCCTGATCTAACCACAGAAGGAGTTACATTTGCGGATGCCTTATTTAAACTAAAGGGATGTGGTGGCTCAGCGGCTAAGATGCTGAGCTTGTTGATCGAAAGATCGGCAGTTCTGAGGTTCAAATCCCTAGTGCTGCATAACGGGGTGAGCTTCCGTTACTTGTCCCAGTTTTTGCCAACCTAGCAGTTCGAAAGCACATAAAAAATGCAAGTAGAAAAATAGGGATGACTTTTGGTGGGAAGATAATAGTATTCCATGCGCCTTTGGCATTTAGTCATGCCAGCCCCATGACCATGGAGATGTCTTCAGACAGCGCTGGCTCTTTGGCTTTGAAACAGAGATGAGCACCACCCCCTAGAATCAGGAACGACTAGCACAGGGGTCTCCAATCTTGTCAATTTTAAGACTTGTGGACTTAAACTCCCAGAATTACTTAGCCACCAAAGCAAAGCTGGCTGAGGAATTCTGGGAGTTGAAGTCCACAAGTCTTAAAGTTGACAAGGTTGGAGACTCTTGGACTAGCACATATGTATGAGGGGAACCTTTACCTTTACTATTTAAACTAAATTCGTATATCAGTGATTGCATGACCTCTATAGATGCCATACAGTAAATAAATAAATCAGGCTTCTGGAGTGACTGCATACTACTTTTATCCATTCTTATGACATTGTCCACAGTGGTTCTGTTATAACTCCTCCATCCATAGCTAAATAAATGCTAAATTGGTAAAGGCCAGTTGTGCTTTTTCCCAAATAATCATCATAAAAACTGAAGGCATTGCAGGATAGAGAAATTATTTATTCCCTTGTTTTTATGTTTCTGGCAAACATAAAATCTGAGGTTGCTACTTATCTCTGAGGTTGCTACTTACAATTTAAGGGAAGTTTCATCATAACCTATGGAGGACATTAGTCATCATACTATAAAAAAGATGTTGAGACTCTAGAAAGAGTACAGTGAAGAGCAACCAAGATGATTAGAGGACTGGAGACTAAAACATGTCATGAATGGTTGCAGGACCTGGGGATGACTAGTCTAGTGAAGAGAAGGACCGGGGGAGACATGATAGCAGTGTTCCAATATTTGAGGGTCTGCCACAGAGTGAAGTAGGTCAAGCTGTTTTCTGAAGTACCTGAAGGCCAGACAAGGAATAATGGATGGAAACTGAACAAGGAGAGATTCAACCTGGCAGTGAGAGCAATCAACCAATGGAACAGTTATGCCTTCAGAAGTTGTGGGATCTTCATCATTGGAAGCTTTCAAGAAGAGACTGGACTGGATTTTTGACATCTGTCAAAAATGATGTAGGATCTGCTTGGGTGAGAGGTTGGACTCCTTATAAGGGATGACATATAAGGTCCCTTCCAACTCTGTTAATCTGTATCTGATATACAGAGCAAGTATTAGCTCTAGAGTAACAGACAACAAACTATGGAAAGCAGAAAAAAATGATGTTTCCTTGCAATTTCCATTGTCCAAGGTAACACAACTACTGTTCTTTAATATATATATTTTAATTATACTGCAGCCTACTGCTAGATTATACTGGAACATTGCTATCATGTCTTCCCTGGTCCTTCTCTTCACTAGACTAGTCATCCCCAGTTCCTGCAACCATTCATGGCATGTTTTAATCTCCAGTCCTCTAATCATCTTGGTTGCTCTTCACTGCACTCTTTCTAGAATCTCAACATCTTAACATCATGCCATCAAAGGCTCCTTGCCACCTTTGCCACTCACAGAAATGCTGGTTATGATTAGTTGTCCCAACTCTACCTACCATTTGTTTTGAATAGTCAACCTACTGCATTCCTGAATCCCTGATTCCTGATTCAGGAACTGTACCAATCTTTTCCCTTTTTTTCCATGGGCCATCTCCCTCCCTTATAAAATTGTCCTAAATGAAGTCAAGTGAGGCACTGCATTCAAGCAATTTAACAAATTGGGTGGATGGTGCAGATAGGAGTTAAGGCATCTGCTCAGGTCACATTCCAGAGTAGTTACACTTCCCCAGCTAGGAAGATTTTATTTTAGTCATCCAGCAGCTTGAAGCAAAGTTATACGCTGAAGCAACCTTAGAGGAATAACCGTCTAAGTAAAATAGCATAGTGCTGCACTCTAAGATTAAAAATTATAACTGGGTCTATAGTACAATGAATTAAAAGTATGGAAGTAAGCTAAACCAGCCTTTGGTTCCTATTCATGACGATCATCCAAAGTCATTTAAAAAGGTGAGCAGTCACTGCAATTTAGGATCTTCATATTGATTGGTTCTGATTAAATCTAATTAGTTCGGTCATTATTCAAGTACAGAAAGCCAAGAGGATGCATGATTTGGCCGGTTCGTCGTAGCAATTGTACCTTGCCAAAGACCTAAACTCTTTTTCCTCAATGCATTTATTGGCACAGTTAACCTAATGTCTCATTAAGCAAAGAGAGATCTAAAATTAGCTTGTTAACTTGTTCTAAGGATAATGATTATACTATAATTACCAATTAATCTTTCATATATTTCTTCTGGATTAGGTAAAGATAACTGCACATCTGCTCTTTATGGAGATTTTAATTTACAGCTGCATGTTTCTTGCATGTTCCTTTCCGCACAGTTTACCAATACAGCCAAATGTTGGGATTAAACAGCATATACAGTATGTAAAGCCACGCCACAAAAATTCCATTCTGTAAAATGATGGGATGGAGAAACTCGGCTCATCCCAAACAGTAATTAGATTGCATCATCATGTAAAGGACACAGATGAATTCCAAAATAGTGGTTGGACCAGAACTAAGGACAATACCATTCAAATTGTCATTTAGACTAACAGCTCAGTAGGTTATTCAATATCAATATTTATGCCTCACCTTTGTAGAACTTCATAACCTTTTTTCATAAAGTTATGATTAGGATAAAACTTTGGAGGAACGTGAGTATATTGCATGCAATTCTCTAGGAAAAAATGGGGATATGAAAGTAAAAGCCAACTTTCATGTATATAAACCTACCAATAAGTAGAGATCGCCAGCTGAGGACTTGTTTCTAATATCTTGAATAGAGCCAGCCCTGCTTTATACTTTTAAACATCAATCAAGAGAGACCAACCTTCCTTAAATTGGCATCATCCAGATGTTTTAAAATCATAACTACCCAAACGTTGTGAATCCAGCTTTCAGATGGGCCATGACCACCTGCCTGGAATAGGGTGTTATGTTTACTAAAGTTTTCCATGAATGTTCTTTTGGCATGACACCCAGGACCAAGTTTTTGTTTCCATGGAGGAAATAAGTAATCATGACAGGCTGTTTTTCCTAGCTAAAGACAAAAGATACATTCATTAAAGAGGCCAGTGTTGTAAAGGGCTGGCTGCATTTGCCCAAAACTGCCAATCAGCTGCCTATCAAAGCACCATAATTTACTATCAACACCTGCAATCTACCTGATGCCAATTTGCATTCTCGACATACATAGCAATATCTATTGCAGTGCAATAATTGCACAATTACAACATTCATTTCACCCTGGGGAATAATCCTGCATATGGCTCCTCCTTGGTCAACTCATGGAAACTACAGTACTGTGGAGCTAGTGGATTGGTGCCAGAACTGCTAGTATTGGCAGATACTTGGAGAGATTATCAAAGGAAAGCATTTTTAGTAAAGTGAAGGATATGATTCTGTCCTAAGATCTGTCATTAGTAGGATAGTTATCAGGGAGAAGAAAAACAAACAAGAGAAAACTTATTAACTTATGTAGCGTCATCATTGGAAGGATTCCAACAAATTATCTTTAAGTAGCTAGCCTTCTCAAGGTTTTACCAATGTTGTTGTTCCTCTTGTTCTATCTAGACTAGGGTATCAAACTCACATCGTTATGTTGTTGTCATGTGACGTATCAAGACATTTTCCCCCTTCACTAAACTGGGCATGGGCATGGCCAGCGTGTGATGCATCCGGTCCACGGACCGGGAGTTTGACACTCCTCTTCTAGACCAAAGGTGGAGAACTATGGCCCCTTTATGACTCGTGGACTTCAACTCCCAGAATTCTTGATCCAGCCATGTTGGCTCAGGAATTCTGGGAGTTGAAGTCCACAGGTCATAAGAGTCATTGTTCCTCTCTCCATTCGAGACTACTCTACCTCCACTCCTCTGTGTTGTAATTATCCCAATGTTTTAGACCCACAATAGCAGTGCCTACCCATCCCATCATGAAATATTACTTCCTGCTTTTTCTACCTTTACCAACACACTTTTCTCTGATCACCTGGTACACGTGGAAAAGATGGATAAATAGACAAATCAGGAAAAACATCCACTTGTAATGGGAGCTCACTAGCATCTGAAGCAATGCTAAAGTCAATTCCCTTTGTTTATCACTTTGCTTCCTTCTTCTCTAACTCCTTCTAGCCCAACTATCAATATTTGGACTGCATGCCCTTAAATCAGAGGCCTTGCTTTTTTTGGCTGTACTGATATGTCTATCAATGGCACTACATAAATAATCTGTTGAATGTGCGCCCGCAATTAAACTTTTCTCCCATAACATAACATAACATAACATAACATAACATAACATTTCATTTCATTTATCATGGAGGTATCTATCTATGAGGACCCTGGAATTCAACAGTTCATCCAAAATCTCAACTTTCTCTTTCTCTTCTGTGGTAGCTCCACTTCAAAGGGAACAAGGTTAGAAGTCTATTCTTATCACAGACATGTCAATGTAAACAGCATAAAATTATATTTCCATTAGTTAAAGTGGTGGGAGGAGAGGGCTAGAAGATTGCCTCTTTTCTCTAGAACATATAAATGCTCATAATTAAACTTTTCACCTTTCCAAGTAGCTGGCTGTGTATTCCTACACAGTGGGTGGTTTCCTCTGCAGACATATTGACTTGGAACAATATACAAAGAAGGAATAATTGAATAGAAGTCATCTTCCAATGTAACTGGGCAACATTCACCTTTTCATTGCATGAAAAGACGTTTCAACATTTTACCCCCACTCCTTCCCTTAAATTGGCATCATCCAGATGTTTTAAAATCATAACTACCCAAACGTTGTGAATCCAGCTTTCAGATGGGCCATGACCACCTGCCTGGAATAGGGTGTTATGTTTACTAAAGTTTTCCATGAATGTTCTTTTGGCATGACACCCAGGACCAAGTTTTTGTTTCCATGGAGGAAATAAGTAATCATGACAGGCTGTTTTTCCTAGCTAAAGACAAAAGATACATTCATTAAAGAGGCCAGTGTTGTAAAGGGCTGGCTGCATTTGCCCAAAACTGCCAATCAGCTGCCTATCAAAGCACCATAATTTACTATCAACACCTGCAATCTACCTGATGCCAATTTGCATTCTCGACATACATAGCAATATCTATTGCAGTGCAATAATTGCACAATTACAACATTCATTTCACCCTGGGGAATAATCCTGCATATGGCTCCTCCTTGGTCAACTCATGGAAACTACAGTACTGTGGAGCTAGTGGATTGGTGCCAGAACTGCTAGTATTGGCAGATACTTGGAGAGATTATCAAAGGAAAGCATTTTTAGTAAAGTGAAGGATATGATTCTGTCCTAAGATCTGTCATTAGTAGGATAGTTATCAGGGAGAAGAAAAACAAACAAGAGAAAACTTATTAACTTATGTAGCGTCATCATTGGAAGGATTCCAACAAATTATCTTTAAGTAGCTAGCCTTCTCAAGGTTTTACCAATGTTGTTGTTCCTCTTGTTCTATCTAGACTAGGGTATCAAACTCACATCGTTATGTTGTTGTCATGTGACGTATCAAGACATTTTCCCCCTTCACTAAACTGGGCATGGGCATGGCCAGCGTGTGATGTATCCGGTCCACGGACCGGGAGTTTGACACTCCTCTTCTAGACCAAAGGTGGAGAACTATGGCCCCTTTATGACTCGTGGACTTCAACTCCCAGAATTCTTGATCCAGCCATGTTGGCTCAGGAATTCTGGGAGTTGAAGTCCACAGGTCATAAGAGTCATTGTTCCTCTCTCCATTCGAGACTACTCTACCTCCACTCCTCTGTGTTGTAATTATCCCAATGTTTTAGACTCACAATAGCAGTGCCTACCCATCCCATCATGAAATATTACTTCCTGCTTTTTCTACCTTTACCAACACACTTTTCTCTGATCACCTGGTACACATGGAAAAGATGGATAAATAGACAAATCAGGAAAAACATCCACTTGTAATGGGAGCTCACTAGCATCTGAAGCAATGCTAAAGTCAATTCCCTTTGTTTATCACTTTGCTTCCTTCTTCTCTAACTCCTTCTAGCCCAACTATCAATATTTGGACTGCATGCCCTTAAATCAGAGGCCTTGCTTTTTTTGGCTGTACTGATATGTCTATCAATGGCACTACATAAATAATCTGTTGAATGTGCACCCGCAATTAAACTTTTCTCCCATAACATAACATAACATAACATAACATTTCATTTCATTTATCATGGAGGTATCTATCTATGAGGACCCTGGAATTCAACAGTTCATCCAAAATCTCAACTTTCTCTTTCTCTTCTGTGGTAGCTCCACTTCAAAGGGAACAAGGTTAGAAGTCTATTCTTATCACAGACATGTCAATGTAAACAGCATAAAATTATATTTCCATTAGTTAAAGTGGTGGGAGGAGAGGGCTAGAAGATTGCCTCTTTTCTCTAGAACATATAAATGCTCATAATTAAACTTTTCACCTTTCCAAGTAGCTGGCTGTGTATTCCTACACAGTGGGTGGTTTCCTCTGCAGACATATTGACTTGGAACAATATACAAAGAAGGAATAATTGAATAGAAGTCATCTTCCAATGTAACTGGGCAACATTCACCTTTTCATTGCATGAAAAGACGTTTCAACATTTTACCCCCACTCCTTCCCTTAAAAAAATGCAACAGCCACTCAAAAGTTAACCACCAAATCAAATTAAATACTTCATTTCTATAATTTCTATAATTTTGTACCTGGAAGCCGATCTTACAGATTCAGTGTATTGTTTAGGAGCCACTAATTTTTCATGTTGCAAATAAAACACTTTATTTTGAAGAAATACGTAAAAATAATCTTCTGAATAAATGGGGGCTATTTTCTTTGAGAACCAGTGAACAAAATAAATAATTTTAATTCAAAGACTTCCAGAGGACAGCTTGTCCTCAACTTACAGGAATTCATTTAGTGACCGTTCAAAGTTACAACAACTTTGAAAATAGTGAGTTATAACTGTTTTTCCACACTTACCACCGTTGTAGCATCCCCAAAGTCATGTGATCAAAATTCAGATGCTCAGCAACTGGTTCGTATTTATGACATTTGCAATGTTCCTGGGGTCATGTGATCACCTTTTACAATCTTCTGAAAAGCAAAGTCAATTTGTAAGCCAGATTCACTTAACAACCATGTCACTGAATTAACAACTTTAAAAACATCTCCCTGCAGTCAAATGCAAAAATTGATAACTTTACCAATGGCACTCCAGAGGATGGTAGAGGACAGGAAGGCCTGGAGGAAAGTAGTCCTTGGGATCACAGTGGGTCGGATATGACTTCGCAACGAACAACAACCACCACCCATGGCACAATTGAATGGTAGATTTGGGAACACCTTAATTTCCCTCCAAAGTCAATAAACTCTTCTATTGACTTGAATATTTTTTTAAAGGAAATCTTACATGAGTAGGGTACTCAATAACACATCTGCTGGTTTTGGGAGACGTAAAACTGATAGAAAAAAGAACTGTATGAATCTCTGCCATAAAGTGCATTTAAACTGTACCATAAATCAAGCCCTATTGACACTAGTGCAGTTATTTTTTTCTCAGTAAATAATCAGACAATGAGCCAATTAACCAACCATATTAGGAAGAAACAAGGGTGTGTAGCTTGTTTATCACTTATGCAGTTTGTTTATAATCTTCTCTAGCTTAAGCTGAAAGGATTGTTTCACTTCCAAAATGGGTCAGGTTATAACGTGTTCATAACTGATTAATGTGTATCACCTAGAATCACTTCTGGTGAGATGATCTACAAATTTGATTAATAAAATGAATAATAAATAAACTTGACCCATATTGCAAGAAAGACCAATGCAAAGTTCACAGTGACTGACAATTTGAAAGAAGCAATAATGCAATTCTCTTTCAACCTAGTATTTATCTATGGATTCTGTAGAAAATACGAGTAAGGCTTAAATTTTTATTTTATTTTTTACTTCTTAAGCATTGCCAACATATCTGCAGACTTTTCTCCCCAGTTTTCTTAATTATTAGCCACAACATTTTTTTTCTCCCCATTTTTGGTTGTTATTTTTTTTAATCATCTTCCACAAGGCAGTTATCCTTTTGTAAAGCAAACTTATGGTAAATCTAGCTTGAGGAAGGTTGGGGTCCCCAACCTTTTGGATCTCAGGGACCACTAAATTCATAATTTTAAATCCCACAGGACACTAATATGATCTGCCTAATGACCAGCTGGGTGGGCATGGCTAGGTGGTCATGGGACTGGGTGGCCATGATCAACTCGATGTCACTCACATTGAGGGGTGCCTTGCCGGCCTCTACTCACCCATCCCCTGCCAGCCACTCCTCACCTCCCCATCCGGGTTCCTTAGGGCCCCAAGAGGAAGTAGTTGTTGGAGCTAAGCAGCCACCATGAGAAAGAGTTGGTTGGCAAAACAGCTCAGTTCAAATTGGATCTGACTGAGAAGGAAGCTCAGCAGAAGGCTCACCTCACTGAAGACTCTGAGCATAGACTTTCCAAGCAGAGGAAAGACTTGTGGGAGTGCAAGGCCAGGTCACAGCACCTGGAAGCTCAACGGTCTGAGATGGTCAGTCAATTCCAGGCTGGCTCTTCACCACCAGTTTCCTCCAGCCCAAAGCCCTGCACCAGGAGGCTGAAGCAGACCCTAAATCACAATTTCTTCTCCCCTCTGACCCACACAAAAAGACCCCAAAGGGGAAGACACTGCAGCAACACAAACGTTCATGGCATGTATCCAGCCCAGGGACCTTAGTTTGATGACCCTTAATTTAGTCATATATAAAAAATGCAAATTATTTTGCTGCAGACCACCAAAATGTTCTCACAGACCACCAGTGATCCAGGGACCATCAGTTGGTGACCACTAACTTAGACATCATGACTTTACCCTCCAGTCAGTGTCTGCTACTGAAGAAACCCCTCAGTTTCCTCTGATTGGACCAGCCCTGTGGGTTCATCAGATGCTTTCTGGAAGCCCATCAGGATCCTGTGAAAGTAACCCTTAGAAGAGAAAAAGACAGAAGGAACTCAGGAATTTTTCAAAAGGAAGATATGTTAAAGTCCAGATGTCATTGATGAAGATCCCTTTTTGCACATCAGATAGCTTGATATCTGAAGACCATGGAGGAGAACCTTCGTTCCTAACTACAGGGGAAAATATCTAAACCTACTTAGATACCTAAATCCATAATGCGTAAAGGTACAAAATTTGATTTTTAAATTGGGGCCAGAATCAGAACACAAGGAAAAACTATTTCAAAAAAAATAATCCCAACTTCTCTGTTCTTAGTGTCAATTTACTAGCTTGTTAAAAGAGCCTTCCCAATCTAATGAGAGATCAGTACCATGTAGTTCATAATATTTGACCAAGACCTGATAAACCAATGAAAATTAAACCAGATGTTGGAAAACTAAGACTATCCTTCAATAAAGTTAGATTTACAGAGCAATTTCTATCTAAACAGAATTGAAAGATGGAAAACTATTAGCCCCATCTCCCATCTAATAACTTCACATATTCAAATCGTAGAATAAAATTTGAACTTTATTCTGCATTTTAGCTGACACACCATCAACCAAAACCATGAAACCAAAACTTCTGATTCTTGGAGACTGCTTGACAAATTCCTGCAAGATTCCTCAGAAGTGGAGGAAATTACCATTGCCTCCTTTCTAGGGTTAAGAGAAAGTGACTGGGCGCAGCTGATTTTGTGCATAAGGCGGAGCTAGAATTCATGGTCTCTTGGTTTCTAGCCTGGTGTCTTAACAAAACTGACTCTCTTCATTAAAAACTATACTTATAATTAAAATTTCATCATTCTCAAAGCACTATCTAATTTAAAAATGGGAAGTGGATAGGAAATCTGAAATGACCAACTGGGCCTTTATCTTGGCATTTTTCATATTTAACCCCTTCAGTCCGAAAGAAAAAACAGAGTGTGAAGGTTCAGCTCTTCCTTTTAGCTCTCCCTAATATGGTATTTCCTTTACTTTCAATGCCTGTCAGCCAGTTAACTTTTCTTTTGCAAAAATTATCTGTTATTTGCATAAGCTATCAGCCTCCCTTTGTCCTCCAGGCTGGAAATACAAGAGTCTTCTTTTATTCCATATGATGTCCCACAGTAAGGATTCTATTGTGGTTAACTCCAGGGACCAATTACAGGGCAGAAATTGTCCTTTCCCACCAATTTATGTCTTTTTATTTAACAGTTTGGATACTGTAAGTCTAGCTATAGTCAGGTAACTGTCAGCATTAGGGGTGATTAAATAATAAGCTAGTAATCCAAAAGGGAGACAAAGGACATGTTTTGATATGTTAAAAAAAGTCAAAGAAGAAGAATGTAAGTTACTTGGAAGAAAGATCAAAATCCATACCTATAAAACAGTTAGAAAGATTCCCATTTAAGCAGAACACATAAGACATTAAAACTCAAATATCTTTTCTGATTTACATCTGAATTTATGTAATTTTCAATTTAATTACTGTCAACATACATATGGGAAGTTGTAATATTTGTTTTTATTCTAGGCAATCTCAACATTAGATCCAGAGCAACCTTCTACAATCTGGTGTTCTTCAGATATATTGGTTTTCAGCTCCAAGAATTCCTAGCTACCTGGAATTTATTTGAAGACGAACAAGCTAAAAGGAAGAGCACAATGGCTGGGAAGGGGCTTCTGAGTACTAATACAACTATTATTGTAATATGTGTCCAGCTATAAAACAGATTTAATTCAAGAGTTTACTGCTGTGTAGATTACCTAGAAATTTTCTTCTACACTGCAAATAGAGACTGGATTAAGGGAATGCTTCACAGCATAATTATCTAGCAATAAGATCCTTTAATTTTAATTAATCTAATTCCCCAGTTAAGTGAACAGAAGTTTGGATCTTTAGTCTATATTTTTCTGTCTATAGAACAAGGTCAACAGTCACTCATCAGTTACCACTTTAACTGCTTTAAGCAACCAGGATTATGAATCTGATAGCTATTAAAAGAGAAAATGAACAGCACTCAAAATACGTGCTTGGCTGGATTACATTTCACATGATTTTCTGGCTACATTGAATATAATAAATAGTTTGTTCTGGGCAAACATCTTGACAAGATTTGCTTTCCCAAGAGTGCAAATAGCCAGTTTCCATTAGGACACAACTAGACTGGGCTCTATCTAATCGATCAATAGTTTGATAGAAGGTGGCAATAAACTGGAATACTTTCACCTGCTTTCTTTGCTTATTATTCCTTCTGAGTGGACACCTATAGAGATTCCCAGTCATCCAGGTCATGGTTGTCCCAAAGGTGCTTTGTCAGGAGACAAGAATTCTTCTATTCCCTAGTAGCCTTTCAGAGCTGAAGCAGCTTTTTGGATGAGAAGCGAAAAGTCTTCAAAAGAAAAAACAAGAAAGTCCAGTTGCTTCCTGAAAAAGCACCTTTGGGACTTCTGAGTGAACATTTGCTCTCAAATACCTACAACAGTTTTCTCTGTCTTTACCAATTTCAGGATAGGTATTGCAGTCCCACACATTTGGAGGGCACACATTTAGAGGGCACCAAATTCAAATTAAAGAAGTTCAATGGGACAAAACCAATTTGACCATCAAGTGATTCCATTTGTTTGGTGCATGAATTCACATTAAAGCATCTTTAATAAAGGATTACGCAGGCACATCTAAAAGGAGAGCTCACCCTTGCCAGAAATAATTGGTAACAAGTATAAATCTTCTCTTGCTATTAGAACTTTTTTTCCCCAAACGTTCAACCACAATTTGGTACCTGAAAACCACTATCCCATACTCTTTCTTCCAAATCAGAAATGTTTTTCTGCATGTTATACCTTCAGTCAGCATATTTCAGCCACAGTTATTTTTTTTCAACACTAAAACTCATCTATTTTAATCACTTCTGCTTTTTCTAGTTCTCTATCACCCTGATCATTCTTCTTATCCTTCATTGCAACTGTTTCCTCAAATGCCTCCCAAAATCAGAAGCCTAGGTTAGATAAGACTGCCCTGGAGAAAGTTATAATCATGCCATCCTAAATGTTCCAGAAAACGAAAGCAATGAACTAAAAGACAAGTTTAAAAATATGCCTTTCAGACTTTTCAAAAATTGCTCTGGAATGGCCCTGAAATATTTTCTATTTAGCAATTAATAAGTTAGACTGGCAAAATAGCCTATAATCCTGCCTAGCGGTATTGAGGGCCAAGTGAATAGTATCTTAATTAAATATATATGCAATTAATATGTCATTTATACATGTAGATATCATGAAGTTGGCAGGGGACGTGAGCAAAAATAAGACAGTTGGAAAAATTTAACCCTTTCACCCCCTGCTAGGATGCTAACATAAATCCTTTTCATTTTCCTTTCTTCCTCTTCACAGTTAAGACTCTAGAAGGAAGCTCTAAATCAGGGGTCACCAACCTTTCAGACCTCAGGGACCACTAAATTCATCATTTTAAATCCCGTGGACCACTAATATGATCTGCCTAAAGATTGGCTGGGTGGGCGTGGCTAAGTGGTCATGTGACTGGGTGGGCGTGGCCAACTCATGTCACTCACATCGAGGGGCACCTTGCCAGTCTCTACTCGCTAGTCCTCGCCTGCCCACCGGAGCTCTTTAGGGCCCCAACGGGAAGCAGTTGCCAGAGCTAAGCAGCCACCAGGAGAAAGAGTTGGCAAAAGAACAGGCTGAGTTCAAATTGGATCTGACCAAGAAGGAGACTCAGCAGAAGCACCTCACTGAGGACTACAAGCATAGGCTTTCCAAGCAGAGGGAAGACCTGCAGGAGTGCAAGGCCAGGTACCGGCGCCTGGATGCTCAGTGGGCTGAGATGGTCAGCCAGTTCCAGGCCATGATGCAGTCCCACTGAAACAAGACCCTCCGGCTCCTTGCCACCAGCAGCACTTTTCTCCAGCCTTCGCTCACACCAGAAGGCTGAAGCAGACCCCAAGTTGGAATATCTGTCCCCCTCTAACCCACAAAAAAGACTCCAAAGGGGGAGACTCTGTAGCAACACAAATGTTCATTGCATGTATCCAGCCCAGGGACCTTAGTTTCAGGACCCCTGATTTGGTGCAATATAAAAAATGCAAATAATTTTTCTGCGGATGACCAAAATTTTCTCACGGACCACCAGTGGTCCACAGACCACCAGTTGGTGACCATTGCTCTAAATGACACCAGCTGAAGCCTTGGTCCTAGGTAGGCTTGAAACAACTCCTATTGTTAACATTTAAAACATCTCTCCTCCCACCCTTGCATTTCAATCCTGTTTTCTCATCCATCTCTTCAGCTGCTAGGTTAAAAACCAACTCTCCTACAAACCAACTCACACATCATTTGTCAGTAAGCATGCTTCATTTTACGATTTAAAAAGTTTCCTTTTCTACATCACTTGATCAAAATAGTTCCTGAAGAAGCTTCTTGGATGAGAAGCGAAAGGTCTTCAAAGAAAAAACAGAAAGTTCAGTTGCCTCTTGAAAAAGCACCTTTGGGACATCTTGAAGTGCACTTTTGCATAGCAAAATCATAGATGGAGATGTTGTGTAAAGGATGCTGGGTGGAAGTCTGAGAGATCTGGTCCAACTTTCTACAGAATCAGAGATAGGGAACTATAAGAAAGGAGGTGGAATGGAAAAATGAAAAAAGATTATGTCACCTACTTTCATTGACATGTATTTGAACCAAACTCATCAATATCATAAGGCTTATAAGTAGTTATATTAAACCACTCTGACTTACTGGCTTCCGGTTCTGAGACATATAGCACTGGCCAGCTTTAGAATAGAACAGAATAGAATAGAATTATTTATTGGCCAAGTGTGATTGGATACACAAGGAATTTGTCTTGATGCATATGCTCTCAGTGTACATAAAAAGACAAGATACGTTCATAAAGAATCCTAAGGTACAACATTGAATGATAGTCATAGGGTACAAATAAGCAATTAGGAAACAATCAATATCAATATAAATCATAAGGATACAAGCAACAAAGTTTTCTGAGTTGGCGCAGAAAGAACATTCTTTGTTGTGCTTTTTTGATGATGTTTTTGATGTTAGCTGTCCATTTTAGATCTTGTAATATGGTAGAACCTAGTAATTTGAAGGTCTCTACTGTTGATACTGTATTGTTTAGTATTGTAAGAGGTGGAAGTATGGAAGGGTTTCTCCTAAAGTCTACCATCATTTCTACGGTTTTGAGTGTGTTCAGTTCCAGATTGTTCCAGTCGCACCACAAGGCTAGTTGTTTAACCTCCCGTCTCTATGCAGATTTATCATTGTTTCGAATAAGACCGATCACTGTTGTGTCTGTCATCTATGAACTTCAATAGTTTAACAGATGGATCGTTAGAGATGCAGTCATCGGTATACAGAGAGAATATAGAAAAATTATGAACAACTCACTCCTCAGTGCACTCAAACCTTCCTCATTTATCAGCCGGAAGACTGAAATCCTGGAAGGCCCCACTGGCACTTAACACAACATCTGCTCAACAACTTTAACACTGATTCCCAATGGAAAGCCAAATGGGTTGCTTAACATCCAGGCATAGGAAGATATATAAATGACCACTCAGAAAGGTGCCAGGCTCTGAACTATCATGTCAGCAATGGACAAAACTGAATAAGATTTGCACCTCACATGGAGTCTTCTGGGATTCAATGTATAAATGGGGCACAGTATCTTCCCCTCAGTGTGACTGCAGGGTCCCATGTCAAACCCATTGTGAGGAGCTGTAAGCTGAGGACATATATCGGTCCAGTATCTAATTTTTTTTTCATATAAACGATACCGTGCATCAATGGCTAGAAGGCCTAAACATTGGTATCTGAATATACTGTATAGAAGCAAAGAATCACGAAGCCGAAAGCACCAGCCAGAAGATGATGAGTGAGACCTCGTCGAAACATCAGCAAGATACTTTCAACCTTACATGGGAGAAGACCTGAATATGCCAAGACCTACATACCTATACCCATGAAAACCTACAAAAACATATATATACATATATATACATATACATATACATATACATATACATATACATGTAGGTCTTTGGTTATTCGGGTTTTCTCCCGCGTAAAATTGGAAGTGTCTTGGTGACATTTCGACGAAGTCTCATTCGTCATCTTCAGGCTTCAGCTTCGTGCTTCTGGGAGCAATGTGTGACTGCAGCTGTTTCTTCCTTTTTAACTGCTAGTGGGGTTTGAACTGATTGGGTGGAAGCTTGGCTGTGCTCTGATTGGATCGGGGGGGGGGATTTTGTGCTCTGATTGGCTGGGGTTGTGTCCTGTTTGGGTGGGGGCTTGGTTGTGCTTAGATTAGTCTGAGTTGCAGGGGGATTTGAGCTGGTGAGCTGCATTGCTGTTGTTTGGCTTCGTGGTCGTGGTCGTGCTACATCTTCATAGTGGGTGTCAGTCTGCTGCATGTATGGATTGGAGGGGTTTGAAATGGCTAATGTTGCAGCTGTAGTCTGGCTTCTGGTCCTTGGTCATGCTTCATGATCAGTGTGGGTTTAGGTCTGCTTTCTGAGTGGATGTGTGGTGGTGACATCCTGTGTGGACCTCGTGAGTGTGGGTCTGGTGTCATTCCTCGTGTTAGGGACTCATTTGTCAACAAGGGCGGGTTTCCAAATGGCTGGTAGGCGGGAGGTATCATCTCGTTTGTTCATGCTGTGTGGCCGTTTTTCTATCTCGATGGCTTCTCTGATTATTCTGTTGTTAAAGTGTTCAGTTTTGGCGATAGTTCTGGTCTTTTTAAAGTCAATATCATGTCCTGTGGCTTTAAGGTGTTGGACCAGGGAAGAAGTTGGTTCCTCTTTTTTGAATGAGTTCTTGTGTTCTTCAATGCGTGCACTTATTCTTCTGTTGGGTTGTCCAATGTATGTGGTAGGGCAGGCGGTGCATGGGATTTCATATACTCCTTGATTTTCTAACTCAATTTTGTCTTTGGGGTTTCTTAGGATGGTGGATATTTTTCGGTTTGTGCAGAATGCTGTCTTGATGTTATGTTTGTGGAGGATCTTGCTGATTCTATTCTGTCTATATATATATGTCTTTGGTTATTCGGGTTTTCTCCCACGTAAAATTGGAAGTGTCTTGGCGATGTTTCGACAAAGTCTCATTCGTCATCTTCAGGCTTCAGCTTCATGCTTTTGGGAGCAAGCTGAAGCACGAAGCTGAAGCCTGAAGATGACGAATGAGACTTCGTCGAAACGTCGCCAAGACACTTCCAATTTTACGTGGGAGAAAACCCGAATAACCAAAGACCTATATACAAACACCCGCGAAAATCTCAGAAAACATATATATATCCGCAGGGCCGCCCTGGAAACAGCAAAGGACTGGCCTGCGATACCTCTGCGCGCGGCCCCTCCAAACTCCGTTTTTGCTGGCAGAGGGCTGCAAGAGGCCGTCGCAGCTGAAAACAGGTGTCGAGCTGGCCATGGCCATGGCTTCCGAAGATCAAACACAACCCTGATTCTGACCTCAATGAAATCGAGTTAAGACATCCCTGAACTAAGTAAATAAATCTCACCTACTTAATTAAATGGCATCGACTCAGATTATGTACAGTAAAGCCTATCGTAGGTCTGTCACACATCCTTAAAATAATCAGGGGGGCACATTTCTGCCACTTCAGCCACTGAGGAAGGTTTAGTTTTGGTCCTTGGAAATTTAATATTAGCAATTAATTCTACGTTTCTCCATAGTAGACCTACATAACAGATTAATTTATTGGGAGCTGAGGTTCTTTGATTCCCATTAAGAATGGGGTTTATAACACAGCTCTTTGAGTCCTCTACCCTTCTAGTGCTAATTCTAACTGAGAGATTGCATTTTATTAATTCATTTCTTGTAAAATAAGTTTTGAGATTGGTACATATGAATGAGGTTTTTTTTAAAAAATGCTATTTAAAATAATGACAAAAAACGAGAGAGAGAGAGAGAGAGAGAGAGAGAGAGAAAGAAAGAAAGAAAGAAAGAAAGAAAGAAAGAAAGAAAGAAAGAGGGAGGAAGGAAGGAAGGAAGGAAGGAAGGAAGGAAGGAAGGAAGGAACTGTCTATATATATGTCTTTGGTTATTCGGGTTTTCTCCCGTAAAATTGAAGTGTCTTGGCGATGTTTGACAAAGTCTCATTCGTCATCTTCAGGCTTCAGCTTCGTGTTTCTGGGAGCAATGTGTGACTGCAGCTGTTTCTTCCTTTTTAACTGCTAGTGGGGTTTGAACTGATTGGGTGGAAGCTTGGCTGTGCTCTGATTGGATGGGGGGGGTTTTGTGCTCTGATTGGCTGGGGTTGTGTCCTGTTTGGGTGGGGGCTTGGTTGTGCTTAGATTAGTCTGAGTTGCAGGGGGATTTGAGCTGGTGAGCTGCATTGCTGTTGTTTGGCTTCGTGTTCGTGGTCGTGCTACATCTTCATAGTGGGTGTCAGTCTGCTGCATGTATGGATTGGAGGGGTTTGAAATGGCTAATGTTGCAGCTGTGGTCTGGCTTCTGGTCCTTGGTCATGCTTCATGATCAGTGTGGGTTTGGGTCTGCTTTCTGGGTGGATGTGTGGTGGTGACATCCTGTGTGGACCTCGTGAGTGTGGGTCTGGTGTCATTCCTCGTGTTAGGGACTCATTTGTCAATAAGGCGGGTTTCAAATGGCTGGTAGGCGGAGGTATCATCTCGTTTGTTCATGCTGTGTGGGCGTTTTTCTATCTCGATGGCTTCTCTGATTATTCTGTTGTTAAAGTGTTCAGTTTTGGCGATAGTTCTGGTCTTTTTAAAGTCAATATCATGTCCTGTGGCTTTAAGGTGTTGGACCAGGGAAGAAGTTGGTTCCTCTTTTTTGAATGAGTTCTTGTGTTCTTCAATGCGTGCACTTATTCTTCTGTTGGTTTGTCCAATGTATGTGATAGGGCAGGCGGTGCATGGGATTTCATATACTCCTTGATTTTCTAACTCAATTTTGTCTTTGGGGTTTCTTAGGATGGTGGATATTTTTCGGTTTGTGCAGAATGCTGTCTTGATGTTAAGTTTGTGGAGGATCTTGCTGATTCTATTCTGTCTATATATATATGTCTTTGGTTATTCGGGTTTTCTCCCACGTAAAATTGGAAGTGTCTTGGCGATGTTTCGACAAAGTCTCATTCGTCATCTTCAGGCTTCAGCTTCATGCTTTTGGGAGCAAGCTGAAGCACGAAGCTGAAGCCTGAAGATGACGAATGAGACTTCGTCGAAACGTCGCCAAGACACTTCCAATTTTACGTGGGAGAAAACCCGAATAACCAAAGACCTATATACAAACACCCGCAAAAATCTCAGAAAACATATATATATCCGCAGGGCCGCCCTGGAAACAGCAAAGGACTGGCCTGCGATACCTCTGCGCGCGGCCCCTCCAAACTCCGTTTGCAAGAGGCCGTCGCAGCTGAAAACAGGTGTTGAGCTGGCCATGGCCATGGCTTTCGAAGATCAAACACAACCCTGATTCTGCCCTCAATGAAATCGAGTTAAGACATCCCTGAACTAAGTAAATAAATCTCACCTACTTAATTAAATGGCATCGACTCAGATTACGTACAGTAAAGCCTATCGTAGGTCTGTCACACATCCTTAAAATAATCAGGGGGGCACATTTCTGCCACTTCAGCCACTGAGGAAGGTTTAGTTTTGGTCCTTGGAAATTTAATATTAGCAATTAATTCTACGTTTCTCCATAGTAGACCTACATAACAGATTAATTTATTGGGAGCTGAGGTTCTTTGATTCCCATTAAGAATGGGGTTTATAACACAGCTCTTTGAGTCCTCTACCCTTCTAGTGCTAATTCTAACTGAGAGATTGCATTTTATTAATTCATTTCTTGTAAAATAAGTTTTGAGATTGGTACATATGAATGAGGTTTTTTTTAAAAAATGCTATTTAAAATAATGACAAAAAACGAGAGAGAGAGAGAGAGAGAGAGAGAGAAAGAAAGAAAGAAAGAAAGAAAGAAAGAAAGAAAGAAAGAAAGAAAGAGGAAGGAAGGAAGGAAGGAAGGAAGGAAGGAAGGAAGGAAGGAAGGAAGGAAGGAAGGAAAAGAAATATAGTCGAAGAAAAAAAGACACAGGAAGTGCTTTAAAAAGAAAAAGTTGTGGGGGGAGGGAGACAACAAAGGAAAAAGATATATAATTTAGCAGTGACAATAGACAGCTGCTTTCCAACACAGTTCAAGGAAAGTAGACTGAGACAGTAGATAAGGAAGCAGCCAAGGATCAAGGAGACTTTTGGACAGTCACTGTCTCAGACCAAACTTCTTAGGTTTTTGATTAAGGTAAAAATTGGAGAAGGTAGTCCTATGTTTGCCACTCTGGAATAATGGTAGGGTACAAATCAGGAGGAGGAGGAAGACCCGGGATAAAGCAGATAAACAGGTAATCCTCAATTTACAAGCATTCATTGTAATTGTCTGAAGTTACAATGGCACTGAAAAAAGTGACTTATGACTATTTTTCACACTTACAACCATTCAGACACTTGGCAACTTGTTCATATTTACGACAATTGCAGTGCCCCGGGGTCATGTGATCACGTTTTGTGATGCTCTGACAAGCAATGAGGAAGGCAGAGTCACTTAACAACCAGGTTATTAACTTAACTGCAATGATTCACTCAACAACTGTGGCAAGACAGAACGTAAACTGGGACAAAACTCACTTAACAAATGTTTCATTTAGCAACATAAATTTTGGGCTCAATTGTGGTCATACTTTGAGGACTACCTGTATATATTTCTAATACGTTTATATAACATTTTAACCTGCTGCACTTTGTATAAACGAATCTCATATTTAGTTACATTTGTCCAATCAAAGTCTACATCTATAGGCAATATGCTTTTGGGTAAAAGGGCAATACAAAAATGTAGAAGTTAAAGCATTATCCTATTGTCTTGGCCAGGAGTGTCCAGTCCTGGAAACTTTTAAGACCTGTGGACTTCAACTGGCCGGGGAATTTTGGGAGTTAAAGGAGTTGGACTGGTCTAAGCAACACAGAAACCTCTAATTCTTTATTCCATTTTAACACGTTCTAAACCAGCAGTCCCCAACAGTTCCAGCTTGGCGGCCTGCCCCAGCATGCGTGCGTGCATGCGTGTTTGTGTGTGTGTGTGTGTGTGTGTGTGTGTGTGAATGGCAGGGTGCTTGCACTCGCACACTCATGCACAAAGTTCCAGCGACATGAGTAGAGGAGGCTAGAGCAGAGGGTGCTTGCACTCATGCGTGAAGCTCCACTCTTGCTTGATTATTCTTAATAACAAATAGAATAGAATAGGGACGCGGTAGTTCAGGGGCTAGGACGTTGAGCTTGTCGATCGAAAGGTCGGCAGCTCAGCGGTTCGAATCCCTAGTGCTGCCGTGTAACGGGGTGAGCTCCCGTTACTTGTCCCAGCTTCTGCCAACCTAGCAGTTTCGAAAGCACGTAAAAATGCAAGTAAAAAAAATAGGGACCACCTTTCATGGGAAGGTAACAGCATTCCGTGCGCCTTTGGCATTGAGTCATGCCAGCCACATGACCACGGAGACATCTTTGGACAGCGCTGGCTCTTCGGCTTTGAAATGGAGATGAGCACCGTCCCCTAGAGTCGGGAACAACTAGCACATATGTGCAAGGGGAACCTTTACCTTTACCTTAGAGTAGAGTAGAGTAGAGTAGAGTAGAGTAGAGTAGAGTAGAGTAGAGTAGAGTAGAGTAGAATAGAATAGAATAGAACAGAACAGAACAGAACAGAACAGAATTCTTTATTGGCTATGTGTGATTGGACACAGAAGGAATTTGTCTTTTGTGCATATGCTCTCAGTGTACATAAAAATACATTCATCAAGAATTGTAAGATACAATATTTAGTGATAGTCATAGGATACTAAATAAGCAATCAAATCATACTAGGATACTAAATAAGCAATCAAATCATACTAGGAAACTAAATAAAACAATATAAATCGTAAAAATACAAGCAACATGGTTATAGTCATAAGTGGGAGGAGATAGGTAATAGGAAGGATGAGAAGAATAATAGTAATACAATCTTAGTAAATAATTTGACAGTGTTGTGGGAATTAGTTGTTTAGGAGACTGATGGCATTTGGGGAAAAACTCTAATTGAGCTAGTTGTTTCTTGTTCTAATCTATTTGCTGAGACTGCTATTCAAATCTTTGTATCAACCTTAACAAAATTGGATGATAACTAACTAGCACGCTTGAATCTAATCTTTTCCTGCTTTCAGTATAACTGTAATATAAGCCTGATTAAATTCCCTTATCAAATATTTCTTAATATACTTGACAATTCTGGCACCAAAAGATCTATACGTGTTTATGCTGCTTGATGGAAAGCCCAACTAGTCCTTGCCAATATAGCAATGGTATAAATGAGTTTAATTAACAAACTTAATACATATTATGAGACAACATGACCCAACAAAATATAGGTAAGAACATAAAGATGAGAAAAATTAGGGAAGGAAAGGACCATGATGTAGGCCAATGTTATGCAACTTGACAACTTTTAAGATGTATGTACTTCAATTCCCAGAATTCTTAAGCAATGGTCTAGAGTAGACACTGGGGAAATGGGACTACAATTACAGCAGGAAACAACCAAATGCAGAGATTTTTAAACCCCATTATTTTCATTGCATTCAGCAAGAGAGTGAAAAGAGTCCACTACATTAAAAAATCACATTTGGAAATCACATAATAATTTTGTTTTGTTCTGCTCAAGAAAGATTAAGTAAAGAAGAACCAGAGTGGTAGTGGTGAAGGCATCAGGCAAGAAACAAGGAGACTGTGAGTTCTAGTCCTGCCTTAGGCAAGAAAGCTGCCTGGGAGACTTTGAGCCAGTCACACACTCTCTCTCTCTCTTTCTCTCTCTCTCAGCCCAACCCACCTCATAAGGTTGTTGTTATTGTGAAGAAAATAGGAGCAGGGACCATTAGATATGTTTCCTGTCTTAAATTATGTACAAAAATAATAAAGGAGAGATCTAAAGAAATCACTTAACTCTGGCATTTAGGAAATACTCTTTTATTTCTTCTTCGCATATAAGAAAACAGGGCACCTAACTCATTTTTTTTTCATCCGTTTTTCTGCAATCGGGCCGGTTTAAGGGGCGTGCATAAGAGCACAAACGTGCCTACCGTTCCTGTCCTATTGTTTTCTTTCATTATATCCAATTAATATAGTTATTGCATGCTTATGCTTATATATATATATATGCTTATATATTATATAGTTTCTTTCATGCTTATGCTTATATATACTGTTGTGACAAAATAAATAAATAAATAAAATAAAATAAATAAATATAAAGTCCTGAATGTGAAGGTAAAATGAAGGGTGAAAACGACGCTTTTAAAAAGGGGGAGAAACCTGCTAGGGTCCCTTATAGTTAGAAGACAACGGAAGAAGACTTAATTATACTGCAGCTTACTCCCGTGCATCTTTACTCAAAAGTTGGGTGGAGGTGCGTCCCTTTGTACTAGCAGGCAGCTTTACAACCAGTCGGTAAAGGAAAACCCGCTAGAAGAACTTAAAATCGGGCGGAGAGAAAGCAAGCGCCGCGAAGAGAAATTGGCGCCACGTTGTTCTTTTAAAGGGCCGAGATTAACAGAAAACTTTTTTTTCCCATTTCTTCCCCGCTTCCTTTCCCCCGCCCCCCGCCCCCCAATACACGCGCGCTCGGGCGCACGAAACCCGCCCAGCCGCCAAAGAAAGGCAGCCTCACCTCCACTTCACCTGCCCTCCCCCGCCCCACCACCCTCCCGGCTCCGCAGCGGAGCGCCAGTTCCCGCGACGGCAATAATTACGGTCCCAGCGTGAGCTCCATGCAAGCGCTAAACGAAACAGCAGATCAATTAAGAAATAAACACTCTATTGAAAAAACCAAGACAACCCCCTGGGACGGCCTAACAGGCGCGAATAGGCTTCCTCGCATTCTTGCCAGACCTTTCTTGCTCTTTCTCCTCCTCCTTCTCTCTTCACCCACCCCTCTCCGCCCGTTTAAGGTAGCTTGAGATGCGCGCCAAGCCGGCAACCCGAGTCGGAGGTTCGCGGAATCGCGAGTCACAAGGTTGGCCAAAGGTTGAGAAACAACCAAAACAATGTTCAGTCCTTGCTAGCCACTTCGCGCGCCCTACGATGGCTAGTTCAGTTTCGGCATTCGCTGATTGTATTATGTAGGAATGTATGATCCGAAGCTATTTTCTCTGTGAATGCCGTACACTGGAGGATAGTGTCCCCGGTGCCATTAAGAGTTTATTTTTCAATATAACATTTAGCAACTATTTGAACTATTAGTACATCCTATCATAGGATGTACTAATCCAAATTTTGATTAAACATCATTTGGCAAAGCCACAATTGGTTAGATTTCCACTACACTCTTAAATCCTAAAACATAAGTTTAAAGGTAAAGGTTCCACTCGCACTTATGTGCTAGTCATTCCCGACTCTAGGGGGCAGTGCTCATCTCCATTTCAAAGCCAAAGAGCCACTGCTGTCCGAAAAGGTTTCCGTGGTCATGTGGCCAGCATGACTAAACGACAAAGGTGCACGGAAGCTGTTACTTTACCACCAAAGGTAGATCCTATTTTTCTACTTGCATTTTTTACGTGCTTTCGAACTGCTAGGTTGGCAGAAGCTGGGACAAGTAACTGGAGCTCGCCCCGTTACATGGCACTAGAGATTCACACCGCTGAACTGCCGACCTTTTGATCAACAAGCTCAGCATCTTAGCCGCTGAGCCACCACATCCCTTTTACCATCAATTCATAAACCATAGTTCATCTGGCTTCATGTTAAACCAGTGTTTATCAACCTCGGCAACTTTTACGAGGTAAGGACCTCAACTCCCAGTTTTGGATGGGAGTTGATGTATACACGCCTTAAAACTTGCCAAGATAGAGAAACATTATGCTAAACCCAAACCAAGCTATGGTCTAGAACAGGGGCCTCCAACCTTGGCAACTTTAAGCTTGGAGGACTTCAACTCCCAAAGCTGGCTGGGGAATTCTGGGAGTTGAAGTCCTCCAAGCTTAAAGTTGCCAAGGTTGGAGAGCCCTGGTCTAGAATATATGAAGCCAGTTTTTATGGTTAGTAGTATTGAAGTTATGCAAAGCGCATGCACGAAGCAAACCGGTGGTAAAACCAGTTAGAACCCACCACAGTGCCAAGGTTGAAAAACACTGCTTTAAATCAGGATTATTATTTTCCATCCATTTCTACCTTTACCAAGCTAAAACATACAGATCTCCTGTGATCGTTCTTCCTAGGACTTGATTTTCAGATCTTTGGTCATAATGGTTGTTGTCTTCCAAACTTGCTCGAGTTTCTTTAGGTCTCTTTTTTTAAAGTGTCCCTCCCGGTACTGCAGACAGTAATCCCTGTGCAAAGTACAATAGGACTGGCCACCATCTGGCCACCACACCATAAGGGGCATGCATAAGCGCACAAACGTGCCTACCATTCCTGTCCTATTGCTTTTCTTTTCTTCTTCCTATATATATATAAAGAAAACCCGAATAACCAAAGACCTACATACAAACACCCGCGAAAACCTCAGAAAACATATATATATATATGTTTTCTGAGGTTTTCGTAGACAATAACCAAAGACCTACATACAAATACCCGCGAAAACCTCAGAAAACATATATATATGTTTTATATATATATATATATACCCGAACAACCAAAGACCTATATATATATATATATATATATATATATATATATATATATATATATATATATATATATATATATATATATATATGTATATATATATATGTATATATATACATATTTGTTTTCTGAGGTTTTCACGGGTGTTTGTATGTAGGTCTTTGGTTATTCGGGTTTTCTCCCGCGTAAAATTGGAAGTGTCTTGGCGACGTTTCGACGAAGTCTCATTCGTCATCTTCAGGCTTCAGCTGAAGACACCCCCAGCCAATCAGAGCACAAAAAAACCCACATCCAATCAGAGCACAGCCAAGCTCCCACCCAATCAGTTCAAACCCCCACTAGCAGTTAAAAAGGAAGAAACAGCTGCAATCACACATTGCTCCCAGAAGCACGAAGCTGAAGCCTGAAGATGACGAATGAGACTTCGTCGAAACGTCGCCAAGACACTTCCAATTTTACGCGGGAGAAAACCCGAATAACCAATTCATGAACAAACGAGATGATACCTCCCGCCTACCAGCCATTTGGAAACCTGCCCTTATTGACAAACGTGTCCCTAACACGAGGAATGACACCAGACCCACACTCACGAGGTCCACACAGGATGTCACCACCACACATCCACCCAGAAAGCACACCCAAACCCACACTGATCAGGAAGCACGACCAAGGACCAGAAGCCAGACCGCAGCTGCAACATTAGCCATTTCAAACCCCTCCAATCCATACATGCAGCAGACTGACACCCACTACGAAGATGTAGCACGACCACGAACACGAAGCCAAACAGCAGCAGTGCAGCTCACCAGCTCAGATCCCCCTGCAACTCAGTCTAATTTGAGCACAACCAAGCCCCCACCCAAACAGGACACACCCCAGCCAATCAGAGCACAAAAACCCCATCCAATCAGAGCACAGCCAAGCTCCCACCCAATCAGTTCAAACCCCACTAGCAGTTAAAAGGAAGAAACAGCTGCAATCACACATTGCTCCCAGAAGCACGGTTGAAGCCTGAAGATGACGAATGAGACTTCAAACGTTGCCAAGACACTTCCAATTTTACGGAGAAAACCCGAATAACCAAAGACCTACATACAAACACCCGCGAAAACCTCAGAAAACAAATATATATATTTATATATATATATATTGTATATATATATATATATATATATATATATATGTATATATGTATATATGTATATATGTATATATGTATATATGTATATATATATGCTTATACCTCCTAATATTCACTCATACATATGTTTATATACTATATAATATTTTTGTATGATACTTACATATATTGTTGTGACAAAATAAATAAATAAAATAAAATAAAATCTGTAAGTTGAATATAATGATTCTATAAATGTATAGCAGTATTTAGCTACAGTATCATACCACTTGCTTACATTTAACATATGGTCCATTAGTTCTCCTTTTAACACTCCATTTTTATATTTATGCATTTGATTTATCCTACTTAGATGCAATAAATTTACATTGTTGCCACTGATCACTGTCTACTAGTTCAATACTCGACTGATTAGAACATTTTGAATTATGATTTGTCCTTCTAAGACATTGATTGGCCAACCTGGGGGGAAAAAATCCATCCTCTTAAGCCATGGGTGTCAAACTCGCATCATCACTTTGTTGTCACGTGATGTATCGTGACTTTTCCCCCCTTTGCTAAAATGGGGGTGGGCGTGGCCAGCACATGACGCATCCAATCTGTAAATCACCAGTTTGACACCTCTACTTTAAGCCATCCATTAAGAAGTTATGGGACGAATATCCTTTCAGCTGTTCATCCAATTGCAATTCCAAGGAACTACCATTCCATCTTGTTTTCCAGAAACCTCTCCAGATGTTTTACCAAATATGAATGTGCATTATGTTCCTTGTGTTTACTAAATTAGACAGCCAATACAGTATAGTGATTAAAGTATTGGATTAAGATCAGAGGGACTCAAATCGAAGAGCATCTTCTAGGTGAATTTGGGCCTTGGTTGCTGTGGGGAAAAACTAGAAGAGGGGACGCTCTAAAGCATCCGTAAAGAAAGACAAGTATAAATCTCAGCAAATAAATGAACAAACAAACAGATTGTAATAAAAAGTAAATAAAATTGGACCAATGCAGCTAGTCTTTTGACTTACCTGGCTCCTAGTAATGAAAGCATTTTCTTTTCAGAGTGCCTTCAGACCTACCGCTTCACATTCTGTTAATTGCTCAATATAAATTAACCTTGTTTGTAGTTTCCTCTATTTTTTTTTATATAGGATTGTGTTCATTTTTCTCCAGATTATGGGCAGTGTACCATTTTTCATAGATAGTACACTCATTTTTCGAAAATTACAGTCAAAAAGTTGTCTGATGGCTTCAGCCAACTTCTTCAAAAGTGGGGGGGGTCCTTGTTTGTGGTAATTTCCCATAGAAATACTAATTAGGTCTGGCCTTGATTAAGCTTTCTGAGAGCAGCTAAGATCAATTACTCTTCATTCCATTCCATTCCATTGTTATATCTGATGTTGGATTTAATGTATGAATCTGACTCAATTTATCAAAATGATCATGGTTCCCAGTGAGAAGAAACTAGATGAGGACACACACACACACACTGAGTTGGAAGGGACCTTGTAGGTCATCTAGTCCAACCCTCTACCCAAGCAGGAGAGGTTGCTTGTTTTCTTGCAGACATTTCATTACCCAAACTAGGTAACTAGTGACCAGCATTGATGATGTTACCTAGTTTGGGTAATGAAACATTTGCAAAAAAACAAGCAAGCTAGCTCAGAGAGCAACAAGGACCCCTCATTTCAACCCTGAGCTACAAATATTTTTCCCTTATTCTTCAAAAGTCTTTTGCTATAATTTGTCCATTCCCAGAAACTTAAACTGATCAAAGATAGCAAAGATGGATTCTTTCTATAGTCTTATTAGTCCTGAACTATATTTCCTACTTTTCCTCAATTATATTAAGACTCTGTATCTGTTCTCAGGGCAAATTTGTTAGTTTGCTTTGTCCAATAGCATATGCAATAATCTTTTAGCCCTGCAAAGTTCAATATAAACATGAACCATATGAATAGAACATACCTCTTAGATTTCATGTCACCTTTAATTCAAAATTTGCACACACACACCCATAAACCAAATTATCTGCCAGACTGGCTAAACTCTCTAATCCACATTAAGGCTCAAAAGTTGGTGTGATCAGTTTTCTTCCTGTGTTGATTGGAAATGACAACCAAGATCCTCATTATTGAGCTTAGCATCTTTAAGAAATGCATTAACAGGCTCCCGTAAAACAAGCAATAGTTTGTCTGGCACAGATGAGAATGGAGATGTTGAATTGCTCCTATGTAGTTGTGAAAAAGGCAATGTTAACTACTCAGATTATATCCAAAGGTGCCTAATATTTTGCTTACCTAGTAGTTTATGCTGTCCAAGCAGAAGGAAAGATGGTTGTACCTCCAGGTGATACAATAGGAAGGCTCTAAAGTTCTCCCAATTTGAGAAGGGAAGACTGAATTCTTACATAGAAAAAAATAAGGGAAAAGTTTAATTCTTTAAAGCTTTAACTTTCATTAAAGTAATGAAGCTCACGATCCACAAGCCAATCTTCCCTTACCATGCAATCCCCTTTTTATTTACTTATTTCCACTTTTATTATTTTTATAAAAATAATTCAAAGTGGCCACTATATCTAATATTCCAACCCTGTGAGGGAAGTTGAGCTGAAAATAAGTGATTGGCCCAAAGTCACTCAGCCTTCCTTCATGGCTACCGTGGGACTAGAATCCATAGTTTCACATCACTCAGCTGACTATCATGGCTAAGGTGTGATTAGAATTCATAGTTTCCTGGGGATTGGCCCAAAATCACTCAGCCTTCCTTCATGGCTACCGTGGGACTAGAATCCATAGTTTCTTGATGATTGGCCTAACATCACTTAGGTAGCTATCATGGCTAAGGTGGGACTAGAATTCATGACCTGGGCATTGGGCCAAAGTCATCCAGCCAGCTTTCAAGCTTATGGGTGATTAGAAAAACTCAAAATCTCCTGACTTCTAGCCTTAGTCCCTTAACCACTAAACCACACTGCCATTTCTTCTATTTTAATTCAAATCCTGTTGGAATTACTTGCCATCCATCTCATGAATGGTTGATTTGATACAGCATTGTGAATAAAAATGTGGGTTGCTTTCCTGCAATGTGGTGGTTGTGTGGCATAGGCATATCTATTTCAATTGAGTAAATTGGGATACAATGTGCTACATAAATAAAGTCAATGTATGCATTGCATAGGACCAATGGGCAGCCATTATTTTTCATCAGTGCATGAATACTTTATCATTTTGAAGAGCCGTTGCACATAGAATTGCGTATTTCTTTAAGTAAACATTGTAAATAGACTTGTAAGCTTTGTGTAAGCCTGTTAGTTCCAACCACAGTTATCATGTGCTTAACTTTAGTTGGCTACTTTAACCAAAATTTCAGGAAAATGGATGTATTAACAATGCAATCTTATGCCTCTTAAGTCCCACTGAGTTTAGCTGGTTTTATAAAGTATATAGAACTACAACAGGTTTTTCTTTTTAAATTACTCCCTGCTTGTCGGCCTTAATTTTTTAACACACAGTCTGTTTTTATCCTTGCTCATGTCTTCTTCTCAACACATGCCCAAACATCCCCCAATTAAATGTGATTAATAACTGATAAATATAATGCATATATTTAAATTTTCATCACCCTTCCAGCTAATATACACTGCCTTATACACTGTAAGCCGCCTATATATATATATATATATAGCACATTTCCAAATGCCAAATCTGAAACCAGATGAAGTTTTGTTTTTGCTTTAATGGATTTCCCAACTTAACTTTCCGGTGGGAAGAATGTTGACTCCTTTTGACCCAGATGAAGTTAAATGCATTGGTACCCAGTTCTCCAACCTTGGCAACTTTTTAAGACTTGTGGACTCCAATTCCCAGATTCCCACCTTGGCATCTCCAGCCTTGGCAACTTTTAAAGACTTGTGACTTGAAGTCCACAAGTTTTATAGCTGTCAAGTTTGGAAACTCCTGCTTTGGGAGAGCAGCAAGTTGGAGAAAATTATTGAAGTGCCCATGTTCTTTCTCCCCCTCTCTTGAGACTAGGAGTAAAACCTTCGACAGCAACAGCTGGAGAAAGGAACATTATAGATCCTGGCCATGAAGTCAGAGCCAAAGCAGACCGGAGGATCCAGTTACAGCCTGACTAGATGAGGCAGCTGTCAGATGCAAAGTTCACTATAGAGCCAGACTGGAAGCAAGACCATGGCATTGGAGCAGGCAAAGCAGAACTTTAATTTCTCATTTTATTAAGCCCTTGTCTCAACCCACAAATTTGTACAAGAAGCAAGCTACATAACCATCTTTGCATGCTCAAACCCCAGCCGGGCAGATGGATGGAGAATTGGCAGCTATGCAGCTTACTTTGTGCATTTACGGTGTGATTTATACAGGTCTTCTCGGGAGTAGAAGAATCATCATAACTGGAGGAACATGCAGCGTGCTTGATCTCAGCTTCTATCATTCTCACTAGCAAAGCCACTGTGGCGATGGGACTTAAATCTTGTATATTGTAGATTTCATGAATTTTTAGGAAGGCTGCTGTGTAAATTGCGGTCTTAAACCAAGTGGAGATAAGTGCTATTCAGATAAATGGGATTGCTACCTTCTTAATGAGCTTAGGGGGGGGGAGAGAGAATGAGATTGATGGCATTATATTATGACAAGTACAATTAGTCCTGTTTATTTTGATCGAGACTTCCACCAGATACCAGAGCTTATTAAAACATACCAATCAACAAGATCTCTCATAACTACCTCAAACCCCACTGATTTCAATGAGCATATTTCAGATATGAAGACCTCTGCACCAAACACCCAAGGTCTTTTGGGGTACCTAAATGTCTATCACACAAGAAATGAGATTTACCTTATTTAATGTAGTTACAGTATCTTAGGCAGATTCTTGCCCAGGTTTCCGAAGCGGCTTCTGAGCAACTTAGTGAAATTATTTATGACTAGAAAAATGGAAGAGCAGCTTTTTGTGAATTATTCTGAACTCCAGTTCTGGAAACGGGGGAATCCCCTGCGGCATTAAAATCATGGTTTATTTGTCCCCCCCCCAAATCTGTTGCCTTACAGATGTTTGGAATTTCCAAAATCAGGTGTGCTGGACTGAAATTTAGGGGAAACTCCCTATTAAGAGAGGCTGTGCAAAAGAGTTTCCAGAAAAGGTGACGCTGAGCAACTTGAAAGGAAATGTGGGGGGGGAGAGGAAATGTTGTCATTAAAACAATATGCCTCACATCTTACATCCAATCATAATTGTTTGGGGCTTTGTGGGAATTGGGGTGGCAGGCATACGTATGTTAACATTTTTAGATTAATATTGTAAGATGGTTTTCTTGGGAATCAGGCAGCCTTAAAAGCCAATTTAATAAATAAATAACTGCTTTCTGGGTTTGTTTGTTTTTTGTTTTTGTTTTTTTTGTTTTTGTTTTGATCCAGCCTATCCCAAAAATCTCAAATATTCAGGAAGAAAATAGAGGAGGGAGGGAAAAGAGAAACGGGAGGGAGAATTGGGGGGGGCGCTTGGTTTAATGATATGCGTAGAAACGTTTATGGAGATTGTCAGTCATCCAGGTAATGGTTGTGAAGTTAAACTTTACAAAAGGTCTTCGCACTCGGGGCAGAATTAACTGATTAAATTAACTCTCGGGAGCCCAGATGTCATACGCCTTTATTCGTTTACTTGAGAATTTACCTGCCCAAGTGTCAAGTAAGCCATTTACACCTGAGGAGTTAAAGAAAAACAAAAAACCCCACGCACGGACACGCATACCACGCCGTCAATCTTTTAAAGGGCCAGAAGCGATCGGCTTGCGGCCAATCCTGAGGCTGGGACCGATCCACCTTAAACTAAAGGGCTTAGTCGAGGTCCAGGATCTCCGCCCGGAGCCCTCGTGATAGGTAGCTGGGACAGGCGGGGCGGGGCCTGACTGCCTCTGCTTTAAATAGCCCGAGAGCGCATCCACCGCTGCTGGAGCCGAAGAGAATCAGAAGTTGGTCGAGTGGGGACTGCGGCGCTGCTGCTGTTGTTGCTGTTTACCGAGCTTCTCAGGTGGCATCGCTTCTCCAGCGCGCCACAAGCGGGTCTTCCGGAACTCGCCTCGAAGGGCAGCTGAGCCTTTCTCGGGGCGCTTTCACCGAACCGGTCTGGCGGGAGCGACCGAGGGGCTGCGTCTTCAGGGGGGTCTCTCAGCCATCTTCGACACCGCGCTGCTGAAGGAAAGTTGAGAAGACCCAGCTAGAGACCGACAAGCCGCGTCTCTCATCCCAGCTCGGCGGCGGGGAGAAAGAGATGAGCTTCAGGAAGCCGGGAGCCTAGCCGCCCAGTGCAATTGGAGCCGACGCCGACGCCACTTCGTTCAGTCACCCTCCCCGGGTCGGAGGGCGGACTTACTTCGCCGAGCATGGAGCCTCGCTCTTACCTGTTGACCGTCGCTTTTCTGCCGCTCTTCCTGTCTGCCTGGTCGCCGCTGCAAAGGCAACCTAGCTGCGCCGCCGCGGCCGCAGCAGCAGCGGCGGCAGCGGCAGCAGCAGCCGGCTCTTCGTCCGCCAAGGAGCTGTCCTGCCAGGACATCACCGTGCCTCTGTGCAAAGGTATCGGCTACAACTACACTTACATGCCCAACCAGTTCAACCACGATACGCAGGACGAGGCGGGCCTGGAAGTCCACCAGTTCTGGCCCCTGGTGGAGATCCAGTGTTCGGCGGACCTGCGCTTTTTTCTGTGCAGCATGTACACGCCCATCTGTCTGGAGAACTACAAGAAGCCGCTGCCGCCCTGCCGCAGCGTGTGCGAGCGGGCCAAGGCCGGTTGCGCGCCCCTCATGCGCCAGTACGGCTTCGCCTGGCCGGACCGCATGCGCTGCGACCGCCTGCCCGAACAAGGCAACCAGGACATGCTTTGTATGGACTACAACCACACCGACCTCGCCACCGCCGCGCCGCAGCCGCAGCCCAAGCCGCCGCACCGAAAGCCGGCGGGAGGCGGGACAGGGAGAGGTTCCGGGGCTGTGGTGCCGCCACCGTCCGCCGCGGACCCCCCACTCCGCAAGAGCCGTCCTCCAACCCCCTGCGAGCCGGGCTGCCAGTGCCGGGCGCCGATGGTGTCGGTGTCCAGCGAACGTCACCCGCTTTACAACCGGGTCAAGACGGGCCAGATCGCCAACTGCGCCCTGCCGTGCCACAACCCTTACTTCAGCCCGGACGAGCGCGCGTTCACCGCCTTCTGGATCGGCCTGTGGTCCATCCTGTGCTTCATCTCCACCTTCGCCACCGTCTCCACCTTCCTGATCGACATGGAGCGCTTCAAGTACCCGGAGCGGCCCATCATCTTCCTGGCCGCCTGCTACCTCTTCGTCTCGCTGGGCTATTTGGTGCGCTTGGTCGCTGGCCACGAAAAAGTGGCTTGCAGCGGCGGAGCGGCGGCGGCTGCAGCTGCAGCGGGAGCAGGACCGGCGGGCCCCGCTGGAGGCGCTGCGGGGGCGGCCGCTGCAGCCGTGGGCGGCCGCGGAGCTGCCGGCGGAGCTGCGGAGCTACAGCCCGACTTGGCGGTGGCTGAGCACGTGCGGTATGAGAGCACGGGCCCGGCTCTGTGCACCATCGTCTTCCTTTTGGTCTACTTCTTTGGCATGGCCAGCTCCATCTGGTGGGTTATCCTGTCCCTCACCTGGTTCCTGGCGGCAGGTATGAAGTGGGGCAACGAGGCCATTGCGAGTTACGCTCAGTACTTCCATCTCGCAGCTTGGTTACTTCCCAGCATCAAGTCCATTGCGGTGCTGGCTCTCAGTTCTGTGGATGGAGATCCTGTGGCTGGAATCTGCTACGTGGGTAACCAGAGCCTGGAGAACCTGCGAGGCTTTGTGCTGGCCCCTTTGCTCATCTACCTGGCCATCGGTTCCATGTTCCTGCTGGCTGGGTTTGTCTCCCTCTTCCGCATCCGGAGTGTCATCAAGCAGCAAGGAGGGCCCACCAAGACACACAAGCTGGAGAAGCTCATGATCCGTCTGGGCCTTTTCACCGTGCTCTACACAGTGCCTGCCGCCAGCGTGGTGGCTTGCCTTTTCTACGAGCAGCATAATCGCCCCCATTGGGAAGCCACTCACAACTGTCCCTGCCTGCGGGACCAAGAGCCTGACCAAGCCCGCCGGCCAGATTACGCGGTTTTTATGCTGAAGTACTTCATGTGCCTGGTGGTTGGCATCACCTCGGGAGTTTGGGTCTGGTCTGGAAAGACGCTGGAGTCCTGGAAGGCACTCTGCACCCGCTGCTGCTGGGCCAGCAAAGGGACCGCAGTTGCTGTGGTGGGGAGTATTGGAGCCAGGGGGGGAGGTACCGGCATAGGGTCTGCTGCCGCTGTGGGAGGACTGGGGGGTGGAGGGGGGTCTATGTACAGTGATGTCAGCACTGGTTTGACTTGGAGGTCTGGCACTGCCAGTTCAGTTTCCTATCCCAAACAAATGCCTTTGTCCCAGGTGTGAAATCTGGCGTTGGAAAGGAGGAATGCTGCCCATCTCTCTTTAAGAAGAAGCTTCTCAAGGAGCGCAGGACAGTTCCAGAGGCCCCTGTTGCCAGCTCATTGTCCTCAGCCTCTTCCTCCATTCCTTGTTAGTCAATCCTTCCATGTCGAAGCTGCATGTTTCTGTGTTGTTGGTATAAGAATTTTCTGAAGACAAGAATTGCCTTATTTGTCTTCAGCCAGCACAAGCCCTTTGACCCAGTAGGACTTCTCTGCTTTCTCTCAGTCCCTCAAAAGTCCTGACACAATGTGAAGGGATGTTGACCTGCAGGGTTGGAGGAGTCCCTCAAGAATTCCCCCTTCCCCCCCCCCTTTTTTTTTAATGCCAACAACCACAAAAACTGGCAGATGCCTTAAAATCATGTGCTCAAATAATGTCTTAACTGTACACCCCCCCAGTAAATACGGGTTTATTATGTTAAAGGATGTATTTATATAATTATTGGTACCTTGTACAAAACATGTAAAATATGTATATATTCCAAATGCTATACAGTCTGTAAATTTCTTTTGTTTAAAGAAAAAAAAATTTAGAGGCTTGCCACCATTGCTCTTGCCTAAGAGCGAAAGTTTGAGTATTCTATTTTGTCAATAAAATCATGTCAAATGATTTGCTTGGGAGGGGCAATGCCCCCTTGTTGCTGTCCTAGTTATTCTTAATTCTTGACTTTTATTTAAAAAAATACTGAGGTACCCTTACAATACTGCTTAAATAAAAGCACTAACATATCTCAGTAGAATCAACAGAAGCATTTTCAGAATTCGATCATCAGTGTCCAGCTATCAACGTTTTTGGCTGTTGGTGATGTTGGCTGAAAAAAGGTGGTTGCTGGAATCTAAAAATACATAGTCAAGAATTCTTGACCCCTTTGAAATTAACTGGACAGAGGGGTCTTTGGTGCTGTCTGGGCTTGGTTGTTTTCTTACAGATGTTCCATTACCCAAACTGGGTTACATCATTAGTGCTCATTTCAACACTGATCTACCAATATTCTCCTTCATTGGTAACTGAACAGAGTCCAGAAGAAGTTATAAAGCAATGGCTTTTGATCACATCATAGAGCAAAGTGGACAGGACTACAGCTCTCAAGGTGTAAATTCTAAGTGGTGGGTTGATTAGTAATTAATCAAGTCAATGTCACCCTTAGCAGCCACATTTTCTCCATGATGGTCTGCCTATAATCTGGACCTGCAACCTAGGCTGGTTTCTCCATACATAGTGGAACGTGCTAGAATTCCCAGTTAGCAACTTGATTGGGAATGAAGCTTATTTGGGGTGAAAGCTTTGGGGTCTTCTTGATCAGGAACTCTTGCTTTATCTTGCAATAATCAGTATAATAGCATTTCTGTCCCACAAGTTTATTGTGATGTCTGCCAGTGTGGGAGAATTGTGTGTTATCCTATCTATGGGTTGCTTGCGCTTGCTGTTGAGCAGGCCAAAGATGAGAAAAGTTGTTTTTATGATGGAAAAATAAGCTGGGAACTATGGGGGCTTTTATTTATGGATTCTGTAGATGTGTTTATAGGGATCACATGGTTTTCCATGGACATCAAATGATCTGGGAAATGAAGGTGTGTCCGTCCCCCCTCATCAAGGCAAGCATTCACTGATTGAAGTGGGAAGTTGTAGAATTAACTGACTGCTTTACAACAACAAATGAACTTTTTACCTGTCTATCCCAATAACTCAGAGCATCTCTTTTAAACAGAACTAAATGAATAAGGTTTACTCTATAGGGATCTTAGCTCCTTTAGAGACAATTTTTTAAAAAAAACCACCAAACTTTGATCTCTTGTCTGTAAATGTCTTGTATAGCGGGTTTGGGGGGGTTTCTTTCTTTAGAAAATTCTTTCTACTGCCCAGTTTCTCTTGTTAGACCAATTTGCCACCATGGAGCTTCAAAAGTTCTTCAATTAAAAGAATGTAAGGCTTTTTTAAAAGAGGATGGGTGGGAGACTTGTAACAGTTAGTGAATCCAGAGGAAAATAACAGCCTTTTAACCAGCTTTTCCTACCTTTGTTAATCAGACTAAAGACATGTAGGGCCAAGGTTAGAGTATTATGGGGAAGGGTGGGATGAGAGAGAAATTTCTAAATGCTCTACAGGTGGCCCATGGTCTACTTAGAATTGCTCCTGTTTAAAGCATTTTTTGCAGACCAATTATATTTCTGAATTCTTCACTCACACTAGCTGGTGCTTCATGGACAAAGCTGCTACCAACCAGGGCTTTTGTTTTGTTTCTGTTTTGCTTTGCTTAAATAAGCTTTTAAGGTTCTGAGGTCCTGCCATTCTTCTCTCTCACTCTCTGTACACATACATTTTAAACCCTAGTTTGATGTGCAGAAAGCTTGCATTTTGGGTTGGTTTGAATGCATAGTGGTTGCTGTGGGGGGGTGGGAAGCAAGCTAGGTGAGCAGTTTACAGATACAGGCAGACTCTTGTTAGCTCTTCAGGACCTGGGCTGCCAGTTTTCTTAGTGGTAGAATCAGAAATTGGATAAAGGGGTACATTGAGCAGTAGAGATTACAGAGAAGGGGAACTTGCCAATCTCAAGATGCCTACTGAACTTCAAAAACTTCTGAAACTGTTTCCCATGACTCTTAGCCATCATGGCAATGATGAGGAGTGTTGGCATTTAAATCTGTAAAGTCTGGAAACCAGCATTTCTCCATCTCTACTCTAAATTAGGCTATCAGTGAAGGGGGTAATTCTAGCGCTCTTAACATCAAGAGGTGGCCAGTTTTACTGTTTAAAGCTAAACAGAGTTGGGCTTGGTATTTCTATATCAAGGATGCAGATTAAAAGCTACCTAGAATTTGAGATAGGTGACCATAAAAATTGAACAAACAAATGGGAAGTAAATAATTATAATTATTGCTAAGAAATGACATATCCATTAATGTATTGAGAGTCGGCAACTTAAGGATGGCCCTTTTCCTCCTCTAGAACTTGGAACGAAATAAACCTAAGAAGCTTTAAAATTGTGAATTATTATTTTTTGTCGCACACGCACCCACATAAATAAACATTTTTAAAAAAACAACCTGCAGTACTGCAGGAGAACTCAAGTGGGAAGTTAACTTCCTCTTTCTCTGCTTTTCAAGATGACTTATTGTGTTTGTTTCCTTTTATCTCTTTTGTGATTTCAGCTGTTGAAGCCGGACAAAACCTGCTCCAATAAAATTCACAGAATCAGCAAAAGACAAGTCAGATGGCGGAGAGACTGTTTTGACTTGTCAAGAGAATAATTAGCCCTAGAGGATATGTTTTACAGCAAATTAGAACTACTTTGCCAAAAAATATTTTCAATATTTTTAGTGCACAATGTAGAATTACATAAGAGGCACAGATCCTAGAAAATAACATTTTTGGACAAATCCTGAAAAGTTCACAAATGTGGTTCTTAGGATGGCTGTTGTGTTTATGTTTGTTTATGTTATGTTTATGTTATATTTATCCTTCTTTCTTCATGTAGACAAATAATGCAAATGAAACAGGAAGAATTATCAAAGTGTAATAAATTAATGATAATAAAGCAATAAAATTAATATCTCAAAAAAAGGTTGCTCAAAAGAAACTGGGCTGGTTCATTAGGAACAGAAGGTTCAAATAACAGTTAAAGCAGATAACTTAAAAATCCAGTATATGGGCAATATGCATACTAATTGTGGGAAAAGGCATTTTGAAATGTTAGGGATGACTGCCACCTACTGGCCAAAAGGTAAATTAACAATTTTAAGCAATCTAGACTTCCTTTCCACCTTGCATTCTAATAAGTTTGATTTTACTAATTAAAAGTATATATTCTTATTTTGATTGGAGTATTAAATACGTTTGGCTTAGAGATTGAGCATTTCAGGGACTACTGTACTTAAACATCTCCATATAGAAACAAGTGTCTGGACTTTTTATTTTTCTGCAAGAGGAATTTTCTGCATTTGTTAGTGAAGGAGGATGACAAGTATCTAGTAGCAGATAATCTCTTGTGATTATCTTGGTGTATTTTGCTATGTCTAGGTGCTAAACCTCACCAGGGATTCTCAACGTCCACATTTGCAAGCTGTATTGGTATTAATTTTATATCAGACTCTCTAGGGAAGGTTTTGTATCTTAATGGGATTAAGCAGTTCTGTGCTTTATACATACAGTAGAGTTTCTATGTAAATTAAAGGATTTGTATCGTACAATCTGCCTCATATTTCTTTGACTTCAACTCCAATATCTCAGTTAAACAGGCCAAGATATTCCGGCAGAAAGGTATATGAATTATGAGCCAATTCATATGGAGGACCTCTATAGAGGACCTTCAGGAGAAGTGTGGGGAGTTTAGTGTTCCAGATGTTGCTGAGTTCACAATGTCCCTCAGTAGTGGCTGGATCTCCTAAGAGATGAAGTTCAGCAGCATCTGGAGGGCTACAGGTTCCCTACTCTTCATTTAAGGCTGCAACTCAAGTAAAATGACTTCTAAAACCATAGGAGAATTTTGACATTGTACTGCTTGATATTAAGATCAGAATGGTGTAGAGTAGTGGCTAAAGTACCAGGGTAGAAACTGGGAGATGGTGAGTTCTAGTCCCATCTTAGGCAAAAAGCTAGTGGGTGACCCTGGATCAGGATTTTTTTTTTCAGTCCTAGGAAGATAAAGGCAATGGCCAACCACTTCCGAAAAATCTTGCAAAGAAAACACTTATCCAGGCCATTGTAGGTGGGAATATACTGATTCAAAAGTGTACACACACACACACACACACACACACACACACACACACACACACACAGTTGAACTAATACCTCACATTCCTCAAATAGCAAATATTGAATAGCTCATTATACTTTTCAGCTTGCTGGGTTTTGTACCTATATATCTTCTCTAAAGATTAAAATAGAGTGCCTACCATCTTTTCATCTTCAAACTTCAAAGGACACTTCTTGATAAAAATGTGCTAGAGAGAGAGAGAGAGAGAGAGAGACAAAAACTGCAGATGTTCTTCCCAAGAGTGTTTTCCCTTCTGCTGAATGAAGAATTTGTTTATTGACAATTTGGCTCAGTTGCCAGCATTTATTGGCCTTGAATGTATGCCTTAAATTCCAATAGGACAGACTTACTAATGAAGACCTTATTTTTAAGTAGGGACAATTGCAAATAGAAACAATGCAGCCATATGCTTGTCTTGAACGTGGGAAATTTCTCCATGTTTATGATTTTTTAAAAATGCAGTGTTTTCCTTTAATTCATTTGTAAAACATCACATCTACACTTGGATATTCCACCGAATGTATAAACATTGGCAGGTCGCAGTTTAAAATTTAAAAATTCATACATACCATGTATATTTAGTAAAAATTACAGATAGCAGCTTTATGAACTAATACCATTCATATATTTCTTTTTATCCTCCCAAATCAATAACATTTTGATTCCAGGATGAATGACACTCAGACAACTTATAATCCAGAAAGTTCTTAATTCCTTGCCAGTGTTTCTCTCTCTCTCTCTCTCTCTCTCTCTCTCTCTCTCTCTCCCCCCCTCCCCCTCCTGCTGTATGTGTGTGTGTGTGTGTGTCTTTCTCTATCTGTGTCTTCTCCAGAAGTTACACTTTGGTTCTCATAAATCAATAGAACAGAACAGAACAGAACAGAACAGAACAGAACAGAACAGAACAGAATAGAATAGAATAGAATAGAATAGAATAGAATTTTTTATTGGCCAAGTGTGATTGGACACACAAGGAATTTGTCAGTACATATGCTCTCAGTGTACACAGAAGAAATGTTACGTTCATCAAGGTACAACACTTACAAAACTTAATGATAGTCATAGGCTACAAATAAGCAATCGGGAAACAATATCAGTATAGATCATAAGGATAAAAGCAAAATTACAATCATATAGTCATAAGTGGAAAGAGATGGGTGATGGGAATGATGAAAAGATTAATAGTAGTGCAGACTTAGTGAATAGTTTGACAGTGTTGAGGGAATTATTTGTTTAGCTGAGTGATGGCTTTCGGGGAAAATATCAGAAGATCTGTACCACAATGGAAGAAAACCAGGTTAGGGAAGACTTCTGTAACAATCTGTAACATCTATAAAGCAAGTGTTTGAAAATGGCATCATATTGCCGCTAGATGGCCTCATCTCCCTACAAGTTAACCATCACTTCAGCATTTTCTCAGTAGACATCACTGTAGGTTTCCAAGATCCCTTTAGACCAGTGATTCTCAACCTTTATAGTGCTGCGACCCCTTTAATACAATTCCCCACGATGTGGCGACCCCCAACCGTAAAATTATTTTTGTTTTGAATTTATCATGCCTGAAGCCATATTGGCTAGCGATCTGAACTGCTTGCGATTGCCTTGAGGACGGAGGCATTAAAGTGGAGACTCCTCCCCTATTAAGTTTATTGCGCCTGAAGCCAGATTAGGCTAGCGATTGGGAGTGATTGCAGCTGGTTTGAGAGGGAGACATCAGAGCAAAGATTTCTCTCTTTTTTAATTGATCACACCTGAAGCCGAATTCAGCTAGCAATTTAAAGAGCCTGCAGCTGGCTTGTGGAGTCAACCATTGGAGCACGATTCTTCAACTCGCAAGTATACTTCCCAAATTTCCGATGGTCTTAGGCGACCCCTGGCAAATCGTCATTTGACCCCCAACGGGGTCCCGACCCACAGGTCTTCTTTAGACCTTCATAAATTGACCACAGTCGCAAATGTGGAGCAGATGGGAATGGAATACCTTAAGCAGAATCTGATCAAACTAGTTTTCAAGATAAGAGTCATCATCTTAGGATAGTGATGGAGAGACAGAGACAGAGACAGAGAGTCCAAACAGCAACCCGAAACCCAACTATTTATGGCAAAGTGCCAACACAGCAGTTTAACTTGAATGCTGAGATTTACCTAAAATATTGATAAACAAGGCAGAGTTCAGCTAATTGTTTTTTTCTGCTTTTGAAATATTACATTTAGCAACAATAAAAAAACTTGTAATATCATTTCTCTCTTTCCCTCCCTCTCTCTTTCATCCTCCTCTTCCCCCTCTCTCTCTCCCTCCCTCCCACTCTCCCTCTTTCTCTCTCTCTCTCTTTTTCCCTCCCTCTCTCTCTTTTCCCTCTCTCTACTTCCCTCTCTCTTCCCTCCCTCTCTCTCTTTCTCTCTGTATCTCTCTTTCCTCCTCTCTTCCCCTCTCCCCTCCATCTCTTTTCTCCCCTCCTCCTCTCTCTCTCTTTCTCTCTTCTCCTTCCTCCCCTCCTCTCTTCCCTCTCTTCCCCTCTCCCTCCCTTCACTCTCTTCCCACTCTCTTCCCCTTTCTCTCCCTCCCTCACTCTATTCCTCTTGAGCTTTCTCTTTGTATCTCTCTTTCCATCCCTCTCTCTTTCTCTCTCTTTTCCTCTGCCTCTCTCTCTTCCACTCTCTTCCCCTTCTCCCCTCCTCCCCACTCTCTTTCTCTTTGTATCTCTCTTTTCCTTCCCACTCTTTCTCTCTGTTTCTCTCTTCCCTCCACCTTTCTCTATTCCTCTCTTCCCCCTCCTCTCCCTCCTCTCTCTTTCTCTCTATATCTCAATTTCCTCCCTCTCTCCACTTTCTTCCCGTCTCCTCCTCCCTCTCTCCCTCTTGCTCTTTCTCTCTGAATCTCTCTTTCCTCTCTCTCTTTCTCTCTGTATTTCCTTTCCTCCCTCTCTCCACTCTCTTCCCTCCCCTCCCACCCTCCCTCTCTCTCCTCTTGCTCTTTCTGAATCTCTCTTTCCTCCCTCTCTCTTTCTCTCTATATCTCCCTTGCCCTCCCCCTCTCTCTCCACTCTCTTCCCCTCTCTCTCTGTCACTCACTCTCTCCATCTCACTCTTTCTCTCTGTATCTCCCCCTCCCTCCCCCTCTCCCTCCCACTCTTCCTCCCCTCCCCCTCCTCTCTCCCTCTTGCTCTTTCTCTCTGAATCTCTCTTCCTCCTCTCTCTTCTCTCTGTATCTCCCTTGCCTCCCTCTCTCCTCTCTTCCCTCTCTCTCTGTCGCTCACTCTCTCCATCTCACTCTTTCTCTCTGTCTCCTTTCCCTCCCCTCTCCCTCCCACTCTCTTCCCCTCTCCTTCCTCTCTCTCTCCTCTCGCTCTTTCTCTTTGTCTCTCTTCCTCCTCTCTCTTTCTCTCTCTGTCTCTCTTTCCTCCGCCTTTCTCTATTCCCACTCTCTTCCCCTTCTCTCCCTCCCTCTCTCTTTCTCTGTATCTCTTCCCTCTGCCTCTCTCTCTTCTCACTCTCTTCTCCTTCTCCCTCCCTCCTCTCTCTTTCTCTCTGTATCTCCATTTCCTCCCCACTCTCCCCACTCTCTTCCCTCTCTCCCTCCCTCTCTCCCTCTCGCTCTTTCTCTTCCTCTCTCTCCCCTCCGTCTCTCTTTCTCTTTGTATCTCTCTTTCCTTCCTCTTTCTTTCTCTATGTCTCTCTTCCTCCGCCTTTCTCTATTCCACTCTCTTCCGCCCTCCTCTCCTTCCTCTCTTTCTCTCTATATCTCAATTTCCTCCCTCTCTCCACTCTCTTCCCGTCTCCTCCTCCCTCTCTCCCTCTTGCTCTTTCTCTCTGAATCTCTCTTTCCTCCTCTCTTTCTCTCTGTATCTCCCTTGCCTCCCTCTCTCCACTCTCTTCCCTCTCTTTCTCTCTGAATCTCTCTTTCCTCCTCTCTCTTTCTCTCTGTATTTCCTTTCCCTCCCCTCCTCTCCACTCTCTTCCCCTCTCTCTCCTTCCTCTCTCTCTCCCTCTCGCTCTTTCTCTTTGTATCTCTCTTTCCCTCCCTCTCTCTTTCTCTCTGTATCTCTCTTTTCCTCCGCCTTTCTCTATTCCCACTCTCTTCCCCCTCCTCTCCCTTCCTCTCTCTTTCTCTCTATATCTCAATTTCCCTCCCCCTCTCTCTCCACTCTCTTCCCGTCTCCCTCCCTCCCTCTCTCCCTCTTGCTCTTTCTCTCTGAATCTCTCTTTCCCTCCCTCTCTCTTTCTCTCTGTATCTCCCTTGCCCTCCCCCTCTCTCTCCACTCTCTTCCCCTCTCTTTCTCTCTGAATCTCTCTTTCCCTCCCTCTCTCTTTCTCTCTGTATTTCCCTTTCCCTCCCTCCTCTCTCCACTCTCTTCCCCTCCCCCTCCCTCTCTTCCTCTCTTCCCTCTCTCCTCCCTCTCCCTCTCTTCCTCTCTTCCCTTTCTCTCCCTCCTCACTCTCTTCCTCTTGAGCTTTCTCTTTGTATCTCTCTTTCCATCCCTCTCTCTTTCTCTCTCTTTTCCTCTGCCTCTCTCTCTTCCACTCTCTTCCCCTTCTCCCTCCCCTCCCCACTCTCTTTCTCTTTGTATCTCTCTTTTCCTTCCCCCTCTTTCTCTCTGTTTCTCTCTTTCCCTCCACCTTTCTCTATTCCTCTCTTCCCCTCCTCTCCCTCCTCTCTCTTTCTCTATATCTCAATTTCCTCCCTCTCTCTCTCACTCTCTTCCGTCTCCTCCCTCCTCTCTCCCTCTTGCTCTTTCTCTCTGAATCTCTCTTTCCTCCTCTCTCTTCTCTCTGTATTTCCTTTCCTCCCCTCTCTCCACTCTCTTCCCTCCCCTCCCACCCTCCCTCTCTCCTCTTGCTCTTTCTGAATCTCTCTTTCCTCCTCTCTCTTTCTCTCTATATCTCCTTGCCTCCCCTCTCTCTCACTCTCTTCCCTCTCTCTGTCGCTCCTCTCTCCATCTCACTCTTTCTCTCTGTATCTCCCTCTCCCTACCCTCTCCTCCCCTCTCTTCCCTCCTCTCCCCTCTCCTCTCTCCCTCTTGCTCTTTCTCTCTGAATCTCTCTTTCCCTCCTCTCTCTTTCTCTCTGTATCTCCCTTGCCCTCCCCCTCTCTCTCCACTCTCTTCCCCTCTCTCTCTGTCGCTCACTCTCTCCATCTCATTCTTTCTCTCTGTATCTCCCTTTCCCTCCCCCTCTCCCTCTCTTCCCCTCTCTCTCCATTCCTCTCCCTCTCGCTCTTTCTCTTTGTATCTCTCTTTCCCTCCCTCTCTCTTTCTCTCTGTATCTCTCTTTTCCTCCGCCTTTCTCTATTCCCACTCTCTTCCCCCTTCTCTCCCTCCCTCTCTCTTTCTCTCTGTATCTCTCTTTCCCTCTGCCTCTCTCTCTTCTCACTCTCTTCCCCCTTCTCCCCCTCCCTCCCTCTCTCTTTCTCTCTGTATCTCCATTTCCCTCCCCCACTCTCTCCCCACTCTCTTCCCCTCTCTCCCTCCCTCTCTCTCTCCCTCTCGCTCTTTCTCTTCCCACTCTCTCCCCCTCCGTCTCTCTTTCTCTTTGTATCTCTCTTTCCCTTCCTCTTTCTTTCTCTCTATGTCTCTCTTTCCCTCCGCCTTTCTCTATTCCCACTCTCTTCCGCCCTCCTCTCCCTTCCTCTCTCTTTCTCTCTATATCTCAATTTCCCTCCCCCTCTCTCTCCACTCTCTTCCCGTCTCCCTCCCTCTCTCCCTCTTGCTCTTTCTCTCTGAATCTCTCTTTCCTCCTCTCTTTCTCTCTGTATCTCCCTTGCCCTCCCCTCTCTCCACTCTCTTCCCTCTCTTTCTCTCTGAATCTCTCTTTCCTCCTCTCTCTTTCTCTCTGTATTTCCTTTCCCTCCCCTCCTCCTCTCTCTTCCCTCTCTCTCCTTCTCTCTCTCTCCCTCTCGCTCTTTCTCTTTGTATCTCTCTTTCCTCCTCTCTCTTTCTCTCTGTATCTCTCTTTCCTCCGCCTTTCTCTATTCCACTCTCTTCCGCCCTCCTCTCCCTTCCTCTCTCTTTCTCTCTATATCTCAATTTCCCTCCCCCTCTCTCTCCACTCTCTTCCCGTCTCCCTCCCTCCCTCTCTCCCTCTTGCTCTTTCTCTCTGAATCTCTCTTTCCCTCCCTCTCTCTTTCTCTCTGTATCTCCCTTGCCCTCCCCCTCTCTCTCCACTCTCTTCCCCTCTCTTTCTCTCTGAATCTCTCTTTCCCTCCCTCTCTCTTTCTCTCTGTATTTCCCTTTCCCTCCCCCCTCTCTCCACTCTCTTCCCCTCCCCCTCCCGCCCTCCCTCTCTCCCTCTTGCTCTTTCTCTCTGAATCTCTCTTTCCCTCCTCTCTCTTTCTCTCTGTATCTCCCTTGCCCTCCCCCTCTCTCTCCACTCTCTTCCCCTCTCTCTCTGTCGCTCACTCTCTCCATCTCACTCTTTCACTCTTTCTCCCTTTCCCTCCCCCTTTCCCTCCCCACTCTCTTCCCCTCTCTCTCCCTTTCTCTCTCTCTCCCTCTCGCTCTTTCTCTTTGTATCTCTCTTTCCTCCTCTCTCTTTCTCTTTCTCTCTTCCTCTCTTCCCCTTCTCTCCTCCTCTCTCTTTCTCTCTGTACCTCTCTTTCCTCTGCCTCTTTCTCTTCTCACTCTCTTCCCCCTTCTCCCCCTCCCTCCCGCTCTCTTTCTCTCTGTATCTCCCTTGCCCTCCCCCACTCTCTCCCCACTCTCTTCCCCTCTCTCCCTCCCTCTCTCTCTCCCTCTCGCTCTTTCTCTTCCCACTCTCTCCCCCTCCATCTCTCTTTCTCTTTGTATCTCTCTTTCCTCCCTCTTTCTCTCTCTCTGTCTCTCTTTCCCTCCGCCTTTCTCTATTCCACTCTCTTCCCCTTCTCTCCTCCTCTCTCTTCTCTCTGTATCTCTCTTTCCTCTGCCTCTCTCTCTTCTCCTCTCTTCCCCTTCTCCCTCCCCTCCCTCTCTCTTTCTCTCTGTATCTCCCTTGCCTCCCCACTCTCCCCACTCTCTTCCCGTCTCCTCCTCCCTCTCTCCCTCTTGCTCTTTCTCTCTGAATCTCTTTCCCTCCCTCTCTCTTTCTCTCTGTATCTCCATTTCCTCCCCACTCTCTCCCACTATCTTCCCTCTCTCCCTCCTCTCTCTCTCCCTCTCGCTCTTTCTCTTCCCACTCTCTCCCCTCCGTCTCTCTTTCTCTGTATCTCTCTTTCCTCCCCTCTTTCTTTCTATGTCTCTCTTTCCTCCGCCTTTCTCTATTCCTCTCTTCCCTCCTCTCCTTCCTCTCTCTTCTCTCTATATCTCAATTTCCCTCCCCTCTCTCCACTCTCTTCCCCTCTCTTCCTCCTCTCTCCCTCTTGCTCTTTCTCTCTGAATCTCTCTTTCCTCCTCTCTCTTTCTCTCTGTATCTCCCTTGCCTCCCCTCTCTCTCTCTCTCTTCCCTCTCTTTCTCTCTGAATCTCTCTTTCCTCCTCTCTCTTTCTCTCTGTATTTCCTTTCCCTCCCCTCTCCACTCTCTTCCCTCCCCTCCGCCCTCCTCTCTCCTCTTGCTCTTTCTCTGAATCTCTCTTTCCCTCCTCTCTTTCTCTCTGTATCTCCTTGCCTCCCCTCTCTCTCCTCTCTTCCCCTCTCTCTCCTTCCTCTCTCTCCTCTCGCTCTTTCTCTTTGTATCTCTCTTTCCTCCTCTCTCTTTCTCTCTGTGTCTCTCTTTCCCTCCTCTCTCTCTTCCCTCTCTTCCCCTCCTCTCCTTCCTCTCTCTTTCTCTCTGTATCTCAATTTCCCTCCCCTCTCTCCACTCTCTTCCCTCTCCTCCTCTCTCCTCCCCTCTCTTCCTCTCTCTCTCTGAATCTCTCTTTCCTCCTCTCTCTTTCTCTCTGTATCTCCCTTGCCTCCCCCTCTCTCTCCACTCTCTTCCCCTCTCTTTCTCTCTGAATCTCTCTTTCCCTCCCTCTCTCTTTCTCTCTGTATTTCCCTTTCCCTCCCCTCTCTCACTCTCTTCCCTCCCCCTCCCTCCTCCCTCTCTCTCCTCTTGCTCTTTCTCTCTGAATCTCTCTTTCCCTCCTCTCTCTTTCTCTCTGTATCTCCCTTGCCTCCCCTCTCTCTCCTCTCTTCCCCTCTCTCTGTCTCCTTTCCTCCCTCTCCTCTTTCTCTCTGTATCTCCCTTTCCCTCCCCCTCTTCCTCCCCACTCTCTTCCCCTCTCTCTCCATTCCTCTCCCTCTCGCTCTTTCTCTTTGTATCTCTCTTTCCCTCCCTCTCTCTTTCTCTCTGTATCTCTCTTTTCCTCCGCCTTTCTCTATTCCCACTCTCTTCCCTCTCTCCCTCCTCTCTCTTTCTCTCTGTCTCTCTTTCCCTCTGCCTCTCTCTTCTCTCTCTCTCCTCTCGCTCTTTCTCTTTGTATCTCTTTCCTCCTCTCTCTTTCTCTCTGTGTCTCTCTTTCCTCCGCCTTTCTCTATTCCTCTCTTCCCCTCCTCTCCTTCCTCTCTCTTTCTCTCTATCTCAATTTCCCTCCCCTCTCTCACTCTCTTCCCGTCTCCTCCTCCTCTCTCCCTCTTGCTCTTTCTCTCTGAATCTCTCTTTCCCTCCTCTCTTTCTCTCTGTATCTCCTTGCCTCCCCTCTCTCTCCACTCTCTTCCCTCTCTCTTTCTCTCTGAATCTCTCTTTCCTCCTCTCTCTTTCTCTCTGTATTTCCTTTCCTCCCCTCTCCACTCTCTTCCCTCCCCTCCGCCCTCCTCTCTCCTCTTGCTCTTCTCTCTGAATCTCTCTTTCCCTCCCTCTCTTTCTCTCTGTATCTCCCTTGCCTCCCCTCTCTTTCTCTCTGTATTTCCTTTCCCTCCCCTCTCTCTCTCTTCCCCTCCCTCCTCTCTCCCTCTCTCTCCTCTTGCTCTTTCTCTCTGAATCTCTCTTTCCTCCTCTCTCTCTCTCTGTATCTCCCTTCCCTCCCCTCTCTCTCCACTCTCTTCCCTCTCTCTCTGTCTCTTTCCTCCTCTCTCTCTGTATCTCCTTTCCCTCCCCTCTCTCTCCCTCTCTTCCCCTCCCTCTCCTCCTCTCTCCTCTTGCTCTTTCTCTCTCTGTATCTCTCTTTCCCTCCCTCTCTTTCTCTGTCTCTCTCTTCCTCCTCCTCCTCTCTTTCCTCTCTCTTCCTCTCTCTCTCCCTCTCTCTGTATCTCTTTCCTCTGCCTCTCTCTCTTCTCCTCTCTCTTCCCCTTCTCCCTCCTCCCTCTCTCTTTCTCTCTGTATCTCCATTTCCCTCCCCACTCTCTCCCACTCTCTTCCCTCTCTCCTCCTCTCTCTCTCCCTCTCGCTCTTTCTCTTTCCACTCTCTCCCCCTCCGTCTCTCTTTCTCTTTGTATCTCTCTTTCCCTTCCTCTTTCTTTTTCTCTATGTCTCTCTTTCCTCCGCCTTTCTCTATTCCTCTCTTCCCCTCCTCTCCTTCCTCTCTCTTTATCTCTATATCTCAATTTCCCTCCCCTCTCTCTCCACTCTCTTCCGTCTCCTCCCTCTCCTCTCTCCCTCTTGCTCTTTCTCTGAATCTCTTTCCTCCTCTCTCTCTGTATCTCCTTGCCTCCCCTCTCTCCACTCTCTTCCCTCTCTTTCTCTCTGAATCTCTCTTTCCCTCCTCTCTCTTTCTCTCTGTGTCTCTCTTTCCTCCCCTCTCCACTCTCTTCCCTCCCCTCCGCCCTCCCTCTCTCCCTCTTGCTCTTTCTCTCTGAATCTCTCTTTCCTCTCTCTCTTTCTCTCTGTCTCCTTTCCTCCCCTCTCTCCACTCTCTTCCCTCTCTCTCTGTCGCTCCTCTCTCCATCTCACTCTTTCTCTCTTTCTCCTTTCCTCCCTCTCTTTCCCTCCCCTCTCTCTCCACTCTCTTCCCTCTCTCTCTGTCGCTCCTCTCTCCATCTCACTCTTTCTCTCTGTATCTCCTTTCCCTCCCCTCTTCCTCCCCACTCTCTTCCCTCTCTCTCCATTCCTCTCCTCTCGCTCTTTCTCTTTGTATCTCTTTCCTCCCTCTCTTTCTCTCTGTATCTCTCTTTCCTCCGCCTTTCTCTATTCCCACTCTCTTCCCCTTCTCTCCTCCTCTCTCTTTCTCTCTGTATCTCTTTCCCTCTGCCTCTCTCTCTTCTCACTCTCTTCCCCTTCTCCCTCCCCTCCTCTCTCTTTCTCTCTGTATCTCAATTTCCCTCCCCACTCTCTCCCCACTCTCTTCCCCTCTCTCCCTCCCTCTCTCTCTCCCTCTCGCTCTTTCTCTTTCCACTCTCTCCCCCTCCGTCTCTCTTTCTCTTTGTATCTCTCTTTCCCTTCCTCTTTCTTTTTCTCTATGTCTCTCTTTCCCTCCGCCTTTCTCTATTCCCACTCTCTTCCGCCCTCCTCTCCCTTCCTCTCTCTTTCTCTCTATATCTCAATTTCCCTCCCCCCCTCTCTCCACTCTCTTCCCCTCTCTCTCTGTCGCTCACTCTCTCCATCTCACTCTTTCTCTCTGTATCTCCCTTTCCCTCCCCCTCTTCCTCCCCACTCTCTTCCCCTCTCTCTCCATTCCTCTCCCTCTCGCTCTTTCTCTTTGTATCTCTCTTTCCCTCTCTTTCTCTCTGTATCTCTCTTTTCCTCCGCCTTTCTCTATTCCCACTCTCTTCCCCTTCTCTCCTCCCTCTCTTTCTCTCTGTGTCTCTCTTTCCTCTGCCTCTTTCTCTCTCACTCTCTTCCCCTTCTCCCTCCTCTCTCTTTCTCTCTGTATCTCCTTGCCCTCCCCACTCTCTCCCCACTCTCTTCCCCTCTCCTCTCTCTCTCCTCTCGCTCTTTCTCTTCCCACTCTCTCCCCCTCCATCTCTCTTTCTCTTTGTATCTCTCTTTCCCTTCCTCTTTCTTTCTCTCTATGTCTCTCTTTCCCTAGCCTTTCTCTATTCCCACTCTCTTCCCCCTTCTCTCCCTCCCTCTCTCTTTCTCTCTGTATCTCTCTTTCCCTCTGCCTCTCTCTCTTCTCACTCTCTTCCCCCTTCTCCCCCTCCCTCCCTCTCTCTTTCTCTCTGTATCTCCCTTGCCCTCCCCCACTCTCTCCCCACTCTCTTCCCGTCTCCCTCCCTCCCTCTCTCCCTCTTGCTCTTTCTCTCTGAATCTCTCTTTCCCTCCCTCTCTCTTTCTCTCTGTATCTCCATTTCCCTCCCCCACTCTCTCCCCACTATCTTCCCCTCTCTCCCTCCCTCTCTCTCTCCCTCTCGCTCTTTCTCTTCCCACTCTCTCCCCCTCCGTCTCTCTTTCTCTTTGTATCTCTCTTTCCCTTGCTCTTTCTTTCTATGTCTCTCTTTCCCTCCGCCTTTCTCTATTCCCTCTCTTCTCTCTCCTCCTCTCCTTCCTCTCTCTTTCTCTCTATATCTCAATTTCCCTCCCTCTCTCCACTCTCTTCCCGTCTCCTCCTCCTCTCTCCCTCTTGCTCTTTCTCTGAATCTCTCTTTCCCTCCCTCTCTCTTTCTCTCTGTATCTCCTTGCCTCCCTCTCTCTCCACTCTCTTCCCTCTCTTTCTCTTTGTATCTCTCTTTCCCTCCCTCTCTCTTTCTCTCTGTATTTCCCTTTCCCTCCCCCCTCTCTCCACTCTCTTCCCCTCCCCCTCCCGCCCTCCCTCTCTCCCTCTTGCTCTTTCTCTCTGAATCTCTCTTTCTCTCCTCTCTCTTTCTCTCTGTATCTCCCTTGCCCTCCCCCTCTCTCTCCACTCTCTTCCCCTCTCTCTCCTTCCTCTCTCTCTCCCTCTCGCTCTTTCTCTTTGTATCTCTCTTTCCCTCCCTCTCTCTTTCTCTCTGTGTCTCTCTTTCCCTCCGCCTTTCTCTATTCCCACTCTCTTCCCCCCCTCCTCTCCCTTCCTCTCTCTTTCTCTCTATATCTCAATTTCCTCCTCTCTCTCCTCTCTTCCGTCTCCTCCTCCTCTCTCCTCTTGCTCTTTCTCTCTGAATCTCTCTTTCCTCCTCTCTCTTTCTCTCTGTATCTCCCTTCCTCTCTCCTCTCTTCCCTCTCTTTCTCTCTGAATCTCTCTTTCCCTCCTCTCTCTTTCTCTCTGTATTTCCTTTCCTCCCCTCTCTCCTCTCTTCCCTCCCCTCCCGCCCTCCTCTCTCCCTCTTGCTCTTTCTCTCTGAATCTCTCTTTCCCTCCTCTCTCTTTCTCTCTGTATCTCCCTTGCCCTCCCCCTCTCTCTCCACTCTCTTCCCCTCTCTCTCTGTCGCTCACTCTCTCCATCTCACTCTTTCTCTCTTTCTCCCTTTCCCTCCCCCTTTCCCTCCCCACTCTCTTCCCCTCTCTCTCCCTTCCTCTCTCTCTCCCTCTCGCTCTTTCTCTTTGTATCTCTCTTTCCCTCCCTCTCTCTTTCTCTCTGTATCTCTCTTTTCCTCCGCCTTTCTCTATTCCCACTCTTCCCCTTCTCTCCCTCCCTCTCTCTTTCTCTCTGTATCTCTCTTTCCCTCTGCCTCTCTCTTCTCACTCTCTTCCCCTTCTCCCTCCCTCCCTCTCTTTCTCTCTTCTCTCTGTATTTCCTTTCCCTCCCCACTCTCTCCCCACTCTCTTCCCTCTCTCCTCCTCTCTCTCTCCTCTCGCTTTCTCTTCCCTCTCTCTCCTCTCTCTCTTTCTCTTTGTATCTCTCTTTTCCTTCCTCTTTCTTTCTCTCTATGTCTCTCTTTCCTCCGCCTCTCTCTTCCTCTCTTCCTCCCTCTCCTCCTCTCTCTTTCTCTCTATATCTCAATTTCCTCCCCCTCTTTCTCCACTCTCTTCCCGTCTCCCTCCCTCCCTCTCTCCTCTTGCTCTTTCTCTCTGAATCTCTCTTTCCTCCTCTCTCTTTCTCTCTGTATCTCCATTGCCCTCCCTCTCTCCACTCTCTTCCCTCTCTTTCTCTCTGAATCTCTCTTTCCCTCCTCTCTCTTTCTCTCTGTATTTCCCTTTCCCTCCCCCCTCTCTCCACTCTCTTCCCCTCCCCCTCCCGCCCTCCCTCTCTCCCTCTTGCTCTTTCTCTCTGAATCTCTCTTTCCCTCCTCTCTTTCTCTCTGTATCTCCCTTGCCTCCTCTCTCTCCACTCTCTTCCCCTCTCTCTCCTTCCTCTCTCTCTCCCTCTCGCTCTTTCTCTTTGTATCTCTCTTTTCCTCCCTCTCTCTCTCTCTCTGTGTCTCTCTCTCCCTCCGCCTCTCTCTATTCCCACTCTCTTCCCCCCCTCCTCTCCCTTCCTCTCTCTTTCTCTCTATATCTCAATTTCCCTCCCCCTCTCTCTCCACTCTCTTCCCGTCTCCCTCCCTCCCTCTCTCCCTCTTGCTCTTTCTCTCTGAATCTCTCTTTCCCTCCCTCTCTCTTTCTCTGTATCTCCCTTGCCTCCCTCTCTCTCCACACTCTTCCCTCTCTTTCTCTCTGAATCTCTTTCCCTCCTCTCTCTTTCTCTGTATTTCCTTTCCCTCCCTCTCTCCTCTCTTCCCTCCTCCTCTCCCTCCCTCTCTCCCTCTTGCTTTTCTCTCTGAATCTCTCTTTCCCTCCTCTCTCTTTCTCTCTGTATCTCCTTGCCCTCCCTCTCTCCACTCTCTTCCCTCTCTCTCTGTCGCTCACTCTCTCCATCTCACTCTTTCTCTCTGTATCTCCTTTCCTCCCCTCTCCTCCCCACTCTCTTTCTCTCTCCTTCCTCTCTCTCCTCTCGCTCTTTCTCTTTGTATCTCTCTTTCCTCCTCTCTCTTTCTCTCTGTATCTCTTTCCTCCCTCTCTCTCTTCCCACTCTCTTCCCCTTCTCTCCCTCCCTCTCTCTTTCTCTCTGTATCTCTCTTTCCTCTGCCTCTCTCTTCTCACTCTCTTCCCCTTCTCCCTCCCTCCTCTCTCTTTCTCTCTGTATCTCCATTTCCCTCCCCACTCTCTCCCACTCTCTTCCCTCTCCCTCCTCTCTCTCTCCTCTCGCTCTTTCTCTTCCCTCTCTCCCCTCCGTCTCTCTTTCTCTTTGTCTCTCTTTCCTTCCTCTCTCTTTCTCTCTGTGTCTCTCTTTCCCTCCGCCTTTCTCTATTCCCACTCTCTTCCCCCCCTCCTCTCCCTTCCTCTCTCTTTCTCTCTATATCTCAATTTCCCTCCCCCTCTCTCTCCACTCTCTTCCCGTCTCCCTCCCTCCCTCTCTCCCTCTTGCTCTTTCTCTCTGAATCTCTCTTCCTCTCTCTTTCTCTGTATCTCCCTTGCCCTCCCTCTCTCTCCCTCTCTCCTCTCTTTCTCTCTGAATCTCTCTTTCCTCCTCTCTCTCTTTCTCTCTGTCTCTCTCTCCTCTCTTCCCTCCCCTCTCCTCCCTCCTCTCTCTCCTCTTGCTCTTCTCTCTGAATCTCTCTTTCCCTCCTCTCTCTTTCTCTCTGTATCTCCCTTGCCCTCGCCCTCTCTCTCCACTCTCTTCCCCTCTCTCTCTGTCACTCACTCTCTCCATCTCACTCTTTCTCTCTGTATCTCCCTTTCCCTCCCCTCTCCTCCCCACTCTCTTCCCTCTCTCTCCTTCCTCTCTCTCCCTCTCGCTCTTTCTCTTTGTATCTCTCTTTCCTCCCTCTCTTTCTCTCTGTATCTCTCTTTCCTCCGCCTTTCTCTATTCCTCTCTTCCCCTTCTCTCCCTCCCTCTCTCTTTCTCTCTGTATCTCTCTTTCCCTCTGCTCTCTCTTCTCACTCTCTTCCCCTTCTCCCTCCCTCCTCTCTCTTTCTCTCTGTATCTCCTTTCCCTCCCCACTCTCTCCCCACTCTCTTCCCCTCTCCTCTCTCTCTCCCTCTCGCTCTTTCTCTTCCCACTCTCTCCCCCTCCGTCTCTCTTTCTCTTTGTATCTCTCTTTCCCTTCCTCTTTCTTTCTCTCTATGTCTCTCTTTCCCTCCGCCTTTCTCTATTCCCACTCTCTTCCGCCCTCCTCTCCCTTCCTCTCTCTCTGTATCTCCATTTCCTCCCTCTCTCTCTCACTCTCTTCCCGTCTCCCTCCTCCTCTCTCCCTCTTGCTCTTTCTCTCTGAATCTCTCTTTCCTCCTCTCTCTTCTCTCTGTATCTCCTTGCCTCCCTCTCTCCTCCTCTCTTCCCTCTCTTTCTCTCTGAATCTCTCTTCCTCCCTCTCTCTTTCTCTGTATTTCCTTTCCTCCCTCTCTCTCCACTCTCTTCCCCTCCCCTCCGCCTCCTCTCTCCCTCTTGCTCTTTCTCTCTGAATCTCTCTTTCCTCCTCTCTTTCTCTCTGTATCTCCCTTGCCCTCCCCCTCTCTCTCCACTCTCTTCCCCTCTCTCTCTGTCGCTCACTCTCTCCATCTCATTCTTTCTCTCTGTATCTCCCTTTCCCTCCCCCTCTCCCTCCCCACTCTCTTCCCTCTCTCTCCTTCCTCTCTCTCCCTCTCGCTCTTTCTCTTTGTATCTCTTTCCTCTGCCTCTCTCTCTTCCCTCTCTTCCCCTCCTCTCCCTCCCTCCCCTCTTTCTCCCTGTATCTCCATTTCCTCCCTCTCTCTCTCTCTTCCCTCTCTCTCCCTCCCTCCTCTCTCCCCTAGCTCTTTCTCTTTGTATCTCTTTCGTCCCTCTTTCTTTCTCTCTGTATCTCCCTTTCCCTCCCCTTCTCTCTCTTCCCACTCTCTCTCCCTCCCTCTCTCTTTTCCTCTTTCTTTCCTTCCCTCTCTCTCTCCCTCTCTTTTTCCCTCCCTCTCTTTCTGTCTTTTTCTCTGTCTCTCTCTTTTCCTCCCACTTCCCCCTCTCTCTCCCTCCCTCGTTCTTCCTCCTCTTTCTCTCTGTATGTCTCTTTCCCTCCGTCCCTCCCTCTCTCCCCACTCTCTTTCCTCCTCCCTCTCCTCTCTTTCCCTCCCTCTCTCTTTTCTTTCCCTTCTCTCTCTCTTCCCTCTCTTCCCTCCTCCTCTCTCTTCCCTCTCTTTCTTTCTCTCTGTATCTGTTTTTCCCTCCCTCTCCCTCTTTCTCTCTGTATCTCTCTCTTTCCCCTCTCTCTTTCTCTCCCTTTCCCTCCCTCTGTCTCTCTGTTTCTCTCTCTCTTTTCCCTCCCTCTCTTTCCCTCCCTCCTTCATTCTTTCTTAGTGACGCTAAAGAGTCCTCCTCGCCTTCTCTCCTTTCTATTGCTGTGCTGAGGGCTGAAAATTTGCCTAATTTTTGCCACAAAAGGCCTAATCCTAATGTGAACCTTGGGGGGGAAGCCTTAAATGCACATGATCCGAGCAATCCTGCCACAGGAAAAGAACACACCAAGGGGACCAAGTACAGAGTGAGGAGGTGGGCATTTCTGCAGAGATAGAGAGCTGTGTGCAAGATCCTTCTAGTCTGGTCTTACACACACACACACACACACACACACACACACACACACACACACTCATTCTTTGCAATTAGGTCTCATCAACGCACAGGTTATTTGCTTGTGTATCTGTGTAATTTTTGAAAGAAGGCAGGTAAATGACAACTACCAGAGGGAATCAGGGGTGGGAAAAGTGAAAGGCCATGGAGGGTTTTTTGAAATAGAAGGAAAGGAGCGCAAATGCCCCCCACACACACACCGGCTGTCTATCAACTGAAACCAGAGTTGCGAAATGAAACCGTATCCACCACTCAGAGCCCTGCTCTGCCTATCATCTGTTTTGGTGTGTGTCCAGCAGCATTTCGTCTGTACCGGGGTGACGGCCCATGTGCCCACAGAGAGAGCTCTGCCTGCTACTTCTGGCATGCGTGCCATAGGTTCTTCACCAGGGATCTAGGATGTTGGTTATTCCTGCCAGCTTAGTTCCCCTTCTATTCCCTCATCTAAGTCATTTGGGCCATATTACTAGCTTTCCAGAACCCCATGCATCCTATGAGCTGCAAGTTGGAAATGCCTGCTCTACATAGTCATCTATATTTTTGTAGTCCAAATCTTGTCATCTATATTTTTTGTAACCCAAATCTATTATTGTACATTTAATCATCCTCTGTCTCTATTGTATTGAAGTTTGTAAACAATAATCTCCAAACTTTAATATAGGTTTGGGATCGGACATATAATCTTAGATAGTCAGATCGTATATCTTTAGTCCACACTGGCCAGTAACTGAGGTCCAATACACCAGGGGTATAGGATGTGGGGCTAAGACCTAGGACCCCCAAGACTATCCTTAACCAGCAAACTTTCTGGATTGTTTTGGGCCAGTTGTTAGCTCTCAGCTCAAGCTATACTGTAGGGTGGTTGATGGGAACATCAGAGGTAGCAATGCTACCTTCAACTCTGGAAAGAAAAGTGGGCTCTGAGTCAAGTAGGAATAAATAACAGGAGTTGATTAGCTTGTGCAATGAACCAAAAGAAAAAGCAATGTAACAAAACAAAAAAAAAGCAAGGTTCAAAAAGTGTTAAAACCGTGACAGTGTAACACCAGCTATGTCCAAAAAGCACCACAAGGGGGAGACATACTCCTGTACAACCATTTTCTTTAACTAAACCTTCTGGATGTAGTCTTCATTCCCACAGAGAAGGGCTGGAGCTCAGAATAATGGGATTTGTGGTCATATGCTATCCGCAGGTTAAAGGAGACCAAATATGGATTAATCCTAAATTTGCCTTAGGGCAGGGATAGTCAACCTTTTTATACCTATCGCCCACTTTTGTGTCTCTGTTAGAAGTAAAATTTTCTAACCACCCACCGGATCCACAGTAATGCGCCGTGTATTGTCATCTGTGCATGCCTCTCGCACATCGTGGATTGGGTTGGGGGGAGAGCGTCAGCTACCAGCTCTGCTTGTCTGTTACAGCTGTGGGGGGGGGAGTGGGGGGAGATGTACAAGCTATTCTGGGACGAGGCTTTTTTGTTTGCGGTCGCACCATTTAGTTTCACTTACGTAACATGAACTAAACTTATGCGCAGGCGATAAAAATAGTATATTTTCAGAAATTTAAATTGTCACGGGGAATTTTATGAAAACCTAATGAAAAATTTTATGAAAACCTAATGAAAATGTTTTTAAATAATGCTATGAATTTTTTTTTTAAAGTCAATTAATTAAAAAAAAAAGGAAAGTGCTTCAGTATCAGACAAAACCTCTACTGCCCACCATGAAAGCTGGAATGCCCACTAGTGGGTGGTAGGGACCAGGTTGACTACCATTGCCTTAGGGGCACATCTGTACATAAGAAGGAAGCATCAAGAGCCCAGGTGGCACAGTGGTTAAAATGCAGGGCAGGTAGTCCTCAACTTACAACAGTTCATTTAGTGACCATTTGAAGTTACAACAGCACAGAAAAAAAGTTACTTCACACTTTTTGTGCTGACCATTGCAGCATCCCCATGGTTACATGATTTGCATTTGGATACTTGACCACTAATTCACTTTTATGACAGTTGCAATGTCCCGGGATCATGTGATCATCTTTTGCAACCTTCTGACAAGTGAAGTCAATGAGGAGACCAGATTCACTTAACAACCATGTTACTAATTTAACAACGGCAGTGATTCACTTAACAAACATGGCAAGAAAAGGCATAAAATGGAGCAAAATTATCACTTAACAAATTTCTTACTTAGCAACATAACTTCTGGGCTCCATTGTGCTCGTACATTGAGGATTACTGCACTGCAGGCTACTTCTGCCGACTGCCGACTGCCAGCAGTTCGATTCTCACCAGTCAAGGTTGACTCAGCCTTCCATCTTAAGGCCAGTAAAATGAGGACCCAAATTGTTGGGGGCAAGAGGCTGGCTCTGTAAACTGCTTAGAGAGGGCTGTAAAGCACTGTGAAGCGGCATGTAAGTCTAAGTGCTAGTGCTATCAATTCTGGTTATGTATATTTTGCTGTTAACTCTTTCAGGGGGAGGGGTATCTTCTTTCCCTTGCTAAATAACTTTCTGTCTTTCCTAGTGTTGCTAAAGAAAAAGATGGAATAGAGGTGATAATGGCATAAAATATCCCATCAATTTGAGCTGGATTGCAAAAGAATGAAGGAAGCTCCATCTCAACCCTAGTATGCCCTCTGCTGGCAAAAAAAATATAACAAGCTACTAGATATTCTACAGTGGTTTTTTTTAGTGTTTATTAAGAATTTCTTCAGATGATGAAACAAAAATTGAAATAAGTAAAAGTAAAGAGAGAGGAGAACTTGCAAGAAATAAAAAAGAGGGAAAGAAAACAACTTCAGGAATATGTGAATGACTTCTGTCCTTCTTTTCAATGGATAATTAAAACCTTATTACTATCTCTTAGGTATTACAGAAACTTCAGCCCAGTGGTGAAATCCAAACTTTTTTACTACCGGTTCTGTGGGCGTGGCTTGGTGGGTGGGGTGTGGCTTTATGGGCATGACAGGGGAAGGATACTGCAAAATCTCCATTCCCACCCCACTCTAGGGGAAGGATATTGCAAAATCCCCATTCCCTCCCCATTCCTGGGGGAAGGATATTGCAAAATCTCCATTCCCACCCCACTCTGGGGCCAGCCAGAGGTGGTATTTGCCAGTTCTCCGACCTGTTCAAAATTTCCGCTACCGGTTCTCCAGAACCTGTCAGAAGCTGCTGAATTTCACCCCTGGTTCAGCCCCTCATTTAATCCACGCTTTTCTTAGTATTTTGGACATCTTTCAACCTCAACATATATAGAAATATTAACAGTAGAAATTTTATACTATATTGTTAATGGTAATAATGGGGACGGGAGTGAGGGAAATCACCCACGGAGGCTAGCATTTGCAGAAGCATATTTATCTTTACCGACTTTGCACTGAAGGCCATTGTCTTTTTTCCAAGGATGTTTAAAATATGCAAACAACCTCTTTAGTAAGTCAGACTCAGCCCGCCCACTGCAAAGAGATAACATTGCACAGGGTGGTCTCAGTCCTTCATGAAATTAGAAAAAGCTAGTTATTTAATAAAGGTTTTCTGAAGGACATAACAAGAGTTCCAAAAAAATTTTTTTCAAAGTCCTCTCAATGTGTGGTTAAGAACAAAATGCAGCACATCCACAACTGATGATGGAGTTCCAGGATCAGCATCAAGATTTTTCTGACTCTCTCATTTTTTATTTCTATTGCCTTCCATTACCACCATCCAGTGTTCAATAGGGCAGTAGAAGTAGGGCTGGAGAAAGAGATGCATTAAATTTGGGCCAGCTTATTGTAAGTCGAATGCCTGCTAAAATTGCCTGGTTTTCAGATCTTCTTTCCTTGGCAAATAAATCTGGATTTCCCCTGGTTTAAGTATCCCCTGGAGGGGTTACTTACATCACAAGCATGGTCCAAAAAGTCAAGATGACATTCACAATAGGGCTAAGATCCTTAAATGTTGCATCCGCGTAATATTCATTCATTTATAAAATTTATAAAATTTATTGGCTGCCCATCTTACCATAGGGTAATTCTGGGTGGCTTACATTCATAAAAACATAACACGTTAACGTACATGTTAACACATAAATAAACTAAAAGCAAACGTTAAAATCTAAGGACCTGTGGAGGATAATATTCTCCAAAGCACTTGAGAACGTGACAAATAGTAACAGCTGGAAGATTATTAGGGGCAGATCCAACCTAGAGTTAAAAAGAAATTTCCTGATAGTGAGAACAATTAATAAATGGAATGGCTTACCACTGGAAGAAATGTATGTATGCTCCTTTACTGGAGCTTGTCAATATAAGAGACTGGACAGCCATTTGTCTAGCATGATATAGGACCATGGTGCTTAGATCTGGCCCCCAAGGCTACCCTGGAAACACCGAAGGACTGGCCCTTGGTGCATCTGCCAGTGAAAACAAAGTTCATGAGAGCTGCAGGTGCCCCTCCCAAGCTCTACTTTTGCTGGGTTGCAATAGCAACATGAAATGAAATTAAGAGGACTCAGATTCACTGAACTGAAGTCAGTTCAGTACAGAGATCCGAAGAAAAATACTGATTCTAGTAACGAAAGAGGTAAATGGTACCGAGATGTCAAAAGAAAAAAAAAGATTTCCATTGATATCTTTTAAATAATTTGAAATATTAAGTACCCCATTTATAAAGCGAACGCTAAATAGCATGCAGACAATTTGAACCTGGCTGAGGATATTGTTAAGATGTTTATTAAGTAAAATTCCAGTGTATTCCAGTGTAGTTTCAACCACACTTTTCACAACTCTTACATGTATCTTTATCTTCCTGGTCATTCTTGAAGAGAATGGGTTACGTGTAAACTTTTAAAGATTTAAAATATGGGGGTGGGGAGTTATTCCTTTCTTTTTCTCAAGGTTAAAGTGTTTTTGAAATGTTTATATTCCCCATTTCATAGGTGCACATATTCTAATGATTTAATGAATGCGAACGAAGGGATATCGGTCCCCTTTTTAAAAATAGCTATTTTGCACACTCACACAACACTTACCAATTTATGGATTTATAATTAATTCTATGTAATTAACCTGACCAATATGTTCGTGAGTTTTAGACCAGTGTTTGTAAATGCTCAGAAACCTCTGTTTAATTTTTACTAGCCCGGACATGCACAAAACCAACTATTGCAAATCTCTCTAGGAATAGACGTCTATATGTCAAAAGACATGTGGACGTGTGTCATTTGTAATGTCCTTGTTACATTTCCCCTCAAATGCTGGTTCTTCCCCCCCCCCCCACCTCCCATTCCGTGATAGAATTGTTTGAAGATACCTGCATGAAAACTTTTGTCTGTTTTAGAGGCCCTAAACTTTTGGAATTCTAAATCACAGCTAAGTGTGATAGATGCAACTTGATTCCTCACCTCAACCTTTCATTTTCATCACCCAAGGGAAGGCAAGACTTCCTTTATTCACCTCCTTACCTTTTGAGCTTTTCCAAAAATCAGATGCCTCTACTAGATAGGCAAATCTTCTTAAACAAAGGATATGAAGGTGTGCTGAGAAATAATAACATAGCTTTTCATTGAGGAAGACTCCTTGATTATTATCCCCACCCAACCCTCTTTTTTGTTTTTCCTTAGAGAGAGAGAGAGAGAGACACTCTGAAAATTTTTGAAAATTTTATTAATTTTTTTGTAAATGGTTATACATTATGTTGACTTGACAATGATATTAGTACAGGACTAATTGATATTAAAGATATTCTATTGATTAAACAGCTTTGAGCATTAGACAGAATAAAAAGAAAGAAATAGTTGTACAGTATGGATTACAATTTATAATATTGATCACAAGAATATAGAGATTAACAATAATGATTTTAAAAAAAAATCCTCCAGAGTTTTTTTTTGAGCAATAAAGATCTTAAACTTGCCCTTCAATGCTTTGCATTGAAATCTCTATTGTAATGTTTTATATGTGATATAGATATGAACACACACACACATACACAAATACATGTGCGTGTGAATCAAAAGAAAAAACACAATAAGCAAAAACAATTTAATCTATATGGAGGTCAAAGTATTATAATAAAAGTTTCAAACTTGAGTATTGAAGTCTGTATTGTAATGTTTTAACTATAGATATACTTTATAGACATGCACATACAAAGATGTGCATGTTAATATAAGGAAAAATATATCATAAGCATGCAATAATTATAAAAAGGGGGAAGGAAAGGAAAAAAGGAAAAGAACTGGTGGGTTTCTAACATTCCCCTTTATCCATATCTGCTAATGTACCAAATTGTTGATTTTAAGCCTCCTTAGATGGCAAACTGTGATTGTATTTGCCATGCAACATACATATATTGCTGCATATTCTCCAAGTTTAAGTTCCTAGTTAGATATGGCCAGAATTTTATTTGTTCCGGTGTTGAGCAAAACGTACTTTTGTTGCTGTAAGCAAATATCTCATTATGTTATAAAGTTTCTAATGTTTTGTCATGTAAATACCATAATTTTTCCCATTATTGTGTGGCAACTGTTTCTTTAAAACGTTGCATTTATTTTGTCAAAAAATTTTTGGGACTATTCTACCTTATTCTTTATCCTATCTAAATAAAAAAATTATATAAGTGCTCCAAGAGAGGGTGTTGGTTTCAAAAGTCAAGTTAGTTCCGTTATTTACCTCTCCACCTTCCTGAGCTTTTCGGGTGGGGGGGATCAATTGCCTATACTGGATGGGACAATCTTCTTTTAAAAAAAAAACTAGTCTGAAGGGAAAGGCTAGCTGGCTGGCTGGAGTAAGGTGAAATTTATACCTCTTTAAGGTGAATAGGTTGAAGAGCACTGTCTAAGAGAGGAAATGTTTATGGTCATCCAGCTCCTTTTTTTTCTATATAGTGAAACTTCGTAAATATGCAAGAGTTAAATACTGAAAAAAGTTATATGGTTTGTAATGCATGCATAGTTTTCTCTCAGCTCAATGCAGACTTAAGAGTAGATTTAAAATTCAAACTCCTTTGGACAATTCCTTTCCTTTCTATATCTTGTCATGGGGATACTTGTAGGATCCTCAGTGTCATCAAAGCTGAACATATCTCTGCTTCCTCCCCCCCTATGGCGAGTGCTGCATATCTTTGTCTGGCTAGTTGCACGCATCTTATCTCTTATCTCTTTTACAACCAAAATCAGATCAAGAACGCCAAGAAATATGGAGAAAGTACTGACAACCCACAGTAAGATCATCACGGCAGATTTTTCAGTGGTTCTAGGGACGAAGCAGGTTATATCGCTTGGACAAATTTCCTCAGTACAGTTAAAGAATTTCTCAACATAGAAACCAAACAAATGGTAGCTACTAATCGCAAAGCCAAATTCTATCATTACTCTCATGAGCAATTGAACGAAATATGCACGGGAAAAATCAGGGATTGCCAATTCATGGGCCCCGCAAGTGACCTTGCTTTTTGTTTGCGCACTGAAAGATGCTTCGGTAACTCTGAGGCCAAGAGATGTTTTGATCTGCTTGCAATAAGTGCAAGAGAGACCATAGACCTCCACAACTTGATTGACCACATTGTGCAAGATGCAGATGACAAACACTGCAAAAGGAAGCAGGACAGACAAAAACTCAAACAACCAGAAACGAACTTGAGAGACTGCTGTAAAAGCATCGAAGCACATGCTTGAACATCCTGGCTGGTTGGTGTTGCAGACAAAAGCGGCCAATTCATCTTGATAGAGAGGGTACGCCCCGAGCGCTATCAGCATCAGTTTCATCAGGATCATGTAGCTTACCCAAATCTTCCCTGAAAAGGAAGAAGAAGGGCGAGATAAGACAAATAAAATCCATCATTAAAACCCCTGCACATTGATTAGCCTGGTTGAGAATAATTTCTAATCAGTAGCCGTATTACGTTTGATAATATTAGATAAAACTTCTCATCAATTGCATTGCTGAGTGGGTCTATGACAATTTACCATGGCCAACTTACCACGGCCAGCTGATCACTTGCCATGGCCAACTTGATGTAGCCAACTCATCACTGCCAAATTCACTGCAAGACAAGGGTTACACTAATATCAAAGAAATGGTGGCATAGAAACATTAAAGAAAGAATGCAAAAGGAGGGACAAAATGAAATGTGAATTAAAATTAAAATAATTTTAAATTTATTTTGAATAATTAAATTGTGCTGTTAAATTGCCCTGCAGTGAGTTGCACAGTAACCTGTGACAGGTTAGCCATGGCAAGTTGTCCCATGGTCAGCTGGCTGCCGTGAATTGCCCATGGTGAGTTGTTCCATTCCGTTGCTGAGCTGAAGAACAGAATAAATAGTTAAAGTAATCAGGGCATACTCATAAAAGCATATTTCACATTGTATAACATCACAAAAGAGGTACAAGAAAATTCTAAGTTTATAGAATAGACGGGGTAGTAAACAGATAAATACCAGAAGAAAGTCATAATAGATTCCTTCTATATTTTTTTCCAACTTCAAAAAGTTTTGTTTTTTCATTCTCAATTATTTCAAGAGCAAATGCAGAGAATAATATAGAACTAATAATGTTTTTTTTTCAAGTTTTGCCATAAAATACAGTACGGGATCCACAGGCTAAAGTGATCGTGAATTTACCAGGGACAAATTGAAGCCAATTGATAGAATAGAGAAATAGGTGAAATAATATAAATCTAGATTGTTGAGTCTGCCAAAAGAGAAGAGAAAGAAGCAGACACCATACAAGGTCACAATACACAAATGTTTCAGTCATATTATGAGCACAGTCTCATTTTTTAAAGACAGCTGGACAATATTTGATATTGAGGCTAGCCCTGCTGTTCAAGGACAAGGACACAAAGGTGGGTGTCCCCTCCTTTTGCCTGATGCCTTATAATTTTTCTCTTCCATTGCTCTTGCTAAACACTAGTTCTGATCATATTTATTTGTAACTAGTTATGTTTAATTATTCCCTAACAGAATAATATTAGTGCCCTGAAATGCCTTCACCAAATTACTCTTGCTACTGTCTTTGCAGGCATTAAATAAAAGTTCTGCTCAAAAAGACAAACACACTTTGCAGCTTCACTTCCACACTATTCATTTATGAGCCTGTTTTGGGGGAAAAATGTGTGTAAATTCTGGTTTTTGTGCCTGAAGATTTCATTTCAGGTTGGTTGTCTGGAGGCCAACTCCCTCCCCACAATATTAAACGAAGTTTCCCAGAATGAAAATAATTAAAACCCAACTCTAAAATGCAAATTTATAAATACTTACCTATAATGGTCACATTAGAATTGATGACTATGAAGGAAAAGCTAAACGCACTCCAGTATTTCATATCTGTAGCCATGTAATCTATTTTTTTTTCTCTACAAGGAGAATGAATTGCAGCAATCTAAGTGAAAAGAGAGAGAAGAAACATGAGAAAGGAGGGGAAAAAATCTAAAGGTGGCTTTTAAGAGGAATAGTGAAAACAAAAGTGGCAGAGAATTGAAATTTCTTTAGGAAATATAATTCTTCCTTACAGAGAGCAGAATTTTTTAAAATCTGGAAATAAAAAAAAATTGCAATAATCTCAGGCCTGTTTTTAAAGAAACTTCTGCAAAAAAAGAAAAAGAAGAAAAAGAAAAAGAACCAAAAAATAGATGAAATTGAAGAAGGAAACAAAAGCTAAACATTTAGCAGATTACTTACTAGGAGAAATTTCTCTTCCTAAATGATGCGAGTCGAAACCTGTAGTCAGTCAGCCAGAGAGGTTTGTCTATCTTCTCCGCTTTTAATTTCAGGATGAGCTGATAGCTGGAAAGGTCTCGCTCCTTCTGAGGCAGAAAATCTCAGCAACAAGTAGAAAAGAGAGAAAGCCAATTGTTCCTCCCACCGTGGAAGGAAACAGATGTCGTAGTTATCTGTTGTTTTCAGAGAGAAAAAAATGCACTATATGTAAACAATTTTTAATAAACCATAGATAGTCATTATTTGGGGATGATCTAATTTGATATAGGAGAGGCAATTCTCCTGGGAAAGGGGATTTTTTTAAAATTTCTTTATTGCAAGCCTTTTTTTTTTTCCTGCTCAAGCGTTCTCCCAAGACCTCCATCGAAGTCTCTGGAGTTATTCTTTCCCTAAAGTTTCGTTACAAAACCTTAAAATGTGCCTTGGCCAAGGCCATTCCATCAACAGCCTAAGAGCAACAGGATGAACAATAGGAAACAAATGAATGCAATGAAGTCAAGTACCATATGGTTAGCACAGATATTTGATGGAAAATTTTATTTGCAAAGTAGATAGTTTGGGTCTCTTCTTGTCCAGGTGCCAATTTGCACAGAGGTCTTGTCCAGAAGAACACCAACATAAGGTTTTCCTCTGCATTCATCTCAATTGCCTCTTTGCCTGTGCATACTTTAAAAAAATCTTTTTCTGAGTTTAATTGACTCACATCTTAGCAAATTCTGCATGTAGAGGTAACAAAGATGGAGTGCTTTCAGACAGAGTGTCTATTCCTAATTTTTTAATTTTTTTTTAGAAATAAGTCTCGCATTTGAATATTCTATAGCCCTAGTAAGACCACACCTAGAGTACCGCATCCAGTTTTGGTCACCATACTATAAAAAGATGTTGAGATTCTAGAAAAAGTGCAGAGAAGAGTAACCAGGATTATTAGGGGACTGGAGGCTAAAACATATGAAAAACGTTTACATGAACTGGGCATGGCTAGTCTAGTGAAGAGAAGGACCGGGGGAGACATGATAGCAGTGTTCTAATACTTGAAGGACTGCCACAGAGAGGAGGGGGTCAAGCTATTTTCCAAAGCACCCGAAGGCCAGACAAAGAATAATGGATGGAAACTGACCAAGGAGAGATTCAATCTAGAAATAAGGACGAATTTTCTTTTCTTTTCTTTTTTTAACTTTTATTTGAACACATTAAAACATAAGACAAACATACAACATTTACATATATATCACTATTTCTTATCAGCTATTCCTTTGGTCCTTTCTTCCTGTATATACATATTTTAATCCTACCTTATTTTACTTTTATGATCTATCTTCCTTTATTTCATCTACATTCTACCCTATTATTCAGTTTTCTTATCTTTCCTATTTTCTAACCATTCATACCATCTGCACCAGACCTTATAATATTCTGTATCTTCTTTTTCTTTGACTTATTTTGTGAGTTTATCCATCTCAGCACATTCTAGAATTTTCTTAATTAAATCTTCCTCTGTTGGTGGGTTCTCTTTTTCCTAATTTTGCGCCTATGCTATATGTGCTACCGTTAATAAGTGTAGTATTAAATATTGTGTATCATTTGTGTAGTTTTATGTTGGGATCCCTAATAAGAATTGTTCTGGTTCTCCCTTTACTGGTTTCTGTATTATCTTTTCTAACCACTTTTTAATTTTAGCCCAAAATTGTTTTGCCACTGGGCATGTCCACCAGAGATGGTAATATGTTCCGTAGTTACTCTTACACGTCCAACACTTTGGTGAGTTACTAGGGAATATCTTTGCTATTCTAGCTGGCGGAAGATGCCATCTATGAAACATTTTCATCTGGTTTTCCTTGTATGCTGTTGATATAGTCAATTTCATATTTGTTCTCCACATCTTTTCCCACTTCTCTAATTCTACTGTGTGGTTGAAGTTTCTTGCCCGTTTAATCATAGTTTCCTTCACTATTTCCTCTTCCATTTTATACTGTAACAGGAAATTATATGTTTTACTGATTAATTTTTGGTCCTTCTCATATATTATTTTATCCAATTCATTTGAGGAGGAATTTTCTGACAGTGAGATCGATCAACCAATGGAACAGCTTGCCTTCGGAAGTTGTGGGAGCTTCATCACTTGAGACTTTTAAGAAAAGATTGGACTGCCATCTGTCAGAAATGGTGTTGGGTCTACTGCTTGAGCAGGGGGTTGGACTAGATGACCTATAAGGTCCTTTCTAATTCTGTTAATCCTTCAGGAATATGTAGGGTCTCAGAGATGGCATTTTCAGAGACAGCATTTCTTCTAGGAAATAATGAGTATCTCACCTGTAGAAAATGCACCCAGGAAGGATTAATTTAGTTGGCCTTTTAGTTAGTTGGCCTTTTATTTAGAAGGCTGATTAATGGGCTTTTTCTAAATATTTATCCTGATATCACTTTTCTTTTTAAGCTTCCAACCAATAGCATCTTGATTTCAGATAAATGAATGATACTGCTTCCTTCTCAGATGAATTTTATGTATTTTGACTATCTTTCTTTTTTAAAAAATATTTATTAAGAATTTTTGCATAGTATGGGAGACAAACTGAAACTAAAGAGAGGGGAAATTGCAAGAAACAAAAAGGAGTGAAAAAAATTAAACTCAAGGAATATGTGAATGACTTGCTTTTCAATAGATAATTACATTCTAGTTATTTTTTGTCCTTTTTAGATATTACACAACTCCCCTCACCTCCTCAATTAACCCAACTCTTTCTTCAGGTGCTATTTTGACCCAACTTTCAACTTTCAATTAATCTATTAAAATTTCCTAAATTATTAATTTACCTTCTGCATATTTTCAGAAAAACAGGGTATAGAACTATTAAAACTAGGAGCAATAATACTGGGGAGGGCGGGACGGAATCGCCCACGAAGGCTAGCATTTGGGGAAGCACGTTTATCTTTATGGACTTTGCACTGAAGGCCACTGTTTTTTTCCAAGGATGTTTAAAATATGAAAACAACCCTTTTGCTCAGTCGGGCCACCCCAAAGAGATAAGATTGCTCAGGGCGGTCTCAACTTGAGTACAAAGCTAAGTATTTAAAAAAAGTTCACTTGCAGAGGTAACCAGTATTCCAAATGAAAAATAAAAGTATTCTCAAGATGAGGGTTGAGTATGCAGCATATCTGCTGATGGATTTTTCCTTGTAATATACAGAAATATTCTGACTCCTTCATTTTGTATGTCTTTAGGCTCCCATTGCCACAAGACAGCCTTCAATAGGACAGTAGAAGTAGGGTTAGGGTTTGTAATAGACACATTAAATTTGGGTCAGCTTCTTGTAGATCAAGTGCCTGTGAAAATTGCATGGTTTTCAGATCTCCTTTCCTTGGCAAATAAATCTGTTTTTCCCTTGTGAATTGGAGAGGTTACAACAGAGGTATAGTCGAAAATTGGCAAGATGGCAGTGACAATAGTGTAATTAAAACTCCAGCCATTTTTTTATGTTAATGATGTGGATATCCCAGAATAATGCATGATTACAGTTTCTTTAATTGGATGAGACTGTCAATTTAAATCAAGAGTTTCACCCAAAATATTTAGAATTGAATAGAGCTGGAAGGGACCTTCCAGACAGACTAGAAATAAAAGTTAAAATAAACAAAAAATAATAATAGTAAGAGAACACCTATCTAATCTTGATGAATACAGATCAATGGGACCTGATGGATTACATCCCAGAGTTTTAAAGAAGCTGGCAGATGTCATCTCAGAACCACTGCCCCACATTTTTCAAAAATCCTGGAGCACCGGGGAACTATCAGAGGACTAGAAAAAACTGATGGAGTTCCCATCTTAATAATAATAATAATTAAAAAAAACCAGGAAACTACAGACCAATCAACCTAAGATCAATACCTGGGAAGATCTGGGAAAATATAATTAAAAAACAGATTGCCAACATCTAGAATAACTAGCAGTCAGCACGGATTTGTTAAAAACAGTTCATGCGAAACCAATCTTATTTCATTGTTCAACATAGTAGACTAAATTAATAGACCAGTGAAATATTGTAGACATAATATACTTAGACTTCAGCAAGGCATTTGACACAGTAGACCACAATCTACTTCTTGATAAGCTAGAAAAAAGTGGAATAGATAGCTTCACCACCAGATGGATTTGAACTGGCTGACAAACCGTACTCAATGAGTAGTCCTTAATGGGTCTAAGTTTACATGGAGAGAAGTAAGCAGTGGGGTGCCACAAGGCTCTGTCTTAGGTCCAGTACTCTTCAATATCTTCCCTAAATGACTTAGATGAGGGAATAGAAGGGGAACTCACCAAATTTGCAGATGATACTAAGCTGGCAGGAATAACTAACACTCTAGAAGATAGGCTCAAGATCCAATTGGATCTTGACAGACTTGAACGTTGGGCCCTATCTAACAAAATGAAATTCAATGTAGAGAAAAGTAAAGTCTTACACTTAGGTGAGAAAAACCAGAACCACAGATATAAACTGGGGGAAACCAAGCTTAATAGCAGTGACTGTGAGAGGGATCTTGGAGTCTTAGTGGACAACCAGCTAAATATGAGCCAGCAGTGTGCAGCGGCAGCTAAAAAAGCCAACGCTATCCTAAATTGTATTAACAGAGGGATACAATTAAGATCAAGTGAGGAACTAATACCACTCTATAAAGCCCTAGTAAGACCACATCTAGAGTACTACATCCAGTTTTGGTCACCACACTATAAAAAATATGTTGAGACTCTAGAAAGAGTGCAGAGAAGAGCAACCAGGATAATTAGGGGGCTGGAGACTAAAACAAACAAAGAATGGTTGCAGGAACTGGGCATGGCTAGTCTAGTGAAGAGAAGGACCAGGGGGCACATGATAGCAGTTTTCCAATATTTGAGGGGCTGCCACAGAGAGGAGAGGGTCAAGCTATTTTCCCAGGCACCTGAAGGCCAAACAAGGAATAATGGATGGAAACTGAACAAGGAGAGACTCAACCAGAAAGAAGGAAAAACTTTCTGACAGTGAGAACAATCAACCAATGGGACAGCTTGCCTTTGGAAGTTGTGGGAGTTTCATCACCTGAGACTTTCAAGAAGAGATTGGACTACCATTTATCAGAAATGGTGTACGGTCTCCTGCTTGGGCGGGGTGGGGGTTGGAATAGATGACCTACAAGGTCTCTTCCAACTCTGTTAATCAGTTAATCTGTTAAATCTTTGGTTATACAGATAGTCCTTACTTACCACTTCTTTCTTTAGTCTTCAAAGTTACTATGGCACAATAGAAGCAGATGTGCACTTGGGCCACTAAATTTGTGGTAATCCGAGCATTTGTTCAGTGATCACATGTCAGCAGTGACTGTGGTTTTGAAGGTGCAGGAAAAGAAGTTTCACCAATTTGGGTTGTGCCAATAGTTGCACATTTATGATGGCCACAGCATCCCACACTCATGATCCCCATTTGTGACCTTCCCAGCTACTTCTGACAAACAAAATCAGTCGGTATACTGGCAGGAAAGTCCTAGTCCAGCCCTCTGCTCAAGCAGGAGAATGTATACTATTTCAGATAAGTGGCTGTCTAGATTCTTCTTAAAAACCTCCAGTGATGGAGCGCCCACAACTTCTGGAGAGAAGCTGTTCCATTGGTTAATTGTCCTCACTGTTAGGAAGTTTCTCCTTAATTCCAGGTTGCCTCTCTCTTTGGTTAATTTCCAACCATTGTTTCTTGTCCAGCCCTCTTGTGCTTTGTAGAATAATTTGATCACCTCTTCTTTGTGGCAGCCCCTCAAATACTAGAATACTGCTATCATGTTGCCCCTAATTCTTCTTTTCTTTAGACTAGCAAACCCAAATCCTGCAGCCATTCTTCATATGTTTTAGTCTCCAGGCCTTTGATCATCTTAGTTGCTCTTCTCTGAACCTTTTCCAAGGTCTCAACACCTTTTTTGTAGTATGGTGACCAAAATTGATTGCAGTATTCCAGGTGTGATCTTACTAGAGTTTTATAAAGTGGTACTAATACTTCATGTGATCTTGATACTATGCCTCTGTTTATACAACCCGGGATTGTATTAGCTTTTTTGGCTGCTGCTGCACACTGCTGGCTCATACTCAAATGATCATCCACTAGGACTCCAAAGTTCTTCTCACAGTTACTGGACAAGAAAGGAGATTGCAGGATTTTGATTCTGCACTATTTGCAAGAGAGACCAACAAGGATTTAAGGATGCAACGTGAATATTTCTACACCATAATGTGAGAACTCAGTCTATCAGAGAGTATGTTCAGTCTATCGGAGAGAAAGATGGAGGATGACACAACAGCAGTCTTTCAGCAGTTGAGGGACCATCATAGAGAAGTGGGGGTCAGCTATTCTCCAAAGCAGGGGTCTCCAACCATGGCAACTTTAAGACTTGTGGACTTTAACCCCCAGAATTCCTCAGCCAGCTTTGCTGAGGAATTCTGGGAGTTGAAGTCCACAAGTCTTAAAGTTGCCAAGGTTGGAGACCCCTGTTCCAAAGCACCTGAGGACAGGACAAGAACAAACAGATGGAAGATTATTAAGGACAGATCCAACTTAGAATTAAGGAGAAATTTCCTGATACTGAGAACAATTAATAAATGGAATGGCTTACCACTGGAAGAAATATATGCTCCTTTACTGGAGCTTGTCAGTCTAAGAGACCGGACAGACATTTGTCCAGAACAATATAGACTCTCCTGCTCGAGCAGGTGGACGGACTAGAAGACCTCCAAGGTCCCTTCCAACTCTCTTATTGTATGATTGTTCTAACTTTAACTTGCCATATTATTGCTGTTGTTCAGCAAAACAGAAAAATGCAAACACTGAACTGAAGGGACAAACATATAAAATGCTGAGCTTCCTTAATATCCTGTGTGTGAGAGAGACGGAGGGAGGGAGGGAAGGAGGGTGGGAGGAAGGGAAGAAAGAAGATAGCTGTGGCCCCTAATCAAAGCCTGAACATTGTTCAGATAGTCCTTGACTTGTGAGCACAGTTAAGTCCAAAATTACTGTTAATAAGTGAGGGGGCAGCTGTTAAATAAATTATGCCCTATTTTGCAGCCTTTCTTGCCTCAGTTGCTAATTGAATCACGGCAGTTGTTCAGCAAAACAGGAAAATACAAACACTGAACTGAAGGGGCAAAAATATAAATTTTTAAATAAATATATAATGCTGAGCTTCCTTAATATCCTGTGGTGTGTGTGTGTGTGTGTGTGTGCGCGCGCGCATGTGTAAAAAGGTCAGCTATGATCACCTAACCAAAAGTCATACGTATGTATGTGCAAATATATGTACAGAACCCATCTCTGCATTGAAAAGGACAGGACTGCAATCACATAGGATCTGTTTTGATTGTTCCCTTCCTCAAATATGCCTCTGTTCTGGTAGATGTGTCAGCATCTAGTAGTATCCAGTATATTGATCAGCTTTCATCGCAATAAAAAATGTAAAGAACTGAAAGCTGAAAACCGAGGCAATGTGAAGTTTCCAGCCCCTATTAAGGAAACAGCCAGGAATGCAGTTGAACTTTTAGTGTTGAAAAGATCCTTGCATACAGGCTGTGAAATTCTGTGAAACACTGAGAGGGCTGTCGTATTCCAATTCATATCGCCACTGAAAGGCTGGTGTTTGACTTTTAGTTAATTCTGACTTTTATTGAATTCTGAGCTACTTCTCGCACTGCAGCTGTCCTGGATCTGCATTTTTTTTCCAACCAGCAAGCTGTTCCAATTCCTCTAAAGAGCAGAATTTCTTTCTGTCGGCTAACACCAGCCTTTCAGTAGTGATAGGAAATGGACCCAGGTTTACTTAACAGAGACTAAGAGTATGGGAGATGGAGACGAGAAGGAAAATATTGCATGGGGTTGACCCCAAAGACAGAAGTAAAGGATATTGATTTGGTTTAAATAAGGTTGAAATATTAAGTACTCCATTTATAGAGCCATACTAAATAGCATGCAGAATATTGGAACATGGTTGAGTAAATCATTACGATGTTCATTATTTAAAACTTCAGTGAGAACTTCATTGAGTTTCTTTTCACATCTCTTATGGTATCCAGCTGCATCACACATTTATTTCCCTGGTCATTCTTGGGGAGACCCAGAAACGACTGCCTTCTAAAGATGAAAAATGGTGGGAAAATCGTGGGGCTTTTTTTGTCCCCGAGATTAAGATATATTTGAAATATTTATATTCCATATTTCATATGTGCCCGTATTTTAATGATTTAATGAATGCAAATGAAGGACTATCGTTTCCCTTTTTAAAAATAGCTATTTTGCCAATGGTAAAACTCTCACACGACGCTTACCAATTTATGGATTTATAATGAATTCTTCGTAATTAACCTTACCAATATTTTTATGAGTTTTAGACCAGTGTTTGTAAATCATGATGCTGAGAAACCTCTGTTTAGTTTTTATTAGCCCAGACAGGCACAAAACCAACTACTGCAAATCTTTCCAGAAATAGCTGTCTCTGTTAAAAATCATTTGTTACATTTCCCTTCAGATGCTGATTCCGGCCCCCCCATGATAGAACTGTTTGAAGATACCTGTGTGAAAGCTTTTGTCTGATTTAGAGGTCTAAACATTTGGACCTACAGTATATCACAACCCCAGGTTAAGCAGGATAGATGCAATTTGGTTCCTCGCCTAAACTTTTTCTTTTCATCGCCCATGGGAAGAAAAGACTTCCTTTATCCACCTCTCTACTTTTGGGAGATTTTCCAAAAATCAGTTGCTTCTACTGGACAGGCAAATCTTCTTAAACAAAGCATCTGAAAGTGCAGAGAAATAATAACATAGGTGTCCTTGAGGAAGACTCCTTGATCGCTGTCCTCACCCAAACCCCTTCTTTGTTTTTCCCTAGAGAAAGAAACACTCCGAAAAATTTTGCAAGTTTTATTGTTTTTTTTTTGTGTGTGTAAATGGTAATACATTATATTGACTTGATGCAATGATATTAGTACAGAATTAAAGAATGAAGTAGTTGTACAGTATGGATTACAATTTATGATATTGATGTTACAAGGAGTACAACAATAACAACAATAAAAAAACACCCAACCAGAGCATTTATTGAATAATAAAAGCTCCTAACCTTGAGCTAGTTGTTTAGTATTGAAGTCATTATTGTAATGTTTTATATGTACTATGGATATAGAGATACATACATGTAGATGTATGTGTACATTAATAAAAACAAAAGTATGATAAGCAAAAGCAATTTAATCTATCTGCAGATTGCAGATTGCATCACAGTATTCGTTCTGCAATTAAGATTTCAAACCTAAATTGAGCATTAAGTCTAAATTGTAATGTTTTATATGTAGATATAAATGTGGATATTAACAAGTGTGCATGTTAATAAAAGAAAAAAAAGTGATAATCAAAAGCAACTTAATCTGCCTTCAGGTTGTATCAAACTATTTGTTGTGTGTTAAAAGTTTCAGACTATATGAACAGATATAGATGCAAGCATTTATATCTGTGCATATTAAAAAAATATGGTAAGCAATTAAAATACCAAAAAGTAATCTTCAAAAGGGGAAATTTAATAGAAAAAGAACTAAAGGGTTTCTAATTTATCTCTTTTGTAGATCTGCTAATTTTGATTTTAGATAGCAGACTATGATGATATTTGCCACACAGCATGTTATATTGTATTCTGGCAACTGTTCTTACTTAAATTTGCTTAAACTTCCTTTATGTTAATCTGCCATTGCTGCATGTTCTCCAAATTGCTCCAAATTGCTCTAAGGGAAGGTTTTGGTTTCAAAGTCAAGACTTTCATTATTTACCACTCCACCCTTATGAGCTTTTTCAAAAATCAGTTGCTGATATCTTCTTTTTTTAAAAAAAATAGTTTGAAGGAGACTAAGGAGGCTGGCTAGAGAAATGTGAAGTGTATACCTCTTTAAGTGCCTAGGTTGAAGAATATTGTCTAAAAGAAGGAAGGGGTTATGATCACCCAGCTCCTTTTCCTCTATTCAGTGAACCTTTGTAAATGCAAGAGTTAAATGCTGCAAGAAGTTATATATGGTTTATAAATGAAAGGATAATGCATGCATGATTTTCTCAGCTCAGTGCAGATTTAGGATTTTAGCAGGTGAGATCTTTTGCAGGGTGCCGTTCCTTTTTGTAGGTTTTCTTGGGAGGATTGCTAAAATTCTCAGTGGCGACGCTTCCCAGCTCAAACACATCTCCTCTTGGTCTTGGTTCTCGGTGCGGGCGGCTCCTGCTTATCTCCACTGTGTTGGCTGCACATCTTTTATTCCTGCAACTTTTTATAGCCACAAACAGGTCAACCAGGCCAAGAATTAAGGAGAAACAACTGACAATCCACAGCAAGATAATCATGGCAGATTTTTCAGATGACCTAGGGATAAAGCAGGTTATTTTACCAGGGCAAGGTTCCTCGAGACAACTGTAAAATTTCTCAACAAAGAAACCAAACAAACAATAACTGCTAATTCTGAAACTAACTTCTATCATTAACCTCACAAAAAGCTGGATCGCATAGGCCCATGAGAAATCGGGAATTGATAATTCGTGGGCAGCGCAAGAGATTCTGCTCTTTTCTGCATCATTGAAGATTGTTTCTGCACCTCTGAAGATAGTGGATATTTTAGTCTGTCTGCAATAAGTGCAAGGGTAAGAATAGATCTTCACCACTTGCTTGACCACACCATGCAAAATAAACATAACGAACACTGCCATAGGGATCATGACAGACACAAACTCAAAGAACCAGAAGCGAACTTGAGAGACTGTAATAATAGCATCATAGCACATGCTTGAGCATCCTGGCTCTTCGGTGTTGCAGACGAGAGCGGTCAGTTCATCATCATAGACAGGGAATGCCCCAAACAAGATCACCATCAGTCTCATCAGGATCATGTAGGTTAACCAAATCTTTCCTGGAAAGAAAGAAAATAGGGCGAGATGAAACCAATTTAAAAAAGTCCAACCAATCACTAATATCCGGCCATTGACTAGTCTGGTTGATTGTAATTTCTAACAGTAATCATACTTTAATCCTATGCATGTAATCCTATACACTGCTTATCAATTGCATTGGTAAGCTGTAGAAATGGTCAAATTTCAGACTCATAAAAATGAGTCTCTTTTTTCGCAGTGCATGCTGCATCATACATTTTGGCCCACTTGGGAATACCCATGTCTATAAAATGGAAGCTACATAAATTATTACAATAAATAACTTGATCTTCAACGCATACATCTAGTCCCTTTTTCAAACCTTTTAAGTAAAATGGCTAGCATGCTGAACAGCTTGTGGACTCTCCACGTGTTACCCGAAGGGTCTAATATGAGAAATAACTGCTTAGCCGCTTCAAATACCACCAAGAAAATAAACCACATTCTTCTGAGGTAACCTGTTCACTTAACTGCTTACATTGTTAGGGAATTTATTTTAATGTTTAGCTGCACTCAATATTCATTACAATTTCCACCCAATGTTCTAGTCCCATTTATCAGAGTAATAGGATGTAAAGTTCTTCTCAGTTAATCTTCAAAGATTGCTATATTATATGTTCACTTACTATTCTGTTTTCTAACTGAACGCATTCAACTGGCTTAGCTATTTTCTTACAAGATTTGGTTTTCAAGTCATTTATAAACCTGGTTGTCCTCATCTATTTATACACCTCATATATCAATATATTTATTTATATATCGCACAGATTTTGGATATATTTTGTATTAGTCAGCTCCATCAGTTGTATGCATTGAGGGAACAAGTATGCCCGTCCATCTTTTCAAAATCTTTCATTAATTAATTTCACTACATGTCCCAGATTCAAATTTTGTATCAAAGAAGGACAAAAAGTATATCCAGAGTCCAATCTGGCAGATCTTCTGGGCTCAGAAGCTAAGCAGGGTTAAACTGGGTTTGTACTTGGATGAGAGACACAAAGGAAATTCTAAATTTATAGACTAGACTGGGTAGTAAACAGATAAATATCGGAAGACTAGATTCCTTCTGTTTTCCATGGATGTGTTTATAAAGCTGCCAGGAATCAAGCTCAATTCAAAAGACGCTACATACTCAATGGCCATTATGCATATTTTATATATTTTCATTGTTTCCCACAGGAACATAAAATCCAAGCTTTTCCCTCTTTTTCTTCAATATCAAATGGTATATTGTAAATATTGTAAGTATATTGTTAGAAAGTTTCTTTATTTCAATCTTAATATTATTCTAGCAAATCTTAGCTTTCGGGAATAAATGCTGAGTATAATATAGTATTGACAAGGTGCTTTTTGAGCTTTGCCATAAATCATATGACTGATGTGATCTATCCGTTACAGTGATCATAGATTAAAAGAGAATCGAATCGGGAAATAAGTTAAATAATATAAATCTAAACTATTGAGTCTGCCAATAGATAAGGGAAATAAAAAAGCAGACAATATATACAGCAGCAATACCTGAACATTTCAATGACTGCTTTTGTGAAAACAGTCTCATTTTTTAAGACTGCCGGACAATGCTTGATTTTAAGGATATCGCTGCTGGACAAGGACACAAAGATGGATGTGTCTTCCTTTTGCCTGAGTCTTCCAATTTTTTTCTTCCATTGCTCTTGCCAAAACTAAATTTATTAATTATATATTATTTTGGGGAAAATTGTTGATAATTAAGTGCCTTAGGAAGCGTTCTGATCATTTTCATTTGTATTTGTGTCTAATTATTACTTAACAGAATAATATTAGTTTTTCTTGCGAGACTAATTCACTCATTTTCTTTTACTATAAAAGTTTGGCTCAAAACTTTTTGGCGCTTTCCTTCCACACCAGTTATTTATGATCCCATTTTTAGGGAAACGTGTCTGGTTCTCAAACCCTTCCCACAATGTTGAATGAAGTTTCCCAAAATGAAACCAATTAAATCTCAAATGCAAATTTCTAAATACTTACCTACAAGGGTTACATTATAATTGAGAACAACGAAGAAAAAGCCAAATGCGTTCCAATATTTCATAATTAAAGTCATTTTTCTCAGCACTATTTTCTATAGGAAGAATGAAGTGCAGCAATCTAAAGGAGAAGAGGGAGAAGAAACATTAAAAATAAAACTCTAAAAACTCTGGCTTTTATGAGGAATAATGACCTAAAGTAAGCAAAACTGGCAGAGAAATGAAACTTCTTTGGGAAATATAACTCTTCCTTATAAGGAGCACAATTTGTTAAAATCTGAAAATCAAGCAAACAACACTGATAAACTTTTGCCAAAACAAAAACAAACAAAAAAATAGATGAAATTGAAGAACAAAATAAAAGCAAGACTTTTAGCAGTTATATTACTTACCAAGAGAAATTTCTTTTCCTAAGTAAAGCAAGTCCAAACTTCTAAACTACCAACCAGAGATGCTTTAAATTTGTCTATCTACTCACCTTTTACTTTTCAGGATGAGTCTCTTTCTGGGAGCTCTTTCTCTTTCTCTCTCTTTCAGAGGAATAAGGTCAGCAACGAATTGTCCAGCCTAAAAAATACTGAAAGCAAATTGTCTCCTCCCACTATTCAAGGAAACATCTGCCACAGTTATCTGTTGTATCTAGACCAAAAAAAAAAAAAATCCACTGTCTATGCACGCATTTTAATAAACCACTGATAGTCATTATTTCGAGGTGATTCAATTTGATATGGAAGAGCTTGACCTTGCCAAGGAAAGAGAATTATCTATTCCCCCCCCCCTCCAGCAAGCCTTTTTTTTTCCTGCTCAAGCTTTTTCCAAGAGCTCCGTTCTAAAGCTCAGTAACAAAACAGTAAGGCTATACCTTTCCATCAATAGCATTAGAGCAACAAGAGAACAAGAGAAAATGAATGGCAATGAAGTCAAGTACCATATGGTTAGATATTTGATGGAAAACTTTATTTCCAATGTAGATAGTTTGGTTGGGTCCCTTCTTGTCCAAGCGCCAATTTGCACATAGCAATGCAATATATAGAAGAGTGCTCCTATGTTACCTATATACCATATACCATATACCATTTATATATGTCACATACATATATAAATACTCAGTGGAGTTTTTGTTTTCCCCATAATATAAAGGGAAACATTATGAGTGGCTTCAGAAGCACTGTTTTGACACAAGCACTGCCTTGTTAATTTTTATATTGTTACAAGGACAGCAACATGACCTCTCTGGGGCAGCCTGCATCTACTTGATGTCCTCCAACAATATTAACCTTCCACTCCTATCGCTTCCATTAATTGACGTCCACAGATATGACTACCTTGTTGGTGAAGGCTACTCTGAAGCACTTAGGGAAATTAAAATGTTCTTTCTCAAGATCACTGGGATCATTGCATAATTCCTATTGATAATTCCTTTTTAACAGGATCTGTCTTTCAATTCAATAACTGGGAATTCCACAACTTCTTTATTACCCCTAGATTTACTTATACAGCAGGATGCCATAGGCAGAAAAAGAGACCTGAGTAACAGCAGGCAGATTTTATAGTGTTCATTATTTAGTCGTTGCCTATGTTAAAAAAGTAAGGATTCATCAGCAAAGTCTCCTCAATTTGCTTTCCTTCCATTGAAGGGGCCCTAGGCAAGCACCATACTTGGTGCCAATTTCACCAAATTTTATTTCTTTACAATTTGGATAGAGATGGGAAAAACAATCTCATGGAAGATCTTCATTTGATTTTTCACAAGGTTGATATTCTCCTGACTAAAGCATACAACAAAGGAGTAAATAGCTTTAGGGGTATCTGCAGAACATAGACCAAGTCAATTAGAAACCAGCAAGTTGCTAACTCTTTGAAGACTTTTCCTCCAAGTCATATGAAATTGGTCTTCTGGGGAAACCTCCAACTTTCACTGGTTCACCATGTTTCTGTTTACCGCATTGGTAGGCCAGCAAAGTGATGGTGGCTCCATTATGAGGAGATCACCTCAAGAACAAGCAGTCTCAAAGAGGAACAAGAAGGCTGTATAGAGGAGACCTAAGAAGCACGAGAAAGATACAGTAGATGTTTAGAAAAGCTGAGCTGCTTTTCACAGTAAAGAAGATGATCATTTTCGGATCATTTTTAATCTGAGTAAAATTGAATTATGTAGAATTCTTAGTATTTTAGCTTATTATGTAATAAAAAATGTAGAAGGCTTTGGAAACAGCTAATTCTGTTTGAGAAGGGACACAGTGGCTCAGTGGCTAAGACACTGAGCTTGTCGATCGAAAGGCGGCAGTTCAGCGGTTCGAATCCCCAGTGCCATGTAACGGGGTGAACTTCCGTTACTTAACCCAGCTTCTGCCAACCTAGCAGTTCGAAAGCACATAAAAAATGCCAGTAGTAAAATAGGAACCACCTTTGGTGGAAAAGTAATAGTATTCCATGTGTCTTTGCCATTTAGTCATACCAGCCACATGACCATGGAGACGTCTTCAGACAGCTTTGGCTTTGAAACGGAGATGAGCACCACCCCCTAGAATTGGGAACGACTAGCACATATGTGTGGGGGGAACTTTTACCTTTACCTTAGTTCTGTTTGAAAATTCTTTATGCACTACAAATGCTATGGCTTTTACTTTTTCTTCTATTAAATTCACCGTAATTCTCTAACATTCTCACTTCCTGTTCTGGCTTGTACTTTAGCCATCAATGGAAGACTCGGACCTGTGGATTTTAAAGAAAAAATGAAATATTAAATACTTTCAATTTGCACATAATTAGCTATGATAATTAAAGAGATCTTAAAATTGAACTGACAATATCATAATGGCATTAGGTGAGCCTAACTTGGAAGGCTGCTCCACAATTCCAATGGGCTTCTGAAAACTGATTTAAAACATATTCAGCAGTGATGGGTTGTTCCCGGTTCAGACCGCTTCTATAGAACCAATAGTAAAACCAGCGGGGGGCTCTGCCCACCAACCTGGATGTCATCATAGGCGATCTGTGCATGCGTGAAACAAGCGCGCACATGCGATCCCGTTGCGAACTGGTAGTAAAGATAAGTAGAACCCACCCCTGATATTCAGATATAAGAATTAGAGTTTTCTTGAGAACTTTGGCCAGTGTTTCATTTCAATTTCTTAATCACTTGTGCAATTGAACACAGAGTCAGAAATTTAGCAAGCACATTCTTCTCAGCAGTCACCAAAGCAGGCTTTGAAAGAACCCTAGAATTATTCAAAGATGATCAACATTAACACTGCATTTAGACCAGTATAAATATAATAGTAAATGTACTAAACAGGAATAAGTATACAATAACATCTTCCCCAAATGCAATGATCTGTAAAGTTATTTCAACAATAAAGAAATCAAAGGTAATTATGATCAAGATAAGAATCATGAATTATTTATTTAGAAAATTTATCCCAACTCACTCACGGAGACTCTGTGAGGCTTACAGAAATAAAACCCCAAATAAACCATTTGACAGGCTCTATATTACCTTGGGGTTCATCGGCCCAGTGGCAAACCATGTCTTCAAATTTTTTAAAAGAGTACCAAGGTGGGAGCTAATCTTATCTTCACAGGGATGGCTCCTTTCCTGGTCCACATATAACATATTCATATGTTACTTACATTGCTTAAATTATGATTTTAATAAAATGTTAGTAGAATGGAATAAGGAATTTGTGATTTCTATTAGATTAGTAAGTAGTACGGGTAAAAGATAAAAAATCCTGTTTCTTCAAATAAACAATAACCAATTTTTAATATTAATTATATGTTCTTTTATCAGAAGTTTTACTATTTTAATGCAGTTAGGGAAACTGACAAAATTTAGGATGCAGTTCCCAGCATTAAACAAACTTCAACTGAAAGTTAAGATACCTATTTCTATAAATTTCCCTAATAATCATGTAGTAGTTTATAATAAAGAATAAAAGCTAAATGAACTCTAGCACCCCATATTCCAATTTAGTTTTTGGAAACCAAGAATACATATATAACTGCTCAAAAAAATAAAGGGAACACTTAAACAACACAATGTAACTCCAAGTCAATCATACTTCTGTGAAATCAAACTGTCCACTTAGGTAGCAATACTGATTGACAATCAATTCCACATGCTTGCGCACATGGAATAGACAACAGGTGGAAAGCATAGGCAGTTAGCAAGACATCCACAGTAAAGGAGTGGTTCTGCAGGTGGTGACTACAGACCACTTCTCAGTTCCTATGCTTTCTGGCTGATGGTTTGGTCACTTTTGAATGCTGGCGGTGCTGTCACTCTAGTGGTAGCATGAGACAGAGTCTACAACCCACACAAGAAGCTCAGGTAGTGCAGTTCATCCAGAATGGCACATCAATGCGAGCTGTGGCAAGAAGGTTTGCTGTGACTGTCAGCGTAGTGTCCAGAGCATGGAGGCACTACCAGGAGACAGGCCAGTACGTCAGGAGACGTGGAGGAGGCCGTAGGAGGGCAACAACCCAGCAGCAGGACCGCTACATCCGCCTTTGTGCAAGAAGAGACAGGAGAAGCACTGCCAGAGCCCTGCAAAATGACCTCCAGTGGGCCACAAATGTGCATGTGGCTGCTCAAACAGTTAGAAACAGACTCCATGAGGGTGGTATGAGGGCCTGATGTCTACAGGTGGGGGTTGTGCTTATAGCCCAAGACCGTGTAGGACATTTGGCATGGGGTGGGTTCTAAATATTTTTACTACTGGTTCTGTGGACATGGCTTATTTTGTGGGCGTGGCTTGATGGTCATGTGACAGTGGTTGTGGCTTGATGGGTAGGCGTGGCCAACTCAATGTCTCTCATGTCAAGGGGTACCTCGACAGGCCCCTCCCCTCCCAGCCATTCCTTGTCACACCCAGCCTCAACTTATCTATAATTCTGCAAAAATGTTGTTCACCTTTTTTCAACTTTATTATCTACATACTATAGATTGGGGTCTCCAAACTTGGCCACTTTAAGACTTACGGACTTCAACTCCCAGAATTCCTCAGCCAGCTTTGCTGTCTTAAAGTCTTAAAGTGGCCAAGGTTGGAGATCTCTGCTATAGATACACTTTCATGGACCACTGAAAGGAGGAAATGGCTCACATGCTTTTCCCAAGAGGGTGATAGGCAACAGTCTTTTAAGGGGCTGCTAGAAAGAAGGGAGGGGGAGTATTTTCCAGAGCACCAGAAGGTAAAACAAGAAGCAATGGATGGAAACTCAACAAAGAGAGAAGCAACCTAAAACTAAGGACAAACTTCCTGAAAGTGTGAACCTATATAGGTTTCAGTCATAATTTCACATATAAAATAGCCATTCATGTAATACAACCTGCACATTGTTCAAAACAATCATTAGTATTATGGCGATGTTTGACAGCAAGCCTAAAATCCCCATTCCCTCTCCACTCCAGAGGAAGGTTACTTCAAAATCCCCATTTCCTCCCCACCCCACTAATCTGTTCTGGGAAGGAATCAAACTCCCCCCTCTTCATTTCCCAAATAAAATATCCCAGATATTTAAGGAATAATCAAGTTGCTAGTAAGGAACCTGCCTGGAATTCCACATTCCTGCCAGCTGCATAAAGGAAACTTTGTAAGCAGAGATCATAGAAAGTTCGACTCCATTTACAAGCAGGCAAAAAATTCATTCAAGACAGGATACTTCACAATGGAAATCGCTCAAACCTTTTTAAAACACAAAGCCCATGTTGCACAAACCCCAAAACTTCAAAAACATTGAATCATATAAGAATTCCTCCTCTTATCCAATTTGTTGTTCAGCTGACCGAGAAAGGAGTTTCTAGCCGCTCTGTCAATTTAAAACGACAGCATTCCCCCCCTTCTCCTTTGCCAAGCGATCTCCTGGCTGAGAAGTGAGCCGATCAGTTGGGAGGCTTCTTGGCTTCTCAATTTAAAGGGACAGTGTCTTGTTTTTTTTTCTCTTCTTTGACAAGTGAGTCTTGATTTTTTCCTTCTAGCCGATCAGCTGGGAGTCGGGAGACAGCAATAGATTGGGGGCGGGGCCAGGCAGAATTTTTACTACCGGTTCTCCGAACTACTCAAAATGTTTACTACTGGTTCTTGCGAACTGGGGAGAACTGGTAGCAACCCACTACTGGTTTGGCATTTGCCAGAGAACACCAAGATTGGCAACTTCGCCACTGGCACCCTGTGCTCTTCACAGATGAAAGCAGGTTCACACTGAGACATGTGACAGACATGACAGGGTCTAGAGACGCCGTGGAGAATGTTCTGCTGCCTGCAACATCCTCCAGCATGATCGGTTTGGCAGGGGGTCAGTAATGGTGTGGGGTGGCATTTCTTTAGGGGGCCACACAGCCCTCCATGTGCTCACCAGAAATAGCCTGACTGCCATTAGGTACCAGGATGAGATCCTCAGACCCCTTGTGAGACCATATGCTGGTGCGATTGGCCCTGGGTTCCTCCTAATGTGAGACAATGCTAGACTTTATGTGGCTGGAGTGTGTCAGCAGTTCCTGCAAGACAAAGGAATTGATGCTATGGACTGGCCCACCTGTTCCCCAGACCTGAATCCAATTGAGCACATCTGGGACATCATGTCTCGCTCCATCACCAACGCCATGTTGTACCACAGACTGTCCAGGAGTTGCTTTAGTCCAGGTGTAGGAGGAGATCCCTCAGGAGACCATCCGCCACCTCATCAGGAGCATGCCCAGGCGTTGTAGGGAGGTCATACAGGCACATGGAGACCACACGTACTACTGAGCCTCATTTTGACTTTTTTTTTAATTTTGTCACAACAGTATATACAATCATCAACATAAACAATAATTCATCATGAGAGAAAAGGTATATATAAGTAAAAGTATAAGTAAAAGTATGCATATAATACTATAATGAAGAGAACAATAGGACAGGAACGGTAGGCACTATTGTGCTTTTATGCACGCCCCTTAGGAATGGGGTGAGGTCAATAGTAGACAGTTTTTGGTTGAAGATTTTGGGGTTTGGAGTAGAGACTATAGAGTCAGGTAGTGAGTTCCAAGCGTTAACAACTCTGTTACAAAAGTCATATTTTCTGCAATCAAGTTTGAAGCGGTTGACATTAAGTTTAAATCTATTGTTTGCTCTTGTATTGTTGCGATTGAAGCTGAAGTAGTCTTTTACAGGAAGGATATTACAATAGATGATTCTGTGTGTAAACACAGATCATGTCGGAGTCGGTGGAGTTTTAAGTTTTTTAAATGCAGGATTTCAAGCCTGGTGGTATAAGGTATTTTGTTGTTTTCGGAGGAGTGAAGAACTCTTCTAGTAAAATATTTCTGGATGCGTTCAATAGTATTAATGTCAGAGATGTGGTAAGGGTTCCAGACGGATGAGCTGTATTCAAGAATAGGTCCGGCAAATGTTTTGTATGCTTTGGTTAGTAGTGTAGAGTTTTTGGAAAAGACTTGTTTTAAGGACATTACATCAAAGTTGGCCTGTAGTATTGTTGTCCACTTTAGTTTTGAGTGTAATTCCAAATCTAGACCTCCATGGGTTGCTCAATTTGATTTCCATTGATAATTTTTGTGTGATTGTGTTGTCAGCACATTCAACTACTGTACATTGTGTTGTTTAAGTGTTCCCTTTATTTTTTTGAGCAGCTTATATATATTAAAAAGCATGTGAAAACAAAACAGGAGTTCTTTAAATCTAGGCCAGGTAAAGAAAATAAAATTATAGAACATATAGAAATGGCTTGGTTTAGGAAATATAAATCTGCATTAGAACTCTAATAGACCAGGAAATTATATAAAACATTTGGAAAGATAAGTGTTTGCATGAACTTCGGTAGAATGATAAGACTGAGAAACTATGAAAGACCGTACTTTAGAATTTGGAGGAGCTGCACGTTAACTTTATCCATTCAATTAAACAAATATTCTGGGTTGGTATCTAAAATATCAGAACTGAAAAATCTCTATGTTCTTCTGCCAGGTAATTTTTATATTTAAGAGAAAAGCTTACTTTTTAGTAGCAATAGTTTTCAATTCTCCGAATAACTGTAGATTTGGCAGCAAATCAGTCCGAGCTACAAAATGGTAAAAGGAATTTTTTCTCCCAGTTAATAGAAGTAAACAAATGTCTTATGTCTTTGGTGAAGCAGCCGAAGAAAAACCAAATATAAGACATCAAGTCATTTCAAAAAACAGACCGTGGCTTTTGTTTAGTAGGAAATGTTTTTAAAGAGGATGGTATAAAGTTAAGAAGCAACAATTTAACAGAAAATACAGTAGCAATTTAGTACTTTTCCCTGTAAGCGAGTTTTCCTGCTTGTTTTCTTTTCATCCCCAGTGAATATATTCTTCTGAAATAGAAAAAAAAGAGAGAAAATAATGTCATTTCACACCTTTCTCCGTTTGACTGATATGAATTAAGAATCACTCAACAGTGAAATGGGTGGCATATAATTTTTCATTCTAGCATATGTTGAAGTTGCTATACAGTATTATCATGATGTTAACAAGGACATGCCATAGCTAACAGGACAGTTTTACTTAAATTTTAAGATGTATGGACATCAACTCCCCAAATTCCACATGTTATACTACAATAAAGAAGGGTTTTCTTTTAGCTTCTTCTCTGGTAATATTGAACTACAAACTAGGGCATACAAAACTTTTGCCAGACTAATTCTTGAATAGAGCTCATTTGTCTGGAACTTGTATTGCATATTGGACATTAATACAATCAAACGAGTCCGGAAATATTTCACGAGAAGTGTCCTCCACTCCTCTACTCACAACAAAATACCTTATGCCACCAGACTCGAAATTTTGGGCTTAGACAACTTAGAACTTCGCCATACTTCGGTCTGACCTAAGCATAGTACATAAAATCATCTGCTACAATGTCCTACCAGCCAATGAATACTTCAGCTTCAACCAAAACAATACAAGAGTAGTGGTGAAATCCAAATTTTTTTACTACCGGTTCTGTGGGCATGGTGTGAAAGTAACCTTTTTTTTTATAATTCTGAAAGATTGTGTATTCATACTTGTGAGAATGTGTGATTGTTTGGTTAAAGTAAAGGTAAAGGTTCCCCTCACACATATGTGCTAGTCGTTTCCGACTCTAGATAGTTTGGTTATGCGACATCAAATCAATGTTAGTTTTTTAGCGACTGTTCTTTAGTGACTTTAGCAGTCTTTCTCCATAATAATCTGTCCTCAGCTTAGCCTTTTAGGATTCAGTGGTGCATTCCTTGACATTGTAATTAAGTGATTCATCCTGCTCCTTGCTGTCCTCTTCTCTTTCCTTCCTTCCTCCCAGATTATGACCCTCCCATGGGAATTGCATCTTCATATAATGCATCAAAAATATTAGACAGCAGAGAATTTTTGTAGCTCAGAGTTGAATTGTAGGTTCCTTGAGCTTGTTTGCTTTCTTACAGATATTTCATTACCAAACTAGGTAATAACACTGCACTGCAGAGGTGGGTTTCAGCAGATTCTGACCAGTTTTGGAGAATCGGTAAGAGAAATTTTGAGTAGTTTGGAGAACCGGTAGTAAAAATTCTGACTGGCCCCGCCCCCATCTATTCTCTGCCTCCCAAATCCCAGCTGATGGGGAGGAAATGTGGATTTTGCAATAACCTTCCCCTGGATTGGGGAGGGAATGGAGATTTTACAGTATCCTTCCCCTGCCACGCCCACCAAGCCATGTCACACCCACCAAGCCACACCCACAGAACCGGTAGTAAAAAAAATTGAAACCCACCACTGCTGCACTGATGAAATTACCTGGTTTGGTAATGAAACGTCTGCAAGTAAACAAACAAGCTCAAGGAGCACTTTGGATCCCAGAAAAAGGTTAGAGTTTGAACCTCTTCATTAGTGCCTTAAGTGAAAAGTATGAATTGGTATGTTCAATAATTCATTTGCTTTTCTCGCTAACCATAATATAGTATTCTCAAGTCTTTTCCAACACCCAAGTTTTTTGTCTTTCTTGGTTGTTTTCTTGCAGACGATTCATTACCCAAATTAGGTAGCATCATCAGTTTCAACACTGAACTACGAATATTCTCCTCTATCAAACTGCAAAATCTGTGACATTATTACGCAAGTTTTTTTTAAAAAAAGGTGATTTCTAACTGATTCATCCCCTCAAATGAATCAGAATTACTGACATGATATATCTCAAAAAAAAAGAAACTATTGCTTGCTGTGTATTTGCCACTCGGACTTTAATGATTATTGAGAGAAGATGAACAGATATAAGCACAAGCTAAACAGTTCTAAAAATGACATTGTTAATGCAATTTTTCGTTCTGAAAATAAATATGCCACTGCTGGGGGGGGAAAAAAAACACACTGGCATGCTTGCAGTGACTTCTCAACCTTTAAGCAAAATCCCACTCGTATAGACCGTGCATATTCCAAAGGAAGAACCAACATATCCTGGGGAAACATTTTCCCAATCTTTCTGCAAATGTGACCAGAGTGGTTTTAAAATCAAGACAAGTGGTTAAAAAGAATAATTCTTTGTCTAAACACTAAACACACTTCCTTTGCACTTTGTGCGTGGTTCTGGCAAAGTAGAATTGAATAATACTTTCCATTTTGCAAGTAGCTTTTTAGGGTTAGGAATTAAATTATACTGTCAAAAAAAAAGGAGCAAATTCCTTTTTCTGGTATATTATAATTCACTTGTACATAATCTTTGCTTGAAAGAGAAAAACAAAATGAAAATATAGAAATCAATTCTGCATTTGGATCCTATTTTCTTGTTTGGGTTGACCCCCCCCTTTTTTTTTTAATAGAGGAGGACACGTTGAGCCTCATTCCTGAGGATCGTAAAATCTGTGTGTATAGATAGTCCTCAACTTACAACAATAATTGAGACCAGAATTTCCATTGCTAAGCAAGCCAATTGTTTAGTGAGTCCTGCCCAATTGTATGACCTTTTCTGCCATAGTCATTAAGCAAATCTGCTTCCCCCATTGATTTTGCTTGCTGGAAGCTATCTGGGAAGTTTGCAAATGGAAATCACATGACAATGGGATGCTACAACCATCATATATACATACTGGTTGACAAGTGCCTGAATCTTAATCATGTGACAATAGAGTTAGCTGTAATGGCCGAAACTGCTAGGAGGTGGTCTAGAGGTGGGTTTCAGCAGGTTCTGACCAGTTCTGGAGAACTGGTAGCGGAAATCTTGAATAGTTCGGATAACAGGTAAGAAAAATTATGACTGGCCCCACCCCCAACTGTTCTCTGCCTCCCGAGTCCCAGCTGATCGGGAGGAAATGGGATTTTGCAGTATCCTTCCCCTGGATTGGGGAGGGAATGGAGATTTTACAGTATCCTTCCCCTGCCACGCCCAAGCCACACCCACCAAGCCATGCCATGCCCACCAAGCCACACCCACAGAACCAGTAGTAACAAAATTTGAAACCCACCACTGGACTGGTTGTAAGTTATTTTTTTCCAGTGCCACTGTAACTTCAAATGGCACTAAATGAATGGATGTAAGTCAAGGACTATCTCTATTCCAATCCAGATATTAATATGTACATACAAGAACTTAATAATGAAAGGAGACTTTCCATTCTCCATGACTTTTGGCTGGTGACCATGAAACAAATGAGGAAACCCATATATAAACCTCAGAAAACACACACATATATATATACAGTATATATATGTGTGTGTGTGTGTGTGTGTGTGTATGTATATATATGTATATCAATGAAATTCAACAAGCAACAAACAAATATTTCTTTATTAAATTGAGATCAGTATTGCCCAAAATTATGTCTCAATAGCAGAACTGAAAAGGGAACAAAAAAAAATTAGATTGTTTCAGTACATTTTGCCATATAATTCAGTCTGCACTTATTTGTTTTTTTTGCAAACTTTCGAATCATTTCTGTTTCAAGGTCGAAGACAGAAGATACTATAAAGCACTAAAGATTTTAAGATGTCTGGTTGAACTTACTTTCGGTTTACGGTATTTCAAGGTTTAAACTAGCTTCCACATCCTGGTGTTCTCCTCATGCTTTATATCTTTTGGCTTGGAGTTGAAGGCCAATATCTCTACATCAATGATTGTCAATCTTGACAACTTTCAGATGTCTGGACTTCAGACTTCTTAAAATTTCCAAGGATGAGAAACACTGATATAGAGAATACCGCAGATAAAACATTTCACGTAAAGTGTAAACTTTGTTAAATGATAAATTAGCTTTCGGAAATCAACAGCTGCAAAAAGCTTTCTTTCAGGTACCAAATAACTTGAACTAAAGATCTTTACAGACCCTTGTGACTCTAGAGAAGAAGGCCAATATCCTCTTCAAATTTTCACCCTCCTATTAGCATAGAGGTTTTCTGGATTCAAAATTGAGACTCTGTATGGAACAAGGCATACTATCCCACGATTACAGTATATATGGAGGAATACAATAGACACACCCTTCCCCCTATTTGTAACTCTAATCAGGTGAGAACACACAGAACAGGATTTTCAGTGGGAACATTTTATTTTCAGTGGGAGTTGCAACTAGGACCTTTTCTTCATGCAAAAGCCATAATGGCAGCACAGTAATATCATAAAAGGAGGAACTATGATTGCAATGGATCATAAGGTAAAGGTTCCCCTTGCACATACATGCTAGTCATTCCCAACTCTAGGGGGCGGTGCTCATTAGTTTCAAAGCTGAAGAGCCAGCGCTGTCCGAAGATGTCTCCGCAGTCATGTGGCAGGCATGACTAAACACCAGAGGTGCACAGAACGCTGTTACCTTCCCACCAAAGGTGGTTCCTATTTTTCTACTTGCATTTTTTATGTGCTTTTGAACTGTTAGGTTGGCAGAAGCTGGGACAAGTAACGGGAGCTCACCCCATTATGCGGCACTAGGGATTCGAACCACTGAACTGCCAACCTTTCGATCGACAAGCTCAGTGTGTTAACCACTGAGCTATAGCATCCCTTGCAATGCAATGGACCATACCATGATACAAAAGTGAACACAAATATTTTACCTTTTAATTTTTTCCCTATTATTTTCCATTTTCTCCTTTAAAACAATGAATTTAAGCAATATTTCATCCAGGAAGGAGCAAATGTACCACTTAAATTCCATAAAACTAAAGGTAAAGGTTCCCCTTGCATATATGTGCTAGTCATTCCCGACTCTAGGAAGCGGTGCTCATCTCCGTTTCAAAGCCAAAAAGCCAGCATTGGCCGAAGACGTCTCCATGGTTATGACTAGATGCTAAAGGCGCACGGAACGCAGTTACCTTCCCATCAGACGTGGTCCCTATTTTTCTATTTGCATTTTTTATGTGCTTTCGAACTGCTAGATTGGCAGAAGCTGGGACAAGTAACAGGAGCTCATCCCATTATGTGGCACTAGGGATTCAAACCAATGAATTGCCGACTTTTCGATCCACAAGATCAACATCTTAGCTACTGAGCCATCGTGTCCCTTAAATTCTATAGCATTTGATAAATAGATACCAAACAACAGAAATAGTGAACCTAGTGTCACAAATAATCTTTACAAGTTTCTGGAGTAGCTGTTTTATCCCATTCCAAAACCTCATTTAATATTGAAGTATACTCTTTTAAAGCTCTTCTTTCAACTAATGAATTCCAGTTAATTGGAATGGTGGCGTAATGATGACACTTTTAATTTTATGGTCCATGAGATTTTTCCCCCCCAATTACTATATTGGTTCCTGGTTTTCTATACCCATTCAGATTTTTTGGATTTTGAGTACTCAGAACTATCACAGATAGATTGAGTATCAGAGGTCTTTCTCTCCAGAGTAGAATAATGAACTGAGGGCTTGTCATAACTTGCAAATGAATGAGAACTATGATGGGATTTGAACTCTTGGGATTTAAAAGCCAAAGGTTCTTTGACAAAGTAGGACTGGTGCTCATGTCTTGATTGCTCAGATGGATTCTCCCGCTGTTTAGCTTCATTGAAGAGCAGATCTTGATTGGAAGATTCATTACATAGCTTATTATGGTTACTGTTGAGATGAGAGCCAATTGTCTGCTGAAGGGTCATTGTAGATGGAAAAGGACAGTCTTCTGTAGCAAGCAAGCATTTCACACCACCGTCAGGGGTGGCCATGCTTCCATGTTGAATGTTGCCTGGATTTATATCCTGCTGCAGGTCAGGGCTATTTTCCTCTTCTGCGTTGAACTTTTGCAACAGAAGCTTATTTCTACGATTTCTTACCCCATTGGTCCGCAAAGCAAAGATTAGGTCAACAAGACTAAGAAGAAAGGAGAAGCCACCAATTCCCCAAATGAAAAGCATCATGATGGTTTTTTCAGTTGGTCTGGAAATGTAGCAATCAACAAAACTCGTGCAAGGAAAGCGGTCACAGGAAAAACGCTTCGGAACAAAAAATCCAAAGAGATAGTAATGACCAGTTCCAAAGCCAGCCTCTAGCAATATTCTCACAATAAGATGAATTATATAAGCCCTGGAAAAATCCAGGGCAGCCATTTCATTTCTCCTGCCAATTTTTCTCTTTTTTGCTAAACTTTTGAAGTTCTTTGAAATTTTGCAGCCAGAGAAAGTCTTAATTTCTTTGTACTGAGAATAAGGGGAGGAAGCAGCCTTTACAATGTGTCTGACGACACCGTGTAATATATAGACACCAAAAATAACATAAGGAAGGAGGACGGACACACTCTGAATCAACCAGAACCGAAAGTGCGATACTGGAGCAAAGAGATCATAACATACATTGGAGCACCCTGGTTGCAGTGTATTGCAGATGAAGCGTTCTTGCTCATCTTGATAGAGAGGATAGGCTGCTAAAAATATCACCATAAATCTCAGGAAGATCACAACTGCTAACCAAATCTTTCCTAGAAAAGAAGAACAAAAAACAGAGGGATTGTCAACAACAGAGTGGCAGATATCCTATATGCTAAAGATATGGTACAAAAATATCAAAGACATGTGAATATCTCCAAGACAAAGTTTGAAAAATTGATAGTTATCAAGCCCATAGAAAGAATATTGGAGAGATATTTAAGGCAGGATTTTGGTACATGCTCTTATCTTAAGCTTCTCTGGTTTCTGAACTACTAACGTTTAATTGCTGGATGGAAGGAACAGACGAAAATGTTTATTGTCATAAACTATGCACGGCATAGCTCATAGTTTCATTCAGCTACGCAAGCCCCTTCATCATGACAAGAAGGGATTATTGGACATACATTTTTAAAAATGAAAAAAATGTGAAGTTTATACAATGTGGAACCAAAGGTACTTTTTTCTAAAAGCAAACTGTTTTATTCTTTGAAAATAGAATTCATAGCTTCTCATCCAAGAAACTTCTTCAGTTCCTGGATGTTCAGTTCTTGAAAGTGAAAGGTTTTCAAAGAAAAAAATCCAAAAAAGCTCAGTTGCCTTTTAGAGAAAAGAAAAAAACCACCTTTGGGACAACCATGACCTGGATGTTTGAGAACCTCCATAGCCATTCAGTGAGGAACATTTATCATTCCCGCTCAATGGTAAAACAAGTTTGTGATTACCTTAGAAACGTCCCATACATGAATAAGAAGAGTCATGTTTAATTGCCATTGAAACTATATCTCACCTTGTACTATACTGCATCTCCTATAAGGGACTCCCAGACTCAATTTATAACACATTAACCTAATAAAATATGTAGGAAATACTGATCATTTTTACATATAGGTACTGTTTTCAGATTAGTATGAAGTAGTTTTTCTCAACATGGCCAGCTTCTGCAACGCAATATGTAAAATTAAGCAAACACTGTTAAACCACTACCATTCGCAGTATGTTTTATTATTATTATTTTAATGCTTTTATTTGCTGGTCTGTGATTGTAATAACAATAGATGATTGACTGATTGATTGTAGATAGAATATTTGGGTTTTAAATGTACTTGTCATTTTTTTTTAAAAATTAAGGCATTAACTACAGTAGTAGATTGCCAGATCTATAAAGAAAATAATGACTATGGTGGAAAAATGGCCACTCATTTATTTAGATAACTTACATATTAAATCATTACTCTGTACCATTCATATTCTGTTAACATAGGTTTAAACAAGCTATCATGCATGACTTAAGACCCTGTCCTTCAGACAACTTCACTGTAACAATGGCTAGTTACTTATCCTTTAAATAGCTAAACACAAATACATACCATACAAATAATGTGGTCTTATGTACTCACCTATAATCGTCTCATTGTAGCTTAGAGCAATGATGAGAAAACTGAATGCATTTGAATACTCCATGCTAAAACTTGATTGCCCAATTATTGAACCTACAACAAAAATCTCTGCATTCTCAAAACCTACAGAAATCTAAATAGAGAGAGCAAAATAAGAAGAACTGAAAAGATGGCCGGAGAATGGAATGAAACACAACTTCACAGAGTGGAGCCAGCCTTCTTTAGAAAACATAGCTAAAGACATTTGTTGCTCTCACCTCTGCCCCAACAACTGCAAAAAGACAAAAGGCAACAGGGATTATCCTGGCTATTGTCAGCTTTCCTTACCCTCTTGGGGGCATTCCAGGTTCCTAAAATTACTGGGATAGTTGAGCGATGAAAGATAAATTGAGAGAAGAAATAATAGAACAAGGCCTTGTTTTGCCCGGGCGATAGAAATGAGTATCACAAGGAAAGAGGATATAGCAACACCAGCTGCCAGGGCTCCTGATGATATTGTCTCTGTAGTGGCCAATGTCTTTGAAACAGATATGAAAGGCAATTCCCTAAAGCCAGTGGGATTAAGCAGTGAGACACAGAATTCATGGGTGTCCCAACATATTTCTTTTTCCATAATGGCTTCTTCTCTTCCCAACAAAAAGCTCTAAACTTGATGATGCTTGACCTATCCAGCATTAGGAACGCACAAAACATTATGGATTTGAAATATTTTGAGCTTGAAACACTCTGCTTCAATTTTTCTGACCCTTCCAGAAGTATTTCAAGCTCAAGTTCTCAGTAAAAAAAGACTTCATGTTGCTTGAAGCACAGAACATCTCCAGTATGATCAGAATGACTGATCGGAATTCAAGCCAAAATATTTTGAAATAAAAAAATTGGATCACCTGACTGAACATTTCAAATGTTGGGTAACCCAAACTTTAGGAACAAAGAGGAGGGTTTTAATTTCTCTAACTTCTGATTGACTGTAGTGATTGACTTATGACCAGTCACTTAGCAGCCATTCAATGTTACAAGGGAACCTCTAAAGGTACTTATGATCTACTTCCAAAGATCAGCACCCTGCTGTAGTTATGTGGCTTCATTTCAGATGCACAACAACTAGCCCACATTTAGTCATCTGCAGAACCCCATATTCATATAAGTACAATTTATGATCTTTTTAATGATTTTTCCCAAAGGTGCTTTTTCAAACTGGACTTTGTTTTTCTTTGGCATTAAGCCTCTCATTCAAGGAAAATCTTCTTCAGAACCGAGGAAGCTTGTTGGTTGAGAAATGAAATGTTTTCATAGAAAAATAAAGAATTCCCAGTTGCCTTTTTTGGGGGTGGAAAAACCCACCTTTAGAACAACCATGACTTGGATGACTGAGAATCTCCATAGATTTTTGCTGATTTGCTGATGCACAATTTATTCACATTGAATAAAGGCAGAAGTAAAGTAAGAGTGTTTTATACATTTGAAACCTTCTGCAATATTAAAATGAGGGAAATTCAATGCATATGGGACTTAACTTTGTGAAGAAACTGTTTGATGTGTTTTTTAGTTCTGGATTTGAGAGATAGAAGGATGGAATTCTGACAGTGGTACCAAGATCCTCAGGGTTTTGGTTTGGTTTCTTTTTTTGCCAGAAAGCCAAACACTGAAAGATGAAGGTAAAGAGTCAGGATACCCAAAACAAATCAGCTTGCCATAAAATTGTTTTTCCTTGAACCGTCTTTCCTACGTATATAGATGAGAACTGTGCCTGCACAGAAACTCTGCTTTTGGCTCAAAGAATTCAAAACAGTATCCACTCATATTAAAGACTGAAAGAAGAGAAAACACAATATAAGATAAGTTTGTTCCAGATATGAGTGTTATGTCTTTCTCATTCAGTGGGAGTAAACCTGAGTATTTAATACTTAGTAAATTTATGTTTTGAAATGACCAACAAGAATGAAAAACTGTGGCTAGCAGTTATCCTTTCCCAGAAAACAAATTGTACTTCTTATCTAAAAATATGCAAGGCAGTAGAATTCTACTTTTTATAAAGTTTAACAGGCCTTTGAAATAAAGTTTGTGTGCATTATTTGGGCATTTTTCTTCTGTTTCCTTATTTCAGTTATTTTTCTTATTCCTTATTTTCATTTTAATAAGAATATTTTCACTTCCTTAATGAAATTGGTACCCTCTAAGTGGCATGACTGAAGCAACACTAGGCTCTTCACAAATATAAGGCTTACTGTATAATTGTCTGTAATGAACATCTGTTAATGGTATGTAGAAATGACCTCGGGAACATAGGCCACGACTGCATAGTGGATGGAGCAAGACGCTCAGGAGCGACCCTCTCTAAATTGTAATAATAATAATAACAGAGTTGGAAGGGACCTTGGAGGTCTTCTAGTCCAACCCCCTACCCACACAGGAAACCCTACACCATTTCAGACAAATGGTTATCCTATATTTTCTTAAAAATTTTCAGTGTTGGAGCATTCACTACTTCTGCAGGCAAGTTGTTCCACTGATTAATTGTTCTGTCAGGAAATTTCTCCTTAACTCTAAGTTGCTTCTCTCCTTGATTAGTTTTCACCCATTGTTTCTTGTCTTGCCTTCAGGTGCTTTGGAGAATAGTTTGACTCCCTCTTCTTTGTGGCAACCCCTGAGATATTGGAACACTGCTATCATGTCTCCCCTAGTCCTTCTTTTCATTAAACATACCCAATTCCTGCAACCATTCTTCATGTTTTAGTCTCCAGTCCCCTAATCATCTTTGTTGCTTTTCTCTGCTCTCTTTCTAGAGTCTCGACATCTTTTTTACATCATGGCGACCAAAACTGAATGCAATATTCCAAGTGTGGCCTTACCAAGGCATTATAAAGTGGAATTAACACTTCATGTGTTCTTGATTCTATCCCTCTGTTTATGCAGCCCAGAACTGTGTTGGCTTTTTCGCAGCTGCTGCACACTGCTGTCTCATATCTAAATGGTTGTCCACTAGGACTCCAAGATCCCTCTCACAGTTACTACTATTGAGTAACTGTTGAGTAATACTATTATTATCAGGTCATAAAGGTAAGAGCAGGAGAATAAATTTTCAGGGTTGTGTTTTCCCCCCCGTTTTTCAAGGTTCTGTTAATGTAGCTTTGCAATAAAGTGGAATTGCTTTACTGGTCTGGTCTGCATCTCACAAAAAAAGTGAAGTTCCTGTACATTGTTTTGAGTCTTAGCTGGCAACTTTTCCTAAGAATTCTTGATTTTAAAATCCAGAGATTCAACCCTTCTCCTACGTCCCACTCCTCAGCCTTTCACCTACCCATCTCTACTCCATCTTGACTGCCGAGGAAGAAATATCTATGGTAGAAAAGAAATGGAGAGAATCTGTGCCTCTCTATGTCTTAGATTACATTGTCATTTATTTGCCCAAAGGTATATTGTTTGCCAAGACTCAGAGCCAGCCTGATATGAACCTGTATGTTTCAACCTATGGGAATTTTATTCTGTTATCCAATGATTTCTACCATTTCTCCTTAGTATCCAGGTACAGTTGTATGATATATTTTTTTGTAGCCATAAAGTTGCTACTGAGCAATACCTTGTGACATGATTTTTTTGCCCACAAGCTCTTAATATGCAGAAAGCTCAACACACACAATTGGTTATGCCATTAGTATCTATTCCACAAAGAACATCTGCAGAATTTTTTTATTAGCCATATGTATAATTAGCCATATGTATAAATCTACCGTAATTCATTAATATTAATGAATTAATTAATATTAATTCATAATAATGAATTAATGAGTTAAAGAATGGTTTAATTTGGGAATGTGGGAAACAGAATTTTATCAGAACAGTGTAATAAGCCTTTTTGGAAAAACATGGGTTTTTTTTGCAATTTTTGGCAATGCAAAAAATAAATACTGCAACTGATTTACAGATCTATTCTTATAAAAGATAAATGTTTCCCCATCCAGTCACAGTGCTCATCTCCTTTTTATTAGCTAAGGGACCCAGCATTGATCAAAATCATTTCTGTGGTCATGTGGCCAGCATGACAATACATCAAAGCGCATGGAACACTGTTCATATCTGAAGGCCCAACAAAAAAGATGGAATTCAGGTTTTCCCAGATGTGCCAATATGTTATCTTTAATAAAATGGAACTTTGAGGAAACCCAAGCCTCGGAATTTTCTTTCGTTGGGGGTGTGACTTGGATACCTGACAATCTTCCAATCTGCATAGTAAATTATTACCGGTTCTGTGGGCATGGCTTGGTGGGGTGTGTGCAATGTGACTAGGTGGGCGTGACCAACTTTGTTTTTTACTCTTAAAAGCATTTTTTCTACAACCTCTTCCGCTGAAAGCATTTTTTAACTTTTAAAAGCATTTTGCCTTTAAAAGAAAAAAAAAGCTTCTGATGATCAGGCAACTCAGCTGGGATTGTCAGAGGAGCCTTTTAAAAGCATTTTTTCTACCACCACTTCAGCCGAAGAAGTTGTTAAAAAAATGCTTTTAAAAGCCTCTGACGATTCCAGCTGAGCCGCATGAGCATCAGAGGCTTTCTTTTTTAAATTTTAAAAGCATCTTTTCAGCCAAAAGTTTTTACTTTTAAAAGTAAAAAACAAAACCTCTGATGATTGTGCAGCTCTGCTGGGCATGGGGGAGGGGCAGGGATTTTTGCTACTGGTTCTCCCAATTACCCGCCGCCATCGCTACCGGATCGGGCAATCTGGTCCAAACTGGGAGCATTTCAACCCTGGCCAAGTAAAACAGAGTTATTATTCTTATAAGAATTATATTTTGAAAGCATTTTTAAAAGTGACGCAGCTTAAAATAACGTAATATTAATAATGAGAAAACACCATATTTAACAGATTTCCTTTTTTTTAATTTGTAGTGCAAGAAACATAACCAAGTTAAATCACAGAATCAGTACTAGTTGAAGAATGTGGAAAATTCTCCTATACAGAGGTAGAATCCAGTGCACAAAGCTAAAACAATATCCAACAGTCTAAACAAGACTGAGCAAGGTTTTATGGAATCCACTTGAAATCTTAAGTATCAGACTGTATGTACATACATACAATAAACAGACTATACAATCTTTAAGGTTGTTTAATAAACTTCACAAAATTAGAATAAATTCATTGAAAACTTTACATAAAACAAACTTTTTCTCTTTCTGTCATGCTTTCTCTAAATCCACCTCAATATTTTTTTTTGCTGAAAAAAAAATGTTCTGCAAAATCTCAATAAAGCAATTGTTTTTAGCCATGTAGATCTAGTCCACTTCAATTTAAAGGTGGAAATTCTTTTCTCTCACTTTGCTATTTTCCTGAAATTAAAAGACACTTTTAAAAAAACCCATTTAAAAAAAAGAGAGCAAAGAGTCCTTAACTTAAAGCTCCTTGATTCCAGGCCTTTAAGGGCAGGAATGTGTTCCTTCGTTCCAAAATTAAGCCACATGAATGTATTCTTTCATGAAAATACGGGTATTATGTTGCCTACAACTACCTGTGATCATGGTTTTAAGGCTTAATGGGATCCATATCAATATGCTTGTCTCCTTGTGCTGCTACCGAAACTAATGGAAATAATTCTGGAATATAGTGATAGATGTTTAGCCTAAACAAGATCCTTTATTAAATGCCTGGAAGCTATGAAGTGCAAGGGAGAGTAAGGAGATGCAGGAAGGAAAATTCTTGGTGAAATATGCTTTCTCTGTTTTGCTGAAGCAATACACAAAAAGCAAAACCAACATCATCAAAACATCCCTTGACAAGTGAATCCCAGAAGTCATGATACTGAAGCTGGTTTTGGCTGATTGCTTGGTTTTCTGTATGGCACCTTTCTCACATGTGCAAACTCAATTATTTGTATAGAGCACAAGTACCGTAGATATACGGTATTTGATTTGCTTATCCCATTAAAAGATAGGAAGGATGAAAAACCAGTTTTAAAAAATAATCAACAAAGCAATACAATTTTCTTCACAGTTTGCATTTCGTTTAAATTCCTATAAGCACCTACACTGAAAAAAAACACCTCATCTTTATTCCAAAATCTAATCTGTGATAAAACACTTGTTTTCATTATACACACACACTCTCATGCCCCCGCATGTATTATGCATGTATGGATGTGCATGTGTAACACATACACATATAATTCTTCTCTTTTCTTTTCTTTTTTCTTCTTCTATGGATCCTCAAACAAAAAACTTTTTTTTAGTTTTTTTTTTCTCTTTTATATATAAACAGATTGATTTCCATTTAAAGTAAACATATAAAAAACTTTCAAGGCTATTGCTTGCAACATTAAACCAGGAAGTGAAGAAAATCAACTATTTGGGCCATACAAAAGAAGATTCTTACTCTCACTCTTTCGTTGCATTTCTCTCCCTTGACTCTATCTAATCTCTAAACGTTTAAAAATTAAAAAAAAAAATCTTGCAAAAGAACTATTCTATCTAAAGCAATGTCTGAATGTTGGCCCAAGCTTCACTGTCACCTGAATCCTTTTAACATCTCTGTCTTTACAGTAAGAAAAAATAAACCCATCTGAAAAAAGGTAGGAAGGAAGGCACATGCAACTACATATAATACAAAGCACCAGTACTGAAAATGCACCTCATGGGCAACATCATGACACCGGTTGCTATAAATTAAAAAAGGAGAGAGAGAAAGAGAGAGGAAAATAAAATTATGATCAATCACCTGATCTTATATACTTTGGGTTCAGCACTGTCAATCAATCAGTTTCCCCAAAAATATAGTAAAAGCACACAAGAAACAACAATATCCATAAGAATTAAGAGGCAAAAGGCTAATTAAACAGCTTATGAACAAAAGCACATCAAAAGTGTAGGGGAAAAAGGAACAGGATCTCTAATCAGAGGCTCATGTTGTGCTACCACAGGCACTGCCTTCTCCATGGTTGTTACAGAAGAGAAAGCAAACTCAATCAAAAAACAAAAAAGAATGTGAAACCACTAGAAGATATTGAAGAGGGTCTCAAAATATGTCCAACGTCTTTCTTACAACCTTCTTTTGTGACATTGGTTTTCATGCCGTTATTTCTGTTAAGGGCCTTTATTCTTCCTCCTCCTCTTTAATGATCTTGTATTGGTTTCTGAGGTTTCATCCTCGCTAAGCAGGATATTTTGCAGAAATATTTTTTCAATATTTGCATTTGCCTTCTCCCCATTAAAAACAGAGGAGTCGTAATAAACAACAAAACAAATTTTCTTTCGAAGTTCTTTTTAACGAGTCCCTATAGTTATTCTTGTGTGCTACACAAAAGGGGAGGCACTGTAAAGGCAGATCTAAAAATAAGAAGAAAAAAACCCAGAAAAAATAAATCACCAAAACCAACCCTCCCACCCAAAGTTGATGATAGAAACAGTACTTCTAGAGTCTTGTATCACAGACTTCACTGTTAGGAGATAACCGCAGGAGACCATCGAACTACAGACAGATTGTCTGAACTGACTGCCCGTTTCTTTGCAGATTTCCTGAATTCCTTATATTTATCTTCACACAAGCGAGAAATGGCCTGTAAGAGAATGGAGAATGAGCATACACAATTACTTGATTTGGCAAAACCTCCAGATTCAGAGTAGGTCCTCCACCATTATGACATATCCCAGCATGTGCCAAGATAGTGGTATTTGATGCAGAATATATTCTTATAACACAAATGCATGGGATCCAGTAGCTAAAATATTGAACCAGGACCTGGATCACATTCCAGTTAAGGCAGATGTTTGGATAACTTTGGGCCATTCATCATTTTCTAGCCCAACTTACTCCCAATTTACTCCACAGGATCAAGAAGAAGCAGAAGATGGAATGCTATGGATGCTCCCATAGAAGTGATAGGACATAAATCTATCAAAGAAATCTATCTTTCCTTTCTCCAGGTCTTGAAAAAGCTGAGAAAACCCCACCCTCTTCACCGTACTGCCGAAACACATAATGGTTGTTTGGTTTAAACAGTGGTGAAATCCAATTTTTTTTTTTACTACCAGTTCTGTGGGCATGGCTTGGTGGGCATGGTGTGGCTTGGTGGGCATGGCAAGGGAAGGATATTGCAAAATCTCCATTCCCACCCCACTCTAGGGCCACCCAGATGTGGTATTTGCCGGTTCTCCAAACTACTCAAAATTTCCGCTACCAGTTCTCCAAACTGCTCAAAATTTCTGCTACCGGTTCTCCAGAACCTGTCAGAACCTACTGGATTTCACCCCTAGTTTAAACTTTATAGAATTTCTTTTAAACAGTCCATTTGGAAACCAAGACATGAATGAATCAATAAATTATTCCCAGTATACTCTGCAGAAATCTCTACATGGTTTGGGAAATGAGTAGAGAATAATGGGTAGTATTTTTAACTCTCAAGGTAGCAAATTGGCATCAATCAATACTTTCTGGTGATAACAAATGAAGTTATAATTTGATGCATTTGGGAATTGGTGTAAAATAAAAGGAGGACTTATTGTATTGTTCAAAAGGCGAGATGATAAACTCTCACCTCGAGTTTATATGCTCTTTCCCTGCCGAGAGGTTCTAGAGGAAAACTCAGGTTGTTTGCTTCTGCTAAGGAGCGCAAATCAAAATAATACTTAGCATAAACACTTGAGGGAACATTGATGTTGAACTGCAACAACTCAAGAAATTGGCGTTCCAATTCATTCCTGAGAAATAAAGAAAAGTACAAAATTTACAGTACAAAAATAAAAGTACAAAATTTTTATTTGCCACAACTCATAAGAGGCTGAACTGAGTGAAGCAAAAACAAATAAAATGTAACAGGTTTTTTTTATAGCAAACTCTTTCAAAGTTAAGCTTTCTTCACTTTGTGCTTATCTTCCTTATATGTTTAAATGAAAAAGATGTTCTTTCCTAATCATTAACTATATAATATGATGGAATATTGCACTCTTCACTAGAAACATACCTATCCTATTCTTACTTATGGTTTGCAGGAATTGACAAGTTTTTGCCTGTTTATTTATCAGAATAGAATAGAATTTTTTATTAGCCAAGTGTGATTGGACACACAAGGAATGTGTCTTGGTGCATATGCTCTCAGTATACATAAAAGAAAAGATACGTTCATCAAGAATCATAAGGTACAAACACTTAATGATAGTCATAGGCTACAAATAAGCAATCAAGAAATAATCAATATCAATATAAATCGTAAGGATACGAGCAACAAAGTTACAGTCATACAGTCGTAAGTGGAAGGAGATGGGTGATGGGAACAAGGAGAAGATTAATAGTAGTGCAGATTTACTAAATAGTAATGCAGATTTACTAAATAGTTTGACAGTGTTGAAGGAATTATTTGTTTAGCAGAGTGATGGCATTCAAACTGTTCTTGTGTCTAGTTGTTCTGGTGTGCAGTGCTCTATAGAGTCGTTTTGAGGGTAGGAGTTGAAACAGTTTATGTCCAGGATGCGAGGGGTCTGTAAATATTTTCACAGCCCTCTTTTTGACTCATGCAGTATACAAGCCCTCAATGGAAGGACCAGTATACTGCAATACATTAGAAATGTTAGACATAGACTAAGTTAGTTAAATTTATTTCATTATGACCTAAACCTTAATTCATTTATCCAACAGAATCTAGGTTCAGCTAATTTGGTTGGATCTAACATTGTTTATCTTATGTATTTATATTTACAAGTTGCCCTCAATTTATGACAATTCAATTAATTACCATTCAAAGTTACCACACTGAAAATAGTGACTTATGTCTAGTCTTCACATTTACAACCAGCGCAGCATCTCCATGGTCACATGATCAAAATTATTGTGCTTGGGAACTGGCATATATTTCATCCTAGGATCATGTGATCATCATTCACAACTTTTCCAGACAGCTTCCAACAAGCAAAGTCAATGGGGAAAGTTTGATTTGCTAAATGACTATGTGATTTACCTAACAACTGATCTGTTCTACTCTATTCTGCTCTGTTCTGTTCTGTTCCGACCCATCTCATTCATATTCCATTCCATTCATATTCTATTCCATTCATTCCATTGAATTCATGAAAATTTTAATCTCTTGTTCCCCAATGTTCTTTGTTCCCAAACTGAATTGCCTTTTATTAGTCATACTGCTCTGTATGTCTAGAGGTTATTTTATTTCTAATATTGTAAGCCACTCAGAGTTATTCCAAAATGACATGGGCGGCAAAGAGATTTAATAAATAAATAAATTTCTCAGCCTCTTCAAAAACTTTCTCATTGTATCTGTTATCAAACAAATAAGCAAAGATGGGACAGAACAATAAACTCACATGTCTTCAACTGTGATATCTTTCAGGATCTGACAGTAGTCCACATTCCACACAGCTTGGTCATCCCAAACTTTGGATGCAAGTAGAATTGCGCCAAGCACAATTCTTTTCCAGTTTGATGGACAAATATCTATCTCTGCATAAGTTAGCAATCTTTCAAGATATACCTGAAAAGACATATGAAAGTAAGAGTTCATACATTTCTCTAGCTGAATAGAAATAAAAGGGGGAGGAAATCCAATTATACCCTCTTACCTGAGTGATCTTTAAATGGTAAATTGTTTCCAATTGTACAACCAGTTCATAATATGCCACAGTTCATTAACAACATACACTTAGATTCAACTGTAACCTATAGTTTTCACTGCAGATTTCTGTAAATATTTCAGACTTGGTGTAATAAACAATATTTAAAAATAACCAGCATGATAACTACTTTAAAAGCTTTTCTAGTACAAGTTTACCATGGATGATGTACTGAAGTAGCCTTGATTATTCACTGATCTGCAAACTCCTACATAGAAAACATCTGAAAATCAGCAAAGATGTTAATGCAATCAACATTTAAGAGTAGAAGGCAATATGGGGTGGGGTGGAGAAATCTAACAATGCAATTTTAAAAAGCAGCTGAATTGCATCACAAGGATAGTGATTCTGTAATGTACAAAATGGGCAAGGTTTTATGCCATGATGCTGTAACTCTGCTTTCATCAATCTTCTTCTCTTTGCCTCTCCACAGATTATGTTGTTTCACCACTGCCATTCCCTACAGCTGAAGGCTTTCATTCTGCCATGCCAATGCCCAAGAAGTAATTGTACTGCATAAGCTGACAGCAACAAGAATTGTATATGCACAAAAGTGGAAAGACGTACTGATTCCCACAATGGAAGAGTGGATGAAAAAGTGATGGAGTTTTCCAAGCTGGTGAAATTGACTTATTTTAATTAAAGAAAAGAATTTATCTAGTTTTGTTTCTACCTGGAAATCACTGCTGGATTTTTTTGCTCAAAACTGGGGGGGGTATTCTCAGGTTTGATTAGTCATTGGGTCTTCAGATGATCTAGATCAGGTGCCTCCAATCTTAAGACCTGTAGACTTCAACTCCCAGAATTTCTCAGTAAGTCAGGCTGGCTGAGGAATTCCGGGAGTTGAATTCCACAAATCTTAAAGTTGCCAAGGTTGGCGAATCTTGATCTAGATCAGACCTGTCAAAATGGCAGCCCACTGGCCGGATACGGCCCAGGCAAGCCATACCCACCTTGATTCACAAAGGCAAAAAACATCGCAATAGAGCCCGCGATGCTTTTACGTTTGACACCCCTGATCTAGATGTATGGCTAATAGTGTGCAATATGCCTATGAACTGAATTTACTTGAAACTTGAATTTACTCGTTGAAAATACCTAGACAGCATGAAATCTGAAGGAGGGCAGGAAATACTTAAGCGAAGGTACAATATTGCTGCAAGATGTGAAACAGACCAATTTTTGGTAGTGTCTGGAGCAGAGGTGTCAAACTCGCAACGACATGTCATTGTCACATTACATAATGCAACTTTTCTTCCCTTTGTTAAACTGGGTGTGGGTGTGGCCAGTGAGTGACACATCTGGGCCATGGGTTGTGACTTTGACACCTTTGGTCTAGAGCAGATCTAGGGGGAATATGATTATTGAAGAAAAGAAAATTAGCAAAAAAGAGGGTAAAAGTAGAATGACTACTAGAAGAGAATGTACAAGCCTACATGAAAAGTATAATAGAGCACAGACTTATCTCCCAATATAATGGATAGAAAGTGGCAGTTTTGAATAGCTTTAGAAAATTTACATAGATTATGCAGGGGTGAAATCTAAATTTTTTTGCTACCAGTTCTGTGGGCGTAGCTTGGGGTGCCTGGCTTGGTGGGGGGGTCATGTGACTGGCTGGGCGTGGCTATGTGACTGGGGGATCAAAAGACAGAAACTCACTAACAATGTCCTGCTGGAGCAAGGGTTGGACTAGATGACAGGTCTCCAACCTTGGCCACTGTGGACTTCAACTCCCAGAGTTGAAGTCCACAAGTCTTAAAGTGACCAAGGTTGGAGACTAGATGACCTCCAGGTCCCTTCCAGCCCTGGATTACACTCTGAACCTGCATCTAGTGCCAGGTTTGTATCCCTTCCTTCCTCTCCTCCTTCCTTCCTTCCTTGCCTTCCTCCCTCCTTTCTCTCTCTCTCAAAAATGACCCCCCCACACCCCATTTTTCCTCCCAGCCTACCTGAAGCCTGCTAGCCACACCCAAAAATGGGGGGGGAGTCCATTTTTCCTCCCAGCAGGCTTCAGGTTTCAGGCAGCCTGCTGGGAGGAAAAACGGACTCCCCTCGTTTTTTGGCTAGCACCCAGCTGAGCCGCGCGATCATCAGAGGTGTTTTTTTTTTAACTTTTAAAAGCTTTTTTTTTGGCAGAAGAAAATGTGCTTTTAAAAGTAAAAAACAACAACAACCCTCTGATGATTGCGTGGCTCAGCTGGGGCGGGGGGGGGAGGGCAGAGATGTTTGCTACCGGTTCTCCAAACTACCTGCCGCCATTGCTACTGGATTGGGTGATTCGGTGAGAACTGGGAGCATTTCACCCCAGAGATTATGCTTATTTATGAGCCGCGGCGGTGCAGTGGTTAGAGTGCAGTACTGCAGGCTACTTCAACTGACTGCCGGCTGACTGCAATTTGGCAGTTCAAATCTCACCAGGCTCAAGGTTGACTCAGCCTTCCATCCTTCCGAGGTGGGTAAAACGGGGACCCAAATTGTTGGGGGCAAGAGGCTGATTCTGTTAACTGCTTAGCGAGGGCTGTAAAAGCACTGTGAAGCGGTAGATAAGTTTAAGGACTATTGCGATTGCTATGACTGTCTTTTTCTCATAATATTAAAACCAAATTTAATTGTAAGAATTTAATGAAAATCATAGATAGTCACTCATCATGCTGTCCTTTCTCTGATCTTTTTTTGCTATCTTTTCAAGCAAATTATAAGCTCACTGACCATTTCAGCTATAAAAAATTCTGCTGGATTTAACAGAGGGTTATGCAAAGGCAGTTCTGAATTGCAGAAATACCATTTTAACTTCATTAGCTAGAAAGGGATTAACATCTAATTCATTTTAATAATTAAATTATAAATTTCCATCAGTTTCTACTACTTACCATGAATTTAAAGCAAGTCAGAACAATCCTCATTGGAATAAATGAGGAAAAATGCATGAGAAACTTGATGCCTTAGTCTAGAAAACCACCTTTTGAAAATACTCTAATTTAATGCTAACTTTGTAATAGGTAGAGGGCTATTATGTGTATGCTAAACAATTCCAATAATTTACAAACACAGCCACAGATAGCAGGATTTAAATATACAATAAAGGTAAAGGTTCCCCTCACACATACGTGCTAGTTGTTCCCGACTCTAGCGGGCGGTGCTCATCTCCGTTTTAAAGCCAAAGAGCCAGCGCTCTCCGAAGACGTCTCCGTGTGTCATGTGTCCAGCATGACTCAATGCCAAAGGAGCATGGAATGCTGTTACCTTCCCACCAAAGGTGGTCCCTATTTTTCTACTTGCATTTTGTTACATGTTTTCAAAGTGCTAGGTTGGCAGAAGCTGGGACAAGTAACGGGAGCTCACCCCGTTACGCGGCACTAGGGATTCGAACCACTGAACTGCTGACCTTTCGACCGACAAGCTCAGCGTCTTACCCACTGAACCACCACATCCCATTCAAATATACAATAGTGGGAATTTATTCTGAAGTGAGAAGAGCCATCTCTGGTTTGGCTCTTCTTGGATTACCTACATGCAATCAGATACACTTTTTCTGTTCATTTAAAGTTTGAGATGGAAGGGAATAGCCTGAAGAGGAATGGAAAATAGCCTTACTTCTGCAAATTCAGTTCTTTCATAAACATTATCCCCAAAGACGGTGCTCTTTTCTGCAATAAGTTGCCAAATGTTTCAAAACTATTTCAGTCGCAATGGAATATAACAGGAAACTCCTATCCTAGATTCAACCTTTTAAACCTCAGACTCCTACATGGGCCAGTTATTCCAGCAGTCCTTCAAATAAATATCAGTTGTTGTTAATGTCCTTGAAAGTTGTCCAATACTGTTTGCTGGAAGCCATGCTGATGTATACGCAAGTTCAGAAATATAGAGTTTCAACCTATAACATCTTTTGGATCCTGCGTATTGAAAACCCACTCCCATTTGTATAATATCAATCAAAAGGCAGTAACAATACCACTTTGCAGAATCAAGAGATAATCTAAACCAGGGTGGTTTTAAGCAGACTGCTTTACTATATACAATGGTGGTTACAATTCTCTTTCGGAGAGAAATGGGATTTTTTTACAGCCTCTGCCAAACAGGGAGTTGTTATCTTTTAAGGCCAGTATTTCACCACTGAATTATGGTTCTCAACAAAAATCAAGGCTGAAGGGAAAATAATGAAGTAAAATATTTTTTTAATGGTAACATCTGTTGTGTGTGGAAGTTCCCTAACTCACTGAAAAATAAATCTATGACCTTTCTAACTATTCCTCCTATGGTTTATGTATCTATTTTGTTTTATTTATTTTAAATTTCGGTCAAATAGAAGATGGCAAAAACAGTATTTTTCATCCCCCATTCAGGGGTGAAATCCAGTAGGTTCTGACAGGTTCTGGAGAACTGGTAGCAGAAATTTTGAGTAGTTCGGAGAACCAGTAGAGGAAATTTTGAGTAGTTGGGAGAACCGGAAAATACAGCTTCTGGCTGGTCCCAGAGTGGGTGGGAATGGAGATTTTGCATCCCCTGCCACGCCCACCAAGCCACACCACACCCACAGAACCAGTAGTAAAAAAAATTGAATTTCACTACTGCCCCCCATTCCTTTATTCTTCAAACACCCCTGTAATAAGATTAGGGTTAGAATTTGAGTTGTTTAAGTAATTTCTGTATGATGCATCTATATGCAATATTCTATATTCCATTTTGAGATTACAATATTTAGTACATCAAGTCAATGACGTGAATTAATATCGTAAAAACAATTAAACTTCAAAAACAAAATGAAAATCAAAATAAAATAGTACATAAAATTGTGACCTGCCCAGAATCCCTCTATGAGGGAAATGGGCGGATTCTAAATTAGATAAATAGTTAATAAATAAAAATATATAAAACATGGCATCAAGATAAAATCTAGATAGCTGTCTAAAACAGCTTCTGTGAAAAGAAGACTAAAAGTTAAAAAACATATAATCCAAATATGTACTAAAGAGTACATGGACCAGTGTGGTCAGATTAGACTTCCCCAAGAAGAGGCACCATTGACAAATCGGGAATATACAGTATCACAGAAGTGAGTATACCCCCTCACATTTTGTAAATATTTAAATATAGCTTTTCATGTGACAACAGTGAAGAAATGACACTTGGCTACAACGTTAAGTAGTGAATATACAACTTGTATTACAGTGTAAATGTACTGTGCCCTCAAAATAATGCAACACACAGCCACTAATGTCTAAACTGGTGGCAACAAAAGTGAGTACGCCCCTAAGTGATAATGTCCAAATGGGACCCAAGTAGCTGTTTCCCTACCCTGGTATCATGTGACTCATTAGTAATACAAGTTCTCAGGTGTATTTAAGATATACTTAAATATTTACAAAAGGTGAGGGGGTGTACTCACTTCTGTGATATACTGTATGATTTAAAGCTTACTATTGTACAGTTCTCAAGACATAGTAGGGTCAAAAAGCATCCACAAAATATGCACTTGTTCGTTCATGGGAAGAAATCAGGAGTGAAATGCTAATGGTTCGGACTGGATCATGTGATCTGGTAGTGATCGTAGCTGCTGGTTCAGCGATCCGGTAGCGATGGCGGAGCAAAGTTCCGCCCACACACCCGGTGTCACTACTTCCTGGTTCTAACCAGGAAGTAATGTGTTTTTTACCTTCTGTGCATGCGCAGAAAGTTTTGCGCATGCGCAGGTCTGTGAACACATGTGACACGCATGTGGGTGCATGCACTTCCAAACCAGTAAGGAAGGTAAGTAGATTTCAACTCTGGAAGAAATGTACCACTCTGAAGGCAGCAACAGCCCCTACTGGTTGGCCACATATCTTCCCAGGCCATCAACCTCTCTGAATTCTCTGAATTAAACTGTCACTTAATCTGCAATCTAGTCCAAGCAAGAACCAATTACAAAGCTTGGCAACTTTGATGATGATGGAAAAGAGAAGTAGAATGGAGGTGACATCTAGTTTCATAGCTTCTGAGAAACATTTCTCGTGATTTGTAAAACTGTTGATTCAACATCTTTACAAACCAAAGGGAACTCTTAACATAGGAACAGAACCAAGGCAAGATATCATCTCTAACTTTAATTCTCTAATGTGATCCACAAGAATGGTATGGTTGCTTTTATCCAAAATTGCTATGATATCACCAAGAAAAAGGAAGCATTCCCTATTCCCTCTTCTTGAGAATTTATCTATCCAGAACAATAAATGTGGTCTTCATGTTATGATCCAGACCCAGATCCAGATCAAAATAGATCTAGAAAATCAAGTGTTTGGATTTGTTATTTTAATTAAAGGGGAGGGGGCACTCTGTTAAAGGTTAGCAAAAGCCCAAAGGAGACATGATGCTTGTCACACAGTTTGAAAGAGCAGCTGTTTTTCTTTTTTAATAGAAGACATGAAGATAGAGAATGTAAGCTAGATTGGAGCCATTGATTTAACCTTTTGCGACCCCAGTTATCTCAACAAAAATGAAATCTCCTCATAAATAGTAACTGCAAATGTGGAATGGGGATCTAGTTTCAACGATTTCACGTTCCTTTTTCTTATGTGCCATCGTTCCAATCTGCTCTCTTTTTCCTAGCTACTTTATTTAAAGAAGTGCTATAACGATGAAATACACCTCCAAATGCTCCAAAGCTTACCAGTTATTGAGCTTGCCTGTTAGAAAAAGTATTTTGGAAATAACTTGTGTAAATCATATAACATGTTTCCCAAACTTCCTTAAAAATAAAATTATTATTTAACTTGAGAACCTTCAAAACCAATTATTTCTCCAGAAAGGAGGAAAGGAAAGGTTTGTTTAAATGCTACAGGGAAAAATATGAAATTTAAGAATTGAACTACAATGCTATATTGCAAAAATCAAATAAACTCAGATATCATTATTACAGTCTTTGACAAGTCTTTATAATAAAAAAAAACCAGAAACAGTTTAATGCAACAATTAATTATCAGGAGAAAAACAATAAAGTCAGTAAAATAAAATAACATATATACTTAAAAGCTTTGTACAACTGTATGACTTAATATTAAGATATTTGGCCATCTGGTATATGAGAATAAAGTCAGAATCCCTTAAAATTAATAAACAAAATTTATCAGTATGGCCCACAGATTATTGGGGAGATCAGGGCAAATATTGCACTTAATATAGATAGCAAAATAAAACAGGGTTAAAAAGATTTTGGACTGTGAATCTCAGAAAGAAAGATAGCTGAAAATATTTAGTCTGCAGTTGATAGGTGAATATTTAGGAAAAGTAAGAACTGTTGAATCTACCCACCAAAACCCCTCTGTGGGGTAGTTTGGCTGTTTTAAAAATTTGATAAATAAATAAAAAGACAAGGAAAATAGTGAGCAAATGTTAAGTATATTCACAGTACTGTATATGAAAGCTAAAAGTATCTGTAAGTATTTATATGTATCTTGCCTCACCTGCAACATCTATTTTATACATGAAGTCATGGGTAGGTGAATCTGATATGTGATCTTAACTCCAAATATAAATCTTAAACTGAGGATCTAAAATTAGTTGTGTTTTAAGGATTTCAACTATGATCTTTTGTATACTCACCAGGGTGACAATAGCACATTCGGCAGTTAGCTGAGCAGCACTGAACAACGTCCGAACAAAGCGATAAATCTGCTTTTGTTCAGGTTCATGTTTGTCATAATCGGGTGGCACTTCGGATTTCTGGGGAAATAATATTATTTTAAAAAATGAGAATATGTTACACATAATTTGGAAAGAAGTGGCAGATGTAAAGGGCAGAGAAGTAGCAGAACCCATATTGTAAATTCCAAATTTTTGTTACTGTCCTTATGTCAGTGAGTTTTACCGAAAGGGGGTGGAGATTTTCATCAAAAATATCTAGGAGCATTGTTCCATCTACGTCCCTAGAAGAGGGGAAAGAAAAGAAAAGAATCAATGGTAATTTTACTGAACAAACAGAAATGGAAAGAAACACTTCTTGAAGTCCTATAAAAATAGCTGATCTAGAATACTATATTGAAAAGTAGACTTTCTACATTTGTCCATGGAAAACTACTGGGGGTATGCCAGGACTGGAAAAGAATGAATCAGTCCTCACTTATGTACCAAGCTATTTAGACGTGAAGGACATTTGCAAAAACAAAAATATAGATAGAGTTAAGCTCTCCAGATGCTACAGCCTGTCAAGCAAAGAAATATGGCACTTAGTTAAACTCACTCTACAACAGAATACAAGAAAGGGTAAAATCTCTTTATTCAAAAAATGAAAGTTGTTTTGAAATTTTAAAATAAAATTTAATAAAATAAAATGAAAGAGTGAGTCTCAAGGACATCTTACTGACCAGACAGGGGAAAAACAGTACAGCTTTTCCTTTCTTTCTTTCAATTCAATGGTGGGTTTTTTAAATAGATTGGTATATACCCTTTTTTGGAATCCAAAGCTATTTCCAACCCAATCCTATGACCCTAAAGAAGCTTGGAACCATCACTGAATGCATCGTTTTGCTTTACTTACATATTGTCTCCCCTATCAAACCAAGGGATGGGAGGGATGGAGGATAGGAACAAGAATGCACTTTAAAGAATAATTTATCAAAAAAGCACTAAAGCACTTTAAACTTTCTGCCATCCATTGCTTTCATTATATGCCAATGTAAGTAGAAATACTAAAATATAATTATGGGGTCAGTTGCCACACAGGAGCGCTTTATTCTATCCGACAGAATAATTGCTTAGCAGGAGTGGTTGCCTTTATAAACTGCTGGTGAGCTTTGTTCAATCAGCATGTAGCTGATGATCACAGCAGGAAGAATGGAAGGTAAATTAGACTTTTGGTTGACCATAGATGATCTCTCTTACATGGGTAGATCGTTACTGATTAGGGAATGTTACAATACTTGCAAGGTAACAGTAGAGGGCACATTTACATCAGTCTGCGACAAGGATAATCAGATTCAGAAAACTTCTGCTCGTTTTTTTGAAAATACTAGTCTTCTCTGTTGACTACTCATGTTCAATTTTTCTCCCAAGTCCTCAAAATTACGGTCACAGCACCCGTCTTTAGGTCGTATTTTGTACCCTACGTAAGTACCCTACGTAAGTACAAAAGGTACTGTAGGGTACAAAATACCCTACAGTAAATGGGGGCAGAAGAATCTTGAAAGGAGAGGAAGATTATAGGGAGTGTAAGTGTATCTTCTGTCCACCCTCCACGGATGCTAGTTCAGTAACATTTATGTTTGCAGAGGTACAAATGTTGGACAAAACTTCCACTTGGAAGATGGGATTCAAGTGAATTTAAAAAGGTACTCCTTTGAAATGAGATCAGTGGGAAGTCCATATAATTTCATGGCAGAAGGACAGAAGCGACTTGGAGAACTAAAGGATTTTAGAGGTCTATGTTTTCCCACAGCTGCCAGTTACGGTATGTCTGCCATCAACTATGAGCATCAATGTCTACAAACAATACCTAAGCTGCCTAGTAGGCGCCACAATCTACTTGATATCTTTTAACAAATTAAATGGATAAGTGTAATCTAAGGTGGTTAAAAAAGTGGTCAAGACAAACAACAAAAGAAACAGGAAGTCTTCCAGCAGGATCCATCCTAACGGTCTGTCGGTCTGTCTGTCTGTCTGTCTGTCTGTCTGTCTGTCTGTCTGTCTGTCTATCTATCTATCTATCTATCTATCTATCTATCTATCATCTATCATCTATCTATTTTATTTATTTATTTTGTCAATCATATATAAGATAACAGGTAAAAGTATAAATGTAATTTGGATACATGAAAAGAGTAAGTAAAAGGGAGTATTAGGACAGGGACGGTAGGCACGCCGGTGCACTTAGACACGCCCCTTATAGACCTCTTAGGAATGGGGTGAGGTCAACAGTAGACAGTTTAAGCTTAAAGTTTTGGGGGTTTGGGGAAGAAACAACAGAGTCAGGTAGTGCATTCCAGGCATTGACCACTCTGTTACTGAAGTCACATTTTCTGCAATCGAGTTTGGAGCGGTTTACCTTGAGTTTGTATCTATTATTTGCTTGTGGTTGAAGCTGAAGTAGTCATTGACAGGTAGGACATTGTGGTAGATAATTTTATGTATTATGCTTAGGTCAGACTGAAGTTGGCGTAGTTTAAAATTTGGAGTCTGGTGGCATAAGGTTTTTTATTGTGGGTAGAGGAGTAGAGGACTAGAAGAGGTAACCTCAAGCAATTTGTTTTTTGCTCAGTTGATGTTTGGTGACTCTGTCCACCAATCCCACAATTAATTATCGGGGGAGGGGGGGAGGGAAATAGCAAAGGCAATAAAATAAAATGGCACATCTAATTAAAATTATATTAGAGGGAGCTATATATTAGAGGGAGCTCCTTGTGGCTCCCATATAACACCCCTCCTGCGTAATCTGCACTGGCTCCCAGTGGTCTTCCGGTTCACTTCAAGGTACTTGTTATCACCTTTAAAGCGCTCCATGGCTTAGGGCCAGGATATTTACGGGACCGCCTACTGCCACCATTAGCCTCTCACCGACCAGTGCGCTCTCACAGAGAGGGCCTCCTTCGGATACCGTCAGCTAAACAATGTCGGCTGGCGACCTCCAGGGGGAGAGCCTTCTCTGTGGGGGCTCCTACCCTCTGGAACGAGCTCCCTCTGGGGCTTCGTCAACTCCCCGACCTCAGGTCCTTCCGCCGCGAGCTGAAGACGTTGCTGTTTCGAAGAGCAGGACTAGCGTGAACGTAGTTTTAAATTGGGTTTTAAATCAGGGATTTTAAACGGGGTTTTAAATTTGTATTTAAAAGTTTTAGGCCATCAATTGAATTAATTTTCTATTCTTTTTGCTGTTTTATATGTATTATATATTTTCTGTTGTTTTATTGGTTGTGAACCACCCTGAGTCCTTCGGGAGATGGGCGGTATACAAATATAATAAATAAATAAATAAATAAATAAATAAATAAATAAATAAATAAATAAATAAATAAATAAATAAATAATAAATAAATAAATAAATAAAAGCTTTGCACAACTGTATGTGCATGTGTCAATATTCCAAATCTGATCACCAGTACTCATCAACATCAGAGAGATCTATGCATCTTAAGACTTACTATACAAATGGCAAAATGTGAATAAGAACGTTGGTTTTGAAGGATATCCATATAATTTACTGTTAGAGTCTTGTCTATGTCTCCTTTGCACTTCTGTATTCTATCTACTGATTTTGTCAAGATTCTTTAAAATAAAATAAAAGTTACAATAAAAAACTATACAAGGAAGCATGAAGGTTCCTTATTTTGGGATTTGGGATTATGGAACTAAATGGACATGATCCATTATGTGGGTGTTTCCTCAACACTGACCATCACTGGTCACCCAGAACAGGGGTCTCCAACCTTAGCAACTTTAAGACTTGTGGACTTCAACTCCCAGAATTGAAGTTGAAGTTGAAGTCCACAAGTCTTAAAGTTGCCAAGGTTGGAGACCCTGACCCAAAACACCCCTGTGTGGGAAGAATGTGTGTTTCAGTTCTGATTACAACACATCCAAGGCTACATATGCAATAGCACTGAATATTCACATAAAGTGTCCCTGCTTTGCAAACTTTCTTATAAGGCAGTGAAATTTTTAAAAAAAGGAAAAAACAATGAATTGAACTATTTTCCAATTCAAATTTACCTGTTTTTGATATGGTAGTATATTGCAAGAGCTACACTGTAAAAGAAAATGCAGAGTTAGTGTCTTAATACATATTGAATATCTTGCATCTTAACATTATGTTTTATAACTAAGTCAAATTTCTAATGGGCCCTTCAACCATTTTTAAAAAAATCAAAAGAGAGAATGTAGATCAATAAAAGCAACAAAAAAGGATAAGCTGTCGCAAACTGTACTGAATGCATCAACTATGCAGGCCAAGATAAAGGCGTTTTATTGCCTGAAAACCCAGTAATTTTTGTTAGCATAGGTGACTATATAAATTTGATTAAATAAACAAACAAAAATTGTTTTAAATGGATATTTTCTTCCCTCACTCCAAGTATAGATGACTGGATTGACAACTGCATTTTAGTTTAATGTTGATAATATTACAAGATACGGCAACAAGCATAGGGAGCAAGGAAGTTAGGTACAGGTAGCCCTCAACTTACGACCACAATTGACCTCCAAATTTATGTTGCTAAGTAAGAAACAAAACTCACTTAAGTGAGTTTTGCCCCATTTTACAACTCTTCTTGCCACAGTTGTTAAGTGAATGACTGCAATTGTTACATTGGTAACACTGTTGTTAAGTGAATCTGGCCTTTCCACTGACTTTGCTTGATCGCAAAAGGAAAATCATATAACCCCGGGACACTGCAACCGTCATAAATATGAGACAGTTGTCAAGCATTCCAACTGTAAATCACATGACTATGGGGATGCGGTCATAAGTATGAAAAACGGTCATCAGTCACTTTTTCCAGTGTCGTCGTTACTTTGAACAGTCACTAAGTGAACTGTTGTAAGTTGAGGACAACCTGTAGCTGACTTTATGAGTTGTTGTGCTGATAAAACAGGTAGTATTCAGGCTATTATTATATCTATAAAAAATTAGGCCAATTGTACCTATAAAATAAAGAGTTTTAAAGGAAGAATTTAAAGGAGAGATGGACATTGAGAGCACATAAAAATGTAAGAATTTTTAAGAAGCATATTTGGCAAAAGAGTTGCCACAATTATCTGTAGCTCTGCAGCTTAAACGCAGGTGAATAGATTATAAAAACGAATAGAGTAAGCTTTGAGGATGCAAAAAGGACCCAAAAATGAAAACAAGAAATGAAACAAAGTGAAGCAATAGTAGATTGTTTTGCAGAAAACTAAACAATTTCAGGAGAGAAATAGAAATGACAAAACAACAAGATCTGAAAGTGGGGAAGCTCTAAAAATAAAGGAATTAATAGATAAAGGAAAAACATTTTATCAGAAGAGCTTTACAAAATAATCATAATTCTATGATGTATAAATTAAGGCAGGGGTGAAATCTACAAATTTTCTCTACTGGTTCTGTGGGCGTGGCTTGGTGGCCAGATGACTGGGTGAGTGTGGCCAATAACAATAAATAATAAAAATAATAAACCAAGTATACAAAACAATAAGAGGTACCAAAAATCAACTTTCACACTTTACACGCACACAACACAACGTAACACCAACACAACTGACTCACACCCAATGTAAAAGCAACTGCACTTCACCCAAAATGGCCCCTGCAACAAACAGGAACCTCAGCCACAAAAAGCTCAAAAACCAACTTTCACACTTTACACACACACACACAACACAACTGACTCACACACACACACAAAATGCCACATACAGCTTTGTGAGATTTTGTGTGTTTGTGTAGTTAAGGGTGAAACACTACAGAAACACACCAAATCTCAGAAAGCTGCACAAATATTTTATTTTATTATTTTATTTTATTTATATTTTTTAGATCTCTAAGGTCTCCAACCTTAGTATCTTTAAGGTTTGTGGACTTCAATTTATTTATTTATTTATTTATTTTATTTATTTATTTTGTCACACAGTATATATAAGCATAAGTATGAAATATTCCCAAAGTTCCTCAGCCAGCAAAGCAGGCAGATTCAGTTGCTCACTGAGGAGATGGATTTTAGGCAGGCAGATTCAGTTGCTAGCTGATGCAACTGATGTAAAGCATGGCTTTGCCAGCCCGAAAGGAATAGCAGTAAGGTAAGTGGGGAGGGGGCAATTAGGTGGGCATGGGCTGTTGTAAGAGGTTGTTAAAAATGATTTTAAAAGCCTGATCAGGCAACTCATCTGGGATCGCCAGAGGAAAAAAAGATTTTAAAAGCTCCTCTGACGATCCCAGCTGAAGTTTCCTTATTGCAGCCCAGGACCTCTTAAAATAATTGTTTTAACAAGCTCTTCGGCTGAAGAGCTTGTAGCAAACATGTTTTTTAAGGTTCTAGTGATGAGGAACTCAGCTGGGATCGCCAGAGGAGCCTTTGAAAATCTTTTTTTTAAAAAAAAGAGTTTAAAGGATTCTGACAATCCCAGCTGAGCCGTGGGATCATCAAAGGCTTTTTTTTTTACTTTTAAAGGCATTTTTTCAGCTGAAGAAAAACTGCTTTTAAAAGAAAAGAAAAAAACCCTCTGATGGTGGTGCGGCTCAGCAGGGGCAGGGGGCGGGGCCAGGGATTTTTGCTACAGGTTCTCTGAACCATCAGCTGCCATCGCTACCGGATCGGGCGAGCCGGTCTGAACCGGAAGCATTTCACCCCTGAATTAAGGCAATAGAATGTTTCAGTTATATTATAATTTGTCTTTCATGGGGTTTCAAAAATCATTGGAAGAAATATCTGAAAATTCATACCATTTTTTAGAAAAGCAATATATTTAAAATCTGAATGCTAAAAAGCTGTGAGACACAACTGTGCAAAATAAAAAAATATAGAGAACGCTACTCTGATTTTGCGGTTTTTGGCTTGGTGTTTGGTATTTGCAACCACATAAAGATTAAAACTTTGAGCCAATTATCAAAGCTTTGACTGCTATTGGTGATATCTGTGCCACACACAAGCACAACTAAAAATGATGGGAACTATTCCTTGATGGTACATCTGTATCCATCAAGGCACTCTTAACGACCTTCAACCCTGCAATAAAAAAAGGAAGCGGTTATCAAAACAACCAGGCAGTTCCAAAAGTATCTCAGCATTTGAAAATTAAAAAAAAAAGACCAAAAAAATGCATCAGAAGAAACTACAGTAAGTAGAACCTTAGATCCATCCAAGGACACAAAAATTGTTTTGTATATTGTTAATTAAAAGAAAAAATATATTGCAGCTGTGGCAGTAACAAACAGGAAGGAAGTCAAGAAGAAAATATGTCTGAACTTATTTAACAGACATCCAAATGCTGTCTTCCCTAAAACAGTTGCCAATTTTAAAATTATATATTTTAAAACTTCAGCTGCAACTTTACCACAATAGGCAAACTTTCAAGAAGAAAACTTCTCTAATTTAAGCTATAAGGATGTGTAGCAACATATTTAGGGCCCTCTATATCCTTAATTACATTTGAAACTGAAGGAGAAGTGAGGAAAAATGTATTTTTCCCAAGTCTCAATCCTAACCATTTCACTCATTTCCAGTGCATGAAATCTGCAGCTATACCCCAGAATATTTCTGCAACCACTTACACATAACCTTAAAAATTCTAATTTGGACCAGAATTTCCGTTATTAAGCAATGTGGTTACAAAGGATGGTATCATGTGACAGTATCGCTACACGATGGTGCACTGGCAATCCCCACTTTGGTCCTTAAATGAATCCGGTCATTAGGTGAGGATCCACTTCAATCCAAGCCATTCCTGGCTTGGATTGTCCTAGTTCCAAGTTTTAGTAAGGTAAGGAAATTCTTCCTCTTCAATTCCCCCATTTAATTACATTCCTGCTATTTCTGCCCTTTTGGTGGGTCTGCATTCCACCACTTCTGCCACCCTGCACTCTGCTGCCCTCCACTTGGGTGGCTATGCTGGGTCCATCTTACCTTCACCATTTTCTTCCCTCCACTGTTGACAATGTCCCTGGCTTTTCAGAAGGCAGCTGCTGGTCATTCCAGAAGCCATGCCTATCTTTGTCTAAGGCAGATGGAAAAGTCATGGAGTTTAGGGTAGCCAAAAAGGCAGAGAGGATAATGGTAAAGGCAGGAAGAAGAATTGAAGTGTCCATGTGGATGTAAATGCGGGTGGACTGCCAAGTACCCAAATTTTGATTATGTGACTGTGGGCATGCCTCAATGCCATAACTCCATGGACTCTGTCATGAGTACTATTCATTTGGCATTGTCATAATTTTATGTATGACAATCCATATTAGGTGTTCCATTTTCTAGAATGCTATTGCTGGAAACAATATTCAGAAACAATGCAAAGTTCTCTCTCTCTCTCTCTCTGTGTAATTTTTTTTTCCAGCAATGGAATGCTGTTGTACCTACCATTTAATTGTATACTTGAGGTTGGGCTGACTGACTGTACTGTCATCCAGAAAAATAGTAGAACAGGAACTGTATTTCCTTCTCAATTGACCAGGAGGATGCTAGGAAAAAAAAAGAAAGAATATTAAAATAAAAAAAACCAGTACCATTAATGTAATGCCAACGTCATTTCTTCCTAGAAAACAATAATTCAATAAATAGCTTCTCTCGGTCTCCAGCAGATGCCTGGATATATTCAAGTCAATATAACCTGGCAAAAATCAAGAGAGAATAACACAGTAGTTACACTTTCTTTGCTCTTTGTACAGATCAAAAGATTATTTGCAATATTATCAGTCTGTGCTCCAAAGTTGTCACGTGCTGTATCGCAGCTTTCCCCCCCTTTGCTAAAATGGGGTTTGGCGTGACACATCTGGCCCACTGGCCGCAAGTTTGACACCCCTGCAATAAGGCATGTTTAAGCCAATTTTAATGTAATGTGCCATCTTAACCATTACATGAAATTTGGCCCATTACATTTTTTAGGACACAGCTTTCTACTTTGCCAATTACAGAATCATAAGGAACATGTTTTACTTCAACCCTGCCTAAGGCCGTATTCTCTAATCATAGCACATAATCAGCTGCTGAACAACATTTGCTTGGAAACCTCCAGTGATGGAACTTCCATGACTTTTAAGAGATAGGATTAATACTGGTAATTTTCAGATCCAATATTTCATGTTTAGATCTTTCTCTTTTGGCAGCTGGAGCACATTGCTGGCTCATGCTTAATTGAACAATATACCTAGGGGCTATGAGATTGGGGGAAGATGGCATAGATTTGCTATTCACTTGATTCCATGAGACACTACGCAATGTCAGCACCCTTCAGCTTGCTTTTCCCCTTTCTAAAAATTGCTAAAAGTTAAAGAAATCTGGAATATTGACACAAGTAATCTACAACTTGCAAACAGTTCATTTAGTGACTGTTCAAAGTTACAGGGGCTCTGAAAAAGTGACTTATGACCGTTGCCGTTATAAGGGTCACATGATCAAAATCTGACTGCTTGGCAACCGACTCACATTTATGACGGTTGCAGTGTCTTGGGGTTAAGTGATCACCTTTTGCGATCAAGCAAAGTCAATGGAGAAGCCGGATTCACTTAACATCTGGGTTACTAACTTAATAACTTCAATGATTCACTTATCAAATGTGGCAAGAAAAGTTGTAAAATGGAGCAAAACTCACTTAACATATTTCTCACTTAGCAACAGGAATTTTGGGCTCAATTTGTGGTCCTATATTGAGGACTACCTGTACAATCATAGAATAGTGTGAAAATATTGTAATCCCCCTACTGCTAAAGATGGAAATGACTTCTGTTTCTCCATGTATTACTTATGAACATATCGCAAAGATATTCCTCCACAAAAGAATCTGACCCTAAATTTCATCAAAATAATAGTAATAAAACACACAAAAGTTGAGACCATATGCAGTTCATCTTATACTTAATTGAGCCAATATTCTATTCAAATAGTCATCATTTTAGATAGTTAAGAACTTTCCCCACTAATCCAGATTCTAGTCTATTCTCTTTCAGGGAAATTCACTGGGAAGATTTGGGTCAGCCTTTCCCTTTTGCTTAATCTATCTCACAAGGTTTTTGTGATGCAGATAAATAAAAGGAGATTCTTTAAGCTCTTGGAGAAAAGGTGGGAACCAATTGAATAAAAGATAAATAATAATAGTGTAATAATCAGTCTCATATCCTAATATAAAAGCACTTGAAATAGTCTGATATGTAAACAGTAACACTCAGTCAATCAGTGGTGAGGAAATCTTTTTTTTTTTATTTGTCAAGCATATATAAGATTACAGATATAAGTATAAACATGATTATGAATACATGAAATGGGTACGAATAAATGGGGACATTAGGACAGGGATGGTAGGCACGTTGATGTGCTTAAGCACGCCCCTTACAGACCTCTTAGGAATGGGGTGAGGTCAACAGTAGACAGTCTAAGGCTAAAGTTGTGGGGGTTTGGGGATGAAACCACAGAGTCAGGTAGTGCATTCCAGGCCTTGGCCACTCTGTTACTGAAGTCGCATTTTCTGCAATCGAGTTAGGAGCAGTTTATCTTAAGTTTGTAGCTATTGTATATTGTTGTGGTTGAAGCTGAAGTAGTCATTGATAGATAGGACATTATAGCAGATAATTTTATATACTACACTTAGGTCAGACTGAAGGCTGTTCTAAATTGCCTAAGCCCAAAATTTCAAGTCTGGTGACATAAGGTATTCTGTTGCAAGCCAAGGAGTGGAGGACTCTTCTCGTGAAATATCTCTGGACTCGCTCAATTGTATTAATGTCCGATATGCAATGCGGTTTCCAGACAGATGAGTTGTATTCAGAATTGGTCTAGCAAACGTTTTGTATGCTCTAGTTAGCAGTACAGTATTACCAGAGAAGAAGCTACACAAGATTAGGTTAAGAACTCTTAGTGCCTTTTTGGCAATGTTGTTACAGTGGGCTCTGGCACTTAGATCATTAGATATGAGTACTCCAAGGTCCTTGAGAGAGTAGGGATCATCCATAAGGTCGTATCCACCCAGCTTGTATTTTGTGTTCTGATTTTTTTTGCCATTGTGTAAAACAGAGCATTTGTTGGTTGAGATTTGGAGTTGCCAATTGCTTGGAATATAGTGTTTATATATATTTGTTTGAAATATAGTGGAATATAGGAGTTTTCTATGGATTCAATAATACTTTTCTGATAGCTAGGCATTTATTTATTTTATTTATTTTATTTGCATTTATATCCCGCCCTTCTCCGAAGACTCAGGGCGGCTTACACTATGTCAGGCAATAGTCTTCATCCAATTGTATCTATATACAAAGTCAACTTATTGCCCCCCAACAATCTGGGTCCTCATTTTACCTACCTTATAAAGGATGGAAGGCTGAGTCAACCTTGGCATAGGATTCCAGTCTCAATCAATTTCAGTTCTTGCCAAAAGTTATGACTAACTTCATAGGATTTAGTACCAAAATGTTAATCTAACCCTAAGGTTAGAAGAATAGCACAATACCTAATCTCACGCCAAAACCAAAACTGGTTCTAAAATGGAACCAATAAAAAGCTGTTTTTCATTGGTTCTTGTAAATAAGGTTTCATAGGACAGAGAATACACAATCAGTTTTTTAAATTTTCTGTGTGTGATGATCAGATCCTGACTAATAAAGATTTAGAACAGGGGTGTCAAACTCGCATCGTTACATGACGTCTCGTGACTTTTTTCCCTTCGCTAAACCAGGCGTGGGTGTGACCAGAGTGTGATGTATCCTGCCTGCAGGCTGTGAGTTTGATAACCCTGATTTAGAAGATGGTTATGGATACTCCTTCCTCAAGACACATTATACCTAGTTGTCTAGAGAAGGCTCTGAGCTTTGGAAAGAAGGTAGGAAAAAGAAGGAGAGGAAGAACAGCAGCAAGCCGGCACAAACTTTGTGGCATATAATTTATCCATCAATCAGCAAGAATTGGGTATGTCTAGTTTAATGAAAAGAAGGACTAGGGGTGATATGACAGCAGTCTTCCAATATCTAAGGATCTGCCACAAAAAAGAGTGGGTCAAGCTATTCTCCAAAGCATCCAAAGGCAGAACAAGAAGCAATGGATGGGAACTAATCAAGATGGAACTAACTTAGAACTAAGGAGAAATTTCCTGACAGTTAGAACAATTAATCGATGGAATGACAGAAGTTGTGGGTGCTCCAACCCTGGAGGTTTTTAAGCAGAGATTGGACAACGATTTGTCTGAAATGGTATAGGGTTTCCTGTTTGATCAGGGGTTGGACTAGAAGTCCTCCAATGTCCCTTCCAACTCTGTTATTCTGTTCAATTCACCCAGAATCTATGGAGATTCTCAATCATCCAGGTCATGGTAGTCCAATGGTGTTATTTCCAAAAGGCAACTGGACTTCCTTGGGTTTTTTTCCACTTTGCTTCTTATTCAAAAAACTTCTTTAGTTCTCTTGGATGAGAAGCAAAAATTTTTCAAAGAAAAATAAAATCCAGTTGCCTTTTGGAAAAAGAACCTTCGGGACTACCATGACCTGGATGATTGAGAATCTCCATAGAGACCCAGCTGCAAGCTCTTCTGTTATCAGTGAAAAAAACTCCTTCTGACTGGATTTCAGGAAGTCTCCTAGAAAAAAACAAAGTCTCTTGTGTAATGAATCAGAGGATAAATTCATTTCACATGGGAAATAGTTCATCTGTTAAAATGCTGGTAACCTCTTCCCTTGGATCTCAATAAATCTTTCTTAAAAATGTGAGAATGTTACTTGAAAAGATTTTGGTTAAAATAAGCTGCCAAAAGACCTACAGCTATGAATGAATCAAAATTTGGGAAATGAAATCAAAGGAAATGATTTCTTGCGGTCTTCAGGAGGAATGTTATATTTGTCTTAGAATAGTACTTTCTTCTCCCAAACTTTATATTTTTAACACAGTTTAGGAAAAACACAGGTTTAACGTAAAATTAAGGCCTGTATAAAACATTTTTTTTAAAAAAAGACATAGTATTTCATCCCTTGCACAATAGGACTTCACCCACCTAATACATCTAAATGGTGCCAAAATTTGAGCACCGGTTATGCTTTTCACATTTCCTTCTAAAAGTTGCATTTGAAAGAACAAGAAAAAGCAGGATTGGAATAGTAACAGCAGAACCAGCTTGCTTTGCCTGCAGCAAACTGCTGAAGGAATGCATCATCTGAAGCTCTTAAGCCATATGTGTGGTAGCCCTTGACTATGTAGAAACCAAAAAGGAGTTGATACTTTCTTGTTATTTTCAGCTGAAACTGAAGAGCTACACTATAACAAGCTACACTATAAACCTTAACACAAGCAACCCTAAAATCCAAAAATAATACCGATTCTCTCCATGTACACGGACCCTGTCTCATTCATTTTGCATCATGTCCTGTGGACTGCCCTTGTTTTCTGGAAGATGGTACTTGCAACCCCTATTGTGTCAATCCTGCCTAAACTTTGTTGGGAAATTATGGATATTAAATTGACTGCAATTTGATTTGATTTCTATCCTGCCTTTTTCTACCGTAGCAGGCTGAAGTCTCATGCTTAGCACACCCCGTAGCAGTTTTCCTCAGAACAGCCACCTGGGAAGTCACTGAAAGAGAGTGGGTGACCCCCCAAATCATCTAATAGTCTTCCACAGCTGAAGTTGGAATTGAACCTGAATCTCCCAATTCTGATCCAAAAACTGAGAAAGGATAGGGAAATAATATAAGAAGAAAATCATGCAATGCTTATTTAAAATCAAATTATTTCAGACTCCAAACCCCAGCGTTTTATTACCTTGATCACTTTCGCCAGCTGTTATGTGTTACTGAAGTTCAATGGTATCAGCAAATCAAATCTCCCTATCAATTTTCCTGAGATTGTTTCGGGGAAAATCACGCCAGCTGTTAATTTGGAAGGTCAACATGCAACTGCTCCATATTAGAAAAGGATTGAGATGATTATCTCCCATGGCAATGAAGGCCTTACTCAGGGACAACCCAAGAAGATCCGAAATTCAAGATTTTATTACCTTGACTATGAGCACACTGACCGTTGAGCAGCTGTTGTGTGCTATTGAAATTCAATGGCATGTTCAGCGAAACAAATCTTCCTATCCGATTTTCCCGAGATAGCTTTGGGGATGATCACGCAAGCCGTTAATGTCAACCCTGAAGCCATTTTGGAGAGTCTTCAGGGCCGCCGCAGCAAGGCCAGTTGGAGCTGTGGGAGTTGGAGTGGGGAAATAGGGATAGCCAGGGACTCTTAGATAAAATAAATTTCTTTCTGCTGGGAACCAAGAATGTTCTTACCAGGTGCTCTAGAGGCTTGGACTGAAACCAACTGGAGTTGGGACTGGGAACTGCTTGGACCATGTGAGGGACGTGTGGACTGGGAAGAAAGAATTTTGATTTTTAATTTGGGTGGGGAAAACCTCGGGCCCCTATGACATGCCTAATAAATTTGGGTTTTGAGGAGCACCTTGGTCTCTGAGTTTTGATGGCATTGGGTCTGTTACTTGAAACCCTGACAGTTAATTTGGAAGGTCAACATCCAATGGTTCCATAGAAGAAAGATCGAGAATGGTTAGCCGTTACGGGAATGAAGGCCTTACTCAGGGTCATTTCAAGGAGATTCAAACTTCAGGATGTCGTTACCTTGACCTTACAGCATAACTAGCTTTGGCCAGCTGTTGTCGATTATTGAAGTTCAGTAGTATCAGCAAAACATATCTCCCTATCTGGTTTTCCTCCCATCCGGTTTTGGGGACGATGCATCATGCAAGCTGTTATTTTGGAAGTCAATATGCAACATTTCCATATTAGGAGAGGATCTTAAATGGCTATGAAGTCCTTACTGAGGCCAACCCAAGATGATCCAAATTTCATTACCTTGACCAAATGGGGGAGACCAGCTTTGGCCAGCTGTTGTGTATTATTGAAATGCAATAGTGTTAGCAAAACAAATCTCTCTTATCCAGATTTTCTGAGATTGTTTTGGGGTTGATGTTAGCATTACATAAGCTGATTATTTTGCAAGGTCAACATGCATTTTTTCCATATTAGGAAAAGACCAGGAATGGTTAACTCCCATGGAAATGAAGGCTATACTCAAGGCCAATCCAAGAAAATATACTAACTATACAAAGGAAAAGACTCGATGTCTCATCTGGAAAGATCTTCGGGATTGACACAATTCTGTTACCATGTTGGGATTTTAACTGACATTTGGAATGGGGAAATAGCCTATCTATGGACATCATAGATCCTGAATATTCTCATACTGGATATGGACCTACATTTGTTCCTTCATGGTCTGATAACCAACAGGCAAAAACAAATACAAAAATCCTCACCAGTAACAGAATACTTATTAAGTATTATAGTGAAGGCCATCCAACAAACACTGACTTATACGGGGGTGTCAGGCCTGGAAGCCATCTTTTTCGTTGGATCTTCAGGCCTGCCACATTTACTACTGTGGAAAACTAGGAGAAGGGATTGTATGGAGCCAGGGTGATACATATATATAGTCATAATAACATTCCTTTCTCAGAAAGTCAAGGACATCTTGCCCTGCATCTGGATGGCTGGAATTAGGAGGCATCTCCAGTTGGGACGGCGCATGGATTGGACCATGTGATGGACAAGTGGGTATTAGGCAGGGACTTGAACTTCCTTTTGGGTGGAAAAACCTGGAAGCTCTCAGATTCGAGTTTTCCCAGATGTGCCAAAATGACATCTCTAAAAAAAATGGAACTTTGAGGAAATTCAAACTAACTTTCATTGAGGGTGGTACTTGGAACCCTGACCAGGGTGTGTGTGCATGGGACAGAACCCTGTAATTTTTGAAAGTATTTAAAACACAGTGTGAAATTTACAGAGCATTATAACTGTAATGTATTACTGTAAGTTTTGGCGGGAGTTTTAGGCGGGAAATATCTCGTTTCTGATTGGATGCAGCCTCAGGCTGAAGTGTATATAAGGAGAGGTTTTTCTCCAGAGTTTTGCTGGGTCACACTATATTAAAGAGCTGTTGTCACTAACCTGGTCTCCTGCCTCGTCAATACCCAAACTTAACATTGGCGACGAAGGTGGGATCTTGAGGCAGAGCACCAGAACAGAGCTGAACTCACTACGAGAATCAAACCCAGCAAGGTGACGGCGAATGCAGCGATGACCGGCTACACGCCACCCACTCCGTTTGACCCTGCCCAGGAGACATGGGGAATATATATGACCCGTTTCGAAAGTTTCCTGGAGGCAAACGAGCTACAGGGAGTCTCCGACAACCGCAAACGGGCTTACTTCATAAGCCACTGTGGGTCCGCAGTCATCGCCGTCGCAGAAGCTCTAGCGGAGCCAACACCGCTACACTCCGTATCGTGGCAGACCCTTCAGACCCTCCTGAAGAATCACTACGCACCAGCCCCGTCCAAATACGCTCGACGGTACGAGTTTGGGGAGCGAGGCAACAAGAAGGCGAGTCTATCAGCGACTACATGGCAGCCCTGAGACAAGCCTCCAAGCATTGCGAGTACCGCGATCTGGACGAAGAGCTGCTGGAACAACTTATACGGGGGGTCAGAGACATCCGTTTGAGGAGACGGTTGCTAGCCAAGAGCAACCTGACATTGGCAAACGCCTGGACGGCCAGAGCCCATGAGATGTCCAACCATGCAGCAGACACCTTACAAAGCGACTCACGCCGATGGCGGGCGCAAAGCCGAGCACAGTCCACCACGAAGAAACCTATCGTGAGTCAACCAGCGAAGAGGAGGAAGAAGTCCACTACACCGGAAAATCGACAAGGAAGACCCGGAGGAATGCGGAAGTTGCGGGGCGACATCAGCGCCAAAGATGTAAGTTCAGGGACGCCATTTGCCGGCGGTGTGAAAGGAAGGGCACCTGGCTCAAGTCTGCCGAGCACCCCAACCTTCCGCCGAAAATTCAAATCGGCCAATCAGAGCGGCTCTGAGTCAGAGATGCAAACCCCACATTCCCGCCGAATTTCAAACCAGCCAATCAGAGCGAGATCGGCGAGGCGACCAGCGATTGGCCAGGAAAGAAAGAGCGCAAGTCAAACCGAATGACTGTTACCATAGACCACGCAGCTACCCGCATCGAAGAAAAGATCTTCACAAACCCGACAATTGAAGGCGCATCGTGCCGACTGGAAGTAGACACAGGATCAGCTATCACAATCATGTCCTGGGACACTTTTGTGAAAGCCTTGCCGACATCGCAAAGCGCAAGCTACAGAAACAACGGCTCCGGGTGCAGGATTACCAGGGCAACCGCATCCCTGTTCGAGGGACAACGACCGTCGAGGTCAAGTACGGGACATACGAAAAGACCCTGCCCATCACGTTAGTCGAGGAACCTTGCCAAGCTTGCTGGGGCTAGACTGGTTCAGGCGTTGGGAATGGGGTGACTGGCGTCCACCGGAGCGGATGCAACCTGCAAACGCCCTAATGGAGGAATTCGCAGACGATTCGAGGACCGTTTAGGCAAGTACAAGGGGACCCCTATCTCCTTCAATTTAGACCCCAAATAGCTCCCATTAGGTTAAAGGCAAGGAGGGTTCCTTTGCACTCAAACCTAAAATCGACAAAGAGTTAGATAAATTAGTCAGCCAGGGATACTAGTGCCAGTTGACCATGCCAAATGGGAGACGCCAATCGTCACCCTATAAAACCAGACGGGTCCATAAGAATTTGCGCTGATTACAAGGCTACCTTGAACAAAGCATTGCAAAAGAGCGCCTACCCAGTTCCAGTAGTGCAACACTTATTGCACTCACTAGGCACGGACAAGTTTTCGCCAAATTAGACTTGGCACAAGCGTACCAACAGCTACCCGTAGATGCTAGCACAGCTGAAGCCCAGACCATTGTAACGCACCGGGTGCCTTTAAGTGCACCCGTTACAGTTCGGGTGAGTGTGGCCCGGGCTATTCCAAAATTTGATGGAGCGGCTCCTACAAGGGTTACCGGAGTCGTACCCTATTTCGATGATGTGTTGGTATCAGGGAAGATTTAAGAGAACTGGGAAGCGATTAAGGAAAGTTTTGGCCATTTTAGGTCGGCAGGATTAAAAGTCAAAGCAAGCAAGTGTCAGATAGGGGTCGAATCTGTTGAATTTTGGGCTATAGAATAGACAAAAAGGATTCACCCCACTGAGAGCAAAGTCAAGGCGATAAAGAGAGCCCCAGCACCCAAAAACAAGACAGAACTCCAGGCTTTCCTGGGTCTGGTAAACTTTACGCCGTGTTTTTAAAAGACAAGGCAACCGTTGCTGAACCGCTGCATAAATTGCTTGGAAAAACACTGCTTGGTCGTGGGGAAGTCAGAGAATAGGGCATTTGAGGCAGTAAAAGTTTGCTATCAAGCGATAGCCTGTTAATACAATACAACAACAGACTGCCGTTAGTATTGGTTTGTGATGCGTCCCCTATGGAGTAGGAGCTGTACTTAGCCACAGACTCCCAAACGGCACTGAAGCCCCTATAGCGTTCTATTCACGAACGATGTCCCGGCTGAGAGGAATTACAGCCAGCTAGATAGGGAGGCTCTAATAGTGTCAGGGTGAAAAATTTCACGAATACGTTTTTGGGAGAGACTTTGAAATTGTCACTGATCACAGACCGCTATTGGGGTTACTGGCTGGCGACCGCCCAACGCCAGTAGCACTCTCACCTAGACTGACCAGATGGACTATTTTTTTGACCGCATACTCCTACAAGCTGCAGCATCGGCCTGGAAAGGAGCTGGGGCATGCGGGCGCATTGAGCAGATGCCCATTGCCAGGGGAAATCGGGGACCCCACCCCGGGCACACCCGTTCTACTAATTGACTCTTTGGACTCTGGCCAGTCACATCGCAGGAAGTGGCTCGGCCTCCTACCGGGACGTTGTTTTAAGGACTGTAATCAGTTGGGTTCAAAGGGATGGCCGCTGCCCGGGCGACGTTTCAAGGAATTTGTAAAGAAAAAGGGAATTGTCTGTACAAGGGGTGCCTGCTCTGGGGGATAGGGTGGTAGTCCAGAGAAACTGAGAAATAGTTCTGGAACTCCGGCATGAGGGTCACCCAGGAATTGTGAGGATGAAGGGTTTGGCTAGGAGCTATGTCTGGTGGCCCCTAATGGACAGGGAAATCAGTGACAGGGTTGGCCGATGCCAAGTATGTCAGGAATCCAGACCACTACCACCTACGGCCCCAGTTTTGGAGTGGGAGAAACCCCAAGGCCCTTGGTCCCGCATACACATTGATTTTGCCGGCCCCTTCCACGGCCAAACATTTCTAATTGTGGTGGATGCATTCTCCAAATGGCTGGAGATCATCCTAATGAAATCCACAACCGCGGGAGCTGTCATCTCAGCACTAAAACACCTTTTCGCCACGCACGGGCTACCGGACACCCTCGTGTCCGATAACGGCCCACAGTTCACCGCAGCATTATTTGAAGGGTACCTGGCTGAAGAGGGCATCCGACATGCCCTCTCAGCGCCGTTCCACCCTGCGTCGAACGGCCTTGCTGAACGTTTTGTCCGGAGTGCGAAAGAAGCGCTATCACGAAGCGGCCCCGGCGATTGGCAGGCACAAATCGACGCATTCCTAACCGTCCAACACAGGACCCCCTGTGTGGCCACCGGCCGCAGCCCAGCCGAGCTATTAATGGGGCGGAAGCTACGGTGCCCGCTAGACCGGCTACACCCGAACTACGTACAGGACGGGTTCAAAACAAAACCAGATAGAATCCGAGAGTTAAACATAGGAGACTCGGTGTGGGCACATAATTACAGCGACGGCCCTAACTGGAAGAGGGGGATAGTCATAGACAAAACGGGCCCCAAATCTTATCTAGTGGAACTAGACGATGGCAGAATCTGGAGGCGCCACATAGATCAATTAAGAAACAGATTGAGCGATAAGGCAGAATTAGGCGAGAACAGCCCTGACTATGATTTAATTAACCCCACAGCTGACCGGAGCCAAGAACAAACAGAAAGCGTAAGCAAAGAACCAAACAGAGACTTATCTGAGTCAGGCGAGGTCCAGCGACACCCTCCGGTCCCTCTAGAGGACAGCAGGTCCGAGCCGGCGAATAATCCAGGGCCGGATGGCCGGGAGGAGGAGCTCAGAGGAACGAAAAGTCCCTCCGCAAGCTCGACTCAACTCCAGAAAGTGAACTGCGAGGTCCGGGAGAGTCAGGAGACGCCCACGTACCTGCAGGACTACGAGAGAAGTAATATGCAAATATTGGCAAAGTGCCTTCTGGGAGGGAAGGAGTGTAATGTATTACTGTAATGCAATAGTGTTAGCAAAACAAATCTCTCTTATCCAGATTTTCTGAGATTGTTTTGGGGTTGATGTTAGCATTACATAAGCTGATTATTTTGCAAGGTCAACATGCATTTTTTCCATATTAGGAAAAGACCAGGAATGGTTAACTCCCATGGAAATGAAGGCTATACTCAAGGCCAATCCAAGAAAATATACTAACTATACAAAGGAAAAGACTCGATGTCTCATCTGGAAAGATCTTCGGGATTGACACAATTCTGTTACCATGTTGGGATTTTAACTGACATTTGGAATGGGGAAATAGCCTATCTATGGACATCATAGATCCTGAATATTCTCATACTGGATATGGACCTACATTTGTTCCTTCATGGTCTGATAACCAACAGGCAAAAACAAATACAAAAATCCTCACCAGTAACAGAATACTTATTAAGTATTATAGTGAAGGCCATCCAACAAACACTGACTTATACGGGGGTGTCAGGCCTGGAAGCCATCTTTTTCGTTGGATCTTCAGGCCTGCCACATTTACTACTGTGGAAAACTAGGAGAAGGGATTGTATGGAGCCAGGGTGATACATATATATAGTCATAATAACATTCCTTTCTCAGAAAGTCAAGGACATCTTGCCCTGCATCTGGATGGCTGGAATTAGGAGGCATCTCCAGTTGGGACGGCGCATGGATTGGACCATGTGATGGACAAGTGGGTATTAGGCAGGGACTTGAACTTCCTTTTGGGTGGAAAAACCTGGAAGCTCTCAGATTCGAGTTTTCCCAGATGTGCCAAAATGACATCTCTAAAAAAAATGGAACTTTGAGGAAATTCAAACTAACTTTCATTGAGGGTGGTACTTGGAACCCTGACCAGGGTGTGTGTGCATGGGACAGAACCCTGTAATTTTTGAAAGTATTTAAAACACAGTGTGAAATTTACAGAGCATTATAACAAACTTATATCTATCGTGTTTCCCCGAAAATAAGATCCTGTCTTATATTTTTTTGAACCCCGAAATAAGAGCTTGGCCTTATTTTCAAAGAGATCTTATTATTTTGGGGCACGTGGAGCAAGATGAGGCTCCTTTTGCCATCTTATCTGATTTCCAGTTCTGTCTCCCTAACCCTAACCAGAGGAAATGGCAAAGACCAGCTGTGCATGTGTTTAAATATATTCAGGGAAGGCTTATTTTCAGGGGCTGGGCTTATTTCAGTGCATGCGCTCAAAAGCCTGATTGATCTTATTATCCAGGGAGGTCTTATTTTCAAGGAAACAAGGTATTAGCCCCCAAATTTTGATTACCTTTGGAATGCATTAATGTCTCTTTTTCAGGCACCGAAGATCATACAAATTCTGCTACACTGCATTCTTGGTTGATTTTCTGACAAGTAAGGGTTTAAAGTCCATATTATATAACTGACCTAATCTACGTAATTGCTTCATATGTCATTTGAATAATTATATAAATGATTTATATAACTTTGATGATGTAAAAAACCAATTATATAATGACACAAATAACATTAAATTTCAAATCACTTTGGAAGGAGCAAGCTTTGTCCACTGTTTACATATGAAGTCTTAAATATAATTTAGTTCCTCTTATTCAAAGTCTACATAATGAAGGTTTGGAGATCAACATGTTTTACTGTATATTTTAAACATGCTACTTAGCTAAACATTTTTTTCACTTACATGGTTTATGTAGAGACTCTTCCGTTTTTCTCTCACTGTAAAAACAGAAAATGTATGAAAGTTATATAATCTGAGGTAAATTAATTTTTGTACCAACTATTGTTTAAAAAGTTATAACCTTTGTAAAAATGGATAACCAAAGAAGCCTTTTCTAACTTTGAGCTCATATTTACTCTTACAGAATGAATACACAATCGAGATGTGTAAATTTTTTAAAAAGTTATATTAATATGCTGAAATGATTCTGATTTCATGTTTCGGTTATTTAATTTCATTGAAACATTCAAGGACAAAAATATTTTGATACACTCAAATAGCACAAATGCATAAATCATGTTTTAAAATATTTTTTAAATGCTTAAAATATTTATAGTATATATAGAACTTCCTTTCGATTTTATGTTTCCCATCAGCTTAGTTTAAAACATTTACTGTCTATAGAACTTGATCTTGATTTTAAACAACACTGTCTTATTTCAGATACAAAATTTCAGAATCAAAACTTTTTAGATGCAGGGCTTTTGATATCAAAATCAAAGCATAAATTCCATCCATGTTACTTTAGGCACCAAGCTACAATAATATTTCATTCCTTCATGCTCTTTGTCTTTCAACTGATTCTCGTAGTTTTGGAATGCTGCCAGAACATTCAATAGCTAATGGAAGAGGTGTCACATATTTTCTGAGTTTTTGCATATGCATGAGTTTTCTTTGCACCAAAATCTTCAGACAAATCTCACTTCTCATTGCTCACTGCCTTTAGAAAACTAACAAACCAACTGTCCTTTCCTGAAAGTTTGGGTAATACCTCTACATGTGACCAGGTTACAATGAACTGCATATTGAAGAAGCATCCAAAGGTGAATTCAAACAAGAATAATTCTGGGAATTAGAAGTTTCAAGTTAAGGAAATATTTCTATTCTTTGTGAAGTTCTACATTACTTTGTGTTGAAACATCTCCATTATCTGCTAGTAAATTTCCAACTCTAAATTAAGTTGTTAACTATGGAGCATAAAGCTACTAAAGGAGTTTGCAGGAACCAGGACTTATGCATGCATGTTGGTGAGACTCCAACCCAATCATTCTTAACTTCTGAATGCTCCAAATGGATTATGTATATGTGAAATCACAGATCACTATTCAAAATGCTACTATTCCAGATAAGAACAAGCAGTCCTCATTTAGCGACCATAGTTGGGACCACTAGCTATGTCATTAAGCAAAGCAGTCACTAAGTGGGAAATCATGTGACTGCAACCATGCTTTCCTTTTCTCCAGTCCTGCACTTTTTGGAACATTCATCCTGACACTGGAACAGCTGCTAGACTAATCGGTTTCACACCTTCAGCTTCTTTCCCTCCTAATCATTTTCCTGCTGTTTGAATGCTCCCTCTGGTGCTGGAATAATTAGCAAAAAGGAAATTAATTCATTGAAGGGGAAGGGATTACAGGCACACAATAGGGAAAACATATCTGGAATACAGTGGCACCAGCAGCCCCCAGCATGAGTCATATGCAAATAGCCCAGTGTATTCTCCATTGCGTGGCTGATTACTCTTTTATAATCCCTTTCTCTCCAATCTGTTCACTCTGCAGGGAGGGAGGAATGGGTTAGCACAGGAGAGATTGCCTATAGCGATTTTTTTTCTTCCCAACCCCACTTGTGTAAGCAATCTCTCTGTTTAGGGCATATTCCTTTCAATGTGTATTTCCTATTGCATGCCTGCTTACTGTCTTGTAATGCTTCCTCTCCAATCTCTCCACTCTGCAAGGGAGGGGGTAAGTAAACAAAAACAAATGGGTACTTACTCTAATGGCAAACATATGATTTAGGTTTCAATGGGGACATGAAAGGAGCCACCAACTGGGCTTTCACTGGGCAGTGGTGATGTGGCCGATTAATCTTTTCAACCTGGAAGGTCTTTGTACTTCCAACATGACAACGACAACAGTACCAACTGTACAGGATAGTGGGTACCAATTGTAATGGCACTGTGACTAAGAGTGCTACAAATGTCATAATGTGTACATTGGTCATAAATTTTTTTAGCACTGTTGCAACTTCAACAGTTGCTGAACAAGGCAGTCACTAAGCAAGGACTACCTGTAACAACTTATTTCATTCAGATGCTACCAAATTTTCTTAGTCTCCATTTCTTTTAGTGTCACTGAACCTATTCACATCTCTTTCATTTAGATAATCATTTTTCCAATAGTTCTTCAAGGTTTTGAACCAAAAGTTTTTTTCTGCAATGTCCCTTAATTCTTCAAATATAAAAATATTGATTTACCACTTATTATACACACAGAACATGCTACTTCCCTGTTCAAACACATGTAATGATTTCCTAATATTTAAAAAAAATGCTTACATGCCTTCAATAAATCCTAGAATACAAGAACAGCAGACTATAGCAAGCTCTTTGTTGAAATGAACGTTGGACTTAACTGAACATTCATTCAAAGTGCGCTACGTAAGAGTCCAAGCAATGGGCATTAACCTTGTCTTATTGGCCAGAGACTGAGTTGAATTTGTTTAACCGCACCTCTTCTTCCTAGCTGGGCTCCAGTTTATTAATGAAGACAAGTCCCTGAGAGGCAAAATCTGTAAGGAACAATCACCCGCAACTGTGCCCTGGGCCCCAAGTGAACTAGGGAGGAGTTGGACTCTCACACAGCACACATAGAACAAACGTTCAGGTAATTCCAATGTTCATTCTCCTGTGTGCTGCTTAGAAAGTCCAAGCAATGGGATATTCCCAAGCTAACTAACTCTTGGGTGGGGAACTGATGGGTCCAGGGCACCCTCCAGTGGAAGAACCTGTTGCAGAACCTGTCTGCCGAATGCTGCCTTCACTGAGGCAAACTTATCAAGCTTGTAGTTCCTGACGAAGGGTGAGAGTGAAGCCCAGGTCGCTGCCCTGCAGATTTCTAAGATAGAGGCCTGTGTGGCCCAAGCCGCTGTGGTGGCAGCACTCCGGGTCGAATGTGCTGTAATGCAGCCTGGCTATGGCCTGGCCTGATGATCATAGGCCAAAGCGATGCCGGCCTTGATCCAGCAGCATTGTGGAAGAAGAGACTTTCGAGCCCATGGACTCCTAAGTTGGAGCAGTCACTTAGTCCAACAGTAGGTTCAGTAGCTGGCCCCTCGAAGGGACGTTTGACTTGTGTCTTGTGGTGCAATCACGAAAGGACTGTCTGTCCAGTGATCAATCTGTACCTTGGGCATACGTCCTTTAGTAGGCTGAAGCCTGGAATCTGGTGTCTGGAAGCCTGGAAAGGTAGACCATCTGTATGAGTGCTTGAAGACATGGGGAAGAGATTTCCATTTGTCTCTGCCTTCCATTAAAATAGGGTCTAATACCTCACGGAAGAGGTTGTCTCCCTTAAAGGTGGCCGACACTAGCCGCCATTTAGTTTTCATATCGGCTTGCCAATGTCTCAGCCACAAAAGGCATCTGGTATTGACACTGGACGCTAGGGCTCTTGAGGCAAATTTTGCCAAATTGAGAGTTGCATTGGCAGTGTATTCAGCTGCAACTATCAGCTATAATGTCTTGCTGCAGCTGAGTGTCCTAGGTGAAACAGGAACTACATTTGATGAAGCCAAATTAATGACATCCGTGTGAAGAAGGATGCTGCCATGGCTGATCGAATTGCCCAGACTGCCACCTGGTGGGTCTTACAAACAGAAAGATCTGCCCTTCCGCTGAATCTGATGGAAGGATGGCGGAAATGGCAAGGGTAGCCAGAAGAGCGTCCACAGTTGGAATTTGTAAGAGCTCCTCAAGAGTCTGCTCCATTGTATACAGTTTCTTATCCATCCTGCTAGGGGTAGAAATTGGTCCAGGCTGAATCCACTGTCTTTGGATATCAGTAAAGAAATTGGGGGATGGAATAACTTCTTGCTCCGAGACAGGGTCGGTGAAAAGAAGGATGTTGGGATCTGGAGGGTCCGTGAATCCTTCCAAGTGCCCACTAAGTGCCCCCATGTTGGCTGTTGTTTTTGCCTTAAACAACAGGGTTTTAAATAAGTCATGGCAGAACTGCCCAGTGGTAGCTGGTTTATTGGGTGTGAAGCCCTCATCTTCAGAGAGATTGTAGTCTGCCATGTCCTCCTTGTCCATAGCTGACAAATCACTGTTGTGAGGGTAGAGGAGAATGAGACTCCTAGAGATATTCTCTATCGATTGGACTTGAAGGATGAAGAGCCTGTTGACAGGGCTCAGACAACTATGATTGGCCCAATAGACCTCTTTTATAGAGGGCTGCATCAATTCCCTTTGAAATGGTGTGTGTGATCATATCATAGATTTCCTGTGTCATGAGAGGCTTCTGGCCCTCCTCTGGGTGGAACTCTGCCGCAATAGAAGTGAAGGTGGCTGAAGGGTGGGAAGACCTATGGAGGGAGTCTGATCCCGTTCCTAAGGTGATGGTACCGGATTGAAATTCACTGGATCGTGAGTGGGGATGAGGCCTCCCTTTGCCCATCGCCATGTTAGGGGATAATAAAACTGATCTGATTGATGATCTTGGAGCAAAACCTCTCCTTGTAATGTAGAACCAGGCCCTGCACTGCTGCCTGGAGTGGGAGACTGCCTGTTGACATCTGCCCACCTTTGGGCCTTGGCAAAATGTTTTTCCAAGGCCCGTTGTCGCCTCCTGGCCTCCTTCTCTGAGGCCGATGAAATAGACCTGAAAGCAGAGGCTTTGGATCAGGTGACAGGGCCTTTGGAAGCTGACCTCCCTCTCTTGGTGGCTGGAGCCTCAGAGCTCAATTGCCCAAGGGAGGATGACATAGATTCGCTAGAATGAGAGCATCTGCGCTCTGCCATTTTGAAGGTCCGAGACCTGTATGCAGATCTAGTATAGGCTTTAGAATGGCACACCACCCACTTGTGTCTTTCTGCTGCTATAATAAAGCCTCCCTGACAACAAATAGAAAGGCTCCAATGAATCAGCTATAGTTTTCCTCGCTGTGCCAAGCTGACAAAATAGCTTGAAAGTGCAATTAATTGCAGCGACAGGGTGAGGCAATATGGCGCGAAGCCGACATCACAGCCCCAAAGCACTTTTACGCTGTTTCAGCTAAGAGAAACATGAACCGGCACCATGGTCACAATGCTCTATCCCTGCATGCACAGAGCGGACACCACAGCTCTATAGCGCTCTCCTGGCTGCCAACTCACATAGACCGAAGCCTTGGTCAGACTCCACATGGCATGCCAACTTGCTGGGGAAAAGAGCCGTTGCAATCTTGATAAGCGGCTCAGCTGAGCAGCGCTCAGCTGGGACACCGCTGAAACGCTGCCACTTTACAATAAGTCCAAAAGGTAAAGAAATCTATCTGTGCTGATGATTAGCAAATTCCAAGCAATGAAGAATCGAAAAGTAAGGCTTTCAATTGACTCCTATTTGTGACCGTTGCAATGTCCTGTGATCCTGGGAGCCCCTTTTGTGACTTTCTGACAAGCAAAGTCAATGGGGAAGCCAGATTCACTTAAAAACCGTGTCACTAACTTATCAACTGCAATGATTCATTTAACAAGTCTTGCAAAAAAGGTTGTAAAATGGGACAAAATTCCCTTAGCAAGTGACTCAACTGACAGCAGAAATTTTGGGTTCAATTGTAGTCATAAGTAAGGATTAGGACTATCTGTATTAGCATAATTTTTAAGTTTCAAAGAAAAAAATTTGGAAAAGGGCTCTGAATTTTCTCCTCAGTGGCATGCAAGTGATTCAATATATCATTTACTATCTCAAAGGTGCTTTTTGCAAGCGGCAACTGGACTTTGTGGTTTTTCTTTGATGATGCTTCGCTTCTCATCCAAGAAGCTTCTCCAGCTCTGACTGGATGATGGGGAATGGAAGGATTTATACGCCTGGCAGACAGCTGGTCATTTGCATTCTTGCAGTCCAGCTGTCTGCAAGGAGTATAAATCCTTCCATTCCCCACCATCCAGTCAGAGTTGAAGAAGCTTCTTGGACGAGAAGTGAAATGTCTCCAAAGAAAAGTTTAACAAAAAGAAGGACTAGGGGAGACATGATAGCTGTGTTCCAATATCTTAGGGGCTGCCACAAAGAAGAGGGAGTCAGGCTGTTCACCAAAGCACCTGAGGGTAGAACAAGAAGCAATGGGTGGAAACTGGTCAAAGAAAGAAGCAACTTAGAACTAAGGAGAAATTTCCTGACAGTTAGAACAATTAATAAGTGGAACGACTTGCCTTCAGAAGTTGTGAATGCTCCAACACAGCATTTTAAGAAAATGTTGGATAACCATCTGACTGAGATGGTATAGGGTTTCCTGCCTGGGCAGGGGGTTGGACTAGAAGGCCTCCAAGGTCCCTTCCAACTCTGATGTTATGTTATGTTATGTTATGTTAAAAACCAGAAAGCCCAGTTGAAAAAAAGCACCTTTGGAACAACCATGATCTGGATGGCTGAGAATATCCATAGATAGATCATTTACTACTTAGCAATGCATTATACATCATGGCTATGCTGGAACACATTAAGAGACGAGTTTCACAATTTAAAATTATTTTGAATTGTGTAGCATAGGAATTTAGCAGCCTGAAAGAAACAAGGATCAAGATTGTACTCCACAGTGTAATTCATTTCAATAAAAAGTGAGAAATTACTTTCTTTGCTGACATGGAAATAAACTACATGACAATACGACTGATCAAAATGTAAATTTCTTTCATATCTATCTCTGTTACTATAACTATTACTATGTCATCTTCCATCAAATTAGGCTATGTGTTTTTACTATGTCTCACTACTGTTGATAGTTATAATCTTCTGGAGTTTCATGAACAATTTAATATTTTCACAGTATACAAACTAATCCTGGCTAATCAGAAGTCATGTTGAGAATATAACAATATTATGACACTAGAATAAAGGGCAAAAACACTCAACACAATAATCTTTAAAGAGTCATTGGAATACTCTGTTATCGTAACTTCTAAACTATGCTAATTTATTTGCTCGGACTGATATGAGCTTTATTTTGTCTCCACCTAGAGTGAGAATAATTTTATAAACACAGAGCTCTATCTAACTGGCTACATAAAGCTAAACAAAGCTGTGATGCTCTAGCCCTTTTCTTCAAATAGAAATTTTCTGACCCCAAGTGGTGCAACTAAATATATAAACCACACCACAGAAATTCATAATGCAATAGTTCTTGCATTAGCACAGGAGATGTTGAGGGAAATGGTGAGCCTGTGGATCCCAGCAGACCTCAGCATTTGGCCATGGGAGCTGAAATCACCACTGCCAATTTTATTTCTTGACGTTTATTGGACTTCTGCTGTCCAAATCACAGCGATGCTGAGCAGCATATGCAATTAATGTAGTATTGATAGTAAAATATATATTTTATACAGGTAGCCCTCGACTTACAACAGTTCATTTAGCGACTGTTCAAAGTTACAATAGCCCTGAAAAAAGTGACTTTTGACCATTTTTTACACTTATGATCATTGCAGCATCCCTGTGATCATGTGAACTGATTCATATTTATGATGGTTGCAGTGTCCTGGGGTCATGTGATCACCTTTGCAAACTTCTGACAAGAAACCTCAATGGGGAAAACCAGATTTACTGAACATCCATGCTACTAACTTAATAACTGCAATGATTCACTTAACAATTGTGGCAAGAAAGTTCATAAAACGGGGCATAACTCTCTTCATCACAAAAATGTTGGGCTCAGCTGCAGTCGTAAGTCAAGTCAAAACCTGTATGTTTTCCAACTTTTCTGTCCCAACATTTGAAACTTTGAGATGAGAAAGTTGATACAGCAGACTTAACAGCTTTGCACTGAATATCACTACTACTCTTCACCATCGTCTTATCTCCATATGAAGGAGTTAAAAGTAATGAGGAGTCTAGAGATCTGCATGGGACGTGGTGGCTCAGTGGGTAAGAGATGCTGAGTTTGTCGATCGAAAGGTCGGCAGTTCAGCGGTTCGAATCCCTAGTGCTGCGTAATGGGGTGAGCTCCTGTTACTTGTCCCAGCTTCTGCCAACCTAGCAATTTCGAAAGCACATAAAAAATGCAAGTAGAAAAACAGGGACCACCTTTGGTGAGAAGGTAACAGCGTTCCGTGCACCTTTGGCATTGAGTCATGCCGACCACATGATCATGGAGACGTCTTCAGAGAGCGCTGGCTCTTTGGCTTTGAAACGGAGATGAACACCACCCCCTAGAGTTGGGAACGACTAGCACATATGTGTGAGGGTAACCTTTACCTTTACCTAGAGATCTGCAGCCCCTTGGAAAAGTATCTGCAACCAATGTGTTATGACCCAGGGTTGGCGCTCAAGCAACATGTGCTAGGCGGAAGCTTGACAACTTTTATTCAACCATCATCCCCCACCATTCCCCACAATCCAGCAATTCCCAGTCCATTCTTCAAGACCTCTGCCCCCAGGTTACCCTTACAGTCCAAGAGCAAGGCTTGAACACCCACGCCCGCACAAGCTTCATGCAACTTCCCTGTAATGAAAGTCTACAGGAGCAGCACTGCTCCGGGGGCAAGACAGGCTTCCAAACTTGGCAAAGTTCACAACAAATGTCAAAGCAAAGGATCAAACCTCACTCTACACAAGCAAGGATTCTGGAGCAAAGTTCTTCTTGGAGCTGTGGAGGGTGTTGCCGCAAAATACACCCTCCCCATGGCTTCTCCTTCAATGCTAGGTGATCCTTGGAAGGGCTCCCTCTTCCTGAGTAGTCAGGTTGCCCTGCGCTGACTGCCTCCCTGCCTACTCTTCGGAAGCCCAAGGGAGCCGGAACTGCCTCATCCTCACCCCTGGGTCATTCCTCATGCATCCTCCCCCTCCATCAGCCCCAGCTCCATCTCCTCCTCCACCGGGGACTCCAGTGGGGCCATGATACAATGTTTCTATTCTTTGGATTTCCTATGAAGTCCACCTTAATGGTTGTTGTTTTTTTGTTTTTGTTTTTGTACAGACTGAAGAGAGCAGCTTGCTCTTCACTTCATATGCAGTGTTAGACATTCAGGAAAGAGAAAGACTGCTTTTTGCTAGAAGACGAACATAATTTTCACCTAAGTTTTTTCTGAGAGCCTAGGACACGGTGTCCAGGCAAGGCAATCTAAGCAGGAACAAGATCTCCTGCTTTTCCCTCAAAGATTTTCTTTCAAGGAGGATGGTTTTGAACATCTTTTCTTTATTTAGCTAAGTCTCTTTCAGCCTTAATTTGGGAGTGCTTCCTACCTAAGAATGGCAGGAAGCAAAAAAGCTGCCAAATTTCAGCCATTGTCATTGGCGTGGAGATTACGGTAGTAAGAAAACAAAGCTTAGAACCTACATGTTAAACCTCAAATAATTGATTCCTCTGTTAAACCATGACAGTCTGGAAGAGGAAAGGGCAACTCAGCACATAACTATCAATATTTCTTGCACATTTTTCAAAGAAAACATGGTTGCAATTTGTTGCCTACAACCATTTGTGGGAGGAAAAAATATTGCATCAACTTAGGAGTAAGTGAATCCTCTTCTTCTGATTACATCAAGTTGCACTCTAAAGCGAACACTATTAATTTCCTGGTAAGGCAAAAGCGCAGACTAATAAATGATTACGTTCAACTCTGCTGATCAATTAATCTGGAAGTGTGTCTGTATTTTCCTTTTAAAGAGTGCAGCACTCAAGAGAAATGACAGCAGTCTTCGACCTCAGCCTAAATTTATTTTGGCGAGACACTCAACTAACACAAGGATTAAACATCCTTGCTGCAGAAATGCTTTCCAAAATTCTTGGAATTGAGTAATTCTTGCCTGTTCTTAGAATAAAATATTTGTAATAGGAAAGACAGGGCTCCAGGTTTATTTCCTCACTCTTCTGAAGGAAATAGGAAGGAATATATGTAAAAATAGATGTATTAAATTGTGGAAAGCTTTAACATGCCTATCTTTGTAAAAAAAAAAAAAAAAACAATAACAAGAAGAAGCTGAACATTGTGCTATTGAATTCTCTTGGAAAGAATTTTACAGTATTTGGAAATTAAATGAAAACAAAGGATGGGAGCCCATGCACCTCCCAAACCTGGGTTACCCATTATTAATTTAGAACAATTAACTCAAGGCACAAATGACCAGGCTCAAATTATCCTTCTTATGAGAAAACCTAAGTCTCTGGAGAAGGCCCCAGTGTTAGGAAGGGTAGAAGTAAAGAGAATAAGAGGATAACTAACTCAAGATGGATAGACTCAGTTTCAATGAAGTTGGGTACAGCATTGGAAGACCATGCTAGGAAAGAATTACCACGGAGAAAATTTATCCATAGGGTTGCCAACAGCTAACAATGACTTGATGGCGCATAATCATCAGTCCAGAACAGGAATTGTGTTGTATCTAGATTTTTTTTTTTTAAAAAAAAATCATTGATTAGTCAGTTTCAGTCTTCTCTCATTAGCGACTTGTAGGAGATAGGTTGAGGGACGAACTATTCATAAAATGAAATATATGCCTCCATTCAACATTTACGGATTTTGTTGTTACTGTTTTTAAGTAATAGCTGTGTGATATAAGGTTGAAGCACACCCAAGGATTTCATGTTTCAAGCAGTTTTGGAAAAAATCCTTCCATCTCCAAGTATTTGCTGCTTGACATGGGACAGAAGCCGATATTGTTGTCGCTAGCAACTTTTCTTCCATGCCAAAAAGCAGTGAGAACCTGGGGAGAAGATTCATCTTGCTGATATTCTTAACAGCACAGGATGAAACCTTTTCAAAAATACTGTCTGTTCTTGTTTCTGGCTTTGCATCCATTCCACCTCACAGATAACTAACTAAACAAGATTTCTTTTTCGATAAAAAGATATTTAGTTTATATAGTGCACAGTATGGTATTGACAAATATATACAAAACTTTTTTTAAAAAATAAGTGACTAACGATACACAGACAAAATACTGCTAAACTCTTAATTGCATAGATAATTTATACACAATGATTTGTAATTCACTTAGTACAGCAGACTATCATATTTTTGGATTTTGGTTCTAATAAAATTTATTACAGATTTGAATTAAGTATATGTAACAACATAATATTTTAAGAAATGTAATGGCTCTTATCTCACAATAGAATGTGATTCTGGGTTAATCAGTTTTTATTTATTTTATTTATTTATTTGTTGAGTACGTATTAGATAATATATATAAGCATGAATTGAATACATAAAATGAATACAATTAAAGGGAACATTAGGACAGGGTCGATAGGCATGGTGGTGGTCTTATGCATGCCCCTTAGAGACCTCTTAATAATGGAGTGAGGTCAGGGGTGAAATGTAAAATTTGTTACTACCGGTTCTGTGGGCATGGCTTGGTGGGGGGTGTTAATATGACTGGGTGGGCGTGGCCAACTTTTTAAAAAAACTTTTAAAAGCATTTTTTCTACAACCTCTTCGGCCGAAAAAAAAATGCTTTTAAAAGCCTGTGCTGATCAGGCAACTCAGCTGAAATTGCCAGAGGAGCCTTTTAAAAGCTTTTTTTTTTTACAATCTCTTCGGCTGAAGAGGCTGTTAAAAAAATGCTTTTAAAGAGTTCTGATGATCCCAGCCGAGCCGCGCAATCATCAGAGGCTTTTTACTTTTAAAAGCATTTTTTCGGCCGAAGAAAAAATGCTTTTAAAAGTTTTAAAAAAAACCCTCTGATAATTGCGCGGGTCAGCTGGGGCAGGGATTTTTGCTACCGTTCTCCGAACCACCTGCCACCATCGCTACCGGATCAGGCAATCCGGTCTGAACTGGGAGCATTTCACACCTGATTGAAGTCAACAGTAGCCAGTCTAAGGTTAAAATTTGGGGGGTTTTGGGATGAAACCACAGAGTCAGGTAGTGCATTCCAGGCATTGACCACTCTGTTGCTGAAGTCATATTTTCTGCAATCGAGTTTCGTGTAGTTTACCCTAAAGTAAGTAACTTAAAGTACTTAAAAGTACCTTTTACTTTTGTGTTGTTGTTTTTTTGTGCTTTCAAGCCATTGTTGACTCATGGCAACTGCCTAGACTAGTTCCTGCAGTTTTATTGGCAAGATTTCAGAAGTGGTTTGCCATTGTAAGGCACAGGTCTATAAAACACTATGAAACCGTATATTAGTCTGCTAAGAATGATTGGCCAAAGGTCATCCAGCTGGCTTTATGCCAAAGACAGCACTAATATTCACAGGGTGATGCCTTAACCACTATACCTAACTGGCTTTCTGTGTTAATCAGTTACAAAACAGTAATAGATAAACTGGGGACTTGCCTATTTAAGTATATCAACTATTCTAATCAACAGCCCTTTTCTCCATTCTGATATAGCAGTCAAAAATTTTGAACGACAGCAGATGCGTGAGGAATATTCACTTTCCAATTCAATTAAATGACAATAATTCATGCAAAGTCTCTCACCATAAACATGTGTAAGATGTACAAAATAGTAGACATATTCATATCTCAGTCAAAATGAGAAATATGTTAAGTTAATTTAAATATGTTAAGTCAATTCTAAATGCATTGTTGAGCTTAAATGGACTCCAGAGGATGGTAGAGGACAGGAAGGCCTGGAGTAACATTGTCCATGGGGTCGCAATGGGTTGGACACGACTTCACAACTAACAACAACAAATAATGCATTGTGCCTTAAGCTTTGGAAAATTTAGCCCCTACTTCAGCAGATACTTAAAATGATTACCTTGACATGTCAACAATGAAATTAGAGGAAAATGAAGTACTGTATACAAAACACAAATAGCAAATAGCTGTCCTATTTATGAAACAATGATTTAAATAATACTACCGATAGTCTTACATTGGGAAGTAAGTCAATATAGCATAACTTTACAATACTCTTTCTTTTCTTCACAGAATTTTATAGCTCAGGTATTTCAGATATTTAAAAAGGGCAACAACGATGTTGAAGTATTTCCCCATTAAGATTTGAATATTATAATTTCTAAAATTAGACCAATATTATTATTTTAGACCTTGAACAATTTGTTAATGCTGGAAACACAATATGAGCCAACAGCACCTTGGTTTAAAAAAACAAAACATCATCATCATTAATGAGACTTATATGACCACCAAAGTGAAAATACTAATATTAAAAACTCAGTAAAAATGAGCCATCAAAAAGCAAAAAAATAGGAAAAGATATAGATACTCCTCTATAGGAGAATACCTATAATGTAATTTCAGTAACACTTCATCAATCAACATGATTTACAAAGCATAAAATTTGGGTTTTCAGTAACATTCTAAAACAGAAAAGGAATAGAATAGGGTTGGGATTTCAAGTGGCTTTGTCCTCTCTAAAAATACAGACTTAAAATTATTTTTTGTTAAAGAAGAATGGGTATCCTTGGCTCCTAATTTCTACATAATCTTAAAATGGCTCAGAGGAGTATAAACTATGAACAACATTACAGTTCAGTTATTCAGTTCTAGGCTTTCGTCCAATTGTAGTTTATAGATGGTTACTTACCATCAGTTTGAGATTTACTGAGGAATATTGTGCTGGCTCGTGGATGGTCCGATGGGTTGAATTCCATGTTTTGATCTTAAAAAAAATGTGAGAAAAAATGAAACATTAGGAGTGACTTATCAGGAGTAAATGTAGTGTTTCATTGTACAACTAATGCTAATCCATTGTAAAGCAACCTTCCTAGACCCCAAATTATTGCTTTGTACCATCAATTCTCCAATTTATTCCCTTTAAAGCAGAGACTGTTAACCAATCGGTTCCACGGACTCCTTTTAGAGTCTGCTGAAAACTACAGACCCCTTCATGGAAAAAATGTGTCTAACTGCATAAAATAAAATACACAGATATAGATTATATTATAAAAGAAATCTAACATAGTATAATGAAATGCAGTTATCAAAATACTAAAGAATACCAGCTATGCAATATAGTAGTATATGTGGTTCTTTATTAATCCCTTATTTCAATTACAAGAAATTTTAATTAAGTTCTAAATTTCAATTAAGGGCTCACTGGAGAAGTGCCTAATGCTGGGAAAGATTGAGGGCAAAAGAAGAAGGGGACGACAGAGAATGAGGTGGCTGGAGCTTAAATGGACTCCAGAGGATGGTAGAGGACAGGAAGAGCTGGAGAAACATTGTCCATGGGGTCGCGATGGGTCAGACACGACTTCGTAACTAACAACAACAACAAATTTCAATTGAAGAGTAGAAAAAATAAAAGGTATTTTTCCTGTCAAAGTTCATAGACCTCCTGAAGACTATTCCTGGAGCAGAAGTGGGTTTTAGCAGGTTCTGACCAGTTCTGCAGAACCGGTAGCAGAAAATTTGAGTAATTCGGAGAACTGGTAAATACCACCTCTGACTGGCCCCATCCCATCTATTCTCTGCTTCCCGAGTCCCAGCTGATCGGGAGGAAATGGGGATTTTGCAGTATTTTTCCTCTGGGATGGGGTGGGAATGTAGGTTTTACAGCATCCTTCCCCTGCCATGCTCATCAAGCCATGTCCACCAATTCATGCCACGCCCACCAAGCTACACTCACAGAACTGGTAGTAAAAAAAATTTGAAACCCACCACTGCCCTGGATCCCACAATGGATTCCTAGCTAAAGGCCTCTGATTTATAGCAAGACTCTATTTCAGATATAATTGTTCCCTGCAATAATAATTACAGTGGCTCTGCTTACACAGATTTATCCTAATGTGGAAACTATTGATATAACGACATCATCCTCTGCCAGCTTTTACAGATTTAATTTTAGGAGATAGAATTAATGGTTGGCAAGCTCTGTTAAAAGGAGCCGACATAACACAATTAAGGATGCTGGATAAATAAAACCTGAAATCACATCACAAATGAAATACATAGCTGGTTGGATCACATTAATGTTTGTAAAAAAAGGTAGAGTGGGGATATCCTTTACACCAAACTTCTTGAAGAAAAGACAAACATACTAGAATAAACTTGCAAAAGGATCTTCCCCTAGTTGTCTGTAGTGTGTAAAAATAGCCTCCAGCAAACTCTAATGCTTTTTCAAGGCATACAAACAAGGCTTTTAAAAAAATCAAATAAATGGGCCCTCAAAGTCTGTGGTCTTTATGCAAGACAGTTCCATTGCTGCTACTAACAGAAGAGGGGGTGGCGTCAGGACAAAAACTGATTATCCCTTATTTTTCTCTCATTTTCCACCCTTCACGCTCCTTATTCCTGCCCCTTCCTAAATTCTAGAATTCTTGAGAGTCTTTGGTTTGAGTCAGGAAGCAACTTGCACAAGGAGAAGATCTGCCACAAGGGGGCCAATGGCTTCGGTGAAAATTGAAAACGAAAGCTGAGGATACTTTTCTGCTTAGCTTAAGCATCCAATTACAACAGGATGAAGCCAGAAGGCTGCGATAGTCATCTTTAGCGTTGGCCCATCCCATGGTCGGATGTGAAGAGTAGACAGAAAACAAGAAGGGGAGGAAAAATAGAGGAACAAAATCCTCTAAACTTCTCATTTTCATTTCAAGTTGAAAAGGTTTCTCGAGATACTGAAATTTGACTCTCTCCAATCTAGGTTTTGCTGCCAACTGGCAGAAAGCATTATGATGGGATTGCTTACCCCTATTAATCTCAGCTCTGACTTCCCTAGAAAATGCCACTGATAACACTCTTTGCTGCCAAATGTCAAGAAACATCCACAGTTTTTAGTCCCCTTATTTGAATATGAGACAGACATCTGCCCACTAATAATAATAACAACAACAACAACAACAACAACAACAATAATAATAATAATAATAATAATAATAATAATAATAATAATAATAATAATAATAATAATAATAATAATAATGTTTTAATTTGTATACCGCCCTTCTCCCGAAGGACTCAGGGCGGTGAACAGGCAAATAAAATACAGACAGAAACATACACCATAATTAAAATAACTCTTAAAAAACTGATTCAAATATGCCGAAAATTTAAAATAACATTACACTCCATACAAATTACAAAAGTTAAAACCCACAATTAAAATTTAAAATTTAAAATCAGGCCAGTCCAGCCATATGAAACAAATAGGTTTTAAGTTCGTGGCGAAAGGTCCTAAGGTCAGGTAGTTGTCAGAGCCCGAGTGGAAGCTCGTTCCACAGGGTAGGAGCCCCCACAGAGAAGACCCTCCCCCTGGGGGCCGCCAGTCGACATTGTTTGGCTGACGGCACCCTGAGGAGTCCCTCTCTGTGGGAACGCACCGGACGCTGGGAGATAGAGGCCGGCAGTAGGCGGTCCCGTAAGTAATCCGGTCCTAAGCCATGGAGCGCTTTAAAGGTGGTAACCAATACCTTGAAGCGTACCCGGAAAACAACAGGTAGCCAGTGCAGTCTGTGCAGGATAAGTGTTACGTGGGAGCTCCGAACCGCTCCCTCAATAACCCGCGCAGCCGCATTCTGGACTAGCTGAAGTCTCCGGGTGCTCTTCAAGGGGAGCCCCATGTAGAGAGCATTGCAGTAGTCCAGACAAGAGGTAACAAGAGCATGAGTGACCGTGCATAGGGCATCCCGGTCCAGGAAGGGGCGCAACTGGCGAATCAGGCGAACCTGATAAAAAGCTCTCCTGGAGACGGTCGCCAAATGATCTTCAAAGCACAACCGATCATCCAGGAGCACGCCCAAGTTGCGAACCTTCTCCATCGGGGCCAACAACTTGCCCCCGATGGACAGCCGCATCTGCAGCTGACTGTACCGAGGTGCCGGCATCCACAGCCACTCCGTCTTGGAGGGATTAAGTTTGAGCCTGTTTCTCCCCATCCAGACCCGTACAGCTTCCAAACACCGGGACAGTACTTCGACAGCTTCGCTGGGGTGGCCCGGGGTGGAAAAGTACAGCTGAGTATCATCAGCGTACAGTTGGTATCTCACCCCAAAGCCACTGATGATCTCACCCAGCAGCTTCATATAGATGTTGAACAGGAGGGGTGAGAGAATCGACCCTGCGGCACCCCACACATGAGGCACCTCGGAGTCGATCTCTGCCCCCCTGTCAACACCGTCTGCGTCCGGTCAGCGAGGTAGGAGGAGAACCACCGATAAACGGTGCCTCCCACTCCCAACCCCTCCAACCGGCGCAGCAGGATACCATGGTCGATGGTATCGAAAGCCGCTGAGAGATCTAATAGGACCAGGGCAGAGGAATAACCCCTATCCCTGGCCCTCCAGAGATCATCCACCAGCGCGACCAAAGCTGTCTCCGTACTGTATCCGGGCCGAAAGCCGGACTGGAACGGGTCTAGATAGACAGATTCCTCCAGGTACTGGGGTAGCTGACATGCCACCACACTCTCTACAACCTTCGCCGTAAAGCGAAGATTGGAGACTGGCCGGTAATTCCCTAAAACAGCTGGGTCCAGGGAAGGCTTCTTGAGGAGGGGTCTCACCACCGCCTCTTTCAAGGCAGCGGGAAAGACCCCCTCCCACAAAGAAGCATTTGCAATCCCCTGGAGCCAGCCTCGTGTCACCTCCTGTGTAGCCAGTACTAACCAGGAGGGGCACGGATCCAGTAAACATTGGTGGCGTTCAGCCTACCCAGCAACCTGTCCATGTCCTCGGGAGTCACAGGGTCAAAGTTATCCCAAACCACCTCAACAAGACGGGTCTCGGAACTCTCGTCTGTATCTACCCAATTTTGATCCAACCCGTCCTGAAGCTGAACGATTTTATCGTATAGATAACCGTTAAACTCCTCGGCACGCCCTTGTAGGGGGTCCTCCCGCCCCTCCTGTTGAAGGAGAGAACGGGTCACCCGAAACAGGGCGGCCGGGCGGTTATCCGCCGACGCAATGAGGGAGGAAACGTAGGAATGTTTCGCATCCCTCAGTGCCACTAGGTAGGTCCTGCTATAGGACCTAACTAGTGTCCGGTCAGCCTCAGAACGGCTGGATCTCCAGACACTCTCTAGGCGTCTTCTCCGGCGTTTCATCTCCCTCAGCTCCTTGGAGAACCAAGGAGCTGGTTGAGACCGACGCCGGGTCAGAGGCCGCAAAGGCACGACACGGTCCAAAGCTCCAGCTGCGGCCTGTTCCCAGGCCGTGACCAGCTCTTCAGTCGTGCCGTGGGCCAGATTCTCGGGAAGCTGCCCAAGCTCCGTCAGGAACCTCTCAGGGTCCATCAGGCGCCTGGGACGGAACCAATGCATTGGTTCCATCTCCCTGCGGCAGTGGGTAGCGGTCTGAAAGTCCAGACGAAGGAGAAAATGATCTGACCATGACAAAGGATCGATAACTAAATCTTTTAAAATCAGATCATTCAACCACTGGCCAGAGATAAAAACCAAGTCCAGGGTGCCTTCCCCAATGTGAGTAGGGCCATCAATTAACTGAGTCAGGTCCATGGTCATCATGGAAGCCATGAACTCCCGAGCGGTCGAGGATGCCGTGCCAGTTGATGGCAAGTTGAAATCCCCCATGACCAATAGTCTAGGGGTCTCAACTGCCAACCCAGCTAGCAACTCCAACAGCTCGGGCAGGGTTGTTGTCACGCAGCAAGGAGCCTAACATACAAGATTTCCCTATAACAACTTTATCATTAAGATGTGTGGACTGCCACAATTTTTCTGGCTGGAGAGTTCTGGGAGTTGAGGTCCAAACATCTTAATGTGGTTGAGGAACACTGTTGTAGACATTCATACATGCATAATCACACTCTCATAAGCAGCAACAAAATCTAACACAGTCACATATGATACAGAGGTAGGTTTCAGCAGGTTCTGACCAGTTCTGGAGAACCAGTAATGGAAATTTTGAGTAGTTTAGAGAACCGGTACTAAAAATTCTGCATGGCCCTGCCCCCATCTGTTCTCTGCCTCCCAAGTCTAAGCTGATCGGGAGGAAATGAGGATTTTGCAATAATCTTCCACTGGATTGGGGAGGGAATGGAGATTTTACAGTATCCTTCCCCTGGAGTGGGGTGGGAATGGAGATTTTACAGTATCCTTCACCTGCCATGCCCACTATTATTTATTTATTTATTTATTTATTTATTTATTTATTTATTTATTTATTATTTATTTATTTATTTATTTATTCAAATTTTTATACCGCCCTATCTCCCAAAGGACTCAGGGCGGTGTACAGCCATATAAAAACATAAGAATAATACAAATAAAAACAACAATTAAAAAACTTATTAATTAGGCCGAAATTAAAATATCACTAAAATAGTATAAAACCCCATTAAAACTAAATTTAAAACTAAAAACCCTAGGCTAGCCCTGCGCAAATAAATAGATGTGACTTAAGCTCGCGGCAGAAGGTTCGGAGGTCGGGAAGTTGGCGCAACCCTGGGGGAAGCTCGTTCCAGAGGGTGGGAGCCGCCACAGAGAAAGCCCTTCCTCTGGGTGTCGCCAGTCGGCACTGCCTGGCGGACGGCACCCTAAGGAGTCCCTCTCTGTGAGAGCGTACGGGTCGTACGCTCACCAAGCCACGCCCACCAAGCCATGCCCACCAAGCCACACTCACACAATCGGTAGTAAAAAATTTTTGAAACCCACCATTGATATGATAACATAAGAGAAGAAAATTATTATTATTATTAAGGTTGGTTGCATAGGCAGCCAGATGTTTAGACCGGATTAGGCATTTTTTTCCACCTATCCTATTATTACAAAAGTTACGAGTGGCACAAAGAGTCATGGAAAGACTACATGCTTGGCATTACAAGACAAGAAAGAAAAAAAGACCTGCACATGGATTAGAGAACAAACAAAACTATACAATATCATGAAGACAGGAAAAGAATTGCAATGGAAATGGGCTTATCACATAGAAAGAACTGATGGCAGGTGGACCATGGCAGTCATAGCATGGATCCCACTTGATAAAAAGCATCCATGAAAGAAACCTAAAACAAGATGGATCAACAATATCAGCAAATATTGCGGGCCCTATTGGCAAAAGAAAGCTCAGGACCATATTGGATGTAAACATGCAGAAGAGGCCTTCATCCTGCAGTGCATAGACAATGGCTAAAATGGCGAAGAGGATGAGGATAATGATAATGATGATGATCTTATTATTATATGTTTACAATAACATGAAGTCACAGCTGCCAGTTCTTTAACTGATAGTGAACTTTGTACGCATTAAGTTCTTCCCAAGAACCTAGGATGTCATCTATCAGTGTAGAAAATGTGAGGATCCAAGCAGTGTGGTCTTCTGCAATTGTCAGATGGAAATTTTGCCAATGCACAGATTGTCCTGGTTGCAAACAGGTTTACAGGAGCAAGTGGTGGTTTTATCCCAAAGACCTATAAGGCTGCCTTCTCCAATCAGAATCAATCTGTCCAACTGTCTAGGACATGAGTGTCCAAACTTGTCAACTTTAAGACTTGTGGACTTTAACTCCCAGAATTCTGGGAGTTGAAGTCCACAAGTCTTAAAGTTGACAAGTTTGGACACCCCTGGTCTAGGAGAAACTGTGAAGTCCAGTTTTCATGAGATTACAATGTACAGGAATCATTTGGGGAAGGAAAATGCCTTCTAGAAGTTAATTTAATGGAAAATTGTTCCTGAGGGCATTTGAAGGCCCTTCTAGCCATTCCGGTCAGAGGGTTGGTTGAACCTTTGACGTATTGTTAATATATTGTTGATAGACCGCTCCTAAATTGTTCTTCTCTGCCTTTCTGTTCTTGCTATGTATGTACATCTATTTTTTAAAATTTATTGTTATATTACTTTAATAGTGTTTGCCATCCAGAATCAGCTTGACAAGATGGATAGCAGTGTAAATAGATAAATAAACCAAATAGAATCAACCCATCAAGTGGCTTACGTGCTGCTATGTTGTTTTAATTGTTGTTCTGTGTTTTATCTTTCTACTAGTGGTGTTTTAATGTTTATATTATATGGTTTTATTGCTGTAAATCTTGGGAGACTTGGAGTAGTTGGCAAAATACAAATGGAACAAATAAATTAAAAAACTAAATAAATAAGAAATTATTTTAGCTCATTAATACATAGGAAAACTCACAAAAACAATGGAGGCCAGGTATCCTAGCAACTAGTGGCTTCTGAGGAATTCTCTAGGCTTTCCTAGCTATGCAATCAGAAATTTAATATTAGTTTCATTAAAAAAAAAGAATAAACCATCTGTCCATCTATCTATCCGTCTACTTGTCTCACAAAATATATGGAAACAGCTTTGAAAAATGACAAGAATACATATACTCATTTTTAGGAGAAATTTGCATTCAGATCCTGTAACCAATGCTACATTCTAAATTTGGGGAACAGCATGAGTATGTGGTAGCAGGAAAGTTCTTAGGCTCCCCAGTACAGATGAAAGTCAGTTACACTGACATTTTAAGTTTCTTTACATAAAGGGGTACATACGAGGGGTGATTTTCTTATATCTGAGTTGAGATCATGTTCTTGCTCCATCTACCATATGCTACACAATCTTGCTATGTCTACCATATTCCATAGCTCTTGTGCCCCGATTCAACTTCTTGCTTCTATAGTCTTGGCGTTATCCATGTCAGCAACTTTGGACTGATGGAATTCAGGGGTGGGTTTCAAATTTTTTTACTACCGGTTCTGTGGGTGTGGCTTGGTGGGCATGGCACAGGAAGGATACTGTAAAATCTCCATTACCTCCCCACTCCAGGGGAAGGTTACTGTAAAATCCCCATTAATTGGGAGGCAGAAAATAGATGGGGGCAGGGCCAGTCAGAATTTTTACTACCGGTTCTCTGAACAACTCATAATTTCTGCTACCAGTTCTCCAGAACTGGTCAGAACCTGCTGAAACCCACTCTGATGTAGTTGCCTTAACAGACAATAATAAAGGGATCAAGGTGGTGTTCCACTATGTCATTCTGGGCAAAAGGAGGTACCTGTAGAAAGACAAGAATCTTTTTTTGCTAGGAGATTTAGAGACCAAACGTGAAGGTCAGATAATAATTCTACTAACTATAAATACTTTTATGATTAGCTTGACAGTTCATTTTATCAGTGAAACAACTCAGCATCCCTAGCCTCAACTTAATATGCATGGCACGAAAAACCTGTTCCTATTATGCTTTACACTAGAAAGAATCCATATCATTTTTTCCAGGTACAATACAGTATCCTGGATTTCTACAGTCCAACCAATATTAGCTATAAATATATAATCTGCTGCTCAGTCTTCTTTGTGGCAATCAACAATCTATTCTTAAACCATATTTCCCAGGAGAAGTAAACAAAGTACTTCAACAACGGTAGCTGTTAAACCTTTATTATGTATCTTGTTACAGAACATTCCTGACTAAATAGAGCTGTCAAGAGTTCCATTTGGGAGTTCTTTATAAAATATTCCTTCCCTGAGTTGTCCTTCCTTAATGCCATTGTCACAGTCACAACTGTTTGTCTCTCTCTGCACCATCACCCATTCCACGAGTCTTTACCCAGCAGGAGAGGACAATGCAAACAGTCTTGTTTCTATCATACATATAATAAGGACACAGCTCTTTAACCGGCATAAATACATGAGTCTTAGCAGAAGCAAGATAGCTATACTGTATAGAATTCCTTAGTCCTTAATCCTAACATTGCAGTATTGATCTAAATAGGGCTTCCCATTAAACCTGATAGAAATTCAGTAGAATAACACTGCCCCATGAAAGGGTGACTTCTATTTTGCTGAAAATCTTCAAACAGGTTAGATCAGGAGTCTCCAATGTTGCCAACTTTAAATATGGAGGACTCCAACTCCCAGAATTGAAGTTGAAGTCCGCCAGGCTTAAAGTTGCCAAGGTTGGAGACCCCTGGGTTAGATGGTCTTCTATCAGAAATGATCAAATGGACTACATACTCTGCAGGGGTTTAGAGTAGGTGATTATGAAGGTCACTTCCAACTCTATGCTTAATTATATAGGAAATGATATTTCATGAATCCATCCACAATGGAATTCTGATGGAACATGTTGAAAATCTAGTGATTTCATATAATCCTAAATAAGCCATGGATACATGGTACCGTTTCTTTCCAGCACTGATTGGCTAAATGTTGCCTCCTAATTTCCTTTCTTTCTGAAAAAAAAGGAAAGGAGGAGAAAAATAAAAATACACCGTAAGGAGCTTAACAATAGACAAAAGTGTAAAAGAAATTAGCTTCTTTCCCAAGCTCTAGAAAAATAATTTCATTGGGTTAGATCTTCATGGGTCAGATCCAGCTTTCATCCATTCCTACTCATAATCTTCCTTCTGGCTTGCAACAATTCACTCTGAACTTGAACTGGCCATTGAATAATTTAATTGGGTAATTATTTAACTGCTGGCCATCTCTACAGGTATACTCAACTTGTAACCATTCATTTAGTGATTGTTTGGAGTTACGACAACACTGAAAAAGGTGACTTTTGACTGTTTTTCACACTTAGGACTACTGTGGCATCCCCATGGTCATGTGATCAAAATTCGGATGTTTGGCAACTGGTTCATATTTATGATGGCTGCAGTCTCCCAGGACGATTTGTTTTGTTGTTTTTTTGCAACCTTCTGACAAGCAAGTCATTAGGGAAGGCGGATTCACTTAACAACCATGTTACTAAATGTCTCTGAAGATTCTCAATCATCCAGGTTATGGTTGTCCCAAAGGTGTTCAAAAAGCAACTGCACTTTCTTGGTTTTTTTCCTTGAATTTCCCACCATTCAGCTAGAACTGAACAAGCTTCTTAGATGAGAAGCAAAATGTTGTGAAGAAAAAAACCAAGAACCAAAAAAACAAGAAAGTCCAGTTGCCTTTTGAACATCACCTTTAGGACAACTATGTTACTAATTTAACAACTGCAGTGGTTCACATAACAATTATGGCAAGAAAGGTCGTAAAATAAGCAAAGCTCAGTTAACAACTGTCTCATTTAGCAACAGATATTTTGGAATCAAATTGTGGTCATAAGTCAAGGATCACGTGTACAGATCATGGTTCCTTGTCTTCTTTTTAATGTTTCCCATCAAAATGTTTACTGTTGAAGGAAGCAATTGATTAACATTATTCTCCACATCAAAGCAACAAGGGAATGAAGCTACTTAAGAAAGCAAACAACTTCAGAACTGGTTTTCTTGAAAAAGAGTGAAAAGATCCGATCCTTTAAAAAAAAAATCCTTACTTACCCTTGATTGATTACCTTTCTAACCTTGTATACCAACATTTTGGGCTTTTTCTCCAAAGATTTCCTAACCATGGAGAGAACAGACCAAACTGTATTTTGAATAGTATTGTATAGTAGTTTTCAAAACTGTATTGAATATTATAGTATCCTGTTTCCCAGAAGTGCTAATCAAATGCTCTGGGGGCAATACCAAGCACAAAAGAAAAACAATAGATCTTTTTTCTATTATTTCTCAACAATTCCCAGGAGTTTTCCCTCTGATCCCTTAGTAATTCACACAATTTGTTTTATCATTCATGTAAAAACACTATTCCCTGCTCTGACTTTTGAATAAAGCATATTTCTTACAAATATACAAAATGTATGCATCTGATGGAAATGGCCACTGTGGGGCCAACTTTATTTATTTATGCTCATGTGCATATATAGATAGATAAATCATTTAAATTACTTTCAACAAAAACAATGAGAAAAAGAGAAATACAAGTGGTGCTCGACGTACGACCACAGTTGAGCCCAAAATTTATATTGCTAAGTGAAACATTTGTTAAGTGAGTTTTAAGCAATGGTGAAATCTGAATTTTTTTATTATCGGTTGGTTCTGTGGGTGTGGCTTGGGGGGCGTGGCAGGGGAAGGATATTGCGAAATCTCTTTTCCAACCCCATTCCAGGGGAAGGATATTGCAAAATCTCCATTCCCAGCCCACTCTGGGGCCAGCCAGAGGTAGAATTTGCCAGTTCTCCAAACTCCTCAAAATTTCCGTTACCGGTTCTCCAGAACCTATCAGAGCCTGCTGGATTTCATTCCTGGTTTTACCCATTTTATGACCTTTCTTGTCACAGTTGTTAAGTGAATTACTAGACTCAAGTTGTTAAGTGAATCTGGCTTCTCCATTGACTTTGCTCGTCAGAAAGTCACAAAAGGGGATCACATGAGCCCAGGACACTGTAATTGTCAGTTGCCAAGCATCTGAAGTTTGATCACTTCGGAGTATAAGATGTACCTTTTTCCCACCTAAAAGGGGGTGAAAATTTGGGTGCATCTTATACACCGAATGTAGCCCTGCCCACTCACTGACCCTTACCCTTTAGCCTCTGCCTCCCAGCAGTTTACCTCCTTGCAGCAAGCAGCAAAAAGAAACCGCCCATTTCAGCTTCAGTACAGCCTTATTAGCACAAGTGGATTGTCCCTTGGATCAAGCTGTTTCCGGCTGCAGGGATTGCCATTGCCTATTGCTGCACGGGCCTCTGCTGCTTGCTGCAAGGAGGTAAATTGCTGGGAGCAGATTTTTTTTTCTTATGCTAATCAAGCTATGCTGAAAATGAAAATGAAAGTAAAGCAGGTTTGCTGTTTGCTACAAGGAGGCAAAATTGCTGGGAGGCAGAGGCAGATTTCTTTTTCTTGTTTTCCTCACCAAAAAAGATAGGTGCGTCTTGTCGTCCAGAGCGTCTTATACTCCAAAAAATACAGTATATGTTTTCTCATATTTTTCCTCTAAAAGAAAGGGGATATTAATTTCCCACAGAACCAAGAACACCATGACAACCATTCTAAGCGAACTGGAAATGCCACCTTTTCAAGAATATACTCTTTAAAACAGCAGTCACCAACTGGTCATCCATAGACCACTGGCAGTCCATGATAAAATTTTGGTGATCCACAGAAAAATTATTTGCATTTTTTTATATTGCACTAAATCAGGGTCCTCCAACTATGGCCCCTGGGCTGGATACATGCAATGAACATTTGTGTTGCTGCAGAGAGTCTCCCCCTTCAGGGTCTTTTTGTGCAGGAGGGAGGGAGGCAGAAATTCCAACTTGGGGTCTGCTCCAGCCTTCTGGTATGGGGCTTTAGGCGAAAGCTGGAAAGAAGTGTCACTGGTGGAAAGGAGCCGGAGGGTCTTGTTCCAGTGGGACTGCATGATGGCCTGGAACTGACTGACCATCTCAGCCCACTGTACCTGGCCTTGCACTCCTGCAGGTCTTCCCTCTGCTTGGAAAGCCTATGTTCATAGTCCTCAGTGAGGTGCTTCTGCTGAGCCTCTTTCTCGGTCAGATCCAATTTGAATTGAGCCAGCTGTTTTGCCAACTCTTTCTCATGGTGGCTGCTTAGCTCCAACAACTGCTTCCTGTTGGGGCCCTAAGGAGCCCAGGTGGGGAGGCAAGGAGTGGCTGGCACAGGAGGGGCGAGTAGAAGCCAGCAAGGCGCTCCTCGATGTGAGTGACATCGAGTTGGCCATGCCCATCCAGTCACATCTCCACCTAGCCACGCCCACCCAGCCAGTCATTAGGCAGATCGTATTAGTGGTCTGTGGGATTTAAAATTATGAATTTAGTGGTCCCTGAGGTCCGAAAGGTTGGGGACCCCTGCTTTAAAACATTCATGTGAAAATGAAAAACAAAACAAAACCAACAACCAATATTTCCTTATTAAGTTGAAATTTTACAGCACCCCCAATATCCATCCAATAGAAAAAGCTTAGTATTCAGTTAACTTTTCAAAATAGGAAGGAATTAGCTTTATGGGCGCTGAACAGTCCAAAGATGACAAAGGCAAGTGAAAATCACATCATGTCATTCCTGAAGAACACACAACTTTAACTGAATGACATTAAATTACCGGATATAAATCATGCTGCCCTCAGTTATTATCCTCGTAATTTCAATTTTTTAAAAAACATACATTAAAAGAGCAAATTAAACAGGCAGAATTATACAGGGGACTAAAAAAAAAAAAAAAGCCAAAGGAAAGGGTTTTGTTTTTTTAAATTATTGGAATAGCAATGAGTATTACAAGTACCCATATGTGTTTACAATATAAAGAAGATATTAAGCTACTAATACACACACATAGAGAAGTCTATGGAGATTCTCTGTCATCCCGGTCATGGTTGTCCCAAAGGTGCTTTTTCAAGAGACAACTGGACTTTCTATTATTGTATTTCTTTCAGTGTTATTTCTTTAGTTGTTTCTTGACAAAGAATCTTTGTGACATAGACAGATAGATACCCCAAAATACACTAAATATGAATCATTTATGTCTTTGATGTCCTGATACCATACAACAGGAGAAAGTGTTATTTGGGGGAAGAATGCTACATGTTAATTTTGTTTAGCTTTTAAAAAAAGGTCAATCCTAGCTCTGAAAATAATTACATTTGTCCCTTCTCATGAGTAGCAGTAGCAGAAGCAGGATAAAGAGGCAAAAATCTATTTAGAATCAGCCAGTCTGTCACATAGCCATTTCTTTTATTATAAACCAACTAACCTAGGTCTGTCATAAAAATATGTAGCTCACAAAAATGGTGAAACCAGCCTTACCTTTCTATTGGTCTCAAACATTATTTTTCTTCAACTACACAAACTTTAATTCCTGAAAGTTTAAGTCTATTTTTTGTGTATATTTTTGAGTCAACCAAGAAAGGAAATATTTGATTAGGAATATGATCCATGTATTAGCCATAGCTAAGGATATCTAATAAGGGCTTTGTTCAGATCATTTTGAATCCTGTCAACCCCTTCTTGACCCCTCCTCAAGAAGCCTTCCCTGGACCCAGCTATTTTGGGAAATTATTGTCCAGTCTCCAACCTTCGCTTTGTGGCGAAGGTTGTAGAGAGTGTGGTTGCATGGCAGCTTCCCCAGTACCTGGATGAAGCTGTCTATCTATACCCGTTCCAGTCCGGCTTCCGGTCCGGACATAGTACGGAGACAGCTTTGGTCGCATTGGTAGATGACCTCTGGAGGGCCAGGGATAGGGGTTGCTCCTCTGCCCTGGTCCTATTAGATCTCTCAGCGGCCTTTGATACCATCGACTATGGTATCTTGCTGCACCGGTTGGAGAGCTTGGGAGTGGGAGGCACCGTTTATCGGTGGTTCTCCTCCTATCTCTCCGACCGGTCACAGACGGTGTTGACAGGGGGGCAGAGGTCGACCGCGAGGCGCCTTACTTGTGGGGTGCCTCAGGGGTCGATTCTCTCGCCCCTCCTGTTCAAAATCTACATGAAGCCGCTGGGTGAGGTCATTAGTGGTTTCGGGGTGAGTTACCATCTGTACGCTGACGATACGCAGCTGTACTTCTCCACCCCGGACCACCCCAACGAAGCTGTCGAAGTGCTATCCCGGTGTCTGGAAGTTGTACGGGTCTGGATGGGGAGAAACAGACTCAAGCTCAATCCCTCCAAGACGGAGTGGCTGTGGATGCCAGCACCCCGGTACAGTCAGCTGCAGCCGCGGCTGACTGTGGGGGGCGAGTTGTTGGCCCCAATGGAAAGGGTGCGCAACTTGGGCATCCTCTTGGATGGGCGGCTGTCGTTTGACGATCACTTGGCGGCCATCTCCAAGAGGGCTTTTTACCAAGTACGCTTGGTTCGCCAGTTGCGCCCCTCCTTGACCGGGATGCCTTATGCACGGTCACTCATACTCTTGTCACTTCCCGTTTGGATTATTGCAATGCTCTCTATATGGGGCTGCCCTTGAAGTGCACCCGGAGGCTGCAGCTAGTCCAGAATGCAGCTGTGCAGGTAATAGTGGGAGCAACCCGTTGCTCCCATGTAACACCAATCCTGCGCAGTTTGCACTGGCTTCCTGTGGTCTTTTGGGTGCGCTTTAAGATTTTGGTTACCACCTTTAAAGCGCTCCATGGCTTAGGGCCCGGGTACTTACGGGACCGCCTGCTGTTACCCTATGCCTCCCACCGACCCGTATGCTCTCACAGAGAGGGCCTTCTCAGGGTGCTGTCCGCCAGACAATGTCGGCTGGCGGCCCCCAGGGGCAGGGCCTTCTCTGTGGGAGCTCCTACGCTTTGGAACGAACTTCCCCCTGGTTTACGTCAAGTGCCTGATCTTCGGACTTTTCGCCGTGAGCTGAAAACACATCTATTTATTCAAGCGGGACTGGCCTAATTAAATTTTAATCTGGGGTTATTTATATTTTTAGGGTTTTTTAAACTATTTTAAATGTTTTAAGTTTTTTAAATTTTTGGCCATTTTGTAATATGTTTGTTTTAGTCTTGTTTTAATTTATATATTGCGCTTTTTATTTGGCTGTACACCGCCCTGAGTCCTTCAGGAGAAGGGCGGTATAAAAATCGAATAAATAAATAAATAAATAAATAAACAGAAAACAATTAAGATTTAATCCAAGATTTCAAGTGCAAACCAACTGTTTTGTTTATATGAAGCATATTTTACTATTTTTTTCTGGAGAATCTAAAAAATGTGCTTAGTAAATAACTTTAATAAAGAACTAGACAACCTGTGATCCCTTGGGACATCATTTCAGAGATTAATTCTTTACCAGATTCCTCAATGTCTTCAACAATAGCAGAACTTCTAAGGTACTCGAAAAGTTCTTAAAAATTCAGGGAGATATTTAGAGTTGCCTTGAAAGTAGCCCATATTTAACTGGATAGCACAGTGAAATATCAGGTGTTGACCACAGGAAATGTTTTATGTTTTATGATAATTTTATATTATTGATTTTAAACCATAGCGCAGGGGTGTCAAACTCACGTCACACGTTTCAGATAAGCCACGCACTGGCCACCCCACCCCCAATTTAACAAAGGGAGGAAAGTTGCGATATGTCACAGGATGACAATATGTCATTGCGAGTTTGACACCCCTGCCATAGCATGTTTTATAAAATTTGCCAAACACAGGAATCATGGGTTCTATGTTTTGGATACATTCTGTAAATTAGCCTATAACTCAGTGGTAGTCAACCTGGTCCTTACCGCCCACTAGTGGGCGTTCCAGCTTTCATGGTGGGCAGTAGGGGTTTTGTCCAATACTGAAGCACTTTCCTTTTTTTTTTATTTAATTGACTTTTTAAAAAAATTTCATAGCATTATTTAAAAACATTTTCATTAGGTTTTCATAAAATTCCCCATGACAATTTAAATTTCTGAAAATATACTATTTGTATTGCCCACACGTAAGTTTAGTTCACGTTACCTAAGTGAGACTAAATGGCGCTATAGTGCTACCGCAGACAAAAGAGCCTCGTCCCAGAATAGCTTGCGCATCTCCTCCCACACCACCCAGCTGTAACAGACAAGCAGAGCTGGTAGTTGGCACCCTCCCCCCCAAAACCCAATCCACGATGCGCAAGAGGCGTAGTCAGACAATACACAGTACATTACTGTGGAACCAGTGGGTGGTTAGAAAATTTTACTACTAACAGAGATACAAAAGTGGGCGATAGGTATAAAAAGGTTGACTAACCCTGCTATAACTAGTCAACCTAGTACCTTGGTTGAAAACAGTTTTTTTGCACTTTTTGACCCAGTTATGGATGGAGAGTTTTAGTAGTATATATGTAATTTACTATTGTTCCAAATATATTATCATTTATTTATTTTTTTTTATTTATTTTATTTGTCATAACAGCATACATAAGCATAAGCATGAAGTAACTATACAACATAAAAGCATATATATGAGTATAAGCATGTAATAACTATATAAATTGGATATAATGAAAGGAAACAGTAGGACAGGAATGGTAGGCATGTTTGTACCCTTATAGACCTCTTAGGAAAGGGGTGAGGTCAATAGTAGACAGTTTTTGGTTAAAGCTTTGGGGACTTTGAGAAGAGACCACAGAGTCTGGTAGTGTGTTCCAAGCATTAATAACTCTGTTACAGAAGTCATATTTTCTGCAATCAAGATTGAAGCGGTTGACATTAAGTTTAAATCTATTGCTTGCTCTTATATTGTTGTGATTGAAGCTGAAGTAATCCTCAACAGCAGCGATTCTCAACCTGTGGGTCGGGACTCCTTTGGGGGTCGAATGACGATTTGCCAGGGGTCGCCTAAGACCATCAGAAATATGGGAAGTATACTTGTAAGTTGAAGAATCACACTCCAATGGTTGACTTCACAAGCCAGCTGCAGGCTCTTCAAATTGCTAGCCGAATTCAGCTTCAGGCGTGATCAATTAAAAAAGAGAGAAATCTTTGTTCTGATGTCTCCCTCTCAAGCCAGTTTCAATCACTCCCAATCGCTAGCCTGGCTTCAGGCGCAATAAACTTAATAGGGGAGGAGTCTCCGCTTTAATGCCTCCGTCCTCAAGGCAATCGCAAGCAGTTCAGATCGCTAGCCAATATGGCTTCAGGCGTGATAAATTCAAAACGAAAATAATTTTACGGTTGGGGGTCGCCACATCGTGGGGAATTGTATTAAAGGGGTCACCACATCATGGGGAATTGTATTAAAGGGGTTGCAGCACTATAAAGGTTGAAAACCACTGCTCAACAGGAAGGACATTGCAACAGATGATTCTATGAGTTAAACATAGGTCCTGTCAAAGGTGGCAGAGTTCTAAGATTTCTAAACCCAGGATTTCAAGTTTGGTGGCATAAGGTATTTTGTTGTATTCAGAGGAATGGAGAACTCTTCTTGTAAAATATTTCTGGACACGTTCAATTGTATTTATGTTTGAAATGTGGTATGGGTTCCAGACAGGCGAGCTGAATTCAAGAATTGGTCTAGCAAATGTTTTGTATGCTCTGGTTAGTAGTGTAGTGTTTCTGGAGAAGAAGCTACATAAGATTAGGTTTACAACTCTTAATGCCTTTTTTGTGATGTAGTTGCAGTGGGCTTTGGCACTTAGGTCATTGGATATGAAGACTCCAAGGTCTTTGACAGGGTGGGGGTCATCTGTAAGATAATGTCCGTTGAGTTTGTATTTAGTGTTTAGATTCTTTTTTCCAATGTGTAAGACTGAGCATTTGCTGGTTGAGATTTGGAGTTGCCAAATCATGATACTTATTAGGCTGCCATATAATAAAAAGACTTTCTCCAAAACATTACCATCAACTTTCTACAGCAGCTGAACAATTGCATGGAATTTCTACTTAAGAGAACTCTTCTCTTCATAAACATACCTAAATAATTTATTACATGCATTTTTATGTAAAGCAGATAATACAATAATCTCCAGCAAGAAAGAAAAGAGAGCAAAGTCTTTTCAGGATTCTTCCTGTACAAATCTTTAGGAATCATTAAACAGATTTTGCAGGCACATAGTTCATTCACACACACACTGAAGGCCTTTTCCTACATTTCTTTTGAAGTATTCTTCTAAATATATACCCTACAAATATGACAAACATATATTTATGAGCATATAGTGCCTATGGGAACATTTATCAAATAGCAAACAAGAGCCTTGTTTGGATTTTCTGCTTCCTGTCTAAACCATCCCAGAAGGGCAGACCGGTCATAAGAATACTGCCCTACCCTGTCCATTTACACCTTATTACAGTGATGTCAAACTCAATTTCATTGAGGGCCGCATCAGGACTGTGTTTGACGTTGGGGAGGAGGAAGTGGGCATGGCCAGTTCGACATCACTCATGTCAGGGGCACCTGTGGTGGCCCACGCAGGACTGTGTGGGGAGGGATCCATTTTTGCTAGTAGTTTGATTTGTTAGCACTCTGCCAGGAAAAACAGAGCTTGGGAGGGGGCTGCATATGGCCCTCCCTGAGCTCTGTTTTCACTGGCAGTGTTATGTATCTTTAAATATTTAGGCGGGAAACAAGCACGTTGCTGATTGGTTGAAGCCGTCGGTTAAACAGTATATAAAGGGTTGTTTTTCCCCAGCCAGGTTGCTGGGTTCACCATATATTAAAGAGCTGTTGTCACTACCCTGGTCTCCAGCCTCGTTACTTCCCGAATTTAACACTGGCGACGAAGGTGGGATCTCGAGGCTAAGGAGCACCAGAACCGAGCTGAAGCACGAAAGAACCGAACCCAGCAAACACAGGGCAGAAAAGCGGAGATGGCCAGTTACACTCCGCCCGCACCGTTTGACCCGGCTAGAGAGAAATGGGGAACGTATATGACCCGTTTCGAAAGCTTTCTAGAAGCCAACGAACTGCAAGGAGTTCCAGACAACCGCAAAAGGGCATACTTCTTGAGCCACTGCGGTCCCGAGGTCATCGACATCGCGGAAGCCCTGGCGGAGCCAACGCCGATACAATCGGTATCGTGGCAAACTCTGCAAACCCTGCTAAAAAACCATTTCGCGCCAACGCCGTCCAAATACGTGCGGCGTTTTGAATTTGGAGAGCGCCGACAGCTAGAAGGCGAATCCATCGGCGACTACATGGCTGCCCTGCGGAAAGCCTCCAAAGACTGTGGGTACCGAGACCTGGACGAGGTGCTGCTGGAGCAACTCATCAGGGGGGTCCGAGACATGCGTTTGCGGAGGCGACTGCTATCGAAAAGCAATCTGACGCTGGCAAATGCCCTGGACGAAGCCCGAGCGCATGAAATGTCCACCCAAGCGGCGGAGACACTGCAAAAGCCTCTCACACCAAAGGCGAGCACAAAGTCAACCCCGGTGCACCAAGAAGAGATCCAGACCGAATCCGACGGTGAGGATGAGGAAGGGTCTGCCGAACCGAGACGCGGCAAAGAGGACCGGGACGAATGCGGAAGTTGCGGAGGTCAACACCAGCGCCAACGCTGCAAGTTTAAGGACGCAACATGGGAGCGGTGCGAGAAGAAAGGGCACCTAGCTCAAGTCTGTCGAGCTCCCCAACCTTCCCGCCGAAAATTCAAATCGGCCAATCAGAGCGCGGGATCGGCAAGGCGACCCGCGATTGGCTCAAACAAAAAAGGCGCGGATTCGAACCAGACGACTGTGGTCATAGGCCGCGCCTCAACCCGAGTGGAGAAGAAGATCTTCACCAAACCCAAAATAGAAGGAGTACGATGCCGACTGGTGGACACCGGGTCAGCGCTCACAAACATGTCCTGGGACACTTTGGCGAAGTCACTGCCATCAGTCGCGGCGCCACCTGCAAACACAACGCTACGAATCCACGACTACCAGGGAATCGAATCCCTGTTCGAGGACCACCTCCGTCCGAGTCAGTACAGACCACACAAGAAGACCCTGCCCATCACGATCGTCGAAGGGACCCTGCCTAGTTTGTTGGGACTAGACTGGTTTCGTGCACTGGGCATGGGGTGACTGGCATCTACAGAAGTGACTGTAACCTGAAAGACATACTCATGAACGAGTTCAAGATGTCTTCAAGGACTGCCTGGGCAAGTACAAGGGGACCCCTATTTCCTTCAACTTAGACCCCAGGTAGCTCCCATTAGGTTAAAGGCAAGGAGAGTCCTTTGCCCTTAAACCTAAAATTGACAAGGAGCTAGATAAGCTCATAAATCAGGGGATTTTGGTGCCAGTCGATCACGCAAAGTGGGAGACGTCAATCGTCACCCCAGTAAAACCAGATGGGTCAATTAGAATCTGCGCTGACTACAAGGCGACGCTAAACAAAGCCTTACAGAAAAGCGCTTACCCAGTTCCGTGGTGCAACACTTGCTGCACTCTTTGGGGCAAGGGCAAGTCTTTGCAAAGTTAGACTTGGCTCAAGCCTACCAACAACTGCCCGTGAGCGCCAACACAGCCAAGCCCAAACGATTGTAACTCACAGGGGCCTTCAAGTGTACCCGATTACAATTTGGGGTGAGTGTGGCACCGGGCTGTTCCAAAATTTGATGGAACGTCTTCTCCAAGGGCTCCCAGGGTAGTTCCTACTTGATGATGTACTGATATCAGCGAAACGTAGAGGAATTGGGGGAGCGTTTGAGAAAAGTTCTGGGCATTTTCCGGTCAGCCGGACTAAAGGTTAAAGTGAACAAATGCCAGATAGGGGTAGAATCCGTCGAATTCTTGGGCTACTGAATAGACAAGAAAGGAATTCACCCCACTGAGAGCAAGGTCAAGGCAATCAGAAAGGCTCCAGCGCCCAAAAACAAAACAGAGCTACAGGCATTCCTAGGGCTAGTGAATTTTTACACGGTCTTTTTAAAAAACAAAGCGACCGTTGCTGAACCGCTGCATAAGCTTCTAGGGAAAAATACTGCTTGGTCTTGGGGGAAGTCGGAAAGTAGGGCTTCAAGCAGTAAAAACCTGCTCTCGAGCGACAGCCTGCTCATCCAGTACCATAGCTCATTGCCACTAGTGCTGGTTTATATGCCTCCTTACGGGTGGGAGCTGTACTCAGCCACAGACTGCCAAACGGCACAGAAGCCCCTATAGCCTTCTACTCCAGAACGATGTCCTCCCCAGAGAGGAACTATAGCCAGTTAGATAAGGAAGCGCTAGCAATTGTGTCGGGGTGAAAAAATTTCATGAATATGTTTTTGGGCGAGACTTTGAAATTGTGACTGACCACAGACCGCTGTTAGGAATACTGGCTGGCGACCGCCCAACGCCTGTGGCACTTTCGCCACGATTGACTCGATGGACTATTTTCTTAGCCGCTTATTCTTACAAGCTGCAGCATCGACCAGGAAAAGAAGTGGGGCATGCGGACGCTGCTAAGCAGATGCCCACTACCAGGGGCGATCAAGATCCCACTCGGGACGCCCATCCTGCTGATTGACTCTTGACTCTGGCCCAGTCACATCTAAGGAAGTGGCTCGGGCATCATACCGGGACATTATGTTAAGGACTGTACTCGGTTGGGTACAAAGAGGGTGGCCCGCTGCGCCGGGCGAACGGTTTAAGGAATTTGTAAAAAAACGTAATGAGCTCTCGGCTCAAGGGGGGTGCCTGTTATGGGGTGATCGTGTGGTAATCCCGGATAAATTAAGGGGAAAGGTATTGGACCTCCTCCACGAGGGTCACCCAGGGATCGTAAGGATGAAGGGGCTAGCAAGAAGCTATGTGTGGTGGCCACTCATGGACTCAGAGATTGCTGAGAGGGTAGGGAAATGCCAGGCTTGCCAAGAGTCCAGACTCTACCCCCAACGGCCCCAGTCAGGGAATGGGAAAAACCCCAAGGGCCCTGGTCAAGAATCCACATTGATTTTGCTGGCCCTTTCCACGGCCAAACCTTCCTTGTGGTTGTTGATGCATTCTCTAAATGGTTGGAGATCATACTCATGAAATCCACCACGGCCGAGGCAGTAATCGCAGCCCTGCGCCACCTATTCGCAACCCACGGGTTGCCGGACACTCTGGTGTCCGACAACGGCCCACAATTCACGGCAGCCCAGTTTGAGGAATACTTGGCAGAGGAGGGCATCCGACATGCCCTCTCTGCGCCTTTCCACCCTGCGTCGAATGGCCTTGCAGAGCGTTCCGTCCGGAGCGCTAAGGAGGCATTGTCCAGGCTCAAGCCAGGTGACTGGCAAACAAAGATAGATTTCTTTCTGGCCGTTCAGCACAGAACCCCAAGCACTGCTACAGGCAGAAGCCCAGCCGAATTATTGATGGGACGGAAACTCCGTGCCCACTTGACGCTTGAATCCCATTACACACCAGAGGGTTACAAGGGGAACTAGAAAAACGAGAGAAATGGGCATAGGCGACCGAGTGTGGGCCCGCAACTATGGGGACGGCCCAAGTTGGCTCGCAGGGCAAATCATAAAAGCAACCGGTCCAAAGTCATACTTAGTCGAGTTACAAGACAACCGAGTATGGAGGCGCCACATAGACCAGATAAGGAAACGAATAGCTGAACAACCCGAGCTAGCTGAGACAGACAATGACCACTCCTTATTTGAATCCACAGCTGACCATAACCCGGGGGAGGCGCAAGACTTAGCTGAGGTCCCGGAGGTCCAGCGACGCCATCAGGTTCCCGATGGAAACAGCAGGAAAACTCAAAAAGTAATCCAAGGCCGGAGGCCAAGAAAAAGAGACTGCCAGTAATCCAGGGCCCGATGGCCTAGAGAAAGAGCTGGGAGGAGAAAGAAGCCCCTCCGACCAGCTCAAAACACCACCCAGGACTGAACCGCGCAGGTCCGAAAGAATTAGGAGACGCCCAGGTTATTTGCGTGACTACGTCGAAAAATAACATGTAAATAATATGTAAATAGTGGTAAAGTGTTTCTGGGAGGGGAGGAGTGTTATGTATCTTTAAATATTTAGGCGGGAAACAAGCACGTTGCTGATTGGTTGAAGCCGCCGGTTAAACAGTATATAAAGGGTTGTTTTTCCCCAGCCAGGTTGCTGGGTTCACCATATATTAAAGAGCTGTTGTCACTACCCTGGTCTCCAGCCTCGTTACTTCCCGAATTTAACAGGCAGAATGCTGCAGGAGGCCATCATTGCTGAAAAAGGAGCCCACAGGGTGGCGCACTGAGTTCCGTTTTCACTAGCAGAGGCATTACGAGCCGATCGTTCACTATTTCCAGGACAGCCCCATGAGCCAGATCTAAGCATCCCACAGGCCGGCCCCGGCCCACAGCCCTTGAGTTTGAGACCCCTGCCTAATTACTTGTTTCAATCGCTTCCCAGTATTAAGAAGACAAACACCTGCAGAACAGAAGCTTGTTTATTCCTATATTCATACACGATACAGAATCCTGCAAGATCAGGGATCTAAATTAAACTGATTGTAAAGCACTGAATAGTTACAGGGTTTCTGAAGGAGTAATTCAGACTCCCAACATGTGATGGGCATGTGATAAAGAAGTGATACCAGGGGATGGAGCACGATTGCTTATCTTTATTGTCCCAGCATTCTTTGGCCACTTTAATGTCCAAAGAGAGCTTGTGTTTCATAGACACTACAGCAGTGTTTTTCAAACTTGGCAACTTTTAAGATGTGTGGACTTCAACCCCCAATTCAGACTTGAAGTCCATAAACCTTAAAGTTGTCAAGATTGAAAAACTAGGGTTTGCTGTTGTATAATCAACATAGGGCAAACTGTATCGCCTGTTAAAAATGTAAACAAAAGCCAACGGATACATTGCAGTAGAATTATAGGCCTAAGAAATGTGAAACGATCCCAAATTTCACACAGGAAAGTGGAGTAAAATAGGATCACAAAAGAAAAAGCATGCTATGTTAAAATAATGACTCAGTTAAACTATTTAATAAAATTGTTGAATATGCAAGTAGGAGTGAGTCTTACATCAGCCTTCACTCATTGGTCATTTTCCCACTGGCAGAAAAATGAACAAGCATCAGTGACTGACAGGTTGGACAGCTCCCAGTAAAAGGAGCTGCAGCTTTGGGAAGTAGTTATTTTTGTTGTTGTTCCCTGTTGTCTGGAATAAACGATTTGTACTTCACTACGATCGTCCTGCCTCTCTTTTTGTGTCCGGACTTAATAAAAATAATCCAAAGTATTTAATGAGACTCATGGTTTTGTGGAAAGCCCCCCCTCCCCCGAAGAATGAAATATTTTGGGAAATATTTTAAAAAGGCAGAATAAAATATTTTCCCTAAAAGAGAAATGAAAAAATCTTAAGGGAAGCAGAAACCTGTTGTGACCCAGGTCCCCGGACTCGGACTTCTGGAGGAGGATGATTCAGAGAGTGAGGAGGAGGAGCTGGCAAGGCCTGCTTCCCCTGGGCCCTCTTCCTCCCTGGCACCAACCCAGGAGGAGGAGGAGGGGCTGGCTGATTCCTCCGGGCCTTCTTCTGATTTGGCAACACCCCAAGACCAATCTTGGCTTGATGCGAGACTGCGAAGACATGACCGACGCGCGCAGCATAGAAAACATTGGGGCAGGGCCAGGGAATGATGAGTCACGGAGCGACACCCACAGAGGATAAAAGCAGGAGGAGGAGCTTCTTAGCTTTTTGTGTTGGACAAAGCTGCAAATTTGCACGGGCAAACTGTTTCATGGATGAAAGAATCTATTTGTGAGTGACTCTTGCTTCACCTGTAATTTTCTAGTTATCTCGATAACAGACCGTTTCAGAGATTTTGGCAGGCGCGTGGGGAGACGTGTCCAAAACATCTCTTTGCCAAAAGGAATCCAGCCAAGTGTAAATAAACTGTTGGCAGAAGGCCTTTGACTGACTTTTTGTTGGGAGTGTTGTGGGTGGGTGGGGAACAGAACAAAACCAGCCCGTTTCCCTGCCCAAAGCAGAAACTGAAGAGTCCAGCTTTTAGATAAAAATTTGATTAAATAAATAAATAAATAAATAAATTTTAGAAATGCAGAGTTGGCAATCCATTCAGAAAGACTGGGTCAAGACAGAAAGTCAGTTAAGCATCAAACAAAAGGTTGACAAAATTATCTCAGGCAAACACCTAGGATTTGTATTTCCTCTTTTGCCTATAGAACCAGCTATAGGCATAACTCTACATGACCCCCATAGGAATCTAAAAGGTATAAAAACCCACCCGTTGTAAACTCGGTTTGCTCAGCTAACTCAGAACCACAACCTCCAGCGTTTCTCCCAGCTTGGAACTGAACCAGATGGATTTTTCTTCCAACAATTTGAACCTACATACCAAATTTAAACCTATGTATACAAGTACTGTTATGCACATTCAAACCATGTACTTAATTAAATTATATTCATACGGACACCTGCCCAATGTCTTCCAGCAGCACTGAAAAGGCCATAAGAATACAATATTCCTAACCTTTGTAGTGAGAATATTTGCAAAAACCTGAGATTCCTTCAACAGCACAAGATTATTGCACAAGATCTGGTATTAAGTACTTAATTCTCTTCCTGACAGATTGTTAACAGTCTAACACTATCACACACTATCTCTCACCATCATGCAATTAGTTTTCACTACAGGATTCATATCATTGTTTGTCAGTTGTTGTATTGACACTCCCTTCCCCCATTTTCCTATGCTAAAATCTATTTGGTATATTTATGAGATGAAGAGTTGGCAGCCTTTCTTTTCTGTGAAATATAAGGTATACTGACATCTCAATGTGATGAAAATCACTCATGCCTGGCCACGAAAAGATGACAAACATATAGATAACATGGATAATGTATTCAAATGAGATTCATAATATAAGAAAAATCGCACTCACCCATGTCAATTTCTATTAATTGGCCTGAATTATTTTTTTCTTCAAAAAGATCTGACAACCCAACACTCCTTTCCAAAACACACGAAGAAAAAAAAAACCTACCATATAAGCAATGGACTCTGATGGGAATGGCAGATTTAGGTCATGGGCTCACTCTTATGGAATTTAATATCGCTTATTCTAAATCTTAGTATTATGCCAGATATTTCTACAGCACTTTTTCAAATAAACCAACTGTCATTAGAAAAACCTGGGAAAAAAAGGACTTTTATAACTTGATAGCAGTTTTTCAAATTAGTCTCCTGGGATTTTTTTTTTAAAGATTACTTCAGAAGTTTAACTACAACTGAATACAAAAATTGGTCAGCAATCTCATCAGCAATATAATCATCCCAACTTCCTTATTTATTCCCAGGTATAATTTACATATAAGGGGTCTCTGAGTTTGGTCCTTTTCTTGCAGATGTTTCGTTACCCGAACTAGGTAGCGTTCTCAGTGCTAGTAGACTGGTAGACTTTATTGATAAGTTACATATTTTTACTATTGTGAATTAGTACAATAGCTAGAGGGTTTTCAAAGGTTTATATATGTGAATTTGCTAAAACTTAGTGTCTGTAATACAGTATTCCTTTGAATTTTGGTGTGGGGGCTACAAGGGGCAGGTTTCAAAACCCATCGCTACCAGTACACCTATGGGTGAGCACATGTTCGCTCGCATGACAATTCTGTGCATGCGCAGAAGAATCCAGGTGGGTGGGCGGAGCCTCCTGCTGCCGCCGCTACTAGTTCGCCTGATCCGGGGGGAACTGGTAGCAACCCATCACTGAGGGCTACCTCAGAGTGCTAAGAAACCAAACAATGATCACAGACCAAATCATTCTTTAATTGTCAATCAAGGCAAAATTAACCAAGTTCCCATTGTTATACTTTGGATGCATTATACAAAGACCTTGCTTTATGGGAAAAGTGATAGAACACAGAAAAACAGGACAATAGCTGCAAAGTGGATAGCAGAGCTACACCACTAGAAAACCTGAGGGTCTGATTAGAGAATGATTGTCCTGGGGAAGGTATATCTATATGGTTGATAACAGTCAACATTAATTTTAGGACACATAATTATCAATCCCAGTATTTGGAGATGAAGAGAGCAAAAGAATGGACTTAAAAAAAAAAGCTATCAGAGTTGAGATCAGTGCATGGTGATTTAAGAAACTGATATGTCCATGCGTTTTGATTACAAGGAACCATCATCAACTGTTTTCATCTAAGAGATTCTTTTCTTTAGGCTAGTGTATATATAGCTTAGTATTCACTAATAATCACACATCACAGTAGCATTAAGGATCAATCCTTGTTTTCTTGCACGACCAGTTCTGCCAGATGCTGAGACAAGTTAAGGGGACTTTTTTTAAAATTAAGACATCTCATTATTTTATCATAACAAGAACAACTATTAGAATAGAATAGAATTTTTATTGGCCAAGTGTGATTGGACACACAAGGAATTTGTTTTGGTGCATATGCTCTCAGTGTAGATAAAAGAAAAAGAAAAAAGAAAAGAAAAGAAATGCATCAAAGGTACAACATTAACAACACAAATGATGGTCATAGGTTGCAATTTAACCTTTAATGATAGCAACAAAAAGTTAGTCATACAGTCGTAAGTGGAAAGAGATTGGTGATGAAAACAATGAGAAGATTAATAGTTAGTGTAGATTTAATAAATAGTTTGACAGTGTTGAGGGAATTATTTGTTTAGCAGAGTGATGGCCTTCAGGAAAAAACTGTTCTTGTGTCTAGTTGTTCTGGTGTCCAATGCTCTGTAGCGTCGTTTTGATGGAAGGAGTTGAAATATTTTATGTCCAGGATGTGAGGGATCTGTAAATATTTTCACGGCCCTCTTCTTGATTCGTGCAGTATACAGGTCCTCAATGGAAGGCAGGTTGGTAGCAATTATTTTTTCTGCAGTTCTAATTCTCCTCTGAAGTCTGTGTCTTTCTTGTTGGGTTGCAGAACCGAACCGGACCATTATAGAGGTGCAAATGACAGACTCAATAATTCTTCTGTAGAACTGGATCAGTAGCTCCTTGGGCAGTTTGAGCTTTTTGAGTTGGCACAGAAAGAACAGTCTTTGTTGTCCTTTTTTGATGATGTTTTTGATGTTAACTGTCCATTTTAGATCTTGTGATATGATAGAACCTAGAAATTTGAAGATTTCTACTGTTGATACTGTGTTGTCAAGTATTGTGAGAGGTGGAAGTATGGAAGCGTTTCTCCTAAAGTCTTACTATTTATTTACTTACTATTTTTTATTTTACTTGCTATCACTATGTCCCTTTACTAAAGTCTGGGATAAAACAAACAAAAACTCAGAAGAATCAAAAAAATCAACCCCAATGAAATTATTCCAGAACCTACCAAACAAATATTAATACTTGAACAACCAAATGACAATGATATACTGAAAAGAATTCTTTCCCAGTATCTGACACTATCATTATTAAATGGCATGAATCTGGTTAGGACATTATTTACATAATCATTTTTCAATTATTTTTATCAACTGTTCTAACCAAGATCTTCCTCTCACTGATATACAGGTATACTGGTATGTGTGCCACAACTGGGCTCAAAATTACTGTTGCTGAGCGAGACAGTTGTTAAGTGAGTTTTGCCCCATTTTATGACTTTTTTTGCCTCAGTTGTTAAGTAAATCACTGCAGCTGATAACTTAGTAACACAGTTGTTAAGTGAATCTGGCTTCCTTAGATTGATTTTGCTTTTTTTAAAATTTATTTTATTTTGTCAAAACAGTATATATAGGTATAAGCATGTAATAACTATACGAATTGGATACAATCAAAGGGAACATGAGGACAGGAATGGTAGGCACGCTGATGCTCTTATGCACGCCCCTTATAGATCTCTTAGGAATGGGGTGAGGTCAATAGTAGATAGTCTTTGGTTAAAGATTTGGGGATTTTGGGAAGAGACACGGACTCAGGTAGTGCATTCCAGGTATTAACAACTCTGTTACTGAAGTCATATTTTTTGCAATTAAGTTTGGAGCGGTTCACATTAAGCTTAAATCTATTGTGTGCTCGTGTATTGTTGCGATTGAAGCTGAAGTAGTCTTCAGCGGGAAGGACATTGTAGCAGATGATTCTCTGAGTTAAACTCAGGTCATGCCGAAGGCGATGGAGTTCTAAGTTTTCTAAACCCAGGATTTCAAGTCTGGTGGCATAAGGTATTTTGCTTGTCAGAAGATCACAAAAGGTCATGTAAATCAGGGGTCTCCAACTTTGGCAACTTTAAGACTTGTGGACTTCAACTCCCAGAATTCCTCAGCCAGCAAAGCTGAGGAGTTGAAGACCACAAGTCTTAAAGTTGCCAAAGTTGGAGACCCCTGATTTACACGACACCAGGAAACTGCAACCATCATAAATAGTAGTCAGTTGCTAAGTATGATCATAAAGTGTGAAAAATGGTCATGAGTCACTTTTTCAGTGCTATTTTAACGTCGAACGGACACTATAGGAACTGATGTAAGTCGAGGAGTATGTGTGTTCTGTTTTGATAGCTTTCCATAGCCCTCTAAATATTCCTGAAACTGCCCAAATTCCTCAGTTTAGCCTGGCTGGTAGTTGTATTAAGGGTTCACACTTTATGTTGTTTCAGGTTTTGGAGTGATTTCTGTTTGAAAGGTCGTTATAGAAATTAGAAAACAAATTATCAATTATTATTGAGCTGTGGTGGCAAAGTGGTTAGTTCTGCAGGCTTATTCTGCCCACAGCCAGGAGTTTGATCCTGAATGACTAAAGGAAGACTCAGCCTTCCATCCTTCCGAGGTTGTTAAAATGAGGACTCAGATTGTTGGGGGCAATATGCTGACTCTGTAAACAGCTTAGAGAGGGCTATAAAGCACTGTAAAGTGGTATATAAATCTAAGTGCTGTTGCTATTATAAATTATAGGCTTCCCAAGCCAAGGTCTTCCTGGTGGTCAAGACAGTCCTTCCTATCTAAAAATAAACCTATTGGGATGCCATTTATCTAATTAATTAAATTTACATGACCACCCATCTCTTCGCAGTGATTTTGAGCAGCTAGCAACGATTAAAACTCAACATAATATACAGTAAAAAATGAATAATAGAGAGCTAAGATAATACCACAAACAGCCCTCAACACAAGCAAACTTGCATGCTCTGCCAAATATTCCAATCCCCATACTCATAACATAGCTTTATGAAAAGCCAACACAGTCAGGACTAATCTAATCAGGGAAGACACTGCCAAGGGCAAAAAGAAAAAAGAAAAAAAGAGACTATTCTAAGTCCCACCAGATGGCACTCTCTAATAGACAGGACCTGTAGCATTCATCTCCTGCCACAACTGGTTAAATGGGAAGAAGATGCAGTCTGAGAAAGTATTTATTTATTTTATTTTTATTTATTTATTTTGTCACAACAGTATATATAAGCATAAGCATGAAGTAACTATATAATATATAAGCATATATATGAGTATAAGTATGTAATAACTATATAAATTGGATATAATGAAAGGAAACAGTAGGACAGGAACGGTAGACACGTTTGTGCTCTTATGCATGCCCCTTAAACTCTTAGGAATGGGGTGAGGTCAATAGTAGACAGTTTTTGGTTAAAGTTTTGGGGATTTTGAGTAGATACCACAGAGTCTGGTAATGTGTTCCAAGCATTAATAACTCTGTTACTGAAGTCATATTTTCTGCAATCAAGATTGAAGCGGTTAACATTAAGTTTAAATCTATTGTTTGCTCTTGTATTGTTGTGATTGAAGCTGAAGTAATCCTCAACAGGAAGGACATTGCAACAGATGATTCTATGAGTTAAACATAGGTCCTGTCGAAGGCGGCGGAGTTCTAAGTTTTCTAAACCCAAGATTTCAAGTCTGGTGGCATAAGGTATTTTGTTATATTCAGAGGAGTGGAGAACTCTTCTTGTAAAATATTTCTGGACACGTTCAATTGTATTGATGTCTGAAATGTGGTATGGGTTCCAGACAGGTGAGTTGTATTCAAGAATTGGTCTAGCAAATGTTTTATAAGCTCTGGTTAGTAGTGTAGTGTTTCTGGAGAAGCTGCTACGTAAGATTAGGTTAACAACTCTTGATGCCTTTTTTGTGATGTAGTTGCAGTGGGCTTTGGCACTTAGGTCATTGGATATGAAGACTCCAAGGTCTTTGACTGGGTGGGGGTTATCTGTAAGGTAATGTCCGTCGAATTTGTATTAGTGTTTGGATTCTTTTTTCCAATGTGTAAGACAGAGCATTTGCTGGTTGAGATTTGGAGTTGCCAGGTTTTAGACCATTCTGACACAAAGTCAAGGTCTTTTTGAAGAGTAGCTGTATTGTTGGTAGTGTTAAATAGTTTGACATCGTCAGTGAAGAGAACACAATTACTTTGAATATGGTCACAGATATCATTAATGTATAATATAAAGAGTGTTGGTCCACGAACACTGCCTTGGGGAACACCGCTATTGACAGGAACAGGATTTGATAGGGCACTGCCTATTTTGACCACTTGTTGTCTGTTTTACAGGAACGCTGTTATCCAATTGTGGAGGGGTCTGGAGATGCCGTAGGATTTTAGTTTTAGGAGAAGTTTGTTGTGTACCACTGAGTCAAAAGCTTTACAGAAGTCTATGTATATTGCATTTATTGTTTTGCATTGATCAAGATTTGTAGTCCATATGTTTTTGCAGTGAAGAAATTACATGATAATTTTTTTCTGAAACCAAATTGTTTATTAGAGAGTAGATTGTTTGTTTCTAGGTGGAGGGTAATGGATTGGTTGATGATAGATTCCATAACTTTACAGGTGACACAGCATAGAGAGATAGGTCTGTAATTTTCAACTAAGCTGGGGTTTCCTTTTTTGAAGACAGAAATGACTGTGGCTAGTGACCAAAGTTTGGGAAGGAAACTGGTCGTAAAGGCTTTTCCAAAGATTATGCTTAGGGGTTCTGCTATATTAGTGGAAAGCTTTTTTAAGAAGTATGCACATAGTCAGTCAGGTCCTATAGATAGGGATGGTTTCAGTTTGCAAAGAGCTTTTTCAAAATTTTCTTCAGTGAAATCTATATGTGTTAGATCATTTTTGGCGCAGTTGGGAAATTTCAGGTATGAGCCATTGCTGTTGACAAAGACTGAGCCAAAGACTGTATTAAAGAGGTTTGCTTTAATTGTTTCATCATTATTTTCTTTGCTGTTAAGTTCTTTTAGTGGTGGGATGGATCTCGACTCATTAAGTTTGTTACTCGGAAAATTATAAAAAGCACGATTAGAATTTGTGCACAGAAGGTCTTCTTCTTGCTTGGTGTGGTAATTTGTGCATTTAATTTTTATTTCGTTGCATATATCTCTGTAGCGGTTTTTGAAATTAGCTACATACCCCATTTTGTTTTTTCTCCAAAGGGATTTTTTTTTTTTGGATTGAAGCTTTTTTATTGATATGGGTAATTTGTTTTCCTGATTTTGGTGTGGTTTGTGGTACGTAGAGTTTAATGACTCTATTGACTTCAAGTAGGAAAATTTTGTAGTGTTCTTCATCAGTGATACAGGTTGAGAATAGATTTCGCCAGTCAAGAAATGAGAGGTAGGTGTTTATAAGGTCATAGTTGGCTTTTTTGAAATTGTAGATTGGAATACTATTATTATGACGATTTTTGTAAGGGCGTATATTGAGGCAAAAGTCTATCATGCTGTGGTCACTGTTGGAAAAGGGTTCTTTTATTTGTAGCCCACAAATTGAGTTTGTGTTATTGCAGAAGATGAGGTCAAGGCAGTTGTTGAGTCTTGTATTGTTAGTTACTAACTGATCAAGACCTAGATTTGTAACAGCATTGTATAGGGTAGCATGGATAGGCTCAGTTGTACATTCGTTTGTTATCCAGTTAATAAGAAGTAGATTGAGGTCACCCAGAAGGTCCTTCAAATACCCTCCCTATCAGAGATGGTATTCAACCAGTTCGTACCGATTCAGGCGAACTGGTAGCGGAGATCACAGGTGGGCCCGGCCACCCACTCTGGTTCTATGCCACCCTAATTAGGCATGGTTTTTAGGCCGGTCACATGCAAGGAAGACATACACATGAGCAAAGCGCATGCACAGGCGCATCTGTGGAAGGTGCATGCCTGGTGAAGCAGTAGCAATAATATGTGAAACCCACCACTGCTCCCTATGCCACACCAAGTTGACATCCAAGGTTTGATGCAAAATTAGTCAAACAACTGTTGCTTTAATGATGCTGTCTGGTAAGACGTAAGACTGTTTTGAGCTCCTAAAATAAATCACGAGGACACACACACACACACACACACACACACACACACACACTCATCATAATAACTAATTTTAGTCGGTAATTTTTCTGTTGTTATGTAACAAATTCACTCCTTCTGCCTATACTCTATGCTTAAGAATTACTAAATAAAAAATGTACAGTGTTTTGCTCCTTCCAAACTACAGCTCAGATAATAAATAGCACTGGTATTATTCTACCAAGTTTAAAATAGAATAACATTGCTTCCCCCCCCAAAAAAAGAGAGGGGCAAACTCAGTGAAGCTGCTATATTATCAAAATTCCTAAGAATTCATCACTTCAAACCTTAATTATTCTTTCTGGAAATAAATTCAAAAATTATATTCTAGAAACATGCATGATGGTACAATTCCAAGAATTGGAATGTATTTATTTATTGCATCCAGACAATTATTCATGGTGACAGAACTAGTGAAACCAACCTTAAAGAGTGGCAATTGACAAGAGTTATATGTCCTGCTAAAAACTGTTTATGCCTCTGTTGTAAAACGTTTTTGAACAATTAAAATTTCATACAAATACTAATAATTGGGTCCAACTCTACTCATTTTTCAAATTCAGCTGGGTCAGATACATCGGCATAAATGGAAATTATGATCCTGTTTAATACATAAGAATATCATTAATTCCCTCACTATATTATCTATCATGCATCATAAAAGGATGCATGAATTAATAAAACCCTAACCACAACTATATTTTCACTATTTAATTATGAATATCTGTGCAATCTAATGCACAGTGAAAAAAGTAAGGTTCTACATTTAGGCCAAAAAAACAAAATGCACCGGTACCGTATATGTGGTACCTTGCTCAATAGTAGTACCTATGAGAGGGATCTTGGAGTCCTAGTGGATAACCATTTAGATATGAGCCAGCAGTGTGCAGCAGCTGCGAAAAAAGCCAACACGGTTCTGGGCTGCATAAACAGAGGGATAGAATCAAGATCACGTGAATTGTTAGTACCACTTTATAATGCCTTGGTAAGGCCACACTTGGAATATTGCATCCAGTTTTGGTCGCCACGATGTAAAAAAGATGTTGAGACTCTAGAAAGAGCGCAGAGAAGAGCAACAAAGATGATTAGGGGACTGGAGGCTAAAACATATGAAGAACGGTTGTAGGAACTAGGTATGTCTAGTTTAATAAAAAGAAGGACTAGGGGAGACATGATAGCTGTGTTCCAATATCTCAGGGGTTGCCACAAAGAAAAGGGAGTCGGGCTGTTCTCCAAAGCACCTGAGGTTAGAACAAGAAGCAATGGGTGGAAACTGATCAAAGAAAGAAGCAACTTAGAACTAAGGAGAAATTTCCTGACAGTTAGAACAATTAATAAGTGGAACGACTTGCCTGCAGAAGTTGTGAATGCTCCAACACTGGAAATTTTTAAGAAAATGTTGGATAACCATCTGACTGAGATGGTGTAGGCCTTCCTGCCTGGGCAGGGGGTTGGACTAGAAGGCCTTCCAACTCTGATGTTATGTTATGTTATGTTATGTTATGTTATGTTATGTTATGTTATGTTATGTTATGTTATGTTATGTTATGTTATGTTAATGCAACAATTCTCAGAAAGTGAGATCTTCCTATCTTATACCCTCACATGATATGAATATGTGAACTCCACAAATGCCTTATACACTGTAGATTATAGAGTAAATAAAGTTCACCTGAATAATGTCATTAATTTACATAATATTTGAGTAGTCTATTTGAGGCAATTAAAAAAAAAACATTCTTTTTCAAGGATCATTACAAACAGAACACACATATGAAACCACTAATACATAATTCCTTAAAGTAACCGTATAGCACAATTATCTCATGTATAGTAATAATTATCATACAAATTATTAAGTATGTTTTGGAACTGAAATAGATACAGAAAAGCAACATTCAAGTGATCAAGGGCCGAAGCAGGCCACTTCTGAAGTAAGGTCACAACAACTCTTCAGCATAAAAAAGGCAAGTACTTGACACAAGAGGCAATTATAAAAATAAATATTATTTGAGAAAAGTAGCTAAGAAGATAGTTTTCTCTCTATCTCAAAATAGTAAAAAATGGAATCAAACAATGAACCTAAATGATAGAGATTCAAGCAAGTAACAGAGTTATTAATACTTGGAACACACTACTAGACTCTGTGGTCTCTTCTCAAAGTCCCCAAAGCTTTAACCAAAAACTGTCTACTATTGACATCACCCCATTCCTAAGAGGTCCGTAAGGGGCGTGCATAAGAGCACAAGCGTGCCTACCGTTCCTGTCCTATTGTTTCCTTTCACTATATCCAATTAATATAATTATTACATAGTTATGCTAATATATATGCTTATATATTATATAGTTATTTTCATGCTTATGTCTATATATACTGTTATGACAAAATAAATAAATAAATAAATAAATTTAAAATATTGCAATCCTTTTAGTAACACTCAATAGTATCATGATTATATTTGCCATGATTTTTTAAAAAAAAGGCTACCAATGGATACTATCCAGCTCTATCAGTCAGGAACGACCTCTGCATAATCCATCCAGACAGGGTCATCCTACGACTGGATCCGTCATTTGTGCCCAAGATTAACTCCTACTTCCACAGGGCTCAGGAGGTTATCCTACCCAACTTCTGTCCGAGGCCTTCCCATGCCTTGGAATGGAAGTGGCATACCTTAGATGTCCGGCGAGCCCGAGGCCTTCTTCATGTCTTTCCAGCCGACCATGTTGGGCACCAAGGTGTCTTTACACACGATTGGTCGCTGAATCAGGGCATGCATTGCCTGTGCCTATGACCTTCACGCACTACCTATCCCGAAGTGCATTACTGCGCATTCAACTCCTAGCGCAGCAACCACCACTTCATGGGCCACGCAAGCCTCCCTCGAGGACATTTGTAGGGCAGCTACCTAGAACACTCCTTCGCTGTTTATTAAACACTATAAATTGGATGTATACGCTTCCACGGAGGCATCCTTCGGCAGGAGGGTCTTACAACAGGTACATTTGGCCTCGGGGGCTCCAGGACCGTCGGCTTCCCACCCTTAGGACTGCCAAGCTTTGGTATGTCCCATCTCTGGCACACTCTGCAGCTCATTGAGAGATCGGGCGTTGGTCTTACTGTGAATGCCATTTCTCTGGTAGAGCTGCAGAGTGTGCCAGACTCCACCCTTTGGACGGTCAGGAGCGACACTTGTCTTCTTACTAATGTTATGGCTGAGATTCTCTTTCAGACTGACTTCACCAAAAAACTGGAGTCAATGGAGGCATATGGAGGCATGGCCATAAAAATTACATCTCAGTCTCCAGGCAGATCCATGTAACAACCCATCTCTAGCACACTGCAGCTCTACCAGAGAAACGGCGTTCACGGTAAGACCAACGCCCGTTATCACCTGCAAAGTCTTATATAACACAGCACTGGGTTGCATCAGAAACATTGTCAACAATGTTTCTACCCAATTCAGTTCAAGAAAAGAAGGCCTGCTGAGCATTCCTGCACGCAGAAATGAGAATTATACTAAACTTGGGTCAGATAGCAGCCTTTTCTCTAGTAACTCTGTGGTATGTAGATACTGGAGAATATGGTTTCCTTGGAATGTGCACTAGGGTGCATGAGGTATCCTTTCCTCTTGCATTTGAAAAACCATGAAAGTATCTATTTTCGCATGCCTTTGTCCCTGACTGCCTGTCAGCATGCTACCTTTGTATTATGCTATGTCGTATTTCTTTCTCTTATGGGCTTTGATGTACATTGCTTAGAGTCTTACAGTTAGGCAGTCTACAAATGTTGTAAATAAATACTGGATAGGCAGGGCTGTGATGAATAGAGTCAGTTTACAGAAAGACAGCCATTTACACAGACACACACGATCTACTTAGCTAACACAATTTTTCAAAAAAAACCCAACAAAACTCCTTGCAGACTGACTCTAGAGCTGTAAAACTCACAGCTGCGGGCTGGATGTGTCACGTGCTGGCCATGCCCACTTTAGGAAAGGGGAGAAAAGTCACGAAGTTACGTGGTGCCCTGACAACACGAACTTGACACCCCTGCTCTAGACTAATGCAATTTTTCAGGCCATATCTTAAGAATCACCATATGTGCCATGGGTTATTCTACAATTTTCCTATCATTATTTAGATTGTTAAAATTTATGCAGATACAGTACTAAAAACTAAATCCAAGTTGCCAGTTGAAATGCTATGAAACTGGCCCAAATTCTATATAAATTCCCTTTGATACATTTAATTATGGGAAGATCAAAAGAGACATGGGAATTAAATGACTGACAAGAAGTAATAAATTTCTCCTCTATTCAGAGGCCCCCAAGAGACCTGAATTCCTGTTCATGCCAATCATCTTTTGTGAGTTTTGGGGAGATTTTAAAGTAAACAGTCATTTTAAATTCAGAAACTGTACCATGACAGATATTGGCAAATCGTATTTAGTTGAAAAGAAAAGTCACACTGTTAAGTTGTTTCTAAGGAACGCCTGGGCCAAAAAGAAGTCTACTATGATGCATGATTTCTCTACAAAGCTATAGGGAAAAATCCTCATTTTTAATGCATCTTCATTTGTAATTCTAAGCACTCTAGGTATCATCAGATCTAAGATCAATTATGAGTAACTGAGGTATAGTGTTATTTACATGTCATATAAGCAATGATTGATTGGAAACCCCAGAAAGACTGGTCAATTTCTAGTTATCGATAGTAATCATCCAAACCTCTTCAAAAATTACACAAAATATTAGAGCAACAGGCATCTTCTGGGATTAGATTCCCCAATCCGAAATTCAGGTTAATAGTCTGTCTCCAGAAATGCATAAAAAATGCAAGGAGGCAGCAACTTGAATTTAATAACTAAGGAGAGTAGATTTCAGCACAAAACTGGAGGTAAATGTTACTTTTACCAAGCCACACTTAATTAGGTCTGGTTGCCATTCTATAAATTAGCAGTAATCATTATAACTTGAAGATATCAACAAAGCAATATTTTCAAATACAAATCAGGTATCAAAATGAAAACAACAACAAATAGAAACAAGAAATCCAGAATTCAAACAGCTTTGACTGCAAATGGGGATGGGCAATGCCCGACTGGTTAAAGATGCTTGGCTTGTTGGATGGAAAGCCGACAGTCCAGGTTCCAGACTCAAGCTCCATGCAACACAGTGAGCTCCCATTCTGACTGCAGCTCCTGTCAACCTAGCTGTTTGAAAGCATGCAAATGTGAGTAGATAAATAGCAAGGGTGAAAACTAAAAATTTTCCCTACCAGTTCTGTGGCGTGGCTTAATTTGTGGGTGTGGCTTGGTGGCCAGATGACTGGGTGGGCGTGGCCAATAACAATAAATAATAAAAATAATAAAGTATACAAAACAATAAGAGGTACCAAAAACCAACTTTCACACTTTACACACACATAACACAACACAACACGACACAACTGACTTACACACAATGTAAAAGCAGCTGCACCTCACCCATTCTGGCTTCCAACCCATTTCCGTTTGATTCTTTCAGAGTCACTGTGAGTTTTTTGACCAAAAAATATCTTTTTTCTAATCAGGAAACATACCAGTCTATACCTGCCTTGCTTCAGTCTAGCAGAGCCATTCTGGTCTACTTGCCTTTTTTGGGAGTGCACCTGTCTATCTTCTTTAAAAATAGAGGCACTGGTCTACTAATTGTCTTTTATTGGGAGCGCACCGGTCTACCTTCTTTAAAAATAGAGGCACCGGTCTACTAGCCGCCTACAGCACTAATCAGCTGTAGTGTGGCCCTTTGAAGTACCACGGCAGTCATTTAAGGCTGTTTGCAGCTATATCACCACCGAGAGCTTCAGGGACAGAGAAGAGGAACAGCAAGGTGTGGGCAGTGGGCGGAGGCAGAGATTTTTGCTACCGGTTCTCCGAAGTACCTGCCCCCATCGCTACCAGATCGCGTGATCTGATCCAAACTGGGAGCATTTTACCCCTGATAAATAGGTACCACTTTGGTGGGTAACAGTGCTCCATAATTTCATGCTCACCACATGACCATGGAAATGTCTTCGGACAACAATAACTCAATGACCCTTGAAATGGAGATGAACACCGCCCCCTATAATCAGCAATGACTAGTAAAGTAAAATCCACAGAGACTCCTTTGGACCTGCAAATGACCATAAAAATGATCATTATAAGTCTTAATTTCTAAATACCACATCTCTTCTGGTATTTCACCTCATGGCTGATTAAAAGGGGTGCAGTAGATGCCACTGCAACGGGAAAGGCCTTAAACAAGAATCCTTTCCATACATGCCCTCTCCCTCATTCCTTCCTCTGATGTCCCCAATCCCCACTCACTCCAAAATCTGTGGGTGCTTCTGCTTCTGTTCCACGCTGCTCTACTATTGCCCTAATTATTCAGGTAAGCTGATACAGGTTCTCGACACAATATGACCATCATTATTTCTGGAGCCTTTACAGATTAACAGAGTTGGAAGGGACCTTGTAGGTCACTTTTATATGAAGCTTGGAAACATCCCTTTGATTGCACCGAAAAAGACATACCAAAATTCATACCTGACAGAAGATGGCATGCTGATTTGTTTTTACCAACAGAAAGTAGTACAGTGCACCAAGAACTCCAGAATTTGTCTTTTTCAGGAATATATTCAAGCTATATCCCCTGCTAGAGAAGCTTAGGGCCCATCTCTCCAGTTGTGGGGGGTGGGACCCACAAAAAACACTGTTTACATAATCCGTAGATCATGTGAAAGCTCTGTGGTGAGTAGCCTTTTGTATGTTTTCATGATAGCTCTGCTCTCTCATGATCACATGGAAACAAGAGAATCAATATCTATGATGACGTCAATCAATTTTCATGGGTTTCTCAGTTGAAAAGTTATGTTACAGTGACTGATAAGGCACTGCATTTATTTTTCTCCGTAGATTGTCTGAACATAAATAAGGGAGACTGGACTGTGCTTCTATCATGCCTTAATAACATAACCTCTTTTAGAAAGCTCTCTTCTATACAAAGCAACAGTTTTATCTAATAAAATCAGGAAAATCACACAGGAGCACTTTGTTTTTGATTGCCTTTTATAATACTTTTGACTGTTCTGCTTTCAAGACTAGGAAGGAAAACATTTTAGATTTCTACTTCAGCATCCCCCACAGTCCTCAACAGTTTCCAGGAGAATAGCAGGATTGTAACTCAAGTAGAGTTAATAACTCTCCTTTTCTTCAGAGTTTTTTTTTTTCCTTCTTCTTCTTTTCTCTTGTATGTCTTAAATAAAAGCTAGCATTCTCGTGATGTTAAATGTACTTGCTGCATGTGGAGCTACTATACAAAATTCATACAGTTCATTTAAGAAAAACCTTTTCCCTTGTCAGGGAAGGCATAAACCTAGCTTAATATTCCGCAGAGTGCGATGCCAGATTTTAGCATAAACTAGGCAGTTTGGACAAGCATTGTGCCAAGGGATACTTAATACAGCCTTTAAAAAAAAAATCTTTAAGTGTTCAAGAGCATCGCAAACTAAGATACCACTGAGCAAATACAGCAGGGCGGTTAAGTATTGATATACTGAGAGCTGTTCAGTTGTTATAGCCTACAGAACCAAGAATGGCAATCTGCCACTTAGCTAGGTTCACTGAGAGATCTGTGAAAAAGAAAAGTTCAGAATAAAATATTTTTTTAAAAAAATGACTTTCAAAGCGAAACAGGGAAGAAGAAACACAATTATTTATGTGGAATCTATCCTCTATATTTCGAAGAGAAGAGAAGAGAAGAGAAGAGAAGAGAAGAGAAGAGAAGAGAAGAGAAGAGAAGAGAAGAGAAGAGAATTCTTTATTGGCCAAGTAGTAATTGAACACACAAAGAATTTGTCTTTGGTGCAGATGCTCTTAGTGTACATTTATTTATAGGTAAATAATATTTACTTATGGAAAATATTTTGATTCAGTCCTCCTCTTTTTAAGTTTATCCAACTTAAGGATAATATGAAGCTCTTATGTGTGCCTCTTTGTGCACCAGGGGAGGGCACAATTAGGCGTACCTGAAGCCTTCTATGTTTTTGGCAGTCTTAAAGACATACCAATGAATTTCAGCAAGGCTGTTTCCCCAAAATCAGCAGTATGGTGTCCTGTTATTTTTAGCTAAGAAATGCAATGAAATTGTTCAGTGAACCCTGGAACAGATTTAACTCGCCCACATAATTTTCCTGCCTGCTGTGTCAGACATCACCCAGGTATGGCTTCATTCAGAACTCTTCAGATCCCAATGCTTCACTTAGTAACGTTGTAATTTTCAAAGAGTCGCCATTAACGGTTAACAGTAACAGAGTTCAATGGGACCTTGGAGATCATCTATTCCAACCCTCTGCTCACACAGGAGACCTATACTAGGGATTCAAGCCACCAAACTGCCGACCTTTCTGATCGATAAGCTCAGTGTCTTAACCACTGAGCCACCTAGCCAGGCTAACCATAGTTAGACAAAACATTTATAGCACACAAAAAGTCTCAACTGCTACATAATCCAGCCACATACTCGATACACACACATACATATATATACAGGTAGTCCTCAACTTACAGCCATTTATTTAATGGTTTTTCAAACGCATTTTAAAAAATGACTTATGACTGGTTCTCTGTTGCAGCATCCCCATGGTTACAGGATCACAACTGGGTGGTTGGCAATCCTCATATATTTACGGTGGTTGCAGCATCCTGTGGTCATGTGATTGCATTTGCAAACTTCCCACCTAGCTTCTGACAAAGTCAAGGGGAAAAGCTGGATTCATTTAATGACCATGCAATTCCCTAACCAAGTACAGCGATTTGCTTAACAACCAAACATTATTAAAAGTTTGCAAAATTGAGCGCTAAAGGAAGAGCTTGACACTACTGCAAAATGCTGTCACCTCAATCTAATGTGTGTGGTTGGGGAAGGGCATATTATCAGGGCAACCAGAAAAGAGGAGTAAGGTGGACATTACTGTATAGTACTGGACATTTGGCCTAACTCAGTGATGGCTAACCTTTTTGCCATCGTGTGCCAGGATGGGGGGGGGGAAGTTCATGTGCGCATGCCCACACCCATAATTCTATGCACCTCATCTCGCGCATGCACGTGCATCCCCCCTCCCTCCCTGCTCCTGGCACACGATGGCGCGGTAGGCCGATTTTTCTCTCTCGCCTGGCTCCAGATCCCCTCTTATGCATCTGAGGAGGGTGAAAACAGCCTTCCCCACCCTTCGGAGGCCCTCCGGAGGCCCAAAACAACTCGTTTCCCAACTTCTCTAGGAGTTTCTGGGGACAGCAAAAACATCACTTCCTGTCCAACCAGAAGTTGGGAAACGGGCCATTTCAGGCCTCCAGAGGGCCTGGGGAAGGCTATTTTCGCCCTCCTTAGATGCATAGAGAGAATCTGGAGCTAGGTGAGAAAGAAAAACGGGCCTCCCCCCGATCCCCGAGGCCCTCCGTTGGCAGGAAACAGCCTGTTTCCCTATTTCTGGAGGGCGAAGAAGGCCTGAAAATCAGCTGGCTGGCATGCGCATTCACGCCGGAGCTGAGCTGGAATGCCCACTGATATGGGTACGCGTGCCACCTGGGCCATAGGTTCACCATCAGAGGCCTAACTCTTCCTGTCAATTTGTCAAAACTCATACACTTGGGCAAGATCCAGAAAGAAAGAAAAAAATCACACGAATTTCATCCTGTGAAGACACTAGTCTGGGGATAAATATGGAATCTTGAAAACTGTAAATGAGATTTCTCAGGCCAATTTATAATGAATTAATTAAGGTGGAGTCTTTTCAAAAGATATGGAATGTTTCTCCCTGGGTTTCTTGCTAATTGGGATGAGTTGCAATTTAAGAGAGAAGATGTCAAATAACAGATCTATATTACTTCTTGACTGTTCATCTGTTTTCCATTTCTTTCTCAGGAACTCACAACCTCTTACATGACTGGCTGTATGGAAACAGAAGGCGGTAGAAAGGAGTTTCTGAACTCTGGTAACTTTAAGATATGCAGTCTTCAACTTCCAGAACTTCCCAGCCAGAAGTCCGCACATGTTAAAGTGACCATAGTTGAAGAAGGCTAGAAAAGAATAGCAATCCCATAACCAAAGCAAAGATCAAATTTACAGGCTGACAGGTGAACACTAACAATCATGAGCTTCACTGCCGTTCTGTGAGATGAGTTTAAAAATAAGAGGACAAAATGTGATTTGCTTGCTAATGAAAGCCTGCTTCTTTTTAATCTTAGTTCTCTGGCAATTCCTAATATATCCCTCATGCCCAGAAAAGCATCACATTGTTGAAAATATCACGTACATCATTTCCATGGCCTCATAAAAAAGAATCTGGCATCTGCTACGGGTTCTGCTTGTTATCCTTTCATATTTTAAGACCAGGACTTGTGGCTACATCTGTTTAGAAAAGCAGATTTTGTTTTTTGTTGTAGGATAACCAAAAAAACAAAAAACAAAAACCAGTTAAGGCATCACCCTTGCAAGAAGATTGCAGCACTGGAGTATTATGGTCAAAAAGGAGACCATGAAAGGCTTCCAAAATACATGGAAGTTTTGATAGAATTGTTGCATTAGAAATGGCAAGGTTTCTGTTAAGTTTCTTCTAGCAATTCAAACAATTATGTATTATGTAAAATGCAAAATGCATTACAGGTACTCCTCAATTTACAATATTAAGTGACCATTTGAAGTTACAACGGTACTGAAAAAATGACATCGTTTTTCACATTTCCTCATAGTCAGATGGTAACGAAATTCAGACACATAACAATTGGCTCATACGCACAACAGCTGTAGTGTCCTGGGGGTGTGTCATGTGATCACCTTTTGTAACCTTCTGACAAACAAAGTCAATGGGAAAGCCAGGTTCACTAAACAACTGGGTTACTAAAACACCTGCAGTGATTCACTTAACAACTATGGCAAGAAAGCAATAGCACTTAGACTTATATACCACTTCACAGTGCTTTACAGCCCTCTCTAAGCAGTTTACAGAGTCAACATACTGCCCCCAACTATCTGGGTCCTCATTTTACCAACCCCGGAAGAATGGAAGGCTGAGTCAACCTTGAGCGGGTGAAACTCGAACTGCAGGCAGCAAGCATTCAGCAGAAGTAGCCTGCAATGCATTCTATGCATTCTAACCATTGCACCACCATGCTTGTCAAATGGTTGCAAAAACAACGTTGTAAAATGGGGCAAAATTCACTTAACAAATGTCTTACTTAGTAACAGAAATTTTAGGCTCAATTGTGGTTGTAAATTGAGGATTATCTGCATTAAGAAAGGCAATGCTTTGGGAAAACTTCTGAATACTGTATTTCTTCTCAACAGTTTATAGCAGTTTTTCCGCACAAGGCTTTGGTTGTTTTTCCCGTAAACAAAAGAAAAGATAATTTCTCTTTCAGATCAAGCTGGATTTGTAATGATTATATAGACTCTTCTATACCCTCAGATACTGAACCAAGCAGATCAATGGTCTAACTCTGTATAAAGCCAGTTTCTCAAGTCTTCCTTTTTCAAACATTTACTTTTTTTATAAAGACAGAAGAAGTAACTGACCATAACACAGTTCGGTTTAGACAAAAAACACCATGTATTTCATTAAAAGAAACAGCAAAGAGCACCTTAAAGATGAACATATTTATTATCGTAGAAGGGAGAATATATTATTGCAAAGCGGCTTACTTTTATCCAAAGTAGGGAGAGGTATCATTTGATTAGGAAAAAATTCCTCCTCCTCCTCCTCCTATTTCCACAGAACAAACTGGAAGGAACCCACACATTCAAGCTGCCACTTGGTTCAGCAGCCAAGTAAGCTTAAAAAAAAAAGGAGAGTAATGGAGTATGTTGTCTCCAAAAGGAGACAACATACTGTTTTGCCCTACTCCCATCATGAATCTACATTTCCTGTGCACAAAATTTAACAAAGCCATACAATTTTTTTCCCAGTCGATCATTTTCTAGCTTCCTAACAGCGAGAACAATTAACCAGTGGAACAGCTTGCTTTCAGAAATTGTGAGTGCTTTATCAATTAAGAAGAGACTGGACAGCCACTTGTCTGAAATGATAAAGGGCCGTGGCACATGTGCCAGAGGTGGCACACAGCGCCCTTTCTGATGGGACTCGAGCCGTCGCTCCAGTTAAGCTCCACTGCGCATGTCCGCGCACCTCCTGCCAGCCAGCTGGTCTTTGAGTCTCTGCTGTGCATGCATGCAGGGCGGGGTCTTTGCACTTGTGCATGCACCAGGGGCTGTGCATGCATGTGTGTGGGCAGCAGGGTGTATGCGGGGGTGCGTGTGCCTGCGGGGGGGCGAAGCACATGCAGGGGGTGCGCCTGCATGCAGGGGGGTTGGGGGGTATGAGCGGGGCCTGCGTGGACATTGCATTTGGGGGGCATTCAGGCGCGCATATGCACATTGTTGTGCGTGCACCCACTCTTTGGGCACTCAGTCCAGAAAAGATTAGCCATCGCTGATAAAGGATCTTCTGCTTGAGCAGGGAGCTGGACTAGAAGGCCTCCAAAGTCCCTTCAAGCTATTCTCCTGTTTATTCTATTCTTATTCTTATTCCATTCCATTCCTATTCCTGTTACATCAAATTTCTACTTATTTTCCAAGTTCTTTATTCATTAAGCTCAAAAGAAAGAAAAGAAGACCAACCTTTTCTCCAAAGCATCTGAGAGCAGAACTAGAAGCAATGGGTGGAAGCAACCTAGAACTACGGAGAAATTTCCTGACAGTTAGAATAATTAATCAGTGGAACAACTTGCCTCCAGAAGTTGTGAGTGCACCAACACTGGAAGTTTTAATGAAAAGATTGGACAGCCATTTGCTTGGGATAATATAAGTTTTCCTGATTGAGTAGGGGGTTAGATTTGAAGACCTCCAAGGTTCCTTCCAACTCTGTTATTCTGTTATTTTGACCTAGCCAAAATCGAGTTCCATTTATTTTAACAATTGCCATTCTATTCCCCCTTGTGCTGCCATTCCTTTTAATTCTTGCTAAGAACTAAATATTTAAGATATGGCAGAAGAGAAAAAAACCAAGGAATGTGCTGCATACTAAATGTGGAACATTTTTCAACTGATATTATTTCTATTAATATTGATGTGGTGTAATTGAATCTCATCAATTGTTCCTCTACATCAGGAATAGTCAACCTTTTTATACCTACTGCCCACTTTTGTATCTCTGTTAGTAGTAAAATTTTCTAACCACCCACCGGTTCCACAGTAATGCGCCGTGTATTGTCGTCTGTGCATGCCTCTCATGCATCGTGGATTGGGTTTGGGGGGAGAGCGCCGGCTACCAGCTCTGCTTGTCTGTTACAGCTGTGTGGGGGGAGTGTGGGGAGATGCACAAGCTATTCTGTTTGCGGTCGCACTATAGTGCCATTTAGTTTCACTATGTAATGTGAACTAAACTTATGCGTGGGCAATACAAATAGTATATTTTCAGAAATTTATGAAAACCTAATAAAAATGTTTTTAAATAATACTATGAAATTTTTTTAAAAAGTCAATTAAATTAAAAAAAAGGAAAGTGCTTCAGTATCGGACAAAACCCCTATCGCCCACCATGAAAGCTGGAACACCCACTAGTGGGCAGTAGGGATCAAGTTGACTACCACTGCTCTACATGATATAATACTTTTTCATCTTTACCCTGTATGAAGCACCAAAAACTTGACTCAGTACATAAAATTAGTAAGCATCAGATCCCTTATCTTGCACTAAACTTGAGGGGGAAAAAATGTGTATTTCTAAGATTTGAGGAGGACTTCACTTAAAACAAATCATAAACATCAGAAGTGAACACCATCAAAAACAAGTTTATATTCCATAGTTTTATAAGCTAATAATATAAAAGCAGGTTCATTTTTAATTGTATTGATTGATTGTCCACCCAGTGGTGGGATTCATTGGTTGTAACAACTGGTTCTCTTAGCGCGCCCTCCGGAGGCTGGAAATGGGCCCATTTCCGGACTTCTGGTAGGCCCGTTTTTCTGCCTCCCCAGGCTCCAGAGGCTTTTCTGGAACCTTCAGGAAGGTAAAAATGGCCTCCATCAGGTTCCGGATTTAATCCAACCAGATTAAAATTAACATCTGGTTGTCCCGAACTGGTCCGAATCAGTTGAATGGGCCCATTTCTGGACTTCCGGGAAGCCCATTTTTTGCCCTCCCCAGGCTCTGGAGGCTTTCCTGGAGCCTCCAGGAGAGCAAAAATGGCCTCTCCCGGATACCGGAGGCCCTCCGGAGGCCAGAAACAGGCCCATTTCTGGACTTCTGGTAGGCCCATTTTTTTGCCCTCTCAAAGCCTCCGCACACGCCGTGCACTTACCTGGCATCCAAAACGGGCTGTGTGGAGAATCCTGGGAAGGGAGGAGGTGGGGTCAACCAGTCCTTGGAATAACTGGTTTGCCGAACCAGATTAAAATTAACATCTGGTTGTCCCGAACTGGTCCGAATCAGTTGAATCTCACCCCTGTATCCATCTCACTAAAGTGTCATTCCCCTGTATGGAGCTCCACTTAAGGCCCAATAGAAACGCAAAATGAATTTGTCAGAGTTTTCCACATGTATAAATATTTTAAGAGCCTTTTGAGATCATATTATGTGGAATATTTTCACAGAATGTTTTTATGGGAATGTTGTGAAGTGTGTTTAATATTACATTTTAAACAAAAATAACAGTATGTCTAGACAGTAGTTGTTAAGATTATTAAATGATCAGTATGTTATATCTCCTTTGGAAATCAACTAGAGAGTTGCTTATATAGCTATTAAATGTTTCTATCTAATATCTACCTCAGTTTGAAAATAGATATATGAGAATTTCCTATGGAATGTTGCAATTACATTCTCAATATGTAATAACCCAGCATGAAAAAGATATAGAGAAGAAATCAATAATATGGTAATAAGAAAAAAAAAATCCTTTGCTGGCAATTTTAGTGTTACCAAACGCAAAATGAAAAATATTTTCTGCGGTACCATCAACACAATTTTTTAATACAAAAATGAAAGTGTATATCTCAGAGGACAGACTATTACCAGTAAGTAGAAAGAAAAAAAATTTGAGGTGATCATGGAATTGTGTGTATTGTACTGAATATTATATAAAAAAATAAAAGTAATCAGAAACTGTAATGATTGTATTTCTGTGTAGCAGTGTTAAGCTTTGGGATATATCTACAGTAAAATCTGAAAACAATTTCTAGATTAAGAGAACATAAATGCTGGTTTTATACATTAGGTCAGGAGTAGTTAACCTTTTTATACCTACCTCCCACTTTTGTATCTCTGTTAGTAGTAAAATTTTCTAACCGCCCACCAGTTCCACAGTAATGTGCCGTGTATCATCGTCTGTGCATGCCTCTCACGCATCGTGGATTGGGTTTGTGGGGGACGTTGGCTACCAGCTCTGCTTGTCTGTTATAACTGGGTGGTATAAGGGGAGATGCGCAAGCTATTCTGGGACTAGGCTCTTTTGCTTGCGGTTGCACTATAGCCCCATTTAGTTTCACTTATGTAACGTGAACTAAACTTATGCGTGGGCAATACAAATAGTATATTTTCAGAAATTTAAATTATCACGGGGAATTTTATGAAAACCTAATGAAAATGTTTTTAAATAATGCTATGAATTTTTTTTTTAAAGTCAATTAAATTAAAAAAAAGGAAAGTGCTTCAGTATCGGACAAAACCCCTACTGCCCACCATGAAAGCTGGAACTCCCACTAGTGGGCGGTAGGGACCAGGTTGACTACCACTGCATTAGGCTTTCTTAATTACAGTTTGTTGAATAAACCACAATACTTAGATTTACTAATTAAACCAGTTTTTTTCTTTTTAAATTTTATGAACTCATTTTTATGAATTAGACATTTCCAACTATTTACCCATTAAACAATTATAAATTAGCTATTGAGCCTCAGGTCTTCTGTTCTATATCTCAATTATGTCTTACTATCCTAGTGCCTTTATGATCCTTCCCCAGAGTTTCAAATAGTACAATACTACCGTAACATTAACCAGATCATTACTAACAATGCCAATATAACTGTTAAAGTAATGAAAAAGTGGGAAGTGAGTGATTTTATGTAATATATAATATCTAATACACTCCATGGCTTAACCATAATGAAACATTACATGTTCTTCAGCACTGCAATAACTTCAGCAATCCTTAGATCATCAATTCTTAATTCCCTTATTATTAAAAGCATATAACTGTAATTTAGGGAATCCAAATTGCATTTATTATCTCTGTCCTTTTCCCATCCTCTAGAATTATTATTTTATTCTAAAGATAATTTTAAAAATAATTTAATATTTCAAAGGTGTACATATATATACATATACATTCATACACATACACACACACACACACATATATACATACATAAAAAGCTGTTTTTAAACTTTTTAAAAAATCCAATTTTGGGACTGAAACAGGATAAAAGGGGAAAATACAGTCTGTACCATTGATTCTCTGGGACCTTTGACCAACGTTCAATGTCATCTATGCAATCAATGCCATTCATGGAATTGCAATTCAATGCAATCTATGCATTTTCTGAATCCAGCTATGCATTTGCCAATCCGAAGCCTGGATAAATAAGGAGAATTAAAACCTGACGACTCACCTTGTAAAAACCTTGCCAAGAAAATGTCATGGAAAGGCTCTCAGATACAGTGTCCAAAGGTAGGACTCATCAGGTCTACCCAACAAGCTACTGTAGAAGAGCCAAGACCTGCAGTGAATAGTCAAGGAATTAATGTTGCACCTGGAGCAAATCCAGCAGGAATCCTTGCTGCTGATCCATGAAGACACATAGGATAGCAATGTGGAATGTCTGAGAAATGAGCCAGGGTGAACTGCGTATCATCAAACAAGAGATACTAGGTTGAAAAATTGACCTCCTTGGTGTAAGTGAGCTACAATGGATAGATAGAAGCTATTTCCACAATTCACTATTAATGAGGACATGACGTCAGGAAAATAAGTGGAGTGGATTTTTTCAGAAGTGAAAAACTCACCCAACAAAAAGAAAGATTCTCTATGGTTAATGGTCTCATTAGGACTATCTGTATCAGTGCCAAGGCCTGGAAAATTAGTGTTGTCCAACTCCATACCCCAACGACTGATGCAATGGAGCTTGAAATAGAAGGTTTCTATGCCAGCATTTAAAAAAAACCCTCTGAAGCAAGTGCCCCCCCCCCAAAAAAAAGATATTGTTTACATACTGGTGATTGTAATGTAAATGTTGGCAGCCAAGCAGAAACAGGCATCACTGAAAGATTTGGACTAGAGATGATGAATGATGCAACCATTTGGTTCAATTCTGCCATGAAAGTTCATTTTCATTCATGAATATCTGGTTGGAACAGCACAAGTGTCACTTATACATTTGGAACTCACCCAACAAACTGCACTGTAATCAAACTGAGTATGTCCTATGCATAGATCATAGACAATCAAGTTCAGTCGTCACTGTCAAGACATAGCCAGGTGCTGACTGCAATTCAGTCATGAATTGTTGGTAGCTAAGATCAGAGTCAAATTATGCAAGATCAAAAAGACAGCATCACCCAAAAATTTTGACATTACCGAAGTTCCACGTATGCAACTGATGTGAAAAATAAGTCTGAACTGCTACCATAGATGCTGTCAGAAGATGTCCAACAAACAATGCAAGAAATTTAATCAACCATCCCTGAAACAGCAGTTAAATATATAACATACAAAAAGCCAGAGAAAAATTGCAAGTCGCTCTCTGATGAAACTATCTGAATAGCCAAACAAAAAAAGCAGCCGAAGCAGAAGGAGGAAAAAAGGATATTGACATTGATTTTCCAGAGAGAAGAAGGAAAGATATGGGACTAGAATTGCATGAAGGACTATACCAGAAATATGTTTGTGCAACATCAAAGGCCTTTGAACAATATTTATTGTTTTTTTTATTTATTTATTTATTTTGTCACAACATCATACAAAAAGATTATATAGTATATACACATATAAACATATATAGGAAGAAGAAAAGAAAAACAATAGGACATAAAATCATCACCAAAAACAAGTAAGGGAAAGACTATCTGGTCAAGAAAGTGTTAAGAACAGATATCAAGAACATACAGAAGAGCTCTATGCCAATCATAAAGGCCCGTTGTCCCAAGGAGCACAAATAGAGCCAGCCATCCTACAGGAAGAAATTTGTATGGGAAGAAGGCAGCAGGTGTTGCTGATACTATCGTAACAGAATAGCTGAGGTTTGTACTGTTCACAACTATCACAACCCTGTGGCCAGAAATCTGGGAAAGAAACACATGGCCACAAGATTAGATGATTAGTGTTCAGTCCATTGCCAAAAGGAAGACTCCAGAGATTGTTCCAATTACTGCACTATTAACCTCATCTCTCTGCAAGATTTGCCTTAAGATCACACATGATTTAGTGTCTACCACTGAAAGGGAATTACCAGATGTTCAAGCTGATTTTAGAAGAGTTTGTAGCAATTATGACCATATTGCAAATCTATGTTGGGTCAGGGAAAAATCTCAAAAATTTGACCATAACAAGCTGTGAAGACCTGTACAAGTCTTACAACACATTAGGTCATGTTGGTGCAGTCATTGTGCACAAATCAGGAAGCCGCTGTGTGGACACCATGTGGAGATATTGATTGGTGTAAAATACAGAAAGGAGTACAAGCAAAGTTGTATTTTTTCCTATTCACTCTGTGCGCCAAAATGATCATGAGGAAGCTGAAACCTGAACAATCAAAAATGAGAGTAAAAATTGGAGGAAGGAACATTAACAATCTTCAATACTCTGAAAACACAACTCTCCTCTCAAAAATCAGAGAAGGCCTGAAACGTCTGATCAAAACAATTTAAAAAGAAAGCAAGAAAGCTGACCTCTTTCTAAACATCAAAAAGACCACACTCATGATCACTGTGAAGAATGGAAATGTCAAATAATAATTGGGGATGAAGAGATTGAATGCGTGCAAGAATTCACTTTCTCATGACCAAGGGCCTGATCAAAGCAATGAATGCTCTTCAGAAATAAAGCATTAAATTGATGAACATGAATCAAGTATAGAAAAATAAGAACATCAGTCTGGCAACTAAATGCAGATTAATCTGCATCATCGTGTTTCCCATAGCTGCCTATGGCTGCAAAAGTTAGACTATGAAAAAAATAGACCAAGGGTGGGGGCGGAAATCAACTTCTCAAGCTGTGGTGTTGGAGGAGTTTCCTGCACATTCCTTGGACAATAAAGATGACGAACAAAGTACTAAAGGGAGCGATAAAACCAGATAGATCACAAAATCTCACCTTATTTTTGGCCATGTTATGCGATCAAATTCACTGGGAAAGGCAGTTATATTTGGAATGATCAGCAGTAAAAAGGAAACAAGGCCACCCAAAAACATGGTGGCTAGACACCAGTGGTGGGCTGCTACTGATTCGCCCCAGTTCGGGCAAACCATTAGCAGCGGTGGCGGGAGACTCTGCCCACCCGCCCGGATGCTTCTGTGCACTCGCAAAAGCTTCTGCACACGCGCAGAAGTGTCACGCACACGTGCCCATGAGCAAACCGGTAGCGATGGGTTTTGAAACCCACCCCTGCTAGACATCCTTAAAACTGACACTGGACAGAAGATAAAATAACTGAAAGAAGTTGTATAAGATTGGAAAATGTGGTCCATAGAATTGCCAAGAATCAGAAACGATTGAATGGCTATCGTCATTATTATCGTATTACAATAGGTCTTGTATTGGCTGAAAAGTAGGGCTACAAAAATCTACCTCATTTCCAGCAAGGATATAGATCAGGGGTATCAAAACTGGCGGCCCGGAGGCCAGATACATCATGCGCAGCCCACGCCAAACCAGCTCCGCAAAGGGGAAAAAATATCACGATATATCACATGATGGCAATGTGACACCACGGGTTTGACACCTATGATATAGTCCTCGAGTTACAAGGGCAATTAGGACCGGAATTTTCATCACTAACTGATGCAGTCTTAAAACACAGCCACAATACTTATGTATTGGCAAGCCTTACAATCCTGGCTGCCATAATTAACCGAATCCCATAGATGTAAGAAGAGGCAGCTTCCTGCCAGCTCCCCACAACCAAGTCAAAAGGAAAGCAGGTAGGAAATTGCAAGTCCCAGGTGGTTTGTAACCAGGCAGACAGGTTAAATGTCTGATGCTGGATGGAGGCAGGCAAAAGGGATGCACAAGGATATGAAGGAAGTGTCATGAAGCTTAGGGAGAGTGCACAGGCATGTGAGGGAGTGTGTCAGGGCTCAAGGAGAGCATGCAGGGTCGGCAAGGAAGGTTTGGGGAGGGCATGCAATGCAATAGAAGTACAGAACGGCTGGGGGAAGGTTCACAGGAAAGAGAGACTTACCTCAACAACTCGCAACCTTCCCTGCCAACTTCCTGAGTGTCCTTCTGGAGAAGCTGACAGGAAGGATTGCATATCGCAGTCATAAGCGTAAAGTAGTTGCCCTGCACCCAGATTGCGATCACTTAACCAGGGAAGGTGATGGAATGGCCAGAACTCTGAGGACTGGTTGTAACTACCATTCATTTCACATTGTCATATCTTTGAATGATTGCTGAATAAATGTTTGTAAATCAAGGATTAACTGCATGCTAAATTGAAGGATCCAAAGTAAGAATGAGCACACAATATTTAAAAATATGGGTGTTTAAAAATGTGATAGATAGATAGATTTTTTTATTTTTTTATTTTGTCATACAGTATATATAAGCATAAGCATGAAATAACTATGCAATATATAAGCATATATATAAATATGTAATAACTATATTAATTGGATATAACAAAAGGAAACAATAGGACAGGAACAGTAGGCACGCTTGTGCTCTTATGCACGTCTCTTACAGACCTCTTAGGAATGGGGTGAGGTCAATAGTAGACAGTTTTTGGTTGAAGGGAAGAGACCACAGAGTCAGGTAGTTTATTCCAAGCATTAACAACTCTGTTACTGAAGTCATATTTTCTGCAATCACGATTGGAGCGGTTAACATTAAGCTTAAATCTATTGTGTGCTTGTGTATGGTAGATAGATAGATAGATAGATAGATAGATAGATAGATAGATAGATAGATAGATAGATAGATAGATAGATAGATAGATAGATAGATAAGAGAGAGAGAGAGGGAAAGAGAGAGAGAGGGAAAGAGAAAGAGAGAGAGAGAGAGAGAGAGAGAGAGAGACAGAGACAGAGAAAGGGAGAGAGAGAGAGAGAAAGAAAGAAAGAAAGAAAGAAAGAAAGAAAGAAAGAAAGAAAGAAAGAAAGAAAGAGAAAGAAAGAAAGAAAAAATGAATGAATCTAGCAAATAAACAAAATTAAATGTACCGGTAATTTTGGCATGTAGTTTTATAAATATAAATTAATTCAACAAAAAACATTTGTTGAACTAATGAACGTCTTTCAGTCTTTTTGGAAAATGTTGTTTTGTGCTATACTTCTGGTCAGACTATTTTATATATTGATTTTGCTCTGGCTTTTAAAGATGCTTGTATAGTTTTTTTAAAAAAATATACCTGTATATATAACAGTCTGGAAACTAGCAGAAAAACAAGCAGAATATTTATCATATGCTTTTATGTCTGCACAAATACAGTATTATTATGGCAAAGTAGGGAGCAGATCCATTAGCCATTAATTGTACTCTTTAAAAATCCTCTTCTTAATTTAAAAAAACATTTTACTGCTAGGAGTCCTAAAGTCCTAAATTAGTTGGAAATATTGGCTGAGTACATTATTATACAAATGAATTTTCCATTTTCTAAGTTAAGTAAAATGACTTAACAGATTAACAGAGTTGGAAGGGACCTTAAGGTCATCTAGTCCAACCCCCTGCTCAAGCAGGAGACCCTGCACCATTTGTGACAAATGGTAGTCCAATCTTTTCTTTGAAGTCTCAAGTGATGAAGCTCCCACAACTTCTGAAGGCAAGCTGTTTCATGGACTTAACCATTAATATTTTAACTGTATGGCATGAAAATAGATGCAAGATTAGTTTTTTCTTAATACATAAGAGCTATATGTTTTTTTGCCCTTTGTGGATATAGCACTTTAGAAAGTTTAAAAGTAATTTCATAAAAAGCAATCGCAGAACTCTTAGTTTTCAACCAATTACAATATATGCAACATAATTTTTAGTTCCAGAATTTTACAACTCTCCCATACCTGCTGACCTTCCCTAAGGTCTCTGCAGGTAGTCCTCGACTTACAACAATTCATTTAGTGACCATTTAAAGTTACAACAGTTCTGAAAAAGTGACTTATGACCGTTTTTCACACTTATGACAGTTGCAGCATCCCAATGGTCACCTGATCAAAATTCAGATGGTGGTTCGTATTTATAACTGTTGCAGTGTCCTGGGGCCATGTGACTAGCTTTTGCGTCCTTCTAATAAGCGAAGTCAATGGGGAATCCAGATTCACTTAACAACCATTTTATTAACTTAATCAATGGAATGATTCACTTAACAACTATGTCAAGAAAAGTTGTAAAGTGGGGCACAACTTACTTAACAAATGTTTCACTTAGCAACTTAAATTTTGGGCTCAATTGTGGTTGTAACTCGAGGATTACCTGTACTGCCTCATTTGCAGTATTACTGCAAATTCTGCATGAGAGAAGTATGTCATCAGAAAATATATATACTAGTTAGAAGAAGATTGTTCTGCAATTCTAAAGTCGGACGCAAGAGATATGCGCTACACACAATGACTTCCCTGAAAGTTTCTTCAAGCTTTCTGGCTTTCACTTTAAAAGATTTTATTAGATTATAAAATAAAAAAGTGAGGAGGAGAGGGAGAAAAAAAAAGCATTGGCTTCCAACTCCCTCTGTTGCAGTAGAATAAAGCATTCACATCGAACCTCAATTTTTTATTTTTCCATAATAATATACAATCACAATTTCTATAACAAATCAATCTAATCAGTAAAACCCAAAATCAAAGTTTCATTTTTTTCTACTTCAAGTCTAGAAACGGTCTCCAGGTAAAAGCAAAAGTACTTACAGTAGTGGCCAAAATTGTGGAAACCTTTTGGGGAAAGTGTATTTTCTAAAACTAGTTAATAACACCACTTTTTTTGGAGTAGTACCATAAAATTATATATCAATGGAAAGATAATTTAATCAAGAATGTAATGCAATAATTACATGGATTATGAAGGATTTGCTATTAGAATAACAGTTACAGTATAAAGAAGAAAAGTGAAACACATAGAAAAAACGAGATATATAAAAATTATCACCATGTCAATTAATACTTAGTTGGGTAACCTTTAGCATGAATTACGCCTTACAACGTCTTCCCATGGAGTGAACCAAGGCTTTTAGTTCTACAGTTGTTATAATCATTCAAGATTGAATGATTACTTCTATTAACTGGGTTTTATTGCTGGGTTGCTTCTGACTAACAAGTTTCTTTTGTCGGCTCCATAGATTTTCAATTGGGTTAAGGTCTCGGTTATTCCCAGGCCATTCCAGCAGTGGAATTTTTTTTTTTATCTATGACATTTGTTTGTGTATACTGTTGTGACCAAAAAAAAAAATGATTATCTTGAAGTTCCAAAAAAAAGTGGTGTTATTAGCCAGCAAACCTCAAAAATACACTTTTCCTAAAAGGTTTCCAAAATTTCGGCCACTACTTTATGTTCTTTTCTTTGATCAAAATGGTCAATTTAGCCATCTCTGCCAACTCCATAACTTTCTGTAGCCATTCATTCATGGTGGGAATCAAAATATCCTTCCATTTTTGTGCATCCTGCTGCTGTCAATGTATTTTTTTCCCCAAGTCTTTTCCCATTAAACCCAAAAGAAAAGTTTCCGGTTTCATCTTTATCCTCTTTTTTAATAATTTAATAATTTTCTGTATTAAAATATGAATCTTCCTCCAAAATTTCTTTGCAAGCTCTCTGGCTTTAAGACATTTTGGCTCCAAGGATGCGAACTATTCTGGGGATAAGAAAAGCTAAAAGTAAACTGCTGTCTTACACTATACTGGATGTCAGGCCGTAGACAAGATTGGCTTCCTAATGTTGCGCTCTTGCAGGAGAAAATCCCAATGATTCTTGAGACATGACATTTACCCTGGGGTGTTGTAGCTGAGCATCCAAGAATGCATCTAAAGGGCAGCCTATTTTCTTCTGAGCACACTGCCTTATCTATAGGTAGCAAGAAGAAAATGCAAGTGGGGGAAAAGTCCCTTTCAAAATATTTTCATACTGCTGCTGTGTTTATCCTTAAAACGTTATCTTGTCCAACAGTCAGTTTAAAAGAAAGGGAAGAAAAACTCTATTCCAATGTCACCCTCATTGCCAACGATCATTTCACTTGAAATAGTTCCAACAGTTCCAACAGTTCATGTAGTGACCGTTCCAAGTTACGACATCATTGAAAAAAGTGAGTTATGACCATTTTTCACATTTACAACTGTTGCAATATTCACATAGTGAATCAACATAGTCATGTGGTCAAAACGTTAAGATGCTTGGCAATTGACTCACACACTTATGATGGTTGCAATGTCCTGGGGTCACATGATCCCCTTTTTCTATCTTCTGACCAGCAAAGTCAATGGGGAAGGCCAATTCACTTAATGACAGTTTGACTAATTTAAAAACCACAGTGATTCAACTTAACAACTGTTGCAAGAAAGATTGTATAATAGCAATAGCGCTTAGACAGATATACTGCTTCACAGTGTTTAACAGCCCTCTCTAAGCAGTTTACAGAGTCAGCCTATTGCCCCCAACAATCTGGGTCCTCATTTTACCCATCTTGGAAGGATGAGTCACCCTTGATCCAGTGAGAATCAAACTGCCGAACTGCATTCAGCAGAAGGAGCCAGCAGTACTGCACTCTAACCACTGCGCCCCCGTGGCTCATAGGGCAAACTCACTTAACAAATGTTTCATGTAGCAACAGAAATTTTGGGCTCAACTGTGGTCATAAGTGAAGGACTATCGGTAGTTTCCAGTTTTAAATAAAGGCTATTAAAACTGAATTAACAGACAAGAGTAGGAGAAACTCCCTGATCTTCGGACCTTTCGACGCGAGCTGAAAACATTTTTGTTTCACCATGCAGGACTGGCCTAGTGGGGTTTTAATAAGGAGTTTTACTGATTTTAAGTTCTTCAACCAACTCTAAATTTTCCTTTTAAACTGGTCCTAAAAATTGTACTAACTGTCTTTACTTTGGCTGTGAACCGCCCTGAGTCCTTTGGGAGAAGGGCAGTATAGAAATTGAAATAATAAATAAATAAATAAATAAATAAATAAATAAATAAATAAATAAATAAATAAATAAATAAATAAATAAATAAATAAATATTGCCTCATTCAAATACAGTTTCCAAATTTTAGACAGGATAGGAAGATAAAGGAAGAAGTTATGGTTTTTCTTTATGGGGAAAATCACACAACCACAAGCATAAACATACCTCTCTTTTGTTGGGTATATCTTAATCTTCAATCTGTGCCATTCTTCACTTTCTTCTGGTAATGAATTCCAGAAACCATGCAGTTATCTAATAATCGCATGAAACTTTTTCTACTTTTATGACTAGTATCATATGCAGATTTTTGAACATGAAGTTTTTAATAGTTATTAAAGTCCATTTGAAGAGGAATTTGGGAGTTTTCCTAGTCAATAACCTGAACTAGTTTCTAGGTAATGATTAGTACTATTAGTGAAACTGGCACTAAATGGTTTTGGAATCCATCTGCTCTTAATCCATCAAAAGAAGCAGATCCTTTATAAATCTTAAACAATGAGTGATGGAGAGATGGAAGGAAGATCCCAATTAGGAAGGCAATCTGGCGCCAGGCCCTCCAAGACACAGTCATAATGCACAGTTCCCAGGAATTTAGTTTTATTTTCTTTCTGTCTCAATCATCCTTCTTTGTCTATGCTGAAAAGTCTCGATTCACTTTTAATTTTAAGTCACCAACTTTCCAGATTTTAAAAAAACATACCTACCATATACTTTGCTAACAATAATTCAGTTTTTGCTTCTATCATTTTTTCTCCCTTTTCAATTGTTGTTTATTTATCTGCTTTTTGTGCACTTCTTCAAAACGCTATTCCATTTCTCCACCTACCCACCCAACCTTCAACCTGCATTGCACAACAGACTCCTAAGCAGGGGCACCAAGGCAACGGTCTTATTAGTATTCATTTTCTATAAAGGTCCACAACTTGTGCTTGGAATGACTCCCGGGCAAACGTTTAAGAAGCTGACGATCTTATTGAGGATTAAAGCAGCTGTACTTCAGTTGATATCTTTATTAAATCCAGAAACAAAAAAAACAACAACACCAGGTGTACCTTTCCTGCTCTCAAAAGCAGAAGACTGGACATGAAGGGATTGCAAGAGAGTAAATGGGGAATATACCCAGGCTGTTTGCATAATACATTCGTGCTGCCAATGCCTGCTTACTCTCTTGTAATCCCTTCCTCTCCAATGCATGTAAATTACAAACATTAATTCATTTCTTGCTATTTATCTCAGCACTAAGGTGAGCATTCTCAAAGGTGGAGGAGTGATTAGGAGGCAATCAAAAGACAAAGGTGTTAATCTTCCCAGTTTCAAGCCAGCTAACCCAGCATTGACAAGGTGAGCATTCTAAATATTGGATAGGAGAGTGGGGAAAATATTAGCACAGTTGCAGTCAAATAATATTATAACTAGCAACTGCTTCGCTTAGTGACAGAGTTGCCAGTCCCAGTTGTGATTGCTAAATGAGGATTAACTGTACATTGTTTATAATTTGCATTTACTTATATTATTTTTCCTATTATTTACTTTTGCTGAGGCTCCAGTTAGCCACAAGGAAATGCAGCTCATGTTTTACTTATTATCTCACCTTTACAAATAAGCCCTATAAGACCAATCACCATTTTATTATCTGTGCAATCTAAATATGTTAGTCAAAGAATTTTGCCTCCTACCAAGTTAATCACAGAAATCAAATATTAAATAAACCAGGCCTTTAACCAATTCCGTTGTATATATGATGTACAATGACAATAAAGGCTATACTATATACTTCTTTGTTCATGAACTACTTAGTACTCAACATTTATTTATTTATTAAGCTTCTATGCTGCCCATCTCACCAAGGTGATGCTAGGCAACTTTCAGTCATTCACTAAACCACGGGTGTCAAACTCGATTTCATTAAGGGCCGCATCAAGGTTGAGTTTGACCTTGGAGGGCTGGGGTGGCAATGGCCAGGATGGGCGTGGCCAGCTCAATGTCACTTGTGTTGGAGGCGCCTGTGGTGGCTTCAGTGCTCTGCCAGCGAAAGTGGGTTCCTGAGCTCTGTTTTTGGCTGCAACGGCCTCCTACAATCCTCTTCCAGTGAAAACGGAGCTCGCAGCCCTCCTGAGCCGTTTTTGCTGGCAGAGGCACTGCAGGCCAGTCCTTCACTGTTTCCAGGGCGGCCCCGCAGGCCAGATCTAAGCACCCCATGGGCCGTATCCGGCCCACAGGCCCTGAATTTGACACCCCTGCTATAAACTACCATGTAAAAAATTTAAAAAAAATTGAGGAAAAGAGTCAAGTTTCCTCACCAATTGGGCTCAGCTGTTGTTTAGGGTCATATCCTTCTGACACTATAAAGCAAAAGGAAATTAAAGTAAAATCGTAAGCCAAGTTGTGGTCACATGGTTTTCATTTAGTGACCACTTAATGACCAAGTTGCTAGTCCCTATTGCTGTCACTAAATGTGGACTACTTACACATCATTGCTGGACTTCTGGTCAGATGATATTCAGGAGGATAAGAGTTGAGAAGAAACCATTCAGAACTACACAACTTTTCTGTAAATCCAAAGATACAAATCCATTCTTCCCCACCCTGGGTTACAAAACATAGAGATGTCAAGATAAGGAAGACTATGTGATAAGATAGCACTACTTGTGCTATGTTATAAACAATAATTCAATCAAAGATCTGAATTTAAAACCCAATAATGCCACTCACCTAACAGAAAAATACAATACCATTGATTTCCTGAACCTTGCCCTAGTGAGTTTTTTCATGTTTTATTATCACCTTTGCAAAGTGGAAGGAAAAACATTCTTCCTGTTATTGATGAAAGACCATTCTCTAGGAGCCAAAGAGTAAGAAATAAAAAGGACAGGATTTTTTTTTAACTAAAAAGAAAAAGAGTTCAGCAGAAATTGGCTCTGCTGCCATAATTTTAAAGACTTTGTGTTCACTCCCTTGTTTCCTGTCATGTAATGCATTCCTTACCCATTCAGGATTTACCACAGAGAGTTAGAAATATTTAAAACTCATTGTCTTCAGTTGGTTTATAAGCCAAAAGCAGAACTGATTATAATATCTTCTACTGCAGCCATAATTGGGAAGTAGCTAGCATAAAAATAAAAGTCTGAATTAACACTTCACTCCGTTTTTTTTAACTTATGATGCAACAGTACAATCCACTTACCTTCGCTACTGGTTCGAGAATGGGGGTGTGCGGTAGCACACACGCTACACGCACACATGCCTCTTCTGTCCACCTGCCGGGACATAATGATATCCCGGCAGGTGGACAGAGCCTCCTGCCGCCGGCGCTACTGGTTCAGCGAGCTGGATAGAACCAGGGGGATTTCACCGCTGCTATGATGTGTTTGTAGTAATATGTTTAATTGTTTCATCAGGCTATATTTTCAGAGCAGAATGAAAATCTATTTTTCAGGTTTCTAATTCTGCATGTTTCAGGATTTGTGTTTCAGACAGAAGTTAAACTTCTGAATGTTCTTCCAAGTAGGCAGGGAAAAGTACACTACTCCATATAGGAAATCAGCAATACACACAAGGGAAAGACAATAAATAGTTCCAAAATTCCCTACTAAGAGTTACAAAAAAATGCAACGCCCTTCCAGTAAGCTGTGGCTATAACTTAAGACTTTCATACTTGAGTGTTATTAATGTGTAAAAACACTGTTATTAGTCAAGGTTACTTCTCATCAAAGATTTCTTGAGGTTCCAGAGGTCTCACCCACTTTCTCTGACGGGAGTTAAAACCTGTTGATGAGACATTATCTCAATGCAGGAGCAAAGTTCAACAAATAAACAAAAGTACAACACGTTGCCATTAAGTAATTTTATTAATATAGACAGTTCTCACGACTCCACTTTCACTTTCTGTCAAGTGGCAAATTAAAGGCAAGAATGTTACAGATTTTGTTAAATTGAAATTAACTTGTTTAAAAGAGAATTGAATGGCCAACTTTCAAGTACAGTATGCATGAAATTAGTGCAAATTAAAGAAGGTGGAAACAATGCAACCCCTTTGGTAATCGCTTCAAAGCTGGCCTTCTTGAAAGGTGAACATAAAGAAGTCAACAAGAGATTTTCACTAGCTTGCTATAGCAGCACCAGAGTTAAAATTAATTTCTGAACATTTATGAGTTCAATAGCCCTCTTCAGAAAATGCTGACATGCCTTGTTGGCCATGGCATATTTTTCTTTTTTCAAAAGGACATCAGCTTTCCTAAGTGACTTTTGCACATCAGCAATCACATACAAAATTTCCAGTGACCAAAGAAAAACGCAAAACACATTGCAAGAAGAGGCAGTAGCATCTTTAGCTATCTTGACTTCCATCTTAAACAAATATTTTAAAATAAACATTCATATTCTGCGACAAGGAAAGCAGTTGGAATTTCAAAGAAATCTGATCATGAGTGGATTTTTTTTTACATTTATATCCTACTTTTTGCCTAAATTAAAGCAATATTCAGCTTTATTTCACTTTATTGTCCCTATGCAATTTTTTAAGCAGAAAATTATCACATAACCATTTTAAGTTTGTGTGACAGAAAACTGAACAATCCTTAGTTCTAGTCCAACTTCCAGAACTGATTCATTATATTTTCCTCTCTTTTTTTACGATTTAGATCTTTGACTTATGAGTTAACAACTGTTAAGTCAGTGAAAGTATTAAATATGGCTTTTCACAAAGGCTGATAAGACCTAGCCACATCTGGTTGATTTCAGAAAGGGCCAAAGGTCAGACCTGATTAGTACTGGTAATCCTGAACTTAAAAACCACAATTGAGCCCAAAATGTATGTTGCTAAGTAAAACATTTGTTAAGTGAGTTTTGCCTCAATTTACGACCTTTCTTGCCACAGTGAAGTGAATCATTGCAGTTATTAAATTAGTAACGTGGTTGTTAAGTGAATCTGCCTTCCCCATTGACTTTGCTTGTCGCAAAAGGGGGCACTGCAAGTGTCAAAAATTTGAGTCAGTTGCCAAGTGTCAGATTTTTGATCATATGACCATGAGGATCAGTAGAAGCTTCTGCGCATGCCACCACTGCTACTAGTTCACCTGATCCGGGGAAAACCACTAGCAACCCACCACTTGAGGATGCTGTAACAGTTGTAAGTGTGAAAAATGGTTATGTCACTTTTTTCAATGCTGTTGTAATTTTGAAAGGTCACTAAATGAACTGTTGTTAGTCAAGGATTACCTGTATTTTTTTTTTAGGGCAACATTTTTTTTTATTTTCCATAATAATTCCCACAATTTGACCAATGTACAATACAATCACTTATACAACAATCGATCCTATACTCAAATTATGCTCAATCCGGGCTACTCGACCGCCACTCCCTCCCTTAATCCTTTCTACCCTTCTCATCCTTCTTCGACTTTCCCCACCATCCTTCTCCTCGCTTTCCTATTTCCCCTCCTCTTTCCCACTTCTCACTACCATCCTTTCTAACCCTCTATCTTCTCCTCCTTCTCCTCCTCCTATCCTTTCTTCTCCCTCCCTTCTTTCCTACCTACCTACCTACCTACCTACTTTCTTCCTTCTTTACTCCTCTTTCCTTACCCTTTCCCTTCGGGAGTGGTTACCGAAGGGAGTGAGTAAGGCATTACAAGGAAATCTCAGGATGCAAACTAGATGAAAAAAAAATAGGAACAAGAAGATTAAGACCTAAATCTATTTTTTTTATTCAATAAAGAAACAGATTAATTTCACACTTAACTAGGGTTTAGAATCACCCCCAAATCAGAATAATACCTTCTATAAACTTTTAATAAAATATAAGTCTAGAATTCTATGTGTCAAAAGACTCCCCTAAAATTGTCTTTTGCTTCTCTGTGGATATTCCTATCTACTAGTATATACAGTAATATGTTTAAGTACCCAGATTTCCCATAAATATTCATGTATAAATCCATCTGCAGAGAAGCAGGCCCTTTAATTTCTTAATTTAATTTCATGTATCAAAATACGATGAGAAATGTGGGCTGGCTTAATCACAGATGGCACATTTTTCATCGTATTTTGGTTAAAAATGCAGGGTAGGCTTATCCATGGATGGGCTTATACACAAATATATATGGTAGTCTTTTTTTAAAAAAAATATTAAGGAATTAGATGGATCTGAGTTACATTCTCCTGCATTGACATTTCAATATTTGCATTTGCTGAATAAATTTCAAGTGCTCAAAAAAAATATCAAGAATAAAACCACATTACATTCCCATGCAGTCACTTGGAGTTCAGCTTCACTCAAGGGAGTTTTTACTTTTGCTGTTACATATTTAAACTGTAATAAAGTTCACACAAGTAACAACAATCTATCACAACTGCTTTACTAAGCCACTCTGTATCCCAATTATAACGGGTGCTCCTGCTTCATTTCATCATTACAACTTAAAACAATAAAATGCTCTACAGATTTATTCCTAGATGTCTTGGATCTAATCCTTTAAATGTTATAAGCTTCACCATATATTTACAGATTTACCTTAACTCTGGTTTCAACCCAGGTCTCCAACACAGCTGACAATAGAACTTTTTTTCCCTAAAGTAATAAAAAAATAATCCTTAACAGAGTACATTTTACAACTAGTTCCACAGTTTCATTAGAGAAGGTGGATATGATGGGAGGGGAAACAAATGAAATATACCAAACTTTTGACTATTCAGCTTAGTCGTAATGTGGTCTAAGTTTATCTCAGTATGACAAGCCCAATAATCATGTTTTGTAAATCATGAGTGTTTGGTAAATTTGGTATATAAAAACACCCAATTAGGGCCTATTTAATAAACCATGGTTAAAACTATGCCTTCGTGTACACCCAGTGCCGAAATGGGAGCACGCACGGCACACAGAGGAGCTTTGGGAACTGGAAGAGCAGCTCCCCAACGCACACAGGCGGGACACCGGAAACCAGAAAAACATTTTTCCGGCACGTATGCACACACCGGAAAGCTGAGCTTCCAGTTTCTGGCATGCACATGCACGCTGGTTACCTGGTCTTTTGGTTTCTGGCACACATGCATGCACAAAGACCAGCTGGTTGGCACGCATGCACACATCGGAAACCAGAAGAGCAGAGATTAGCGTGGAAGAGCAGAGACCAATTGGAACCTGGAAGAGCAATTGGTGATGGCTGGCATGCCTGGAGAGATGGCTCTGTATGCCACTTCCGGCATGCGTGCCATAGGTTTGGCATCACAGAACTAGACCATTACATGAAAAATCTATCTGACAATCGTCTTACAGTCATTTTTCTCATCTGTATTGCTTAATATTATATTTCACCCAACCTTTAAATGATATTGGGCTGCTCATATTCAACCGGTCTTCAGAAACAAAACGACATAATTTCCTTCCCTCTTTTTTAGATAAAATTTTATTCTTTAGGAATGGAGCATTTGGACTAATTTTCATAACATATTCATTTACACACAATTGTAAGTCTGCAAGAGAGAATTAGGTACCTAGTTTAGATTTGTATCAGACTTAAGAAAGGTGTATTCACTCTGATAAGAAATATCTTCAAGCACCACAAACTTTCAGATGCCAAGAGGTCGCTGAAAGATGTTTCCCTTTACTGAAGATAAGCTTTTAAATAATAGTAACAACATCAGTAGTAATATACTGCTACTGAAAAACCAAGAAATTCTATAAAGATCACTATTATACGGAGTACAGAATGAGTACAGAGTACATGGACAAACTGTGGTTTGTGCTTATCAATATCATCATCAATGTGTGAAGATTAATACATGGTTCACTGGATTTAACATAAACTCAGGGATTAAACACAATAGCGCCTATTAGAAAATTAAGCCATTACCAACATGAAACAAGCTGTACCAATTGTTGAAATTGTCCATAAAAACTAGAATGTTTGAAGTTCTGAAAACTGAACTATGATATATAATGTGAAGCAGTTTTATTATGCAAACACTTATATTTTTGGATAATCTGGATCTGCAACAGATCCAGATAAGCAAACAATAATCCAGAAAGATTTGTTTATATTAGTCATTTTAGATTATATACAGGTAGTCCTTGCTTAACCACAATTGGGCTAGAATCTCAAATTGTTGAGAGAAGAGGTCATTAAACAAGACACTGCCAACTGGTTGCTTTGCTCAGTGATCACAATCCCAACACTCGTCCTGTGGTCATTAAGCAGACAGAGTGAAAGAGCTGTCTGCTGAAGAATTTCAGCTCCATGTGGAGATGAAATCATCCTGGCAGGCAGCTCTTTAAGAGCGAAAGGGTTGCTGCCAGAGAATTCAGTTCTCCAAAGAGCTGACATCCTTCTGGCAAGTAGCCCTTTGACTCTCAAATGTTCCTGCAGCCAGCCAACCGATTTCAGCTCCCTCTATTGCCTCTCTGCTTGCAACCTTCCCTGTTAACTTTCTAGAGAAGCTGGCAGAGAAGATTGTAAATGACAGTCACATGATCATGTGGCGCTTGGCCTAATGTGACTCTGTTGCCAAGCACCCAAAGATGACATGGTCATGGCAGGGGAACAGCTGTATAACATTTTATGATTAATGGAAATGTTTCAAAGCTATAAAGCATCCTTCCCAAGGCTGTTTAATTTTGAATGGTCTTTAAATGACCGATCATAAGTCAAGGACTACCCGTACTCTTGTAACAAAAATTTTTTTTTTAAATACTCTGCAGGTTTGCAAATACTCAATCGAGAGTCTTCATGCACTAAAAAGCCTTTAAAACCATATGCAGACCAGGAATCATCTTGTTTCAGATGGTTGGGGCCACATTTTACTCTTGCAACCCCAGGCCTCAATTGTTTTACAGGTAGTCCTTGAGTTACAACCACAACGGATTGTATTAATTATAACCACAACTGATTACAACCAAAATTTATGTTGCAAAGCAAGACAGTTAAGTGACTTTTGCTCATTTTATGATTTTGTCACAGTTGTTAAGTTAATCACTGTAGTTATTAACTGAGTAGAAGAGGAGAGGGGAGGGGGAGGAGGAGGGGGAGGGGAGGAGAAGAGAAGAGAAGAGAAGAGAAGAGAAGAGAAGAGAAGAGAAGAGACCTTAGAGGTCTTCTAGGCCAACCCCCTGCTTAGGTAGGAAACCCTATACCATTTCAGACAAATGGCTATCCAATCTCTTCTTAAAAACTTCCAGTGTTAGGAATATTCACCACTTCTGAAGGCAAGTTGTTCCACAGATTAATTGTTCTAACTGTCAGGAAATTTATCCTTAGTTCGCTAAACCTAGTAACATGGTTGTACTTGTACAGTGAATCTGGCTTCCCTATTGACTTTGCTTGTCACTCAAATCATTGTACAACACTGTCCATTGTAAAAGATGACCATAAGATACCAGAATGCTGCAACTATCATAAATCCATGCCAGTTGCCAAGCATCTGAATTTTGATCACATGACCATGGAGATGCTGTTAACAGTTATAAGTGTGAAAAAGAATCATGTGATTTTTTGCAGTGCTGTTGCACTTTGAACGGTCACTAAATGAACAGTTGTAAATCAATGAGTACCTGTATAGGTATACTTGGCTTAGCATGAAACCAGCCACTATCTTCCCATCCTTCCACAGCCTGACATATTTACAACCTTGCATATTTATTCAGACTCAAGTCCAACTAATTTGGACTTTTGGAGACTACCTGGACAGGTGCCTGCAGTTTTCCTGGCAAGAGATTTGCAATTGCTTCCTTCCTAGGGCTGAGAGAAAATAACTGGCCCATGGTCACCCAATTGGCATCGTGCCCAAGGCAGGACTAAAACTCATGATCTCCCAACTTTTAGCATTGCGTTAACCACCACACCAAACTAGCTCTCATTTTAACTTTATTTTAAGTTAAATGTAACATATGGACAAGAATATTTTAAATGATCTGCAGGATAGATAGGCTACAAAAAAACAAACAAAAGGACAATTATAAATTCTCAATCAAATTGCCCCAAAGTTTTGTCATTCGACCCTTCTTGTTCCTGCAGAGGCCCATAATACTTATATAGTCCCACAGATGAGAATAAACCTTCCCCAAATAGTAAGTGCAACTCCCATAATTCCCTAGCTTGTGTGATCACTGTTAAGGATTCTGCAAATTAAAGAATCTACAAGCCAATCAGACTGGAGCAGGCTGGCCATGCTTACCACTCTTCTGACAGATTGACAAACTCCAATCTATGGTTTTCTGCAAAAGAATTACACAATCTACCTTCTGAGAGAAGTTTAAAATTAAAAAAAAAAAGTCAAATGCTCTCACACAAGATAGAGCAAAGCACATATTGTCTCTTTAGATAAGGAGGGGATAACTTTACACAACTTACTCACTCTGTGAGAAAAACCACCCAACGTGACCTTTCATGCCACACGTGCTACACTCCCAACTATCTCCCACAGTGGATGAGAAATTGCAACGTAACTTCCCTTTTATTTTCAATCTAAATATTATTTACCCTTTTGCTTTGCTTTCCTCCAACTATCAGTCAAACACTGCCACATTTATCTATCAGCAACCTTAATGCCTAGGATATTTTTCTTAATGTACGCTTTCATCCAGTGACAGTTTTATATGCCAAAGGAGTTGATTCATAATGACATTCCCATCCACAAGAAGTTCCCAGCCTTGAAAGGGCTTGTAGGTCAACATCCTCTAGGTTAGATTTACACCCTGCCTTTCATTAAGGAGCTCAAGGCAATGGAATATATATGAACATGCAACATGTGTCAGGTGTCCTGCAGAAAGAACACTATAAACCACTTCCTTAGGAACACAATCCTGATGGTGTGTGTGGGTGTGTAAAAGAAAGCACACTTCCCCCTCTTATTTTCTCCACAACAACCTTCTGAGTTGGGCTGAGAGTGAATGATTGGTCCAATGTTGTGGCTGACATTTTCTTCTAAAGGTTTGTAAATGCACTTCTAGATTATTGTTTTAGTACAAGAGTCAGCAAAACTCTGGGAACTTGGGAATTGAAGTCCACAAGTCTTAAAGTTGCCAAGGTTGGAGATTCCTGTTTTAGTACCTTGCCCATCACCAAATTTAACTAACAAATAGACGAAATACTTTTAAATAACACTGTTTTCTAAAGTATGGGACCATGATTACAGCCAATAGTTCAATAACCACAGTAATGAAATAACAACAGTCACAGACCAGATTTGTGAAAATTTTCTCAAAATAAACATCATTTTTGTTCAAAGCAATTTACATACTTAGAAGGATGTACTGCACACACTGGAATGCAAAATTGAATGTCCTTATGACCTGATTTATCTTCCTCAGCTGCCTCACTTAAGATTAAAAACATTTTTTCTTTCTAGAATGCACCTGATACAAAGCTGGCTCACCTTTTCTTTCCATCTTGTTAATTATTATGGTTTTATTTGCAGCAGGCCCATTTTTCCTTGTTCTTGCCAGTCGAAAGCAAGTTATTCAGGTACCCATAATACCTTTAAACAGACAGTCCAATCTAATAAACACACTAAGTTCCAACAGAGGCATAATTAGCCCAAAATGATATAAACAAGCCAAGTTGGTTGTCAGAATCGCTGCTATTCCTGGCAGCAGAACTGGCAGCTACAAACTTAAACTGAACAATTTCCCAAAAGAACCTTATTTTGAAAATCCCGTGAATTTATTACCTCTTTTTGTATAAAATTAAAAAAAAGAAAAGAAAATAGGAAATTAAGGGAAGGAAAGGGAAAAGGGGGTGTGAAATACAAAGGAGAAGAGAAAAAGAAAGAAAAGAGGACATTGACTTCCAACTCTTTCTAGCACAGTACAAGATAAATACACTACAACCTCCACTTTACTACCTTTGATATAGATGAGAGGGGGAAAGTAAGAGAAAAGGAGAGGCATTTCTCCTTGTCATTCTCTCCATGCTACACATTTCTTTTTTTCTTCAGCATCTAAAGATGTTTAAATCTGAAAAGTATACAAACCATCAATAGATATGACACTGCCTTCTTCTGTTTACCCTTAAATGTCCAGAATATTTGATTATCCTTAGTAGCTAAATCAACACTTTTGGTTCCCTGCTCCTTCCTCTTTTGGGGCCTTTAGCAGAAGGGAAAGGCAGCAGCCAAATTCCTGCCAATCTTGGGGGTGGAATAGGGCCAGAATCATGACGTGTATTTAGGAAGGACAGTAGAATTTAACATACCTATCATCAGGCTGTAATGACACATTTACTGCACCAGTCTAAAGTGTAAAAAAAACTTAGCATGGCTGATACTACAGAATACCACTCTTACAATTGACTGTCTCCCAATCAGGAAGTACTGGTGCTGCATCTTTTACAGCTGTTAACCAAACAACAGTATAATGAACGTCTCACCGTTTCCGCCACAGTCCAGAAATCATCTGGGGAGGATAATCAGTAACACTGACAAGCTGATCGTGTCCCACTGAACGCTATAGAGTTCACATACTGCATTTGCAGTGATCCCTCAATCTGAGCAACAAATCCTTTTTCTGTTTCTAAAGGTGAATTCTTGTCTTTTGCCATTTGAAATGCGTATGGTCTTGGTAACAGAACCTACTGACAGGAAAATGATCTACGGAGGGTAGAGATAAGAAGAAATTTCAGTCTTCGGATTCAAATTTGATTTGATTCTGAGAAGGTGATTGTGCAATGAATTGTGAAGAGTTTAAGATCTAACCTGGCATAAATTCACTCAAGAAACTGTCAAATATCTATTATGGATACTGTTTTCTGGAACACAATAAAGATAGAGTTTCCAGCTATGTTCACCCTTCTCATCTCTGTGGGTATCTGATCCTTGGGGTGGAATATGTCATACATATTTGCTCGCCAAAAAGCAGGCCATCTTTTATCAGTGTGGGAAATGTATGAAATAATTACAAAACTGAGCTCAACACAGGTATATTCCCGTGTGATATAACTGTTATCAATTTCAGATGTGTTTGCAGAGAGAATGACCTTGTAAATTCTACCACAATTATATTCAAATACCTGGAATGCAAAATCAAAGCAACTGTAAGATAAATTTTTTTAGCTAATTAAATCTCAGGATTACAGTCTTAAATCTAAGTTTGAGAAAAGATTATTTAGCACACTTGACCAACAAATGTCCCTCTTGTCAGTTACTTTCTGTTTAGTAAAAATCACACATATTATTCAAAATCTGAGCCAAGCATTCTTATTAAAAGTCTTATAACTATATTTCAAATACTTCTAACAAAAAATTATACTTGATTTACTAATTGTAGGCGATAAGAGGAGATAAACAATCATCTACTGCTGGATTTGGAAGTTCTGCTACCTTAGTTAAATTAAAGGTACAACTCCTCACACAAATTTAATTTAAAAGAATATGCATTTGAAACTAATGGAGTTTTCAAATATATTTCTTACCTGTTACGAGTACCATACCATTTTCAAAATAAAAAACTAAGCAATGCACAATCTAGGTTTGCAAAAAAAGAATTAGTTATCTTTATAAGTACTTACTATGCATTACAGGTAATCCCTGAATTACAGCCATTCATTTAGTGACTGTTCAAAGTTACAATAACATTGAAAAAAGTGACTTATGACTGTTTTTCCATATTTATGACCACTGGCAGCACACCCATCTGATCAAAATTCAGAATCTTGGCAACTGGCTCATATTTATAACGGTTGCAATGTTCTGGGATTTTGTGATTCCCCTTTTGTGACCTCCTAACAAGCAAAGTCAATGAAGAAGCCAGATTCACTTAACAACAGGGTTACTAACTTAAATATCTGCAGTGATTCACTTAAGAATTGTGGCAAGAAAGGTCGTAAAGTGAGACAAAAATTCATTTAACAACTGTCTCACTAAGCAACAGAAATTTAGGGCTCAATTGTGGTCATAAATCAAGGACCACCTGGATTAAAAACCTAGGGAGAGGAAATAATGAAAATGAAAAGCCTTAGTAGTTCTCCCTTGAACAGAAGAGAGAGCAAAAGTATTAATTGATATGAATTCCTGGAAAATCTAATGTACAAATTTCTTTGAGAGTGAACTTGTTCTATTAGAGAGAAACAATTCTTTTGTTGCTAAAAATGACCTACCAAGTCATGTTTCTCCGTAATACTCGTTTATTAGAGTATTGCTAATACTATTTCCTCTCAAAATAAATGGCAAAGAATGATACTTTAAGGCAGAGATCAAAGGGCAGAAGAGTAGGAATGTTGAGAATGGGGAAAACATCAAGTTCCCCAACATGGAGCAGGATGTAATTTTTAAGAAATTCCTAGGGAATTCTAGGAATTGCAGTCCTGAAACATCTAAAGCAGTTGAAGTCCACAAATCTTAAAATTGCCAAGTTTGGAGACCCCTCATCGAAAGGTTACTTGATTTGAGGAGGTACGTAATTATTGCATCTACAATAGAATAGAATAGAGATCTGGAGTATAATGTATAGCAGCTGCAGAGAGTACAAAAATGGTGAGATTGGGTGAAATCAGGGACTGAATAAATTCCTTCAACATTTTAATCTAGATTTAACACTAGACACATTGTAGAAATTTATTCCCCACTATCTGTCACAACAAAAATAAGTTTTCTTAAAATGCTAAAAGCCTGTCCTTCCTTTGACCAAATTCACTATCCCATCCAGACACATCCATCCAGTCTGAAGGACTGAGTCAAAAGCTGTTAAGCGGGGACGTAACAACTTTGACAGACTCAGTCCTTCAAACTTAACAAACGAGTACAACCCATGCCTGGCTGCTGTCTCTACCAATACGGAGAAGGACCCAATTCTAGGTCTAGAATATGGCATATTCTAAAGTAAAGATAGAAAAAAGGGGAATTAACAAAAAAGGCAGATATCAAAAACATGACATGTATTTAATCAAAAAACGTAACTAATAAGTGATGGTTCCTACAAGAGTGGCCAAAATTGTGGAAACCTTTTGGGAAAAGTGTATTTTCTAAAACTAGTTAATAACACTACTTTTTTTGTAGTAGTAGTACCATAAAATTATATATCAATGGAAAGATAATTTAATCAAGAATGTAATGCAATAACTTTTATGAAGGATTTGCTATTAGAATAGTAGTTACAGTATAAAGAAGAAAAGTGAAACACATAGAAAAAATGAGATATACAAAAATTATCACCATAGAAAATTGAGATATACAAAAATTATCACCATGTCAGTTAATACTTAGTTGGGTAACCTTTAGCATGAATTACGGCCTTACAATGTCTTCTCACGGAGTGAATCAAGTCTTTTAGTTCTGCAGCTGTTATAATGTGAAACCAAAATTGAATGATTGCTTCTATTAACTGGGTTTTATTGCTGGGTCGCTTCTGACTAACAAGTTTCTTTCATTGGCTCCATAGATTTTCAACTGGGTTAAGGTCTTGGCTATTCCCAGGCCCTTCCAGCAGTGGAATATGATTATCTTGAAACTCAAAAAAAAAGCGGTGTTATTAGCCATCAAACCTCAAAAATACACTGTTCCTAAAAGGTTTCCACAATTTTGGCCATTACTGTATATTGGTTTCATAAGGAAAATATGTGAGCAGCCTTCACTGTTTAGCCTTTGGAAAGGTTAATAAAATATAGCAAGCAACAGCTGGAAAACCAAGTTCCAGTGCTCATCACTTGTTAATTCACTGTCTTCGCTATGTAATCCTAGGAAGATGAAAGAACATTTCTTGGGTTGGTGCCATCATATCATAATTTTCATACACTTTTAACCCCAGAGGAGTTATTCACATTCACAACTAAAAGGGCATTCTAAAAATTTGACTGGTGACATGCTATACATATCTTACTGTACATGTATATATTTAGAATGTTATATCACCTCATGGAAGTTTATTAATCCAATCACAGTTAGAAATGAATAGTGCTATATTACAAAGAAACATTTTGGCTACTATATCATACATTATTTCACTTCACTTCTTCTATTTCAAATTTCAATAAAGGTTTAAAACACTTTAGCGATCACATGCTTATTTGTACACAATCCATGTTTAAATCATTTTACAATGCTCAATACATGCTCAATCATTGACTTACAACCATTTGTTTAATGAGCTACACTGGCACGGAAAAAAGTGATTTATGACAATTTTTCAAACTTACGACCATTGCAGAATTCCTATTGTCATAGGAACAAAATTTGGAAATGTGGCAACTGGCCCCCATTTATGACGGTTGCAGTATCCCAGGCTCATGTGATCACCTTTTGTGACCTTTTGACAAGCAAAGTCAATGGGAAAACCAGATTGACTTAACAACCGTGTGTTACTATATTTACAACTACAGTGATTCACTTAACAACCATGGCAAACAACATCATAAAATGGAGCAAAACTCACTAAATAAATGTTTCACTTAGCAACATAGTTTTTAGGTTCAGTTGTGGCCATGGTACAGGACCTGTACTATAAACTCCTTTGCCTATTTTAAATCTTTCTGATAATGGTAAATAATAAAATCATTAACAGCTATATTCTTATGCCACAACTTATCCTCTTGATTTTATTTAGCATTTCCCCTTGGCAAAAATTCTAGTATCTTATGACACATTAGCCATTTATGATTGCCTATTGTTTAGAAACTACAAGATAACTATTTTTAGATAAAAATCCACATTGATCCACATGAATAAATTATCGCAAAATTATTTTCAACTTACCAGCCAATATTGTGGTAAAACAACTTGTATTCATTATTTAATAATGGTATCAGTTTATAGTTTCTTTTTAAAGTGAAATCTTGCACGTCTTTAGATATTAATACTATTTTGGCCTTTTTCCAATTCTCTGGGATCTTTCCTCCTTGTAAAATAAAATCCAGTGTATTTTGTAGAGGTTGCAAAAGTTCATTCTCAGAACATTTATAATAAGAACCTGGTCATTTATCTGATCCAAACACCTTTCCTGTTTTAATCTTTTTTATAGCTTCACAAATGTCCTTATTGTTATATGTTTCTGTTCTTCTATAATCCTTGGCAAATTTTGTTCCTTTAAGTATTTAAGTAGCATCTGTTTCTCCAGAGAAATGTCTAATATACATATACTCTCTTGAACTGCCATCTTACTGACTCCATATATCAACAAGCCCTAATTTGCCCATCAAATAAAATAAAAACTTTTGATGATTTGCCTTGTGTTTATTTTAATATTTTTGCCAGAAGCTCCATCTATAGTTGAAGGGAGGCCATTTCATTCCAATCTCCTAACAAAGGCCAATTTTCTTAGGAAAAAATCTTTTAGTCTTTGTATAAGTCTTTATACAACAGTACTTTGAACCTCCGGTAAGGTTCCACAAAGGAAAAAGTTCTACTACATGTCCTCATCAAGTGAGAGACTATGTTGAAGTTAAGAAGGAAGGAGAACCTCTAGAACACGGGTGTCAAACTCAAGGCCCGCAGGCTTCATCTGGCCCGTAGGGTGCTTAGATTTGGCCAGTGGGGCCGCCCTGGAAACAGCAAATGACTGTCCCCCAGTGTCTCTGCCAGCAAAAATGCAGCGACCCTCCCAAGCTCAGTTTTCACTGGCAGAGGGTTGCAGGAAGCTGTCGCAGCCAAAAACGGAGCTCGGGAGCCTGTTTTGTTGGTAGAGCTCTCGGGTCACCACAAGTGCCCCAGACACGAGTGACGTCTAGTTGGCCATGCCTACCCTGGCTAGGCTCACCACCACCCCACCACCCCAAGGTCAAACACAACCCTGATGCGGCCCTCAATGAAATCGAGTTTGACACCCCTGGTCTAGAACCAACAACCCATAGATGGTCATTACATTCTTAGCCCTTCAACTTGGAAAAAAAATGCAAAGCCTTTTAATGAATTCAACTAATAAACTATCTCCATTCCAAAGATTCTGAATTCTAACCCCTAGTTCTTGGCATTAAAGTAAACTGTAAGGTTTTGTTCATATATCACATTAAGCCACAATTCTTCCTAGCACAATGGGTGATGATGAACAAACTCAGTCAACTCTGGCTAATTCACAAACTATAGGTAAAGAACCATGGCTTAGTATGATATATGAGCTAGACCGGGGGGTCGAACTCGATTTCATAGAGGGCTGCATTAGGGTTATGGCTGACCTCGGGGAGCCGGTGGGGGTGGCTAGGTGGTCGCAGCCAATTGGGTGGGCTTGGCCAGGATGGGGATGGCCAGCTTGATGTTGCTTATGTCGGGGCACCTGTGGTGGCCCAGGTGGGACTGGGGGATCCATTGTCTCTAACATGTGCCCAGGGGCGGGGAGGCCCCTTGCTGGCTCTAGGGTGGCCCCGCAGATCTAAGACTCGCTGCTTTTCCAACCCAGATGTCTGCCTCCAAGTTGTAGATTAGAGCCTGTCAGGCTTGGGCTGGGACCGAGGTGCCAGGGGCCAGTCCTTTGTTGTTTCCAGGGCAACCCTGCAACCCTGCAGGCCAGCTATAACCACATCATGGGCTGGAGATGGCCCACGGGCCTTGAGTTTGACACCCTGAGCTAGACAGTAGCTCTGACTTTAAGGAGCATCATCATTTCACTTAGTATTTTTATTTTTATTTATTTTATTTATCAAACTTCTATACCGCCCTTCTCCCGAAGGACTCAGGGCGGTGTACAGCCTTCATTTAAAACAATTAATATACATATTAAAATAACAATTAAAAAACTTATTCAATAAAAGGCCAAATTAAAACCGTCGATTGACCATAAAAATACCCAATAAAATTACCATTAAAAGTTTAAAATTTAAATTTAAAATTTAAAAATCAGGCCAGTCCCGCTTGTATAAATAAATAAGTTTTCAGTTCCCGGCGGAAGGTCCGAAGGTCAGGCAATTGGCGTAAACCGGGGGGAAGTTCGTTCCAGAGAGTAGGTGCTCCCACAGAGAAGGACCTTCCCCTGGGGGCCGCCAGCCGACACTGCTTGGCGGACGGCACCCTGAGAAGACCCTCTCTGTGAGAGCGTACGGGTCGGTGGGAGGCATGTGGAAACAGCAGGCGGTCCCGTAAGTACCCGGGCCCTAAGCCATGGAGCGCTTTGAAGGTGGTAACCAAAACCTTGAAGCGCACCCGGAAGACCACAGGTAGCCAGTGCAGACTGCGCAGGAGTGGTGTTACCCGGGAGCAACGCGGTGCTCCCTCAATCACCCGCGCAGCTGCATTCTGGACTAACTGCAGTCTCCGGGTACACTTCAGGGGTAGCCCCATGTAGAGAGCATTGCAATAATCCAGTCGAGAAGTGACGAGAGCGTGAGTGACCGTGCATAAGGCATCCCGGTCAAGAAATAGTACAAAGCTGTCTCGTGTATTAGAGGGGCCAAGAAAATACACATTTTCATGGAATCTGGTCATTGAAATCACAGTGACCCTAGAAATAATAGTGACACTATTTTTCTAATCTGATCGTTCATATTCTACATAAAGTACATTATCCATTAAATATTCCATCATCCCCAGCTAAGAATAAAATGCTGAACCAACCTTATAAACATTCTGTGTAAAAGATGAAGGCAGAAACTGTCTCATATTAACCTTAACAACTGAATTAAGGTACTTTTCCTCTAAATGTAATTTTGACTGGATCTGGAAAGGCATACAGTACTAACAATAAACCTATTTAATGAAATCAATACAATTTTAACCAATTCATTTAGGAAGTTTAATTTAGCAGGAAACATTTACGGAACTTGGACATGTTTAGCAAGGAAATGATAGGCAAGGGAAAAAAAAGACTTTTAGATGACATAAATTCACAGAAGCTAAAAGGACAGGAGCTGGGGAATAGAAAAAGGCAAGAAATTGAGCGGAAATAAAATTTCAGCATTAGAATTAGCAATTTGCCTACAGAAGAGGGAAGAGGATAAAAATTATAACTGGAATTTCCAACATCATTCATCTTTTCAAACAGACATTCTTTCCTCATGAAGGAAAATAGAAATGGCTTAACGAAGCGCTTAGGCATGGTGTCTGCAATTTGGCATACTATTTTACCAAACATATTGAAAAATAGTTGCAAATACTGTGCTTGGTCATTTGCCATAAAATAAATGTAGCAAGAAATGCTATAGAGCAGGGGTGTCAAACTTGCGGTGTCACGTTATTGTCCCGTGACATATCATGACTTTTCTTCCCTTCACTAAACGAGGTGGGTGTGGCCAGCACATGACACATCTGGCCTGCGGGCCGCAAGTTTGACACTCCTGCTATAGAAAGCCACTTTGCTCTACTGTTTAAGGTCCCAGGGTAGAAAAGAGGAGGAGACTCTGGATTCTAGTTCTGCTGTTGATAGCAAAGCTGGCTGGGGAATTCTGGGAATTGAAGTCCGCCAGGCTTAAAGTTGCCAAGGTTGGAGACCCCTGAGCTAGATGACTTGGGACCAGTTAGTCTTTGTCAGCCCAACGCATCTCATGAGGTTGTTATTGAGGGAAAAGAGAAGGAGAAAGGAGTACAGGTAGTTCTGTATGACCACCATTGAGCCCAAAATTTCTGTTCCTAAGCGAGACAGTTTTAAGTGAGTTTTGCTCCACTTTACGACCTTTTTTGCCAGAGTTTTTAAATCAATTGCTGTAGCTGTTAATTTAATAATGCAGTTGTTAAGTGAATCTGGCTTCTCCATTGGTTTTATAATATAATATAATATAACAACAGAGTTGGAAGGGACCTTGGAGGCCTTCTAGTCCAACCCCCTGCCCAGGCAGGAAACCCTACACCATCTCAGTCAGATGGTTATCCAACATTTTCTTAAAAATTTCCAGTGTTGGAGCATTCACAACTTCTGCAGGCAAGTCGCTCCACTTATTAATTGTTCTAACTGTCAGGAAATTTCTCCTTACTTCTAAGTTGCTTCTTTCTTTGATCAGTTTCCACCCATTGCTTCTTGTTCTACCCTTAGGTGCTTTGGAGAACAGCCCGACTCCCTCTTCTTTGTGGCAACCCCTGAGATATTGGAACACTGCTATCATGTCTCCCCTAGTCCTTCTTTTGCTTATCAGAAGGTTGCAAAAGATGAATACATGACCACAGGACATTGCAACAATCAGAAATATGAGTCAGTTGCTAAGTGTCTGAATTTTGATCACTTGATTGTGGGGATGCTGCAATGGTTGTGTGAAAAATGATACGTCACTTTTTTCACTGCCGTTGTAACTTCGAGTGGTCACCAAATGAACGGCTTCATTTTTTTTTTAAAAAAAAATCTAAAATAAATAAATGTAGCAAGGACTGGAAATAGATTCCAAATTTAAAAGCCAAATTAGGTTTTTCAGAGGTGTTTCTCCACCATCAAATCCATTGTTTTAAATTTGGTTATAGTAGCAACAAAGTTTAACACAAAACAGGAGAATTGTGTCTGTCTCTATACTGGCAATAAACTTTACCAGGATTCACACAACGGGGACAAAAGGAGACAAGGCATATTCTGTTACTGATTATCTGGAAATTGTGAAAAGGTCTCAGAAATGCAAAAAGAACGTCATAACAGACACCAGACCCATAAATTGCTGAATCAGTGATGCACATGGGAAACTTCATAGGAAAACTAAATAAACTTTGGTTTGGTATTGATTTGCTATCCCCATTCTTCCTTAACTTCCCTGTTCTCTTCACATGGCATACACCAAAATCTGACAGATGTAATTACACACCGTCATATATCACATTTTTATACCAGCTGCTTTACAAAAAAAACCACACGCTATTGTATGCTAAATAATTATTTTTCTATAGCTGCCCATTTCTTTGGAAACGTAATACGTAGATTCATTCAAAAAGCAGTGAAAGGTTTTGTCACAGTTGCTTTGTTGCTGCTCTGTATATAAATGACAGTGGATATTTTAAGTAGCTAAAGCAATTCAACTCTCAGAACAATTGTGTGACAACTGGTGTTCGTATGTGAATGTGCAACTCCATCAACCATGCATTGGTTGACATTTCAATGGCAATACATGCTAATAATCTTTCAAATTATGAACATTTGCTTTTTGCGTAGCAATATAAACTTTTTTGCATAGCAATATGTCATATCTACTGAATGAATAGCCCACATAATTGTATTTTAGTAGAAATATCAGTATTTTCTACACTTTATCAGGAGAAAAAACCACAGTGATATCTGTGGTTTGTTCTCTAAACAACAGCAAATACTGTAGATAAAAACTCAAAGGTCTAGCTTTTTGTTTGCATACAACTGGCTGATATTTCTCTATAAAATTATGCTCAAGAATAAAATTTATTTATATTGGATTCCAATAATTGGAATCCATTGATTTGTTAATTGAGTATTGAGAAAAGGCTCACATTTTAATAAGAAATCATATGTATAAATACTCTGACATTTCCCTCTTCTGTATAAGCTAAAAGTATTATACTTTTAGCTTATACAGAAGTGGGAAATGTCAGAGTATTTATACATAAGAAGGCTATAAAATGATTTACTAACCAAAAATATATTCTCTCCAATTTATACATTTAACATTTCATTCAAATTACACATAAAATATATCCCAACACATTTTAACTGCATGATTGCATTGTAATGTGTTTTGAAGAAAACCATTTTAAGCAACCACTGAAAAAAAAGTATTTTTAAAATGAATGTTTTGTGGCTAATTCAATCTTTTCATGTTGTTGGGCAATTAAAAAATCTTGAGCAATTTTGTCCTGGATTGAAGCTGTTCTCACATTCTAGGTTAAAGGAAATAAACATCCCTGTTCTAGCAAATAAATCACTTGGAGAACAATCCCTTGAAGAGTTTATCAATCATGCAAAACAAATTTAGCATACAATCAACATTTTATTAGGGACAGGATTACATAGGATTCCATTTTCTTGCCTAGATTTGATAGTGAAAAATGTGAATCAAACATGAGGGCTTTATTACAAGAATAAAAGAAACTAGAGCTATCAATGATTTTCACAAGACCCACAAGTACAATAATACCCTTGATTGAATTGTGGCATTAAGACAACCCTTTCCAGTGGTGGGATTCAAATAATTTAACAAACGGTTCTCTGCCCTAATGATTTCTTCCAACAACCAGTTCACCAAACTGCTCAGAAAGTTAACAACCGATTCTCCCAAAGTGGTGTGAACTGGCTGAATCCTACCACTGACCCTGTCTATGAAATAGAGTGAAATTGTTGCCTCTGAACTTAACATGGTCATTTCTCAGCTAAGGAATGAAATAGGCAAATAACCTTCCTTCCACACCAAGCAAGTTCGATCAGTTTTTCAACATTTTCATGTCTGTAACCTCTACACTAGAGAAATGTACATTTGATGTACTTGAATTAAACCATTTTAATAGGAACTTGGATGGTTTTAACTAAGGGGAAATCCATTCTGTCTCCAGAGCCCACTTACCCAACTCACACGTTATCAGGGATGCTTAGAGTTTTCTGCACTTTGCCAATTTTTACCATAAATGCCTTTGTAATTTACCCAATATTAAGAAAAGAGTCATCTTTATGTGAACAGGTCTTTCTATTCTTCAGTCATTCTCTTCTCAGATCAATACCTATCATGTCAGCTGCCCCTATATTGTGCAAACTGATGTTTTTGATTTCATCTTGAGAGTCAGATATTTACAATGGTTCTTGAGATATCCTTTCCAGGTATTTCTTTCCAGCCAAAAGAAACTATTCTGTTTTTGATCAGGAAATTGAAAAGGAGTAAGAAAATAAAAAGTATCTTAGAACAGCACCTTCATTGCTATACAAACTAAGATTAACTGGTTTAGTGTTCTACAGGTAGCCCTTGATTTAGAATCACAGTTCGCACCAGAGCTTCTATTGCTAAGGGAAGCAGTTGTTAGGTGAGTTATGCCTAATTTTAAGACCCTTTTTGTTATGGTTGTTAAGTGAAACATATGATCATTAAGCAAATAGCAATCACATGATCCCAGCACATTGCAACCATCATAAAACATGCCGGTGGTCAGGGCTATAATTTTGATCCTTTAACTGAAGGGATACGGCAATGGTCATGTGAAGACCAGTTATAAGTCATTTTTAGACCATTGTAACTTTGAGTGGTCACTAACAAATGGTTGTAAATCAAGGACCAACTATACTAATGACTGAGTTTGTTTAGTTCATGACTCCACTGTGGTGTCACTAATTCAGGCCACCTATGGTTCCATTCACACCTGCTGTCACACACTTTCTGGTTTTTTCTTTCTTGTTCCAAAAATACTTCAAGCCACTTGGTGCTTCTTTAAGCTGATCATCTTCACAGCAGAGGGCTGAGTAAGCTATTTCTTGAATATGAGGTTAAATGTCTGGATAGCCAGGATTTAAGAGCTATGCTTATGGAATGCCCTCCAGCTGTAAGTAACTAAACATATTTATTTGTCCATTATGCTGTTCTCTTTCAACTTTCTCTTTCTACTTCATAAAGTATGCAACTTTATGCCAGGTGTAGGAAAGAAACAAGAAGATAAAAAAATTAAAGGAATAATATTTCTTTTTTAAAAAGGAAAAAGTAGCTAAATCTACTTTACATCAACACCTTTCATTATAGTATCCATGCCTTCCTAGTGTTCCAAACTGTCCTTGTTTCTACTATATCCATGCACTGCTTCATGTTACATCTTGAGTTCTTTAACCTTTTTGCTTCCTTCTAACAATTTCTCGGTCTTCTCGGTCCATTCAGTCTTCCTTCATGTTTGCATGCCTACTGTCCCTGTCCTAATGTTTTCTTTTATTCATACCCTTTACATGTTTATAATTATGTTTATACTCGTATCTGTCATAAAATACAGATTTAAAATAAAATGCTTGGTGAAAATAAATAAATAAAATAAAAAATAAATTCATTATTTATGTAACGCCAACCACCTCAACAGCTTTTTTTACAGTGTACAGCATGTTTGAACTCAGTCCATTCAAACATTAGAACAGAATAGAGCTGGAAGGGACCTTGGAGATCTTCTAGTCCAGCCCCGCTGCTCAAACAGGAGGAACTATACCATTTCAAATAAGTGACTGTCTAGTTTCTCACCTTCAATATCTACAGTATTTCATCTCTTATTTTACTGTGCATACTTCTTAAGCTTTCCAACTGTATTGCATTCAACTTCCATTTCTCTTGACATACCCACATTTCATTTCCTTATGGCAAAGTGGGCAGAAATGTTTATATAGAAAGTCATTTTTGTTTCTTACGGCAAACATTCATCACCTACAATAGGAGTCTCCAAAAATGCCAACTGGGGAGTTGCAAGAGTTGAAGTCCCCAAGTTTAACATTGCCAAGTTTGGAGGCTCCTGACCTACAACAATCCATTGCAAAGGTGTCCACAGCTAGCCATAAAGATTCAAAATGACAAAATGTGCATCATGACATTAGTATGAAAGGAGTCAATATAGAGTTTTCATATATTTCTTCACTTGCTCCGTTATCCACCTTCAGGATGTTCATGGACAGGAGAAGCTCCTTACCAGCATTTACACATCTTAAAATTTCTACACCCAGTTTTACTTACTTTCCATCAGGCAACACCAATTAAGAAGTATACCTTTTTTTTAGCAGCATTAAGAACCTAACAAATAAAGTTCATACAACAGTTGCTGTTTGCAAAAACTTGAAATATAGTTAGCATAAGTAGTTTATTTAGTCTATGGCATCTATAGAAGTCATGCAATCACTGATATACAAGTTTAGTTTAAATAAAGTGTCAGAGTATGTATGTATGTATGTATGTATGCATGCATGCATGTATGAGTGGACGGCTAGGGAGAGAGGGAGGTACATTGATAGAGATAGACAGACAGACAGACAGACAGACACTCTCTTTCCCCCAAAATAAGACATCCCCTGATAATAAGCCCAATTGGGCTTTTGAGCGCATGACAATAAAGCCAAGCACTTATTTCAGGGTTCAAAAAAATATATAAGACAGGGTCTTAAGTTTGGGAAAACATGGTAGATATAGATAGATTGTATGTCTGTGTGTATGTATGTATGTATGTATGTATGTAAAGAGAAAAATTATTAAATTAAGATGAAATAAAATCACCCTACTATGGAGCCACAGCATAACCCTTTAGTAAAGTCAACATAACAGTTGTTAATAGTGGAAAACATCACTCATATAGAGAAAAAAAATGCCATAATTGGCCATGGATTTCCATGTCAACTGTCCCTAGAATATTACATTCTGTACCAAAGCTTTCATCTCTGACTCAGTTATTTAATGTTCTGACTAAAGTACTGTGCACCACTGTGCCTCTTTGAGAAACAAAAGTGCCCTTTAGCTGATTTAATAAACACCAAAAATCAAGTTTCCATTTGAAAAGGAAAAAAAAAAACTTATCATGATCAGCAACAGACAGATTAGTGTCTGTTAGGGTTAGTGACATCTTAAAAGTCTTCTTACATATCACAGGATATTCCTTAATATTACGGTGCCATTACAGCAGCATTAGTCTACTAATAATTTTACATGTAAAGCAACTACAATAATTAATGCACTGGTAAAGAGATTAGGTCAAATCTTTCTTTTGCTGTAGCTTTTAGAATATAGACTAAATAGTGTTGGAAGGAATCTTAGAGGACTTCTAGTCTTAACCCCCTTATACCATTCTGGACAAATGGCTGTCCAATCTCTTCTTAAAAACATCCAGTGATGGAACAAGGTATCAAATCCAAGTTTACGAAATTACCAAAATAACAAATCCAAAAAAAATTGGATTATTTTACATGCCCACACAAACAAATACCTATACAGTATTTATTTCTGGAGTAAAGTGATTATACTCCAAAAATAAATACTGTATAGGTAGTCTTAAATTTACTATCACATTTTAACCCAAATTGTCTGCTGCTAAGCAAGTTAAGTGAATTTTATGACCATTCTTGACATAATTGTTAAATGAATCACTGCGATCGTTATGTTAATAACACAATTTTTAAATGACTCTGGCATCCCCACTGACATTGCTTGTCAGAAGGTATCAAAAGCTGATCATATCCTGGCCCCAGGATACTGCAACTGTCATAAATATGAACCAGTTGTCTTTTAATCACAATGACAAGGAGATACCGCAATGGTTATAAGTGTAAAAAATGGTCATGTCACTTTTTTCAGTGCCACTCAATGGTGGGTTGCTACCGGTTTGCCCCGGATCAGCTAGAGGCTCCGTCCACCCACCCACCTGCATGCGCAGAAGCGTCACGCACATACACAAGCATGCACGCACCCACGAGCAAACTGGTAGCGACAGGTTTTGAAACCCACCCTGGTGCCATTGTAACGTCAAACAATCTCTAAACAAATGATTATAAGTCAAGGACTGCCTGTATAGGCAACAATCCCTTTTTCTATATTAATAATCATAAAAAAGTAAGAATTACTGTTATCTAAGTTTAACCACTGAAGCTAAAACACTGGATCTTTAGTATATAATCCTAACATAAACATCTAGAAATAAATACTACTAAATACTGTGGGATGCTGAAGGGAATATAAGTAAGACTGCAACTGGATCAAATTCCACACATTATTTAAGGAAAAAATTAAGCTATACTCATTTAAATATTTGGTTATAATATGGAGCAGCAATCAATGTTTATTTAAAGGCAGACATAAAAAAGAGACCAAGAATTGCATTTCAGTTAACCAATGCATTCATTTGATTTGACAAGTAAATGAGATTTCCCTCTGTTTTCAAGTAACATTCAAGGATAAGGCGTCTTGCTCTATATATCATGTTAAGGAGTGCTGTAAGTGGTATCAAGTGATCCCAATTTGTTCCCAAACTAAAAATTAAATAGGATTAGCAGGAACTGCAGTGCTGAGGGGAGTGAAAGGCAAATAAGTCAAGATGGCCATCACAACTAAAACCATGCCCTTTCTGACATGCTCCTCACATGGCATCTATAAAAAAGGGTACCATTTTCAGCCACTATCTTGACTTTTTTGAGCCCTTGCAAATACCTCCATACCTCCTCCAGAAGAAATCTGTTACTCCATGTCAAAAGGAATCTCAGTGTTATAACACCAAATGCCCAGACAACAAAAGGGAAAAATAATTTTCCTTGTTAAAAATCACCCGGGGAAGATGTTATCTTATACTTATTTTTGACTGACTCGTTTCTGAGGTTGGAAACAATAGTAGAGGCCCTCTTTGTAGTGCCCCACTAACAGCCCAAAACTGTTCTCTCCAAAAACTGTTTCCTCTACAGGGCTCCATTGAGAAGTTATCCTATGGGATTAAGAATTTCCTGTGGAATACTTTTCACATCTAGAAGAAATACGATTTGATGGACGTATGGAGGGATATTATGGTCCAATCCTTTCCTCCAGAGGAACACAGTGAAAAACCACCTGTGGCTGTGAGGTTACTTCACCCATCATTTCCCACATCCCTCTTTTAGAATGCAAATGGAGCTAAAGGAACATGTATGGATTATTTTGTGTATGCTGTAAAATAATTGTCATGGCTTCCCTTTTAAAGACTGAGAGGCTTGGGACAGATTCTTTATTTCAGCCTGCCATTTAGTTAAAGCATTTATATTTATTTATTTATTTATATGTATTATTTTCACTAATTAGCTCAAGGCAGCAAACATACCCATCTCACCTTCCTCCTCCTATTTTCCCACAACAACCTTGCAAGGTTGGCTGGTTGGCTGACACTGACTCCAAGCTGGCTTTCATGGATAAGGTAGGACTTGAACTCGGAGCCTCTTGCTTTCCAGTGCCTTAACCACTAGACCAAACTGGCTTTTTTCATATAGGGTTAAACAGATAGAGGCAGAATCTTCATGCCAACTCCCAATCATTTATTTATTTATTTATTTAGAACATTTGAATCTTCATTTCAGCCAGATGTTTTCAGTTTTCCTGTAAAGAAAATACTCTTTTGCGTCATAGATGGGGAACTTCTATGAATCCTTTTGGAGAAATGACCTGCCTTTCTTGGGACAACCAGCAAAATGGGAAAGACCTCCAAGTTCAGCCTCTGAAGGCTAAGGGATTAAAGTTTTGAGTTGCTCCCACACAGTCTTTCAAGGTTTTCCAACCTACTCACCCACTTTTTGGGCGCCTGAGTCTGAGTCTGGGACCGGGGAGGGAACCCCACTACTACTACTTCCCAAGTGGAAACCATTCATGTCACCACTGCCCGAGAGCTGCAAAATCCCCAAATGTGCCTCTCAGGCCCGCTTTCTCACAATGCAAATGCAGACTGCATATGCCCAGAGGCACTACCGCCTTGCTACCACACCCATTGTCCCACAGCTGATGCTTAGTTTTCAATTGTGTGTGTGTGTGGGGGGGGGGAGAAACAGATGGGGGAAAAAAAAAACTACAGCAACACCAGCGCGAGGGGATCAAACTAGTGTTTCTTCACCCTCTTTCCCACCCACTCACCCACCCCAACTATTTCTTCCTATATTGCCTTGCGTAAGCCGCCGGCGGTTTTCTCCCACCCGCGTCAGCGTGTTCGTACGTTCTCCCGACTCGCGTCTTACCGTCGATATTCTCCCGGTCGCTGATATGCTGCAGATTGCAACCCGTGTCTTCGCGGCTCAGCTCGGTGTCGGGCCGGTAGGACTCCAGCCGCGAATGGGCATTCCTCCGCAGTTTGGGGCTGGACGAGACGCAGCAAGAGGTCACGTTCCCCATGTTCTCTGCCGCCGCGACCGGGCAGGCAGGCGAGAGAAGCTGGACCCAGGCGGGGTAGAAGAACAGGACCGGAGGAGGCGGGACGGGGAGGAGAAGCCAGACGGGAACGAAGGCGGTGGCGGTGGCGGTGACAGGAGCAGCGGCGGGAGTTACCAGCGGCTGGTATGGTGTGAAACCATAAACGGGTTGGAGAACCAGCACCACCGCTGGGGGGAGAGGAGGAGGAGGAGGGGGCGGGGGCGGCGTGTACAGTGGCTCTGGTTCCCACTGGCCCCGCTGCTCTGCCTGCGCCGTGTCCGGAGGCTCATGCAACCTCCTGCACTGGCAGTGACATGCACTGCTGCAAAACTGGGTTAAATCGGCCGTCGTGCGAGCTGTTCTTGCTGCTGTTGAGGAAGAGGAAGAAGGAGAGGAGGAGGGTGCAGTCTTAGCGCCATGGCCGGCTGCTTGTAATCTTCTCAGCTGGCCGGGACCGGTGACTTCCAGCCAGTGGCCTGCAGGAAAGGGGGAAGAAGAGGAGCAGCAGCAGACCCAGAGACGTTCTTCCTTCCCCGCCAGCAGCAGCAGCAGCAGCAGCAGCAGAAAAAGCAAGAGCAGCAGCAGAAACCTCCGGGCTGCCTTTTGCAAAAAACGGTTCCGGTTCAAGTGGGTGGGAAGGTCGGTGCCTTGCTTGCTGCCAAGCGGGCGGGAAGACCGGACGAAGCGAGACGGGGAAAACGGGCTGCCCTGGGTAGATGGGCCAGGATCGCCTTATTCCGCTCCATTGACGGCTCCGGAACGGCAGATGTGTCAATGTCACTTCGTGGGAAGCTCTGGGACGCGTGGGGCAGGTCCTGCCTTGGCATCCCCTTGCCTAGACGGGTTAAATAGGTGGTAATTGATCGGGGAGTGGGTGGATTAAAAGGAAGGAAGGAAGGAAGGAAGAAAGAAGAAAGAAAGAAAGAAAGAAAGAAAGAGAAAGAAAGAAGCAATTGCTGGTTTTTCAGGTATGAAATGAATCTGTCATCCAGATTCAGTCGTCTGAACTTCTGCCCCCTTCCCTGCCCACCCACCCCACTTCCTACCGCTGAACTCTGGGCTGGATTAGGAATTGGGTAGTTTCTGGTTCAGCCAATGGTAGAAGACCCATCTTTTCGCTTGGTAAGCTGTTGCATCCAAACCATCACATATCGAAATACATTTGACAGATCCAAGCATAGCATCTTTTTAACTCTACAGGTAGTCCCCAACTTACAACCATTCGTTTAGTGACCATTCAAGAGATACATAACAGCACTGGGAAAAGGGTCTTACAGTGATATGGGTGACCATTGCAACATCCCATAGTCACATGATCAAAATTGAGATGATTGGCAACTGATTCATATGTATGAAGTGTGCCTGGGTCATGTGATCCCATTTTGCGATTTTCTGATAAGCGAAGTCAATGTGGAAACCAGATTCGCTTAACAGCTGTTTTGCTAACTTAACAACTGCCATGATTCATTTAACAAACTGTGGCAAGAAAGTGAATTAAAGGGACAACACTCTCAACACCTGTCTTGCTTTAGCAACACAAGTTTTGGGCGCCACTGTGGTCATAATTCGAAGATTACCTGCACACAAAAGTTTCCCATTTTGTGTAAATCTATCTTTTTGTAAGGTAGCAATCAGGATAGTAATTGGCTGGAGTGAGATTTTTTTCTCCATTAATTTTGTACCATCTTTTGTTCTCCAGGAGCTCAAGGCAGGGTATGAGGCATGGGTCCTTTCGGCTTTTCCCAAATAAAATCTTTGAGAGAAAGTGACCACCCCTGAAGCATTTAATATAGTTCCATGATGGACTGCACTCAGTGGTGGGTTGCTAACAGTTCACCCTGGTTCAGGCGAACTGGTAGCAGCGGTATGGGGGAGGCTCAACCCACCCGCCTGGACGTCATCAAATACAATCTGCACATATGCAGAAGCTTCTGCGCGTGTGTAGAAGTGTGGCACACACGCAAGCAAACCGGTAGCAAAGGTAAGTGAAATCCACCCCTGACTGGACTCAAATATACCGTTTCTTAGGCTTCATAAGTGTTTCAGGTAACTACCTCCCACAATTTATTTTTTATTTATAAATCATATTTATATAGCTACCAATCTCACAGAAGGTGACTCAATGGCTTTCAACAATTCAGTATAACCATAAAAATATAAAATAATTGTTTCTTTATTTTTACAAACAAACAAAAAGTAAAAATAACCTCAGGAACAGATGTAGCACTAAGTTGACCAAAAACATGAGCAAATGAGGATTTAAAAAAGGAGAAAGATGACTAGGTATCTATGAATAAATATATAATATTTGAAAAGATATGCACATATTTTAAACCCCCATATTAAATACTTTGGTTCAAAACAACCTGTCTATGCATGAAAACGAGACCATGAGTTCAAGTCCTGCTTTAGCCATGAAAGCCAGCTGGGTAACTTTGAGCGAGTCATTCAGCCCAACTCAAAAGTTAGTTGGGGGGGGGAATAGGAGGAGGAAGGTGTATTAGATATGTTTACTACCTTGAGACATTTGTAAAAATAAAAGCAGAATATAAATAAATATTAGCATAACAAATGATAGCCTAGTTAGACTGAATCTGTTTTTCATTGTAAAATTAATTCTTTGATCACGTAATTTCCATTTTAAAGCCATGAAAGTTACCTTCTTCCAGTAGTTAAATATTAGTATTTAATCTTAGTATTTAATAAGTTAGCACTTAATCTAAAATACACAAAGTGTATTTTAAATACAGGCAATCCTTGGATAATACTGGTAATTGGGAACCAGAATTTCCATTTCTAAGTGATATGATTATAATATGTGATGTCACATGATCTCTCAGCAATGATACTGGGCACTTCCTGTTGCCATCGTTAAGCAGGCATCCTAGGTTAAGTAAATCCCAGGCAGCCCACAAGAAGGCAGGTAGACGACCCAAGTGCAACACGGGCAGAAGTGTCTTCTGCCAGGTGGCAGACAATGCGAGCAACTTACCAGAGCTCTAACTGACTGATAGGGAAACGGAAGGATTTTTTTATTCTTTGCAGCCATCTGCCATTAGCACTCTGAGAGTTGATCATTAGCTCTCTGAGGCCACTTGGGGGTTTATCTGTATCTTCAGAGCCATCTAAATCAATGGATATGGATGTAGAAGCTTCTTGGAACTGCTAAAAGGATGGCGTTGTATCCATCCCTCTCTGTTGAAGGAGAGCTGTTCAATTTTAACATAGATAGCCTCCTTGACTCCTCTCTCAAGTGCTTACCAGAGCAACTTGCAACCTTCCCTGTCAGATTTCTATTGACTTTTTGGGATGTCAACAAGAAAGGTCGTAAATTACAATCATGTGACACAAGGGTACTTAGAAGACAGGAACTTCCAAGGACCGGTGATAATTCCCAGTTGTTCAGCACCTTCGTAATTTAATTGAAATTAATCCTGATAATTTATAGGGGTGGCTTCTTTTTCCAGTGCTTTGAGCTATAGTAAAAATTACTTATGTCCCCATAATAAAAAGTCCTACATCCCCATAATAAAAAAGATGCATTCTGGGGCATACCAAGGAGTCAGAGACATGTAACATGTGATCTCTTGACAATTAGAAATGTAATCTGCCCCCTCCTCCTTCCACTTTTACAACCAGCTTTGCTCAGTTGGGACCTGGCATATTTCATTCATACTTAATCATGTTCCAAAGTGTTAAATAACTGATACGAAATAGCATCTTTGAAGAGATTAGTCCCAGTGAGGTTTGTAGGATCACAGTATCTGTCAGATAGTTCCAAAGACATTTCTAGTTATCACTTTACAGCTAAATATACACATGGGAAAAAATAAACATCAGAAAGTTGTATTTAAAGGCTAGTGTCAGATGAGTGATATGTGAAAATATAGTGTACAGTATGTGCCAATTTTAAAGCTTAAAGTATGTGCAACAATAATGTGAGTTCAGTCTTTGGTGATAAATTAAAAGCTTAGGGGAAAATCTGCTACTCAGTCAATGGAATTATTCATTTCCCTCTCTCCGGTTAAAATAGAGAGCATTGTACACATCTGTGACAATGGTTTAATAGGAGACAGTCTGGTGATTTAGCAAGGCTGTGACATGGACAGAACAACTGGGCTAACTAACGACATTAGTTCATCAAGGTGGTAATGAGGAGCATAGATGGGAGCAGTTTGCAATAGTACATGCTCCAGTCTCCCATCTCTGGAAAATTGAATTTAATTTCTGTCTTGTATCCATCCTGAATCATGTAGATTAGTATGTTGTAATGACATGATGCAGCTTGACTTTATAATCAACCAATTTTTAGTTGTTGGAGGAGAGTAGTTATATGAAAAAGAAAACAAGATTAAAATATTGAGGACGACTTCCGGTGTCCAGCGGCAACGGACGTCTGGAAGGCTTCTCCTGCCTCCAGCGCCCGAATCCAGCCGCCGCCGAGGCCCTCAGGGGCCAGGTGTTCCGAAAAGGACACCTGCCGCACGGACGGCTCGCCAGGGGTCTCCCAGCCGACATACAGGACTGTGGGGACCGATGCTGGCGCGTCCTAGGCTTGGCGGGGTTTGGAGGCCACAGGCCGCGGCCATTATTTTGGTCGTCGCCTGGGCCGCTGTGCCCGGTGACACCGGGGCATTGGATTTATAACTGCAGCAGCCTGGTGGTGAACAGGGAACGGAGAAGAATTGAGGAGGAGAAGGGAAGGGAATATCGGTTAAAGTGAGTGGAGTGCTCCGGAGTGCGGGGGGGTTTTTTCTCCCCTGCGGTTGGAAGGAGCACGAGTTATTCTGGAGAGAGGAGAACTTAAAATAAGAAGATTACCGGTTTTGTGGAGCTCTGGAGAGAAGAGGTGATGGAGAAATTTAGGAGGGAAGGTTTGAGGCCCCCCCTCCTTCTGGGGAACAGTGGTGGCGTCCAGCTTCCGCCTTCATTATGAGAATTTTGATGACATCACTTCCCTTCGGCTTCCTGGTTGACTAACTGTACTCTGGACTCGTTGCTCCTGTGAGTGCCCCTTGGTGGATCCGGAGGAAATTACAAGGATACTGTGCCTGCCTGAGGATTTTGTATTTTTTTTCCTTAATGGCAAAAGGTCAGAGACCAACTGCTGGAGAGATGGAGAGAATTTTGGAAAAGTTATCTAATATGGACAAGAAATTGATGAAATAAGAGCAGAAATTGTGACTATCCAAAAGGATTTAAAGGATACTCAACAAGTTTCAGCAGAAAACAAGCAGAAAGTGGAAGGTTTGAGGGTGAGATGCGGCAGTGCAGAAAAGAGAGGAGACGACAGGCAATGCTGTGCTTGGACTACAGATGGATAAAATGTCTTATTTCCTTAGGTTTCAAAATTTGGAAGAAGTGGACCAAGAAGACTTGAGAGATGTTGTGACTAAATTGTTGGGAGAATTTCTTGGGAGAGGTGTTGATTTCATGAATTGGGATGTGGATCGAGTTTATAGAGTTAATTTGCAATATGCACGCACGCATGCAGTTCCCAGAGAGGTTCATGTCAAATTTGTGAGAAGAGAGACGAGAGATGAAATTCTTAGAAAACATAGGAGTGGGGCACTGATTTACAGGGGCAGGGAGATAGCCATTCTGAGGCAGATTCCCAGACAGGTACGTGAAAAAAGAAAGAAATATTATTTTTTGTCAAGCAAATTGTACCAGAAGGGAGTGGGCTTCAGATGGCTGATGCCAGAGGGATTGATGATTTTCCGGGAGGGCATTACGAAAAAAATCAGTACAATTGCGGAGGCTACGGCCTATGTGGAGGAACACAAAGCCCTCCTGGAATCAGATGACCCAGGAATTGAAGAAGGGGAGGTTATAGATCATGGGGCGGAAGCGGCTGCCGCTGTTGCGGCCCTGGAGTTGGGTCAGGCTGAACCCAGAGTTCTGAGATCCAAAACTAGGAAGTGATAAAGATATTTGGGATTGTGTTGGTTTTCCTTATTCTCTTTTGTACGATATTCTGTTTATTCTTGACCCTTCTTTATTACGTATTTAAAATTTGTAAACTTAGCTACTTCGTGTCACCTGCTTGCCATATGGCTGTTGTATGTGTTAAAAAATTTGAGTAAAATTCTTATTTTAGATAAGAAAAATGAAAATTTACCATACCTGATATGTATTTGTATAAACCTTTTTTTGACTAATAAAAACTTTTTGAATAAAAAAAAAAAAAGATTAAAATATTGAAATAAATATATAATTGTTTTCTGAGGTTTTCGCAGGTGTTTGTATGTAGGTCTTTGGTTATTCGGGTTTTCGGGTTTTCTCCCACGTAAAATTGGAAGTGTCTTGGCAATGTTTCGACAAAGTCTCATACGTCATCTTCAGGCTTCAGTTTCGTGCTTCTGGGAGAAATGTGTAACCACAGCTGTTTCTTCCTTTTAACTGCTAGTGGGGGTTTGAACTGATTGGTGGGAGCTTTTTTTTTTTTTTTGATAGTCCATAATTTAAACCAACTGTAGTCCCTTTTTATTTCATTTTGTCACAACAGTATACACAAACATTGTCATAAATAAAACAACCTATCTAGAAGAATATATATATATATATATATATATATATATATAGGTCTTTGGTTGTTCGGGTTTTCTCCCGTGTAAAATTGGAAGTGTCTTGGCGACGTTTCGACGAAGTCTCATTCGTCATCTTCAGGCTTCAGCTTCGTGCTTCTGGGAGCAATGTGTGATCGCAGCTGTTTCTTCCTTTTAACTGCTAGTGGGGGTTTGAACTGATTGGGTGGGAGCTTGGCTGTGCTCTGATTGGATGGGGGTTTTTCTGTGCTCTGATTGGCTGGGGTGTGTCCTGTGTTGGTGGGGGCTTGGTTGTGCTCAGTCTAGTCTGTGCTGCAGGGGGATTTGAGCTGGTGAGCTGCATAGCTGTTGTTTGGCTTTGTGGTCGTGCTACATCTTCATAGTGGGTGTCAGTCTGCTGCATGAATGGATTGGAGGGGTTTGAAATGGCTAATGTTGCAGCTGCGGTCTGGCTTCTGGTCCTTGGTCGTGCTTCATGATCAGTGTGGGTTTGGGTCTGCTTTCTGGGTGGATGTGCGGTGGTGACATCCTGTGTGGACCTTGTGAGTGTGGGTCTGGTGTCATTCCTCGTGTTAGGGACTCGTTTGTCAATAAGGCGGGTTTCCAAATGGCTGGTAGGCGGAGGTGTCATCTCGTTTGTTCATGCTGTGTGGGCGTTTTCTATCTCAATGGCTTCTCTGATTATTCTGTTGTTAAAGTGTTCAGTTTTGGCGATAGTTCTGGTCTTTTAAAGTCAATATCATGTCCTGTGACTTTAAAGTGTTGGACCAGGGAAGAAGTTGGTTCCTCTTTTTGAATGAGTTCTTGTGTTCTTCAATCGTGCACTTATTCTTCTGTTGGTTTGTCCCATGTACGTGGTGGGGCAGGCGGTGCATGGGATTTCATATACTCCTTGATTTTCTAACTCAATTTTGTCTTTGGGGTTTCTTAGGATGGTGGATATTTTTCTGTTTGTGCAGAATGCTGTCTTGATGTTGTGTTTGTGGAGGATCTTGCTGATTCTGTCTGTGGTGCCTTTTATATATGGGAGGAGGGCTGTGCCGTTTTCTTGTTCTCTGTCTTGGATTTTAGTGGGGGGTTCTTTTTGGATTAGCTTGGTAATCTTATTTGTTTGGAATCCATTGGATGTTAGTACGTTAGTGAGAGTGTCTAGTTCGGGTTTTAGGTGTTGTTCATCAGCTAAGCATTTTGTTCTGGAGATGAGTGTCTTGGCTACGGAGTTGACTACGGAGTGGTGGTGTGAGAGTGCGTGCAGATAGCGGTTTGTGTGTGTTTTCTTCTGGTAGATGGTGTGTCCTAGGGAGCCAAACCAACAGAAGAATAAGTGCACGCATTGAAGAACACAATAGGACAGGAACGGTAGGCACTTTTGTCCTCTTATGCACGCCCCTTTTAGTTCTCTTAGGAATGGGGTGAGGTCAATAGTAGACAGTTTTTGGTTGAAGATTTTGGGATTTTGAGTAGAGACTATGGAGTCAGGTAATGAGTTCCAAGCATTAACAACTCTGTTACAGAAGTCATATTTTCTGCAATCAAGTTTGAAACAGTTGACCTTAAGCTTGAATCTTTTTTTTGCTCTTGTAATATTGTGATTGAAGCTGAAGTAGTCTTTTACAGGAAGGATATTGCAATAGATGATTTTGTGTGTTAAACGCAGGTCATGACGAAGTCGACGGAGTTGTAAGTTTTCTAATCCCAGGATTTCAAGCCTGGTGGTATAAGGTATTTTGTTGTTTTCAGAGGAGCGAAGAACTCTTCTAGTAAAATATTTTTGGATGTGTTCTATTGTATTTATGTCAGAGATGTGGTTTGGGTTCCAGACAGATGAGCTGTATTCAAGAATAGGTCTGGCAAATGTTTTATATGCTCTAGTTAGTAGTGTAGAGTTTTTGGAAAAGAAGCTGCGTAAAATTAGGTTTACAACTCTTAGAGCCTTTTTTGCTATGTAGTTGCAGTGGGCTTTGGCATTAAGGTCATTTGATATAAGAACTCCAAGATCTTTGACAGGGTGGGGGTCGTCAGTAAGGTAATGACCATCAAGTTTGTACTTGTTGATAGGATTCTTTTTTCCAATATGTAAGACTGAGCATTTGCTGTGCTCTGATTGGCTGGGGGTTTTTTTGTGCTCTGATTGGCTGCGGGTGTGTCCTGTTTGGGTGGGGGCTTGGTTGTGCTCAGATTAGTCTGAGTTGCAGGGGGATTTGAGCTGGTGAGCTGCATTGCTATTGTTTGGCTTCGTGGTCGTGCTACATCTTCATAGTGGGTGTCAGTCTGCTGCATGTATGGATTGGAGGGGTTTGAAATGGCTAATATTGCAGCTGTGTCTGGCTTCTGGTCCTTGGTCGTGCTTCATGATCAGTGTGGGTTTGGGTCTGCTTTCTGGGTGGATGTGTGGTGGTGACATCCTGTGTTGACCTCGTGAGTGTGGGTCTGGTGTCATTTCTCGTGTTAGGGACTCGTTTCCAAATGGCTGGTAGGCGGGAGATATCATCTCGTTTGTTCATGCTGTGTGGGCGTTTTTCTATCTCGATGGCTTCTCTGATTATTCTGTTGTTAAAGTGTTCAGTTTTGGCGATAGTTCTGGTCTTTTTAAAATCAATATCATGTCCTGTGGCTTTAAGGTGTTCGACCAGGGAAGAAGTTGGTTCCTCTTTTTTGACTGAGTTCTTGTGTTCTTCACTGCGTGCACTTATTCTTCTGTTGGTTTGTCCGATGTGGTGGGGCAGGCGGTGCATGGGATTTCATATACTTCTTGATTTCCTAACTCAGTTTTGTCTTTGGGGTTTCTTAGGATGGTGGATATTTTTCGGTTTGTGCAGAATGCTGTCTTGATGTGTTTGTGGAGGATCTTGCTGATTCTGTCTGTGGTGCCTTTTATATATGGAAGGAGGGCTGTGCCGTTTTCTTGTTCTCTGTCTTAGATTCTCTGTCTTGGATTTTAGTGGAGGTTTTTAATCCAAAAAGAAACCCCCACTAAAATCTAAGACAGAACAAGAAAATGGCACAGCCCTCCTCCCAATTTTCCCACCTGGCCTCCAACAAAATCAATGGGGAAAGCTGCACTTCCTGAGAAGTAATAAACAACCATCAAAGCGGACTCATGGAACTTAAAGAGCTGAAGAAACTTGCATAGGTATGCTCATACACCGGCTAAAACAGTAGCTGATAAACAGCAATAGACCAACAGAAGAATACAAATTCAAAGACCCAAATTCTGCTAAGACCCAAGTTCTGCCACAACGCTGCTAAGACAGCCTTCCCAAACTGAAGACAATCTAAATGTTAGACTTCGGCTACTAGAATTCTCAGCACAGGCAATGTTGGCTATTCTGAAGGTTAAAGTCTACATGCCTGGAGGGCACATTGGTTATTGGAAGGTTGTACTAATACCTACATATCTAGGCTACGTTTACCTAGCCATTTTCCAATCCGATACACATCATTGTTAGTAACATTTTGTATAGGACAGCCTCTGACTAAACATTTAGAATTGGAAACAACACATTCAAAATACATTTGGAATTCTACTACTAGCTTTTGCGCTGTTATAGAAAGAAACTGTAGAGAAAGATCAGGAGAATCTGCTGAGTAACAATTTGTAAGACATTTTTTCTCCCATGATCTTTTTAAAGGATGTTAAACGTGTGTTTAAGTGGCTTGAATATTTTGCTTGATATTGTGACAAGCTTTTGATAAAAGAGCCAGTCTGAATAACTCAACCGGTATTTTATTTTGTTAGAGGAAAATAAGCACATACTTTTCCCAAATACGTGCATAATGCATTGTATATGCATGTTAGGCACTAATGCAAAATACATTACATATCTGATTAATTTGATCAAAGTTCATGAAATCTTCAGGATAATAGACAATCTATTTAATTGTGGACTCAGATTTGACTCAGTTAAAAATATTTATTTTCTAATGTGTCACAAAACTGTGCTTGCTACATCAGATATTTTTTCAGATTCCAGAATTTAAAATTCCAATCCTTAACCCCATTTATATTTTAAAAATTCCAATCTAAAGTTTATTTTATACTTTTAATAAAATGCATTCAAACATCCTTTCCATGATTCTTTTTTTAATAACAATAAATCCATTGCACGTTCATGGAAGACAGAATAAGGGACTTTAACATATTTCTGTGTTGCCTTTCAGAATAGTTTACAATAAGTCATGAAGCTCCAAGGAAGCTTTTCAAGCAACATAACACAAAAGTGACAAGTTTTGGAACATCCAGTGCAGTGATAGGTTTCAAAACTTTTCCCTACTGGTTCTGTGGGTGTGACTTGGTGGGTGTGGCATGGCTTGGTGGGCGTGGCTTCAGGAGGATAATGTAAATTCTCCATTCCCACCCCACTCCAGGGGAAGGCTACTGCAAAATCCCCATTCCCTACCAATCAGTTAGGACTTGGGAGGCAGAGAATAGATGGGGGCAGAGCCAGTCAGAATTTTTACTACCGGTTCTCCCAACTATTCAAAATTTCTGCTACCGGTACTCCGAATTGGTCAGAACCTGTTGAAACCCACCTCTGATCCAGTATTCCAATTTTGAAGGCTTTGTGGGTAGCTTAAAGTGGTTATGGATTTATTGGCTGTTATTAGGCACTGCAAATAGATTTCCCTTTGGTTAGAAAAATGGAATGTGCATCAGATCCTGAGAATAATACAAGCAAAGGAAAGCCATTTATATGCTCAACTTTTAAGCTTTCCAGAAACATTTGACCACAGTTCAGAAAGCTTCGAATCAATCCTGAAGGTTCCCTTATGTCTGGATTTTATTACTGAGGAGCACCTTTTTATTGTTATTTCTTCTCTCATGTTAGGATGGTTAAGATTAAACCAAGGAAGATGAGTTCTTTCCTGCAATGTATGTTTTGTTATTGATTCTGATTAGCAAATATGATTCACCCAGAGAGAGCTGAGATTTGTAGAATTGCCTCACATACTACATAGAAATCTCTCTCTCTCTCTCTCTCTCTCTCTCTCTCTCTCTCTCTCTCTCTCCCCCTCCCTCCCTCTCATCATGGATGGATAGACAGACAACTGACACACATAGATACAAACAAACGATAAACTCATGTTTGGGAGAGAGTGGTTCTGCCTGCCTTGATTGATTTGATGGTCAGAAAATCATTGCTGAACCTAATGGTTCTGGACAATTTTCATTCAGTCTTTAACCTTCCCTTTTTAGGCCAGTTTGTTGAGGAGTACTGTGTTTCCCCGAAAATAAGACCCTGTCTTATATTTTTTTGAACCCTGAAATAAGTGCTTGGCCTTATTGCCATGCACTCAAAAGCCTGATTGGGCTTATTATGGGGGGATGTCTTACTTTGGGGAAAACAGAGTAGTCTCATAATTCCAGGGGGTTCTGGAGGAAATAGATTATGTGGGTTTATTGCAGTTGGATTTCAAGCCTGGATACAAAATTGAGATAACACTGATCAAGTTTATGTATATTAATAGTGGGGGGAGGAATCATAGATAGATGGATGAAGAGATAGATAGATAGATAGAAAGAAAGAAAGAAAGAAAGAAAGAAAGAAAGAAAGAAAGAAAGATAGATAGACAGATAGATAGACAGACAGACAGACAGACAGATACAAATGGATGACAGAAAAAGGTAGAATGTTTATTTAAAAATTTCCACAGAGTAAAAGCAATACAAAATTTAAAGAGAAGCAAAATAGAGAAAAATAGTAGAAAAGTGGTGAAAAAAGAAGGAAAAATAACAATAAAGAAATTCCAATCTTAATAGCAATTATAAGTACATTTATATTAACTTCTCTCTATGGCTCCATCAAAGTTCCTTTCCATTATCTATCCTTTTCAATTATCAAATCCATAAATCATCAGTTCGGTGTGTTTTTTTTTTCTCAGCAAAAACTCCACAAAGTCAGTAATAAATGCAGTAACTGAATCTTCTCTAAGCAAATTTGGGGTGAGAGCTTTTCTAGGACATTAATTAAGGACAGATCCAATCTAGAATTAAGGAGAAACTTCCTGACGGTTAGAATAATTAATCAGTGGAACGACTTGTCTCCAGAAGATATGGGTGCTCCAACACTGGAGGTTTTTAAGAAGAGAGTGGATAACCACTTGTCTGAAAAGGTACAGGATTTCCTGCTTGGCATAGAAAACCTCCAAGGTCCTTTCAACTGTGTTATTCTGTTAATGTTCTGTTAAACACTGATTTTGCCATCTTTGTTCCTATCCTATTCACCAACCTTTCATTACTAGCACCGATCAAGTTTGCTGAGGACCTCTGGTGGAGCGAAGATAGAGGTGGTCTGATCATCCTGATTCTTCATTTTTTGATCCTCTGCAACTTTCAATGTCATTAATCATGATCTTCTAGACAGACAAAACTCTAGGCTGGCCAGTCACTACCTTGGGACTTAATTTATTTTACATTTTCAACAGGAAAAGGAGGAAACAATGTACGCATTGTCTTGAGTTAATATTACAATTCTCTGATTCATGGTAACTGATGCATATAGGAATTTGACTTAAACCGTAATGGAGGCTGCTTGTTATGGTTGCAAGTTGTGACAGTCATTCAGCAATTGATGTGATTGCCTTGCTTAATGACCCCATCCCTGCTCTCCCAGTTTTTAAGCAGATCGCACAATCCCAAGTTGTCCCCATCCCATAAGACACTCAGTGTTCTGCAACCCACCCTTGCTGAGTCCTTCCAGATTTTGGGCCTCATCCTGTTGGATCCCACATCCTCCTCCACATCTTGTCACAGCTCAGTCCACTTATCTTTTCCAAAAATCTTCAAGAAGCGGCCATTTGGCCATGCAACCTTCCTACACAGAGGCCTCATGTCATTATCCCAGATGTGATATTTTGGGAACAGCCATGATAAATCGTGGCTATTCCAAAATGGTACTCACTTCCAAGATGGTACCATGCCACCTTTGCACTTTGTGTTCAAATTGTGTTCTGGCTCTTTTTCTTGAACACCACCTCTAAGATCCAGATAAGGTTTTTTTCCCTCCAATATTCTCAGAATCTTTTAGCAAAAAAATAATAATAATAACAACACAGTTGGAAGGGACTTTGGAGGCCTTCTAGTCCAACCCTCTGCCCAGGCAGGAAACCCTACACCATCTCAGTCAGATGGTTATCCAACATCGTCTTAAAAATTTCCAGTGTTGGAGCATTTACAACTTCTGCAGGCAAGTTGTTCCACTTATTAATTGTTCTGTCAGGAAATTTCTCCTTCATTCTAAGTTGCTTCTTTCCTTGATCAGTTTCCACCCATTGCTCCTTGTTCTACCCTCAGGTGCTTTGGAGAATAGCTTGACTCCCTTTTCTTTGTGGCAACCCCTGAGATATTGGAACATTGCTATCATGTCTCCCTTAGTCCTTCTTTTTATTAAACTAGACATACCCGTTTCTGCAACCGTTCTTCATATGTTTTAGCCTTCAGTCCCCTAATCATCTTTGTTGCTCTTCTCTGCACTCTTTCTAGAGTCTCAACATCTTTTTTACATCGTGGCAACCAAAACTGAATGCAATATTCCAAGTGTGGTCTTACCAAGGCATTATAAAGTAGCACTAACACTTCACGTGATCTTGATTCTATCCCTCTGTTTATGCAGCCCAGAACTGTGTTGGCTTTTTTAGCAGCTGCTGCACACTGCTGGCTAATATCTAAATGGTTATCCACTAGGACTCCAAGATCCCTCTCACAGTTATTATTATTGACCAAGGTACCACATATATGGTACCTGTGCATTTTGTTTTGTTTTTTGCCTAAGTGTAGAACCTTATTTTTTTCACTGTTGAATTTCATTTTGTTAGATAGCGCCCAATGTTCAAGATCCTTCTGTAACTTGAGCCTATCTTCTGGAGTGTTGGCTATTCCTGCCAGCTTGGTGTCATCTGCAAATTTGATGAGTTCCCCATCTATCCCCTCGTCCCAGTCATTGATGAAGATGTTGAAGAGTACTGGGCCTAAAACAGAGCCTTGGGGTACTCCACTGCATACTTCCCTCCATGTAGATGTAATTCCATTGAGGACTACATGTTGAGTACATGTATTAATTGATCCCAAAATCACCTTAATTCAGTGGTGACATCTGAATCGGTTTACTACCAGTTTGCTGGCTGCGAAGTGCACGCGCACAGTGCACGCCCAAAGGAAGCATGTGGTAAGTAGAGCAGCGCGGGGTGGGGTGATCAGCTGTAATGCGTGATCTTTTTTTTTTTTTGCTTTTAAAAGTAAAAAGAGCTCTGACGATCACTCGGTTCAGCTGGGATTGTCAGAGCCTTTTAAAAGCATTTTTTATAATTTCTTCAGCCAAAGAGGTCGTAGAAAAAATGCTTTTAAAAGTAAAAAAAACCCCTGATGATCAGGCAATTTAGCTGGGATTGTCAGAGCCTTTTAAATGCATTTTTTACAACGTCTTCGGCAGAATAGGTTGTAAAACAATGCTTTTAAAAGTAAAAAAAAAAAAGGCTCTGACAATCATGTGGCTCAGCCAGTCATGGGCGGGGGGAGCAGGGATTTTTGCTACTGGTTCTCCGAACCACCTGCCACCATCACTACCAGATTGGCCGATCTGGTCCGAACCGGGAGCATTTCAACCCACCTTAATCCAGGGATTTCAACGTATAAGTATATCCCAAAAGGAGCAAAACCATTGTGCCATTGTTTAAATGAGATAAGACTTGCTTTCTTTTTGCTATAAATAAACATCAGATAAATCATTAAGCTTATAAATGGGGGTTTGAGAAGAATTAGTCATTGACCTAAAAACGCTTCTTACTAGATCTTAATACTACCTCTTTTAAGAGTGTTTTTAAAAAAGCCGACTTCCTGATAGAAAAAAACAAAAGTAGAGCCTATGAAAAGTAGGTATCATAAAATTGAAAAACAAAACAAAACATCAAATGGTGGCAGCTCAAACCAAAATCAAATTGTAGGAAATATAACTGGCACACAATGTTCTTATTATATAGGTTTCAGAATTTTTTTTAGAAAGATGAGTGAAACTGGTAACTATGATCCCCATGAAACAAACCACATCTTTAACAGAAGGAAAATCTAAAAATAGGACTTTTCTTAATTTAGCAAATAGAAGTAGATAAAAATTCTAAGTGACTCACATAAATGTCAATAATTGTCAAGATCTTCAGCTTTGTCAAAGGATCAGATCACGGTAGCTTTCACTTTCTCAAATATGCTCATTATTTTTTTTAAATATATTTTAAAATTAACCAATCTCTGGAATCTTCCAAGTCACACAATATTGTTTGTGGTAACACCAAAATCCTTCATAGGATCTCACCAGGATTTCCCAGCTAACACCATGGAAAACTTGTAAGATTTGGCCATTTCAAGGGAGTTTGGAGAGAGAGTGCCACCATATGAAACCACACAGTGGCCTTCAGGATCTGAAACAATTGCGGACTCTTGGGTTAAAGTAATAATGCAATGAAAAGATGGAAGAATATAATAGAATAGAATTTGTTATTGGCCAAGTGTGATTGGACACACAAGGAATTTGTCTTGGTGCATATGCTCTCAGTGTACATAAAAGAAAAGATATCTTCATCAAGGTACATTTACAACACAAATGATGGTCAATATATCAATATAAATCATAAGGATTGCCAGCAACAAAATTACAGTCATACAGTCATAAGTGGAAAGAGATTGGTGATGGGAACGATGAGAAGATTAATAGTAGTGCAGATTTAGTAAATAGTTTGACAGTGTTGAGGGAATTATTTGTTTATAGTGATGGCGTTCGGGAAAAAACTCTTCTTGTGTCTAGTTGTTCTGGTGTGCAGTGCTCTATACCGTCATTTTGAGGGTAGGAGTTGAAACAGTTTATGTCCAGGATGTGAGGGATCTGTAAATATTTTAACGTCCCTCTTCTTGATTCGTGCAGTATACAGGTCCTCAATGGAAGGCAGGTTGGTAGCAATTATTTTTTCTGCAGTTCTAATTATCCTCTGAAGTCTGTGTCTTTCTTGTTGGGTTGCAGAACCAAACCAGACAGTTATAGAGGTGCAAAGACTCAATAATTCCTCCGTAGAACTGTATCAGCAGCTCCTTGGACAGTTTGAGCTTACTGAGTTGGCGCAGAAAGAACATTCTTTGTTGTCCTTTTTTGATGTTTTTGATGTTAGCTGTCCATTTTAGATCTTGCGATATGATAGAACCTAGAAATTTAAAGGTTTCTACTGTTGATACTGTGTTGTCTAGTATTGTGACAGGTGGAAGTATGGAAGGGTTTCTCCTAAAGTCTACCACCATTTCTACGGTTTTGAGTGTGTTCAGTTCCAGATTGTCGGTCATTGTTGTGATTGTTCCCAGACCCTGGGGATAGGCTTCCCTGGCTTAGCCATTTTATTTATTTTTATTTTATTTATTTATTTATTTTGTCGCACAGTATATATAAGCATAAGCATGAAATAACTATACAGTATATAAGCATATATATGTATAAGTATGTAATAACTATATTAATTGGATATAATGAAAAGAAACAATAGGACAGGAACGGTAGGCACGCTTGTGCTGTTATGCACGCCCCTTACAGACCTCTTAGGAATGGGGAGAGGTCAATAGTAGATAGTTTTTGGTTGAAGATTTGGGGATTTTGGGAAGAGACCACAGAGTCAGGTAGTGTATTCCAAGTATTAACAACTCTGTTACTGAAGTCATATTTTCTGCAATCAAGATTGGAGCAGTTAACATTAAGCTTAAATCTCGTGTGATTCAAATCTCATGTGCTCGTGTGTTGTTGCAATTGAAGTTGAAGTAGTCTTCAACAGGTAGGACATTGTAATAGATGATTCTATGAGTTAAACATAGGTCATGCCGAAGGCAGCGGAGTTCTAAGTTTTCTAAACCCAGGATTTCAAATCTGGTGGCATAAGGTATTTTGTTGTATTCAGAGGAGTGGAGAACTCTTCTTGTAAAATATTTGGGCTTGGTGTTCAACCCTTTCCATTTCTACTGGCACTTACCATCTATTCTAGTTGGTCATTCTTGGACAATTAGTCATTGTTATACCTGTTAATTCTGCTTTATGGATGGAGAACTATCGCAGGATGTCTCTTTCAATGTTTAACCTTTATTACTGGTATATATACACACAGAACATTTTGAGTGGGGATATTAAAAAGTGCAAACAAATAGTAATGCAGAGGAACATGAAGTCATGTCTGCATGTCAGATTTTAAGACCTGCGCCTGTCATTTTGTTCTCCTCTCTAGCACATCACTTATTTCTTCCACAATCTTTGGAGTTATATTCATATATACATTTATTTAAAGAGTATTTATTTATTAATATTATAGTGGAATAACACTAGGTATTGGCCTAGCAGGTAATACGCTGGGCTTGTTGACCAGAAAGTTTGCAGTTTGAGACCAAGCACCGTGTGCAGGGTGAGCTCCTGTCCTTAGTCTCAGCTCCTGCCCACCTAGAAGTTTGAAAGCATAGAAACGCACGTAGATAAATAGGTATCACTTTGGTGGGAAGGTAAAGGTGTTCAAGTGCCTTGGCATATAGACATGTTGGACACATGACCACAGAAGGCTCTTCAGAGAGCCCTGGCTTTCTTGACTAAGAAACAAATGGATACCACACTCAAGAGTCAGACATGACTGGACAGGAGAAACTGTTACCTTCTCTTTAGAGCAAGGATAGGCCTTGACTTATGATCACAACTGAGCCCAAAGCTGCTATTGCAAAGTGAGACAATTGTTAAATGAGTTTTGTCCCATTTTATGATCTTTCCTTGCCACAGCTGTTAAAGTGAATCGCTGCAATTGTAAATTAAGTAACATGGCTGTTCAGTGAATCTGACTTTCCCTATTGATTTTGCTTGTCAGAAGGTCACAAAAGTCCACATAAATATGGACCATTTGCCAAACATCCAAATTTTGATTGTGTGATCATGGAGATGCCTGCAATAATCATATGAAAAATGGTCATACTTTTTTCAATGCTGATGTAACCTTTAATGGTCATTAAATGGTTGTAAGTCGAGGACTATCTGCAGCAGTGGTGAAATGTAAAATTTGTTACTACCAGTTCTGTGGGCATGGCTTGGGGGGGGGGTGTAATGTAACTGGGTGAGCATGGCCAACTTTTTGTTTTTACTTTTAAAAGCATTTTTTCTACCATCTCTTCGGCTGAAGAGGTTGTAAAAAATGCTTTTAAAAGGCTCTGACCATCAGGAAACTCAGCTGGGATCGTCAGAGACTTTTAAAAGCATTTTTAACAATCTCTTCGGCCAAAGAAGTTGTAGAAAAAATGCTTTTAAAAGGCTCTGAGTATTCCAGCTATGCTGCACGATCATCAGAGGCTTTTTTTAACTTTTAAAAGCATTTTTTAAGCCGAAGAAAAAATGCTTTTTAAACTAAAAATAAAAACCCTCTGATGATCACGCAGCTCAACTGGGCATGGGGGTTGGGCAGGGATTTTTGCTACTGGTTCTACGAACCACCCACCACCATTGCTACCGGATCAGGCGATTCAGTCTGAACCGGGAGCATTTCACCCCTGAGGCAAACTGAGTGGACCTTGGACCTGTCATATCCTCTCATCCCTAGGAAGGAGACAATGGCAAACTACTTCCAAAATCTTGCCAAGAAAAACTGCAGGAACTAGTCCAAACTGTTAACAATTATTTGAAAGGACATACATATACACACAAACACAAACTAGCATGACGATAGGATCCAGTAATTTGAAGCAATGGTGGCTAATATTATTACTGAGTTCAAAATAATAATGTTAATGATAGCCCATCAGATATTATATCTTCTTTTGAAAATACAGAAGGAGAGTAATAAACATATTAACTATTGTGGCTGGGTTAGTGTTTGATTAGATGAGAGTGAGACCTCAGAAAAATAGCCTGCATGAACACTCAGCCCTCAAGTAAAGGAAACTGAATAGTCAAAACAATGTAGGGACTAGATGGGGAAAGATTAACTAAAGAATTCAAGTCTTCTTCCAAAAAAGACAGGAAATAACAATGGATGCCTAGGAGGACAATTGCAAGATACTATTTCAGGGTTTGTTAAACAGTAGAGATAGATGGGAGACCAAGGTCTGGAAAACCAGTTTGACATTGTGAAAAATATAGTGAGGGAATAGGAAGAATTCATCAAATTTGCAGATGACATTAAACTGGAAGGAATAGCCAACACTTCAGATGATAGGCTCAGGATCTAAATAACCTTGACAGACTTGAACACTGGGCCCTATCCAACTATCCAGCTAAATGAAATTTAATGTAAAGAAGAATAAGGTTTTACACTTGGGCAGGAAAATGTACACGTACAGATTAGGTGAAACCTGGCTCAAAAGCAGTAACATAAGAGGGATCTTGGGAGTTCTAGTGGACAATCACTTAAATATAAGCCAGTAGTGTGAGGGAGCAGCCAAAAATGCTAATGCAATCCTTGGTTGCATAAACAAAGGGGTAGAGATCATGTGAAGTATTAGTACCACTTTATAAAGCCTTAATAAAACTACATCTGGAATACTGCATCCAGTTTTGGTCACCACATTATAAAAAAGATGTTGAGCCTTTGGAAAGAGTGCAGAGAAAAGCAACTAAGATGATTAAAGGCCTGGAGACTAAAACTTATGAAGGGTTGCGGGAATTGGGTATAACTAGAGAAAAGAAAGAGTAGGGGATGACAGGAAAGCAGTGCTTCAATATTTGAGGGGCTGCCACAAATAAGAGGGGGTCAACTTATTTTCCAAAGCATCAGAAAGCAATACATGAAACAATGGAAACTGATGGAGAGCAGCAATCTAGAACTAAGGAGAAATTTCCTAACAGTAAAAACCATTAAACAATGAAGTGGCTTGCTTTTAGAAATTGTAGATGCTTCATCATTGGAAGCTTTTGACACTGGACAGCCACTTGTCTGAAATGACATAGGGCAGCGATGGCTAACCTTTTCCAAACTGAGTGCCCAAAGCGTGTGTGTGTGTGTGTGTGCACGAACGCACACGCACACACCTGATCCCCCAAAATGCAATGCGAGTGTGGGCCCCGTGCATGCGCCCTGCCCTCGCACATGTGCACATGGCCCCTGTGCATGTGTGCGAGGCCCCTTCATGCTTCCTGTCCCCTGTGCATGTGTGTGCACTCCCTGCACGTTCCCCACTCCAGCGCATGTGGACACACACATACACACACCTTGCTCCCGCATGCGTCCTGCCCCCCCATGCATGCGTGCGCAGTCCCCCCGCAGTGCCCTGCTCCCCTCCCTTGTGCATGTATGGCAGAGACCCAAAGACCAGCTGGCCGGCGGGAGGTGTACGTGCATGCATGGTGGAGCTGAACTACAGCGGCGGGTTCCAAGTTATCAAAGTTGGAAACTATTCTTGGGAAAAAAGCTTCAAAATTGCTGTGTGTGTGCTGGATATGTGAGCTGAGGCCAATGAGATCCTCTGAAGAAGGCATTGTGAATAGCATTAAAAAAAACTGATGGCTATGTTTGGGAGTAAATCTCACAAGATTGGTTGGTGTCAGCATGCGTGCCCTGATTCCTGCCTACCATTAGCAGGAGCTTCATTTGTCAAACCTGAGCAGCCTGAAGGATCAGCCCAGTATACATCTAGGTCTAAACTATTGCTGGGATAGTAAGTATTAGTTTAAAGAACTCTTATGTTGACATGGCATCTTCTACTACTGTTGTTAATTCTGCACTGGCTTATCGAAGGAACTACTGCAGATAGTTGACTTATGGCAGTGATTAAGCTTAGCAATTATAGTCATGATAGTCATAGAGCACATTGGACTCATTTTTCTACTTTTGTGGCTGTTGTTAAGCAAACACAGCTGTCATTAAAGAAACATGCTTGACTTCATTGGTAAAACTGTTGGCAAAACTGTCATAAATTATGGTCATGTGACCGCAAGGCACCGGATATAGCTGAAATGCAAGTTGGTGGCTGAGCACCCTCAATGCAGAGTGAACAGTGTAAATTTGAAATCAGGTCTTAAGTTCCTTTTGGGGTGTCTATTGTAACTTTGAATAGCCATTTAGCAACCAATCATAATTCAAGGCCTACCCGTATTTCAATTTCAACCTGAAAGTAATCTAGACATGTATCGGTGCATATATCCTTGCTCTGTGCTTTAGGTAAAAATATGTTAACCTTCCAGATCAACCATGTCTCAAAAGTCGAGAGGTTTTGGTATTGAACCACAGGAAAGCACTTTCTGGCTTTGTCTAGACCAGGGGTCAGCAACTTGCAGCTCTAGAGCCACATGTGGCACTTTCATCCCTCTGCTGCAGCTCCCTGTTGCTGGTCAGCTCCACAATTGATAGGGCTTTTGGTTAGGACAGGTAAAAGAAAAAGGATGGGGGAATGGACTTCCAGCCGGCAGAGGAAAAAGGACGCCAGGCTAGGAGGAGACTCTTGTGTGGGAATCGGACTTCTGGTCAGCAGAAGAAAAAGTACGCTGCGCTAGGAGACTATGATGGGGGAACTGGACTTTCGGTCAGCTCCAGTATTGAACAGGGGCTTCCGGTTTGGACCTTTGTGGCTCTTTTGAATGTTTAAGGTTGCCGACCCCGATCTAGACCACTTTAGCAACCTTCCAAGGAGAGGATGTTTTTCATCTTCTATTAATCAGCTAAAGAGCAAGCTATTTTGTTCACTGCGTTCCATTTATGCTTTTCTGCTTCTGAGATTGCCAGAAGAAACAATTACCTTGGATTAGTTTCAAACTGCTTCAAGTAGGATTGTAAGGTAGAAATGCTGGTGATGCTACTCTTTTGTGTGACTGTAAAACTCAAAGCAACCTCTATTTTTTGTCCTGGTACTGCAGAACTGGTGAATTGTATTGGAGCATGTTGCAACAATGCAATGGTGTAGTACATCTACTAACTGCATTAAACAAAAAAGATTGATGAAAAGACCAGAAATGTGTATGGTATGAATCAAATATTTTATTGCAACAAAATAAATCAAAATAAGTGAACAAAATAACTACATCTTTTCAGATCAAAGTGGCTAAAATGTGCATTTTTGAAGAAAAAGCATCATAAATAAAAGGAAACAAGTATGGAAGACTTTCAAGCAACAATTATTGTGATTTCATTGGCATTACATGGATACTAAGCAAATAATCCCCCATGAATTGCGTAGAACATATACATTCTGGAAGCTAAAACATATGAAGAACGGCTGCAGGAACTGGGTATGTCTAGTCTAATGAAAAGAAGGACTAGGGGAGACATGATAGCAGTGTTCTGATATCTCAGGGGTTGCCACAAAGAAGAGGGAGTCAAACTATTCTCCAAAGCACCTGAGGGTAGAACAAGAAGCAATGGGTCTAAACTAATCAAGGAGAGAAGCAACTTAGAATTAAGGAGAAATTTCCTGAAATTTCCTGACAGAACAATCAATAAGTGGAACAACTTGCCTGCAGAAGTTGTGAATGCTCCAATACTGGAAGTTTTTAAGAAGATGTTGGATAGAAGATGTTGGATAACCCGTTCCAGTCCGTTCCAGTCTAGACCCGTTCCAATCCGGCTTCTGACCCGGATACAGCACGGAGACAGCTTTGGTCGCATTGGTGGATGATCTCTGGAGGGCCAGGGACAGGGGTTATTCCTCTGCCCTGGTCCTATTAGACCTCTCAGCGGCTTTTGATACCATCGACCATGGTATCTTGCTGCGCCGGTTGGGGGGATTGGGAGTGGGAGGCACCGTATATCGTTGGTTCTCCTCCTATCTCTCCGACCGGTCGCAGACGGTGTTGACAGGGGGGCAGAGGTCGACCGCGAGGTGCCTCACTTGTGGGGTGCCGTAGGGGTTGATTCTCTCGCCCCTTCTGTTCAACATCTACATGAAACCGTTGGGTGAGATCATCAGTGGCTTCGGGGTGAGATACCAGCTGTACGCTGATGACACCCAGCTGTACTTTTCCACCCCGGGCCACCCCAATGAAGTTGTTGAAGTGCTGTCCCGGTGTTTGGAAGCCGTACGGGTCTGGATGGGGAGAAACAGGCTCAAGCTTAATCCCTCCAAGACGGAGTGGCTGTGGATGCCGGCATCCCGATTCAGTCAGCTGAAGGCGAGTTATTCAGTCAGCTGGAGGCGAGTTATTGGCCCCAAAGGATAGGGTGCGCAACTTAGGTGTCCTCCTGGATGAACGGCTGTCGTTTGAAGATCATTTGACGGCCGTCTCCAGGAGGGCCTTCCACCAGGTTCGCCTGGTTCGGCAGTTGCGCCCCTTCCTTGATCGGAATGCCTTGTGCACAGTCACTCATGCGCTCGTTACCTCTCGCTTGGATTATTGTAATGCTCTCTACATGGGGCTCCCCTTGAGGTGCACTCGGAGGCTTCAGTTAGTCCAGAATGCAGCTGCGCGGGTGATAGAGGGAGCTACGCGTAGCTCCCATGTAACACCGCTCCTGCGCAGACTGCACTGGCTACCTGTGGCCTTTCGGGTGCACTTTAAGGTTTTGGTTACGACCTTTAAAGCGCTCCATGGCTTAGGGCCTGGGTACTTATGGGACCACCTGCTGTTACCACATGCCTCCCACCGACCCGTACGCTCTCACAGAGAGGGACTTCTCCGGGTGCCGTCCGCCAAGCAATGTCGGCTGGCGGCCCCCAGGGGAAGGTCCTTCTCTGTGGGGGCTCCCACACTCTGGAACGAGCTTCCCCTGGGTCTATGCCAAATACCTGACCTTCGGACCTTCCGTCGCGAACTGAAGACGTATCTTTTCATTCGCGCGGGGCTGGCTTGAATTTTATCAATTTTAAATTTTTTATTAATACTTTTAAATGGGGTTTTAGTTTATTACATATTTAAACTTTTTAGGCTAATTATAAAATAAGTTTTTTAATTCGTATTTTAAATTGTATATTGTACTACCTGTTTTTATTTTTGCCTGTACACCGCCCTGAGTCCTTCGGGAGAAGGGCGGTATAAAAATCAAATAAATAATAATAATAATAATAATAATAACCATTTGTCTGAAATGGTGTAATTAAGACTTCCAAGGTCCCTTCCAACTCTGTTATTCTATTCTGTTCTGTTGTTCTGTTCTGTTATATTCTTTTCTATATAAGCTGAAAATACTGTGAAGTTATTTCCTAATTAAACTTTGGTTCTTCTGACCTTAATTCACACAGGACAGGTAGGAAGCCATTTGTCTAAAACTAATCTATCAGAAAATATAATAATTTCCCACAGGAACACATTTCTCATAATTTAATTAGGGAAATCCATATTCTGCTATGAGCTGTCTAAATTTCTAAAAATTTTGGTTAAACATTTATATGTCCATTATTTCAAAATAGTCTCATCTACTGTACCAGATTTTTTAAAAAATACTTCCCTCTAGTGGTTTGGACCTGAAATACATTTTTAGGTTAAGCAATGTGTATATTTTGCTTTCTATTTTCAGAAAGTTGCAAAGATTTTGCATGTATGTAAAATGCATATTACTTTGCTTTAACTGATATTCTAATTGCAGTGCTGTAAACTTGTTTGCAGTTATCCTTAGCAAAATTCAGTGTAATAATTTATAAGCAAAGTTGCCTTTATGGACAGTCCAGAATCATCAGAGTAAAATGCAACTTCCCAGAGAGATGACAGGACGATACAATCCTAATAGACATATAGCACAAATTTCCAACTTCAAGCTACTGAATTTTAAGAGGGCAAGCATGTGGCACTGCTGAACTATATTACTAATAATATGCACTATCGTGAGGAATGCTGAGACCTACAAGTCAGAAAAATCATGATTGCCATAAATTGTCCATTGCAGTTTAGGGTCAAACTATAAGTCAGCTCTGACACATGCTTGCTGAAGGTACTTTTTGCAAAAGGCAAATGGAAGCTTTTTCAGTTCAGATCAGGATTAGTTTGGATCAGGATTAGATGAGAAACAAAATATTTTCAAAGGAAAAAAAATCAAGAAGTTGCCTCTTGTAAAAAGACCTTTTGGAACAATCATGACCTAGATCAGGGATAGTCAATCTTTTTATACCTACCACCCACTTTTGTATCTCTGTTAGTAGTAACATTTTCTAACCGCCCACCAGTTCCACAGTAATGCGCCATGTATCCTCGTCTGCACTACCCTCATGCATCATGGATTGGGTTTGGGGGGGCGCTGGCTACCAGCTCTCCTTGTCTGTTATAGCTGGGTGGTGGTGGGGAGATGCGCGAGCTATTCTGGGATGAGACTCTTTTGTTTGCGGTCGCACTATAGCGCCATTTAGTTTCACTTACATAACGTGAACTAAACCTATGTGCGGGCAATACAAATAGTATATTTTCAGAAATTTAAATTGTCTTTTTTATGAAAACTTAATGAAAATGTTTTTAAATAATGCTATGAAAATTTTTTAAAAAGTCAATTAAATTTTTTAAAAAAGGAATGTGCTTCAGTATCGGACAAAACCCCTATCGCCCACCATGAAAGCTGGAACGCCCACTAGTGGGCGGTAGGGACCAGGTTGACTACCACTGACCTAGATGATTGAGAATATCCAAAGACACATTCCTGCCAATTCTCATATATGCATAATAGATTTTTAAAAAAAGTTTCAGAATCTTTTATACATACAATCAGGTAGTATTAAGCAGTTAGAAGTTTGAAAGTTAGGAGTAAATTTGTTTAGTGTAATTAGCTCATTATTTATTTATTTATTTATTTATTTACCACTGTATCTACAGACTGGTGAAAGTTTGGATCAGAATTAGGGGAATTATACTTATTCAACACTAGTAATGCTCAAGACTCATTCAGATTATGGGCTGGGATAATATGAATGTTATAACACACAAAGTAGATCGTTGATGAATATTTTTGCTGCAATTGGAAGCAAATAAGGAAAAGTTCCTAATCTATTATTTTACAAGAAACTTTCAAAGTTATAACTACTATCTGGAAACTGGAGTCTAAGCCTAGTAAATTTCTGTGCTTAATTCAAAATCATGATAACAATAATAATAACCCTAGCTTCATTACATTAAAATCGCTTAGTATTACAGTTCTGACTTTCATAGTTTTATTTTAGGTCTCACTAAAAGTGAAATATGAGAATTATAGAATTATACTCTGAAGCTTGGATGTTTTTTACTTCCAAATCCCAATTCATTAATATGGAGCTACCCATATTTTGACTTTCTATATCCACAAGATGGCATTGCTCAACTATTTACAAAAAAAATAATAATCTCATTTTAGGACCAGGGCTTTATAATAAATCTTGGTCTCTTAACTTTACATAGTTCAACTTGGCTACTAGGCTCAAACTTGTCTTTTGGAGGTACAATATAGCATGCTTAGGCAAGAATCTTCATTGTAAATTAGATTGCAGGCACACTAAACTGTTGGTTGTCCCTATGTATGGAAATTTCGCTCTTACATGATAAACTTCTAAAACTAAAATTCTACAACATCTCAGGACCCCTCCACAACTGGATAACAGCTTTTCTATCAAACAGACAACAAGTGGTCAAAATTGGCAATGCTCTATCAAACCCTGTTCCTGTTAAAAGTGGTGTTCCCCAAGGCAGCGTTCTTGGACCAAAACTCTTCATATTATACATTAATGATCTCTGTGACCATATTACAAGTAATTGTGTTCTCTTTGCTGATGATGTCAAACTATTTAACACCACCAACAATACAGCTATCCTCCAAAAAGACCTGAACTTCTTATCTGAATGGTCTAAAACTTGGCAACTCCAAATCTCAACCAGCAAATGCTCAGTCTTACACATTGGAAAAAAGAACCTAAACACTAAGTATAAGCTTGATGGACATTACCTTACTGATGACCCCCACCCTGTTAAAAGATCTTGGAGTTTTCATATCAAAAGATCTAAGTGCCAAAGCCCACTGTAACTACATCGCAAAAAAGGCTTTAAAAGTTGTAAACCTAATCTTGCATAGCTTCTTCTCCAAAAACACTACACTACTAACCAGAGTATATAAACATTTGCTAGACCAATTCTTGAATACAGCTCGCCTGTTTGAAACCCATACTACATTTCTGACATCAATACAATTGAACGTGTCCAGAAATATTTTACAAGAAGAGTACTCCACTCCTCCGAATACAACAAAATACCTTATGCCACCAGACTTGAAATCTTGGATTTAGACATGACCTGGGTTTAACTCATAGAATCATCTATTACAATGTCCTTCCTGTCAAAGACTACTTCAGCTTCAATTGCAACAATACACGCGCACACAATAGATTTAAGCTTAATGTTAACCACTCCAATCTTGATTGCAGAAAATATAAAGTAAAGTAACAGAGTTGTTAATGCTTGGAATACACTACCTGACTCTGTGGTCTCTTCCCAAAATCCCAAAAACTTCAACCAAAAACTACCTACCATTGACGTCACCCCATTCCTAAGAGGTCTGTAAGGAGAGTGCATAAGAGCACAAACGTGCCTACCGTTCCTGTCCTATTGTTTTCCTTCGTTATATCCAATTAATATAGTTATTACATACTTATACTCATATACATACTTATATATTGTATAATTATTTCATGCTTATGCTTATATATACTGTGTGACAAAAATAAAAAAATAAAAAATAAAAATAACAATTTAAGCTACCTGACTTTTGGTTGTTGACATGACTGATATTTCTGCCGTGAGGAAGACTGGTTCTCAATTTATCTCTCTCCTTTTTCAAGTTATGAGAGAACTAATTACAGTGATTAGATAAATCAAGTTATTTTCCACCTAATAATTTATGAACAGATAAAAGATTAAAACTTGACCTCAATTTAATGCAATTTTTAAACATAAATATTCTGTAAAGATGCCAACAAGTATATTCTAAAAACTTGAAGGTTTGCATGAATTTCAATGTATTTTCAAATGAAGTTGGCATAAATCTCAATAAAATACACTTAACCTCTATGTTGTTTGACTGTTCCATTATTATTCATCTTTATTCTTTTTCCAGGTGAAGATATTATATCATGCCGTTATCTCCGGAGTGGAGAGTTAAATGAGAATGTGATTTTTGAAAAAAGATACTTTACTGTTTCTGACAGGAAATTGGATATTGACGACTTGTATTCTAGAGTTAGCAGTACTTTGGTTTTAAATATCATTCTAATGGAAAATAATTGAATTAAAAACTACAACAACTTGATTCAGTAATTTAAAAAAAACCCAGCAGAAAATAATTATGTTTTTCCATCAGCAAAACCAATTTCCAGTGATGGAACAAAATACAGAATTAGAATATAGAATAATAGAGTTGGAAGGGACCTTGGAGGTCTTCTAGGCCAACCCCCTGCTTAGGCAGAAAGCCCTACACCACTTCAGACAAATGGTTATCCAACATCTTCTTAAAAACTTCCAGTGTTGGAACATTCACAGCTTCCGGAGGCAAGTCATTCCACTGATTAATTGTTCTCGCTGTCAGGAAATTTCTCCTTAGTTCTACCCTGTTTCCCCCAAAATAAGACATCCTCTGATAATAAACCCAATCGGGCTTTTGAGCACATGGCAATAAGGCCAAGTGCTTATTTCAGGGTCAAAAAAATATAAGACAGGGTCTTTATTTTCGGAGAAACGCAGTAGGAAATTAGTCACCCTAATTTCCTTCTTATGCATATCATCCCAAAATCTGATCACAATTTAGGAGTCATGCTCTTGTCATTCAGGGCTTATAAAGGGAGGGGGGCGGAGGAGAAGACAAATTTTCTGCAAGTAAGTTTTGCTTGTGCACTAGATTCCACCACAATTTACTACATTTAGAAATCTGGGTAAGAAATCCACAATTTACTACATTCAGAAATCTGAGTAAGAAATCCACCACAATTTACTACATTTAGAAATCTGGCAAGTAAGTTTTGCTCGTGCATTAGATTCTACCACAATTTACTACATTTAGAAATCCGGGTGGGGGGGGGGTTGTGTTTTTTGGGGGGGTAATATACGATTGAGCCTTAGAAGGACAAATTTAACTCAGCTGCAGAAGGGAGATGTAGGGAGCTCTGAGTTTTAAGCAAGCTCCTTTTTTTTGTGGAATTTGTGGAGGTTTTTTTGCTTTTTTTTAAAGAGCCAGAAGTGCTACTAGTTAGGACAGCGGTTCTCAACCTGTGGGTTGCGACCCCGTTGGGGGTCAAATGACGATTTGCCAGGGGTCGCCTAAGACCATCGGAAATATGGGAAGTATACTTGCGAGTCGAAGAATCGCGCTCCAATGGTTGACTCCACAAGCCAGCTGCAGGCTCTTCAAATCGCTAGCCGAATTCGGCTTCAGGCGCGATGAATTAAAAAAGAGAGAAATCTTTGCTCTGATGTCTCCCTCTCAAGCCAGCTGCAATCACTCCCAATCGCTAGCCTAATCTGGCTTCAGGCGCGATAAACTTAATAGGGGAGGAGTCTCCGCTTTAATGCCTCCGTCCTCAAGGCAATCGCAAGCAGTTCAGATCGCTAGCCAATACGGCTTCAGGCGCGATAAATTCAAAATGAAAATAATTTTACGGTTGGGGTCGCCACATCATGGGGAATTGTATTAAAGGGGTCGCCACATCGTGGGGAATTGTATTAAAGGGGTCGCAGCACTATAAAGGTTGAGAACCACTGCGTTAGGAGAAGAGCAAGAGATCGCTATGAGGCTGGCGGCTTCTGAAAGAAAGCTGAGCATCACATCTCATCAGTCAGGCTCCTCTGGAAAAAAATAAAAAAGGTAAGTTGGATGCCGCTGAGCCCTGGAACTTAGTGAGGAACAGGCCCGCAAGTCTCTTGGATGGCTAGATATGAACTTGGCCTCGGCTTACAAGTTGTAAGTGCCCCGCGTGCCAATCATTTCCCTGGCCTGACTGGGAATGGCGGGCTTGGGAGCAGGCTGAGGCCGAGGAGCAGGGCACAGAACCCTGGTTTCCCCAGGAGTTGGGAGGTCTTGGTTTGGGCCTCTAAGGGCCTTGTTCATCCCTCAGGCAAACCAAGTGTTCCACATAACAAGGCGCACATTCATTCAATGATTGCATTCGGGAGAGCAGGAATGGAAAGGTCATTAACTGATGCTTCACTTAATGGCCATCGCAACATGTGACAATAACGGGCAGGTTTCGTTATAGTTGAATAGACAACCTCTATTTAAATGTTGAAATGTATCAATTCCTTGGTGCTCTCTGAGTTTGTCTGTTTTCTTGCAGACTTGTTTCGTTATCCAAACTAGGTTTGCCATCATCAATACTAGTTTAGGAGTAGGATTTGCTCTCAGCTCCCCACTCCTAGCTAGCACTGATGATTTTACCTAGTTGGGTAATGAAACATCTGCAAGAAAACAACAAAGCTCAGAGAGCACTAAGGACCCCTCATTTAAAGCCTGAGCTATAAATATTCTCCTTTTTTTTGAAGTATACTAGACAACGCTAGTATATTAGTATCTTTTCTTTTATGTACTCCAAGAGCGTATGCACCAAGACAAATTCCTTGTGTATCCAATCACACTTGGCCAATAAAGAATTCTATTCTATTCTATAAAATCTGTAAAAAATGACACTTATGAAAATAACATGCAAAAAGTATACTAAAATGCATATTAGGCAAAGCTGAAACAGAAATCTATAAACCAAATTATTTTAAGACATCTTAGACATTTCTAAAGCAAATTTTATAAAGTGGACTTGACAAATTTTCAAAATAAGAAAAATAAACTTGGCAGATGCACGTAATTCAGAAATTGACTTATGCATATTTATACAGCCAATATATTTTTTTGGATTTACTGCAAAAGAAAGAAAAGAAAACCCTGAGAAATTTATACAATGTACTATATCCAGATAATCAATATAGTAACAAGGAATGGAATGTTACTCTTCACTGCCATTGACAGTAAATGGTAAGAATTCCCCACCATTCAGCCAGAACTATGGAAGCTTCTTGGATGAGAAGCAAAACATTTTCAAAGAAAAAAAACAAAGAAAATCTAGTTGCTTTTCCGGTTGGAAAAGCACTTTTGGGACAACCATGACTTGAATAATTGAGAATCTCTAGACATTTTGCCATTGACTAATATTTTTATTTTTTTTTGCATCCTTGATCAGGTAGTTCTATTAGGTAGATCAAGTGGAAAAATTCAATGTAGGGTTCAAAGCAATCTGAAGAACCACTTTCTAAGAACAGAAAAAACAGCAATAGTTGTGTGTTTTTATTGCCTGCTTATAGAATGTTCAGAGGCAGGTATCTGAGGAATAAACAGGCTTTAATGTGAATTAAATATTTCACTGTGCTCTTATAGTATACTAAGAAGCAACTCCTAATACAAACTGATCTTTGTAAGTATGTTGTACAAAGATACTGCCTTTAAAAAAAAATTACTAGGATAAGTTTGTCTCAGTCATATATATGTCCTTGCGGCATAACAAAATTATGTAAGACTCCATTGCGTTTTAAAGATTCCATTTGATTTTAGTTTTAAAAAGTTCAAGGATAAAAGGTTGTGAGACACTCTGAAGGAGCACTGTCTCAAAGTACAAGTACTGTGCTTTTTTTTAATGAACAGACTCTCCCCTATTTTGCACATAGTACATCATTCAGATGTTTATCAGAACTAATAGTAATATATTCAATCAATCTTTTTTTCTCTAATATGAACCTGATGTTACAAAGTCAGACCTCATAAAACATGCCACCACAGCTCCTTACACTTTTGATTGTAGAAGAACTGCCCTCTAAACTCAGTGAACAACAATTTGCTTGAAAACAAGATGCAGGAGTGACATCAGTATCCTAACCATTTTTTTCAGGTTAACCACATCAAACATCATTAACACAGTCATTTCAAGGACAGGAAAAACCCCAACAGGTAACACCACTTCCTTTCTTGCATTGTTGCTACTTCATTTTAAGTAGACTTCAAAAGGCAGTTTAACATGATTTAATTCACCCTCCTTCCCACCGCCATTAATCTGCTTGATTCATCTTTCCTGATGACAGCATGTGCGTTAATCATTTGTGACCTGAAAAGTATGATGAGCAATGGTGAATACATGTTGACAGGCAGGTTCAAAACACTACGGTTCAATTGGACTGTCCAATTTGATACCTTTACACTGCCAATACAGCATTGGAGTTGGGTGGCTGTAATAAGTTTAGATAATAAATTCAAAAACGTTGAGAATTTTGGAAAAATTGGTTAGGTTGATGTTGATGAAGACAAATACCAAACAACCATAGAAATAGAATCAGGTGGCATCCCACATAACAAAGATAAATAATCCCTTTCATTAAAGAAATCAGATTAAACATAATATTTAGAAGCTAGGACAGGGAATTTTAAATCAGTTACTGTCTTTCCCATTGGAAGGGAATACTTCTTGAGAACTCAACCAACCATCAATAGAAGCCTCAGAAGAAACCTGCAAGGTTACAAACACGGCATCTGGACACAAGCAATTCCACAAAGAGGGAAAAACTTAATAGAAATATTGTTTTGTTTTTTCTTACTAAAATTTGAAAAATGCAGTTATTTGGGGACTTCTGCACATTCTCGGTTGGTAAAAGTATAGATAAAAATTATCAACATTATGAATACTAACCCAATATTTTTTATTAGCTATAAATATTTGACAGAGAGATACAGACTTTAGCTCTTTACTAGATATTATTTTTCCTAAGCATTTTTTTCTCCAATACTATATTGTTATTGTACAGGTAGTCCTCAACTTAGAATCACAATTGAGGCCAAAATTTATGTTATTAAGTGAGAAATTTGTTAAGTGAGCTTTGCCCCATTTTACGACTTTTCTTGCCACAGTTGTTTAATGAATCATTGCAGTTGTTAAATTAGTAATATGGTTGTTAAGTGAATCTGGTTTTCCTATTGACTTTGCTTGTGAGAAGGTTGCAAAAGGAGATTACATGACCCCGGGACACTAAGGCTGTCAGAAATGTGAGTCACTTGTCAAGCAGCCGAATGTAACTCACGTGATTCCTGGGATGCTACAATGGTCATAAGTGTGAAAAATGTCACGTTTTTCAGTACGGTCGTAACTTCGAATGATCACTAAATGAACTGTTGTAAGTCGAGGACTATTTGTCTTGTAGCTTAATTACTATTTTCCTGCCTGTTATTTTGCCTACCTATATACTGAAATTTCAGTTTTCTTTCAATACTGCCAGATATATGTACCAACCATAAATAATGTAGGTAACTGAATAACAGATCTGAAATGTATAGGAGTCCAATTCTTTTTTCTAAGTTCTTTGAATCACTTGTAAGAATGTAGCTTCTCGTTCAAAAAATCTTTATATGAACAGCCATTCATATAAAAACAAAATAGTATTGTTATACATATATGTATATTATTGTCTTTCTGTCTCCCCTACACATATATTCTATTTACCACTGAAAAGCAAATGGACTGCATAGAGCCACAGAAACATTTTTCTGTCCCAATATGCCATAAAAATGAAGGGTCAGTATTTGCTATTTATTGGACTATTGTTTTAAAGAAAGAATAAATTTCAATATAGTTTGTCATTTTAAATCTGCTCTATTATCTTTATTCCTAATAAAGATCCATCCGGTAAGTTTGTTGGCAGAGTTATTGTAACTGCTCTTGGTTAAGAACTGCCTAAGTCAGGGGTGGGTTCCAAATTTTTTTACTACCGGTTCTGTGGCCGTGGCTAATTTGGTAGGCGTGGCTTGGTGGGCATGTGACTGAGTGGGTATGGCCAACTTGAAGTCACTCAACATAACAGACTCACACACAATGTAAAAGCAGCTGCACTTCACCCAAAATGGCCCCTGCAACAAGCAGGAACCTCACAGAGCCACAAAAAGCTCAAAAATCAACTTTCACACTTTACACACAAACAACACAACTGACTCACACACACACACACACACACACACACACAAAATGCCACATACAGCTTTGTGAAATTCTGTGTGTTTGTGTAGTGAGAGTGAAACACTACAGAAACACACCAAATTTCAGAAAGCTGCACAAATATTTTATTATTTTATTTTATTTATATTTTTTAGAGTACTCGGGACTTGGGCCTCCAGCCAGAGTACTCGGGACTTGGGCCTCCGGCTGATGTTATGCAATGCAAGGTCCGTGGTTAACAAAGCCCCCCTGATCTCAGATCTAATTCAGGAGGGGTCCACGGACGTTATGGGCATTACGGAGACCTGGTTGGGCACGGAAGGGGGGGGTTCCCCTAGTGGAGATGTACCCACCAGGTTTCCGTGCATTCCATCAGCCGAGGGCCCAAGGTAGGGGTGGCGGGGTGGCAGTTATTATTAATGAAAGCCTAGAACCGAGGGAGACCACTGTGGCTCAGATAGCTGGTTATGAATCCCCCTATGTGAAATGGGGTCGTAGGACTCAGGTGGGCTTGTTGATCACGTACCTGGCTCCTTGCTGCGTGACAACAGCCCTGCCCGAGCTGTTGGAGTTGTTGGCTGGGTTGGCAGTTGAAACCCCTAGACTGTTGGTCATGGGGGATTTCAACTTGCCATCAACTGGCGTGGCATCCTCAACGGCTCGGGAGTTCATGGCTTCCATGATGGCCATGGACCTGACTCAATTAGTGGACGGCCCTACCCACATCGGAGGAGGCACTCTAGATCTGATTTTTGTCTCTGGCCAGTGGGCGAATGATCTGATTTTAAATGATTTAGTTACTGAGCCTCTGTCATGGTCAGATCATTCTCTTCTTCGTCTCGACTTTCGGACCGCTACTCATCACCGCAGGGAGACGGAACCAATGCGTTGGTTCCGTCCCAGGCACCTGATGGACCCAGAGAGGTTCCTGACAGAGCTTGGGCCGTTTCCCGAGAACCTGGCCGAGAACCTGAAGAACTAGCCGTGGCTGGAGCTTTGGACCGTGTCGTGCCTTTGCGGCCTCTGACCCGGCGCAGGTCTCAACCAGCTCCTTGGTTCTCCGAGGAGCTGAGGGAGATGAAACGCCGGAGAAGACGCCTAGAGAGTGTCTGGAGATCCAGCCATTCCGAGACTGACCGGACACTAGTTAGGTCCTATATTAGGACATACCTATGGCATTGAGGGAAGCGAAGCATTCTTACGTTTCCTCCCTCATTGCGTTAGCAGATAACCGCCCAGCCGCCCTGTTTCGGGTCACCCGCTCTCTCCTTCAACAGGAGGGGCGGGAGGACCCACTACAAGGGTGCGCCGAGGAGTTTAACGGTTATCTATATGATAAAATCGTTCAGCTTCGGGATGGATTGGATCAAAATAGGGCCGGTGAATGGCGCAGGCTGGTAAGGCCTGTTATTAAGAACAGCCTGTTATTAAGAACACAAAGCCTGCAATTACTGCAGGTTCGAGCCCGGCCCAAGGTTGACTCAGCCTTCCATCCTTTATAAGATAGGTAAAATGAGGACCCAGATTGTTGGGGGGGCAATAAGTTGACTTTGTAAAAATATACAAATAGAATGAGACTATTGCCTTATACACTGTAAGCCGCCCTGAGTCTTCGGAGAAGGGCGGGGTATAAATGTAAACAAAAAAAAAATTGGGTAGATCCAGGCGAGAGTTGCGAGACTCGTCTTGTTGAGACCATTTGGGATGATTTTGATCCTGTGACTCCCGAGGACATGGACAGGTTGCTGGGAAGGTTGAATGCCACCACATGTTTACTGGACCCGTGCCCCTCCTGGTTGGTGCTGGCCACACAGGAGGTGACACGAGGCTGGCTCCGGGGGATTACAAATGCTTCTTTGCGGGAGGGGGTCTTTCCCACTGCCTTGAAAGAAGCAGTGGTGAGACCTCTCCTCAAGAAGCCTTCCCTGGACCCAGCTGTTTTAGGAAATTACTGTCCAGTCTCCAACCTTCGTTTTATGGTGAAGGTTGTAGAGAGTGCGGTGGCACGTCAATTACCCCAGTACCTGGATGAAACCGTCTATCTAGACCCGTTCCAGTCCGGCTTCCGGCCCGGATACAGTACGGAGACAGCTTTGGTCACGTTCGTGGATGATCTCTCGAGGGCCAGGGATAAGGGTTACTCCTCTGCCCTGGTCCTATTAGATCTCTCAGCGGCTTTCGATACCATCGACCATGGTATCCTGCTGCGCCGGTTGGAGGGGTTGGGAGTGGGAGGCACCGTTTATTGGTGGTTCTCCTCCTACCTCTCTGACCGGACGCAGACGGTGTTGACAGGGGGGCAGAGATCGACCCCGAGGCACCTCATGTGTGGGGTGCCGCAGGGATCGATTCTCTCACCTCTCCTGTTCAACATCTATATGAAGCCGCTGGGCGAGATCATCAGTGGTTTTGGGGTGAGATACCAACTGTACGCTGATGATACACAGCTGTATTTTTCCACCCCAGGCCACCTCAATGAAGCTGTCGAAGTACTGTCCCAGTGTCTGGAAGCCGTACGGGTCTGGATGGGGAGGAACAGGCTCAAGCTTAACCCCTCCAAGACGGAGTGGCTGTGGATGCCGGCACACCGGTACAGTCAGCTGCAGCCACGGCTGACTGTTGGGGGCGAGTCATTGGCCCCTATGGAAAGGGTACGCAACTTGGGCGTTCTCCTGGATGGATGGTTGTCTTTCGAAGATCATTTGACGACCGTCTCCAGGAGAGCTTTTTATCAGGTTCACCTGATTCGCCAGTTGCGCCCTTTCCTGGACCGGGATGCCCTATGCACGGTCACTCATGCTCTCGTGACTTCTCGCTTGGACTATTGCAATGCTCTCTACATGGGGCCCCCCTTGAAGAGCACCCGAGACTCCAGTTAGTCCAGAACGCAGCTGCGCGGGTGATAGAGGGAGCGGTTCGGAGCTCCCATGTAACACCCATCCTGCGCAGACTGCACTGGCTGCCTGTTGTCTTCCGGGTGCGCTTCAAGGTATTGGTGACCACCTTTAAAGCGCTCCATGGCTTAGGACCAGGATATTTACGGGACCGTCTACTGCCATCTTCTATCTCCCAGCGACCGGTGCGTTCTCACAGAGAGGGACTCCTTAGGGTGCCGTCAGCCAGACAATGTCGACTGGCGGCCCCCAGGGGAAGGTCCTTCTCTGTGGGGGCTCCTACCCTGTGGAACAAACTTCCCCCTGGACTTCGTCAACTAGCCGAACTTCTAGTTGTAGAACTACTACTATTGTGTTGTAGATGTTGTACCTTGATGAACGTATCTTTTCTTTTATGTACACTGAGAGCATATGCACCAAGACAAATTCCTTGTGTGTCCAATCACACTTGGCCAATAAAATTCTATTCTATTCTATTCTATTCTATTCTATTCTATTCTATTCTATTCTATTCGGACCTTTCGCCACGAACTTAAAACCTATTTATTCCGTTTAGCTGGACTGGCTTGATTTTAAAATCTTTAATTTGTTTTTATGGGTTTTAAATTTTTGTAAATTTTTATAGAGTGTTATTATATTTTAAATTTTCGGCCAATTGAATAAGTTTTTTAAGGGGTGTTCTTAATATTATATGTATTGTTTTTCTTTGTATTTTTATTCTGGCTGTGCACCGCCCTGAGTCTTTCGGGAGAAGGGCGGTATACAAATTAAAATATTATTATTATTATTATTAGATCAGGGGTCTCCAACCTTAGTAACTTTAAGGTTTGTGGACTTCAACTCCCAGAGTTCCTCAGCCAGCAAAGGCACTAAGGAGATGGATTGCAGGCAGCCAGGCAGATTCAGTTGCTAGCTGATGCAACTGATTGCAGAAGCCAAAGGAAAGCGAGCCTGAAAGGAGCAGTAATTATGTAAGTGGGTAGGGGGGATTGGGTGGGCCAGAGGAAAAAATGATTTTAAAAGGCTCCTCTGACAATCCCAGCTGAAGATGCCTAATAGCAGTCCAGAATCTCTTAACTCAGCTGGGATCGCCAGAGGAGCCTTTTAAAACCTTTTGTTTTAAAAGGGTTCTGATGATCCCTGCTGAGCCGCGCGATCATCAGAGGTTTTTTTTTTTTTTACTTTTAAAAGCCATTTTTTAGCTGAAGAAAAGATGCTTTTAACAGTAAAAAAACCCAAACCTGTGATGATCGGGGAATCAGTTTGGGAGCATGGCCAGCCAGCCATTACTACCGGTTCTCCGAACGCCAGCAGATTTTTACTACCGGCTCTCCAAAACCGGAGCAAAATGGGAGCAACCCACACTGGCCTAAGTTCTTAACCAAGTGCTCTTGGTTAAGAACTGCCTAAGTATGACATCATGGTAAAAGGAAGTGTTATTATATCACTGAACAGGATATCCTCCCTTATAATCATTCATAACAACCTTGAAGAATTGCTTCGTGTCAGCACAGACTCCATACTATTTACTCCACATCAAGAAAACCTTTTGTTCAAATACGTATTGCATTAAATGACAGCATGAAGCTATGTTTACCTTCTAAAACAAAAAATAAGCATCAGAAGTCCTGCCTTCATTGAGACTTTGTCTCAATGTCACAACTATTTCTTTTCCCAGCCACAACTTCTCAAGATGTCCTTCACACCTGGTTCACAGTGCAAGGTTTCTAGAAAAAAAAACTTTTGGTGGGGGGAGGTATGAGAATAATAAAAATTAGATACTGTAGCCACACTACAGGCTAAGACAGATATAAGTCAAATTATAATAAATAAATTATAATAAACTGTTGGAACATCTTGAGTTCCATTGCCAAAACAATAGGGGGGTATAGATGTATAAAGTAAAATCTCACAAGATCAACACATATCACAGAATTGGGTGACTAGCTCATGAATTCATGCAATACCACACGAAGATATCAATATTTTGCACATTCTCACTTCATCCGAGAACACAAAATTCTTTTGAGATTGGAGTATTATCAGATTTCAGCTCAATAAGAATTGCTTATGGAACTAGTGTGAAAAATCTGAAATATGTTTTTTTTAATTAGTGTTAGCTATAATTCTGGAGAATCTCAAAGGTTGTTTTTTTTTCAAAAGGAAAGTGGACTTTCTTGGTTTTTGGTTGAAGACGTTTCGCTTCTCATCCAAAAAACTTTTTCAGTTCTGACTTAAAAAGCTTTAACAGAAACCTCTTGGATGAGAAGCAAAACGTCTTCAAACAAAAACGAAGGAAATCCAGTTGCCTTTTGGAAAAAAAAAACACCTTTAGAACAACTGTGACCTGGATGACTGAGAATCTCCATAGACAATTCTGGAGAATGCTTGTGAAATATAAAAGACAGTAAATTGTCTAATAAAATATTTCACAGCATATGCCATTAGTTTTATTCTTTAAAAATACGGAATAGATAATTAAATAAATACCAAACACTACAAAGTTTATGCAACATGGTTCTATTTAAAGTAGTTTCAACCATGGCACTCAGTGACAGCAATACAATTTTTCTTCACAAAGCAATGAATACAAAAATATGCCATAAATTCATTTGTAAACCAGTATTCTAATACACATACGTCATAGCACAACGCACATGTTTATATAACATCTTCCTGAGATACTTTGGGTGGTTTTTATTTTATTGTGTTAGATTATCTTTGATCAATTTAAAACTGGTGCAAGTGGGACACTAATATAAAGAAAATAATTCAAATAATAGGTAGAGGAGCAGCTCTTACACATGCTTCCTCTAAAAATATGGGACATACACTGTGTTTTTAAAGTATTTGACTCTTTCTGGGTGAGAAAAAGTGAGGTGAAGTTTCATTTAATAATCTAGAAAAAGCAGCAGAGTGTTTCAGGAATGTTAGAGGTGGAGTAGAATACAAATGATAGAAAGGAAAAGTCATAATTCTTTTGACTAGACATTTTCTGCAGTAGCATTTGTACATGCTGTACCCAGTTCACAGTTTCAGTATCGACACTAATCTGTCTTGGAAGAGCAAATGTCTTTTAAAGTTTCTAGCTCTTCTATAAGTTTCTTGTTCTGGACTTCTAACATTGCAACACGACTCTCCAGACATTTCACATATTCTTTCTTCCTTCGTCGACATTCTTTTGCAGCTTCCCTGAAAAAACAGTAAAAAGGGCAAACAGAAAAAAAGCTTTTGTGACATGCTACTGACATAAGATAGGATGGGGATGGTGCAGTGACCAAGGTCAATACAATATGGAGACAGTGATGCTTTCCAAAGATTAGAAATCACACATCTTTTTAGAAAAAAGACCTAAGAAAAGCCAAGATCACAAAGACCACACACTGCCCCTTTCTTAAGGGTCACTTGGCAATCTGTAGAATTGCTTCATCTCATGCCTTGATTACTGTTCATAGTAAAAAGTTCCATGGCCAAATGCCAGTTACTCTGCTTTATGGCAATAAAGGTCTTTGAGTGCCTTGAGTTCCTCAATGAGCGTCTTGTTCTGATTTTCTAGAACCGCTACGCGATTTTCAAGGCACTTGACATATTCCTTCTTCTTCCTGCGGCATTCTCGAGCAGCTTCCCTGGAACCAACACAAGGCAAATGACTACTCAATCAGCTACAAGGCAAAGAAAAACCTGGATAGCTAGGATAACCTCTGACACCAGAAAAGCTGAAGTGATTCAGTAAATGCCAAATCAAGTACACTGTACACCAGTCTCAGCATAAAATCAGACCACAGTGCTCTGAACACAATGCAGAACAGACAGACAGAAGACACCAGACAGAAGACACCACATAGTACGGAAGTGAGAGGAAGCTGTTGTAAAATCAATTATGAGATAGTGCTTTACAAAAGCAACTGAAGCTATCACAGAACATGCATCAAAGTAACAGCTCGTTATCTACAGCCCCCACATCATCTGTTCACCAGTATTAAGCCCACATGCTTAAATAAGTAGCTCAGTCATCTCAGAGTATACCTGAAAAACGTTAGGAAATTAACTGTTGGAAAAGAAAACATGGTACCTTCTCTCTTCAGTTTGAAAATTTCAGCTTCTCTTTTCAGGTAGTTTGAAATGTTTTGTTAATTGTCCCAATTTTTTATCAAAACCAATAATATTATTTAAAATGAATACAATATGAATTAATATTTATAGTTTAAGCCTTAAACATTAATATAATAATTAAGGATGAATGGGAAGTTAAACTACTATTTAAACTTTTATGCTTCCTGCTGGTTCATTTATTGCACTTCAGACCTTTTAGTTCTCTAAAATCATTAGCCTTTGAGTGGGAGATGAAGAAGCAAACCATCATCAATGTTACCTCTTTAAATTATATAATATTTTATATATATGTTACTGCTTCTAAGGCCTTTGTAAAGGCCACCATATATGAAACTTTTTGTTAAAGCATTGAACAAAAATGTTTAAAATTAATATAAATTCCCTAATTAATTTGGAATACTGTGATGACATTAACCCATCTGAACTTATTTCTCTCAAAGCTACAAATTTTATTTTGGAGTCCTCCCTGCTTTAATTTTTACAAGGACAAAGCCTGTCAAAGCCTTTTCCTTGTATATTGTTATAGATAAGATTATTTCTCATAATGCTTTTCCTGGAATACTAAACTAAAAAGATCCCTAAGATCTTTGACAGGATTTTTAAGAAAATACAGTCTAAGAGGAAAGCTCAAAAAAACTACATGAATGAGAAAAGTATCTGTAAGTGCTAAGCAAGAATGTTGGCTAGTTGGTAATCAAAATAAGCTGACACATATTATTTAATTGCCAGTAACAATAGACACTAGACAACCTGAAGAGAGAAGAACACGAGATGGAAACGAAGACATTTCTGGATTAGCAATTTGAAATTAAAAGGCATGAGAAAAAGCAATACCATGAAGCACGATTAAGCAATAGTGGGGTTAGTTACAAGAAGTTCAGCTTCTTCCAGTAAAGCACATGCCAACAATATCCACAAATACTAGCAGTGGACAATGAGTACAACATTAATACTAACACACATACAGGAAGTAAATAAACAAAAGGGTAATTTAGCCTGGACAATGTAAAAAATTTAATAAATAAAGTGAGAGAAATGCAACCTAAAGGTCACACCCAAATTCTTAAAAATCAGTTTACTACAAAATACAAGAGGACATTCCACAGTGAATTTATTTTCTGCAATAAAATATAGACTTGCAAAAAAGCTTTACCCTTTGTTAAGTTTACAAAATCACAGGCTTTGGTAAAACTGAATCAAAACAGAATTTGCCATTTAAGCAAATGACACGTGCCCATAAAAATTAGATGTATAAAGTATTATTTAAAATATAGGCATTCTCCATTTAAAATCTATTCATTCAGCGACTATCTGAAGTTACAGTAGCACTGAACAAAGAATACTTAAAGTGAATCTTCATAGTTGTAGCCACTGCAGGGTCCCATAGTCACAATTGCCATTTGTGACATTCAATGCCAATCCTGCCAGTTTCTCCATTGACAAGCGAAGTCAATGGAGAAGCTTGCAGATGGTCACAAATAGTGATCATGTGGCCAGGGGACACTGCAACTGTGTAAAATTCGCCTAACAACAGTAATTAGGACTTTTGGAACTTCCACTAAAAGTCAGCATTACCATCCCTTAGCAATGGAGTTCCCAGTCCTAATTACTGTCAGTAAATGAGAATTATCTGCATTAGGATATGCAACCGTATGTATGATATTATAATCTGTTTCTGTGTGAGAGAAAAATTTTTATTCTTATTAATGCTATGGATTTTCTGAGTGGAAAATGTGTATAGTATAATATAGTATAGTATAGTAGTTAAAGTACTACACTAGTCTTTTTAGCATTACTATTTCCTTACCACTGATTCTGGGAAATAAACAAATAATTATTAATTTAAATTCTAATTGGTACCTATTTTTCATAAGCCTTAGTTCTCTTTTACGTGTTGCTTCTTCCGCTAGCTGCTGCGGGTTATGCAGTGTTCCTGGGGAAGCTGCCATGACGACTCCTTGAGGTAAGGCTGTGGTTGGAGTACGGATTTGGTAAGTTGGCATGTCGCCTGTAGCAGCTGCAATTTCAAAAAAAGAAGACATTATCTAATACAAAGGAAAATGGCATAGTTTATTATCAAAACAAACAAACAAAATAATAAATGTTGTAGCATGGCGTATCAGCAGCCCTCATTTCTTTCCTCTGAACTGATTTTTACACTTTTCTTCAACAAACATTGATTCTTTCTTTCTAACCCAACCTTACACAACATAATAACCCACAGGCTGCATATGACCCACCAAGCAACCTTGTGCAACTTTTTATAAATATTAAGTAAACTGACTACTGTCCCATCAGACTTTGTGACCCCTAATAAGGATCCACTACCAGTGCCCCGAAAAGCATGCTAAGTGCCCCCAATTCCTCCAGAGCTTTACCAACTCCATTATCACTGCCACTCCTTAGCTGGAGAAGAGCTGATTAGCACACCAAGTATTTCCTCCTATGCATTAAAATCATCTTTAACAAAACCAGTGCTCACGTCTGACCATCAGACCAAATATATTGGACCTATAGACTGGGATTTAAAAAAAAAAGAATGTATGAATATAAACTAACGGGATTTTTTAAAAGACAAAATTACTAATCTCACTTATCTATCCTGATTTTGCTGCAAAATGTTAAATTTCTACCTTTTCTCTAAGCTTGTGCACAACAGGGCAAATGCAAATTTTATTTAGAATCTAAAATCCAACTAATGTACTTTAAACCAGCATATAAATTATAAGAGAATGGGAAATGTCTATCTTCCTGCCTAATGAAGGAAGGCAAATCTTTAATTCATAGACTATCCATATAGCCATCTGGAAGGGAAGAAAGCTAGAACTGTGAAGCAGACTCAGATTCCTGAATGTGACACAATTTCCACAATTCCACAATTATATTCCCTATAATGCACAAGCAGGTAGTAGGAAGCCATTCCTGGCACTTCATGACAGTTGACCGTTGATAAATTGGCTTCAGCGATACGTAACTTGAAATATGTGTAATACAAGAAAAATCAGGGACAACTGATTTTATCAATAATCAAACTCTTCTTTTACTGTTACTTTTCATGCTGAAGAACCCCAATTTACTGTTGCAGTAATTTTAAGCGAATGACAGTCATGAAGTCAAGACTAGATTTTTTTGGCAGTTAACATATTTTACATATTATTTAAATAAGCCACAGCAACAATACTAACAAAAAGTTCATTTAATTTAATAGTATTACCCAAGAAATGAGAACAAGGGATAGACCTCCACAACATACTAAGATAAACAAAACCAACTAGCAAAGAAGATCTGACAAGACCCAGATAGCATTTAGTTTTCCTGGTCCCAGAAAAATAGCAAAATGAAGCCTCTGATGATCACAATGTTAGTTTCCTCAACATGGCATCCTACAAATCGTGGAACATTTGTGGATTCACATTTTATGCTCAGGGGCTAACTCCACTTGCTATTTTGAATCTTTCAAAAAATATATTTATCTTTTCTTTTATGAAAATGAACAGGCAAATGATAAAACAAAGCAATGACTCCAGCTTCCATCATCCTTACACAATACACATATCCTTATTTCCCATAATGCATTTTGGGCCCTATGCAGTCCCAAAGGCTTTTTAAAGAAAAAAAATCACATTCTCAATACACATAGCCCTGAAAAATGCCCAAACTACTTGCAAAACAAGTTTTCAAAAAAAAGAAAGTTAGTATTGTTGTCAGAGGTTGAGAAAAAAATAGTAAACAAATATAAGGAGGAGTGTGAACTATTGCTAAATGGAATATCAGCTTATATTTGTTTGAACAGATGAATGGAAACTTTGGGAAAAGAAACAACTCTGATAGGTAAAAATCCACAGAGTGAAGAGATGTGAGGTCTACATGATTACTGGGCTAACAAACTAATAGCAAGCTTTCCTTCAAATTAAATTGGTAGTGGGGATTTATTCAATTTAAAGAAATTTATAAAATAGGTTACCATATTTTTCGGTGTATAAGACGCACCTTTTTACCCCCAAAAAGAGGGTGAAAATCTGGGTGAGTCTTATATGCCGAATGTAGCCCCGCCCACCTGCCGGCCTCCACCCTTCGGAGGTTGTACGTCACATTTTCCAGCGGGCGGAGATCCTCACATTAAGGTGCTGCTTGGAACCAGCTGAAAACCTCTGCTGCTGCGTTTTCATGGGGATGCGTGGTTCTGCAAATTGCATCAGGGAATTGAGGAGGAAAACACCGGAAAACGCAATGTATGGAGGCAATGCTCTTTTTCCTCCCCGACTGCCCAAAGCATTCGCAAAGCCACGCGCCCTCCTCCTCCTTTTCTGTAGTCTCACTTTCTCTTTCCTCCTGGCCAGATCCGCCTCCCGGGCCAGGAGCAGAACCCAACTTCAGAAAAGGAGGAGGGGGGCGCGCGGCTTTGCAAATTGCTTCAGGCAATCGGGGAGGACCCAGCCTGATAGGTGGGGGAGAGCGCCTTCCTGGACGAGGCCAGTTTTGGTCCTGGCTTCCTTCTTGGTGTGATCCCCTCTGCTTTGGGGTGGGGGAAAGGAGAAAGGAAGGAAAGGCAAAGGAATACCAGGCAGATGGAACTGCTTATGGTATGCTCTTGTAGAGAAGGAAGGGAGACTTCCAGCTCTGCAGGAGGTGTCATCTCTCACACTATTGCAAAGTTGGCATTTCACCTCGCTGGTCTGTTTGTCAGTTTCCTCTGGTATTCCTTCGCTTTTCCTTCCTTGCTCCTCCCCCCCTCCAAAGCAGAGGGGATGCTTTCCTTTGCATAGCGTAGCAGAGAATGGGGGTGGGGGGGGCTTGATCGGTCATTTGAAAGGGAGGGGGAAGATGCACGCTCTTAACTGCATGCGCCATGGTCAGTGTGGAGGAGAGGCAGAGGAGCTGGGGGTGCTGATGCTTTGGCCCTCTGCCCCACACCAGACTGCCCCAGATAAGATCTCCACCATCAAGCTGTTTGGAGGAGGTTGCAGATGGCTTTGTAGTACTCACTAAATTGGCTCTTCAGCCATAGCACCCGGCACCTCTCCACCATGCAGTCCTTGCAGAAGGCTTTCACCGAGGAAAGAGCCAAAGCCGGCGTCATCCAGGAAGATGTCCCCCCCAACCTGTCAGCCTGGGTCCTCCCCCATTTCCCTTGTAGAAGTAGTCAACCATGTCCTCTGAGACCCGCTTGACGGTGGAGATTTTATCCGGATGCATCTTCCCTCTCCCCTTCAAATGACTGATTAACACCCCCCCCACCCCCATTCCCTGCTATGTTATGCAAAGCGCTTTCCTTCCCGAATCCAAAAAGTGCGGCTGGCGCTATCACCTGAAAATGCTTTCTTCACTGGTTCACCAAAGCATATTGGAGGGAAACTGGCCGCCGCCTGAAACACGGCTCTGCAAATTGCATCGGGCCAACGGGCAGAGGTAGAATTCTTGTTTTCTTGTTTTCCTCCCCCAAAATTAAGGTGCGTCTTATACTCTGGTGCGTCTTATACATCGAAAAATATGTTGTATCTTCTTGAAGTGAATTAGAAACAGAATTAAAGTTTAATTCACCCAGGAAAAGATATTCAGTGACATTCATTATGCTCTGAAGCTTTTGCGCTACTCAGTATTAAAATACAATATAATGTTTTAATCCTTGCATGCTAAAACTACTTCTGAAATAGATACAAAAAAGTAGAAAGAGTAGAAGAGGTGAAATACTTGAAATATTTACATTATGTAACCTTTGCTGACATTCAGACAAAAGACAGCAAAAATAACTGTATGAGGTAATTTCATTAATTGTTCCAACAGGGTTTTTTTGTACAACCTGAAATGATTTTGCTAATAGCCATGCGGGTTGGGGAGATATTGGGATTTACAGTCCCATGAACTTTACAATAGCTAATTAATATGTACAGAGTATATCATCAGTACATTGTATTTTTAAATTTTTGCATTTTGTTTTAAATGGGGAAAAAAACCTAAAACGATCAAATGCTTATTTAAATAAGAAAAGAGTATTAGTTCTGAAGGTCACTGTATCATAGATTAAAATCAGGTGACTTCCCATCTTTAAAAGGATCATTTGTTTATATTTGTATTTTATCATAAACATGTACATCTGCAAATACCAATAATTCCTTCAAAAAAGTTAGTATCTGAAAAAAATCATTGTCCAAAAGAGAGCCATATATAATAATAATAATAATAATAATAATATTTTAATTTGTATACCGCCCTTCTCCCGAAGGACTCAGGGCGGTGAACAGGCAGATAAAATATAAATACACACAATAATTTAAAAACAACCCTTAAAAAACTAATTTAAATGCCCAAAACGTTAAAAACATACTCCCTGTAAAATAACACAATTTTAAAACCCATCCAATAAAAATAAAAATCAGGCTAGTCCAGCCATATGAAATAAATAAGTTTTAAGTTCGCGAAAGGTCCTAAGGTCAGGTAATTGTCGAGTCCGAGGGAAGTTCGTTCCACAGGGTCGGAGCTCCCACAGAAGGCCCTCCCCTGGGGCCGCCAGTCGACACTGTTTGGCTGGCGGCACCCTGAGAGTCCCTCTCTGTGGGAGCGTGCGGACGATGGGAGATAGAAGCCGGCAGTAGGCGGTCCCGTAGATAGCCGGTCCTAAGCCATGGGCGCTTTAAAGGTGGTAACCAATACCTTGAAGCGCACCCGGAAAACAACAGGTAGCCAGTGCAGTCTGCGCAGGATAGGTGTTATGTGGGAGCTCGAGGCGCTCCTCAATAACCAGCGCAGCGTTCTGAACTAGCTGAAGTCTCCGGTGCTCTTCAAGGGAGCCCCATGTAGAGAGCATTGCAGTAGTCCAGGCGAGAGGTAACAAGGGCATGAGTGACTGTGCATAAGGCATCCCGGTCCAGGAAGGGCGCAACTGGCGGATCAGGCGAACCTGATAAAATGCTCTCCTGGAGATGGTCGCCAAATGGTCTTCAAAGGACAACCGGCCATCCAGGAGCACGCCCAAGTTGCGTACCTTCTCCATCGGGCCAATGATTCACCCCGACAGACAGCCGCATCTGCAGCTGACTGTACCGAGGTGCCGGCATCCACAGCCACTCCGTCTTGGAGGGATTAAGTTTGAGCCTGTTCCTCCCCATCCAGACCCGTCGGCTTCCAGACACCGGGACAACACTTGACAGCTTCACTGGGGTGGCCGGGGTGGAAAAGTACAGCTGGGTGTCATCAGCGTACAGTTGGTATCTCACCCCAAAGCCACTGATGATCTCACCCAGCGGCTTCATATAGATGTTGAACAGGAGGGTGAGAGAATCGACCCTCGGCACCCCACATGAGGCACCTTGGGTCGATCTCTGCCCCCTGTCAACACCGTCTCGTCCGATCAGAGAGGTAGGAGGAGAACCACCGATAAGCGGTGCCTCCCACTCCCAACCCCTCCAACCGGCGCAGCAGGATACCATGGTCGATGGTATCAAAAGCCGCTGAGAGGTCTAATAGGACCAGGGCAGAGGGTAACCCCTATCCTGGCCCTCCAGAGATCATCCACCAGCGCGACCAAAGCTGTCTCCGTACTGTATCCGGGCGGAAGCCGGACTGGAGCAGGTCTAGATAGACAGCTTCATCCAGGTACTGGGGTAGCTGACATGCCACCACTCTCTACAACCTTCGCCGTGGCGAAGATTGGAGACTGGCGATAGTTCCCTAAAACAGCTGGGTCCAGGAAGGCTTCTTGAGGAGGGTCTCACCACAGCCTCTTTCAAGGCCGGGAAAGACCCCTCCCGCAGAGAAGCATTTGTAATCCCTGGAGCCAGCCTCGTGTCACCTCCTGAGTAGCCAGTACTAACCAGGAGGCACGGATCCAGTAAACATGTGGTGGCGTTCAGCCTGCCCAGCAACCTGTCCATGTCCTCGGAGTCACAGGATCAAAGTCATCCCAAACCACCTCAACAAGGCGGGCCTCGGAACCCTCGCCTGGATCTACCCAATTTTGATCCAATCCGTCCCGAAGCTGAGCGATTTTGTCGTATAGATAACCGTTAAACTCCTCGGCACGCCCTTGTAGGGGTCCTCCGCCCCTCCTGTTGGAGGCGGCGGGTCACCGAAACAGGGCGGCGGGCGGTTATCTGCCGGCGCAATGAGGGAGGAAGCGTGGGCAACCGCAGCCCTCATTGCCACTAGGTAGGTCCTACTATAGGACCTAACTAGTGTCCAGTCAGCCTCAGAGCGGCTGGATCTCCAGGCACTCTCTAGGCGTCTTCTCCGGCGCTTCATCTCCCTCAGCTCCTCGGAGAACCAAGGAGCTGGTTGAGACCGACGCCGGGTCAGAGGCCGCAAAGGCACGACACGGTCCAAAGCTCCAGCCGCGGTCCGTTCCCAGGTCGCAACTAGCTCTTCAGTCGAGTTGTGGGACAGGTGTTCGGGAAACAGCCCAAGCTCCGTCAGGAACCTCTCCGGGTCCATCAGGCGCCTGGGACGGAACCAACGCATTGGTTCCGTCTCCCTGCGATGGTGGGTAGCGGTCAGAAAGTCTAGACGAAGGAGAAAATGATCTGACCATGACAAAGGTTCCACAACTAAATCATTTAAAACCAGATCATTAAACCACTGGCCAGAGATAAAAATCAGGTCTAGGGTACCTCCCCCGACGTGGGTAGGGCCGTCAATTAACTGAATCAGGTCCATGGCCGTCATGGAAGCCATGAACTCCTGAGCTGTCGAGGATGCTACGCCGGCTGATGGCAAATTGAAATCCCCCATGACCAGCAGTCTGGGGGTCTCAACTGCCAACCCGGCCAGCAACTCCAACAGCTCAGGCAGGGCTGTAGTCACGCAGCAAGGAGCCAGGTACGTGATCAACAAGCCCACCTGAGTTCTACGACCCCACTTCACGAAGAGGGATTCACACCCAGCTATCTGAGGCACAGTGGTCTTCCTCGGCTCCAGACTCTCCTTGATGATAACCGCCACCCCTCCACCCCTACCCTGGGCCCTCGGCTGATGGAATGCTCGGAAGCCTGGTGGGCACATCTCCACTAGGGGAACCCCCCCTTCAGTGCCCAACCAGGTCTCCGTAACGCCCATAACGTCCGCGGTCCCTTCCTGAATAAGATCTGAAATCAGGGGGGCTTTATTAACCGCGGACCTGGCATTACATAACATCAGCCGGAGGCCCAGGTCCCGATTATCCTGGCCACTGGTCACGGGAAATTTCTGGGGGCGGAGCACGCAATCGTCAGAAACAGCGAGGCGAGCCCCGAAACCTGATGTGGCCCCCTTCCGTCATATCTGCCTCTCCCACTTACCGTAGTAATAGCTCGACCCTGACAAACTGGAACGACACCTCGCCATAACCCCAGGACCTATTAAGTTACCGCGAACACATGGTGGACCTAGCCCCTTCCTGATGGGCCCATCCACCCCCAGAACCAAACCCGTCAGTTTCCTCCCCTTAAAATTCCCCTTAAAACTCCCTGGTAAAAAACGATTAAAACAGTTCATTAAAAATCCCCTAAGCCTCCTAGATTTCGCATGCCAACTCTCGGGGTTCCAAAACCCGTCCTCGAGATGTGCCCTCGATAGTGTGGAGGGCCAGACCTGCGAGAGAGGGGAATCTCGCAGGGCAAGAAGGTCCGCAGTTGAAAATCTTCGCATCAATAAAAATACAGTACAGTCAGCAGTCCATCCAAGCCGGTCAAGATGGCAAAATGTCATTGCAGCAAGACTAGACTCCCTGGCTGGCGAGATGGACCATGGACTTCCAGGATTCCGTGGGGCCGTTATTCTACCCCCAAACCCAAACGGCCCCACTTTCCCAGGTCCAGATGACAAGCCATTCTCCTCCAAGTCAGTCCGTACGGCCTTGGTGTTACAATCAATCTAGGCCTTGATGTCAGAAAAAGGGGGGTCTAAAAGAAGGTCAGCCTCGCCTCCAACTCCTCCCTCAGCGGGCCGAACCCTCCAGATGACACATCTGACCCCCTGCGCTACCACTCAGCGACCGATCTTCTCCTGTCTCCTCGTCTCTGGCAAATGATGGAGAAAAGTTCTCAAAAGTTCTCAAACGTTGATAAAAAGTCCTCGGCCCCTGGGAGTAGGGGAGGCCGTCCGCCGCCGCTGCCACCGCCGGCGGAGCCCGAGGGGCAGGCGCAACCACCGCGGCCATCACCCCAGCCATGGCCCACCAGAGGACAGAGGAAAACGCCGAGAGAAATGTCAAGAGCCGAGGGGAGAAAGTCCGGCCAGCATCGATGAAAAAAGTCTTAGCCCCTGGGGGAAGGCCGCCGCCGCCAGACCCGAAAGTCATACAGCGACCGCCACGGCCGCGGCCGCCATCCCAAGCAGGCCAAGGGGGACACCGAGGAGCCGCCAAGCCTCCGAGCCACCACAGGGCCGCCGAGCCCACCAGCTGTTCCGAGGCTCGGAGGGAGCCGCTGAGGAGCCGCCAAGCCTCCGAGCCACCACAGGGCCGCCGAGCCCACCGCCAAACGACCGCAGGCCCAGGCCGGCCGTGGGAGGCATCGAGGACGCCGCTGAAGCCGCCGAAGCCTCCGAGCCCACCAGCTGTTCCGAGGCTCCGGAGGGAGCCGCTGAGGGAGCCGCCAAGCAGCTGAGCCCCCCACCGAGCGGCCACCGCCCCAAGCCGGCCGTGGAGACGCCGCCCCAAACAGGCCGAGGAAGCCGCCGGAGGAAGCCGCCGGAGCCGAAGCCGCCGAGACCGCCGAGCCTATCAGCTGTTCCGAGGCTCCGGTCCCGGTCAGCCCCAGCCCAAACGCCGCTTCAGATGTTCACCCGGCAGGGTCCGGGACCGAGAGGGCCCAAAAACAGCCCCTCTCGGTCCCAGACCCCCGGAAAGCCACCAACCGCACCGCCGAAAATCCTCAACGCGCCATCTGAAGAGCTGAAGAGCTGAAGCTGGAGTCTAGAAGGCTAGACAGTGCATATTATAACAACATCATATGGAACAATGGAACAATTCATATCTCCAATAATTAGATGAACATATCTTAACAATTTCTTTTCTAAAAAGACTCATGCATTTCCAATAGTCACGAAATAACATTATTGCTGAAATAATTGTAATTCCATGTTTTAATAATTATAGATATCAAAATGATCTTCTGTTGTCATTCATATACTGAATGGTCCAATCCCTTCCATCATACTTTTCAATCCTCTTGAATATGCAATCTGTATAATGTATAATCTGACCTTTTCTAATACATATTTATGATTGATTTACCATTTTGTAAAGAACATATTTAGATGTGAAATGATACTTATGCTCCTCAGATTCGAGACACTATCATTCCATTAGTTTCAAATATAAATTTTCCCATATTTTTTAGGATGTTCATCACTGTCAAACTGAAAAACTGAATTCTATTAACTTCTGAACATATTACAAATTTAATATCAATGGACATTTTATTCATATCCTGTTTACTCTTACTGTTTCTATTGTTTTGCTATAGAAGTCTGCTTTTACATTCTTTGTGTACCCCCATAAAAATATTATGTATTGTTGTGGGGGTTTTTTCCTTTCTGACATGGGTATCTTATAACACTTAGAACATTTTTTTTATTTTTTCAGCATAAATTTCATCAGAAAAAATATGAATTATTATTTAGATACTACATGACATTTATACTTATCAAGTCATGGAAAAATATTTGTTGTTGCTCCATAGCTGTGTCCAACTCTTCACAACCCCATGGACCAGACTGTGCCAGGTCCCCTAATCTCTACTATGTTCCAGAGTTTGCCAAATTCATGCTCATTGCATTGATGACACTATCTAACCAGGAAAACTATTAAGGTATTTTAAAGAGGTTAAACGATTCTACTCTACAAAAGCGCCAGGTCTATATGAAAAAAAGAAACAAGGAATTTTGATTCACTTTAAAGCTCTCAAATTTGTTGGGGGGATATGCTGTCATGGGCTTCTTTAATGGACTACAGCCAAATTCAATGGTGGACTTTAGAGAAGTTTATGCCACAATAAACATGCTGCTTGTGTTATTCTACAAGACACAGACAGCCAAGGAGCCTATTCAAAAGTTATACAAAGCTTTATATCATAGATCGATTCTAAAACTCTTTCTGCAGAGCAGAACTTGACTGACTACATATTAGGAAGAATACTGTTACACCCCCTTTCTTTCTCCTCCCTCTTCTAAGGCAGTATCTTACCAGAACGATTATAAACTTTTCTCAAAAGCCTGTTGCGCAGCTCCTAGTTCTTTGCTCAACCAACCCGAGGTCTTTAGAAATAGCTGAGAGCAGTGGGATAAATAACACAAAACACACAAACCAGATTTACTTAGCTCAAGAGATCAGGAAAGCGGGCTACAGAGTAACACTACAAAACATGCCAGCAGTTCTAGCTGAAGCAGAAAGGAACTGACTAAATCACAGCATGACTTGCGGCTGACGTCAATGTAGGTGTTGTTTGTAGAGTTTAAGTTTTCCAGCTCCACCACTGAAACATGATTCCAGGAAATCTAGTGACGTCAGCCCTTTGAACTTGATTAGCTGTGGAGCAGACCACTTTCAAAGGGTGGGGGGGCATAAGATAACGAACAGTCCGCCAAAAGTTTGCTAGACTCAATTCCCTTTTACTGCCATAGTGATCTGTCTAAATGAATGCCAAAGGAGTAATTGCTGAGCTGAAAAAAGCACACACATCGCCACTAGATTCCCGCTAACAGAAGCCTAACAAGTGATCTTTCATTCACACCAAAGTTTAAATAGAAAGCATCAAGAGAGATAAGTTGCTGGTTTTTCATGCTACCTGGCTAATAACTGCAATAAACTGAAGTGAAGTCTTCACTACTGAGGAAAAAAAATTTTTTTACTCCACGCTGAGCTTGCAAGAAGAAACAATTTTTAAACAAACAGCAATCGGTTCACCCTAAAATATTTCACTCCCTTAATAACATTTTATAACGCTTAATAAAAATAAGTAGCAACCAAAGAACCAAGAATCAATAATTCTTGGTGAGGCTTTTAGCAAAAAAGTGAGAGCTGTGATGAACCCGATTACGTCTGTGCTGTCAAACATCTCACTGAAGAAAACAGGATTGCCGCACCCCAGCCTGAGTTCTTTCTTTGGAAAGAATCATACAGGTTCACCTACCAGTTTCATCTCTGGTTACAGCCATGACCAGCAGCTCGTACTCAAAGGCTTCACGTCTGCCACCAACTGAATAGAAAATTTTCCAAACAAACAAACATGTGCGGGATTACAAGCTTCAAGGACTGACATCAGAATGACCTCACTAGCCTACCCCGTCATTAATGTGCTTTCTGGCTGGAACAGCTCTTTAAAACAGGAACTGGGGGAGGGGGAGACTAAATTGCAAATAACTGCTTTGGCATTTTCAGCTTTGCTTTCCTTTTCAATATATTAAAAACATCCACAAATCAAGGGAATCAACCAAAGATTAAGCATGCCAGATTTATTTGTAGCAAAGAAGGAAAGCTCTGCAAACACTTTTCAAAACAAGTTAGTCTGGAAGCTGCACTTTAAACAATAATGCAATCCAAACCCAAAACACTTCAGGAACCCCAGATGAAACAGTTTTCTTCTGTATCTTAATTTAGCAACAGTGAAGACAACAACAGAACCAACCACTATTATTGACTGTGGTTGGTTGCACAATCAGCTTGATGTTCAACTGGATTTGGCAGTTTTATCCCCCTGTTGAGTTCTTCTCAAGAACTTGGAATAGGCAAATGTTGCTTAAAGGCATCATCCCAGGATGCAAGCTGTTCCTAGTAAAGCTGCCTTTTGCAATTGACGGTGATACTGTCAATGCCAGTGGCATTCAAGTGATGCTCCAAATGTTTTGGGATTGCATCCGGGGTGTCTATTGGTACTATCTTTACTTTCCTTTTCCTTTGCTTTCTTTGTCACATCATTCTATTTCAATTTGAAAGTCTTTGTATTTTCTGATTTATTATCAGCACCACCATTGACAAATCCTATATTTTCTTTAACACTGTCTGCTATCTCACGGTCTTCTTAATTTCATCTCCACAATAATCCTAAAAAGTAGTCTGAACTGCAAAAAATCATACATTGAGCTCTATAATTAATTACAGGTTTTTGACAAAGATCGCCTGCACTATGCTAAGAACTGTTAAAGAGTGTTATAAAATGCAAGTGTAATCCAGCATCCTCAAGTAGATTCTTCTACAATACGAAAAGTTATTTCAAACTGGTAATGACTGTTACCAACTGGTAACTGGTATTTGGAAGCATTCTTTTCCAGATCACTAAGTCGTATATAGGTATTTTGATTGTCAATGATATACCTCAGGAAACCACTTTATCATCTGCAACTTAAAACCCTAACCCTAATCCAAAGAAATGTATAAACAAAGGGGGGTGGGAACACCTCCACAAAATAATTTCTCTATTACTAGATTTTAAAAAATAGTTTATTTTGCTCAAGAGCACTAATTTATCCTTGTAGGGAAAGGGCAGGCAAACCCTTCATTCCCATCACCCCATCCTACATTCACTGACATTCACATCTGAGTTTCAACCTCCATTCGTTAATTTTATTTGCCTAAGAGAAAAAGATGCATAGATTTTTTTAAGGGAGTATTGGGGAACCGATACTTGAACAACTAACAGGGGACTCTTCATCTCCCCAACAGCCTCAGATTCAGCTAACTAGAATCCTCAGGGATTGGGAAGAAAATCAAGGAAGAAACCTGTTGTCTAAAAAGCAGCTTTCTTCCATAGATAAAAGCTGTTTCAGTATAGGTACAGTGTTATGATTACCGACTGTGGATATTTAAGCCTAATTTGTCATTTTGGAATCTAAGGCTTCTATATAAGCTCAGTTCTGGTGTGTTTTTGTGCAACCTAGAAAATTGTTGTTTCTAACTATAAAACTATCTTGTTGGTCAGAACTTTATATTTTCCTTTCTATTGAAGACTAAGATGCTCTCTCATTTTTGCAGCTCTTTATTTTATCTCTATCACTAAATCTTTGCACACTATTCAAAAGAAATATTGACGTTTTCTCTTTCCCCCTTTCTTCTATAAAGCTTTTTTCCCTTATTTATACCCTGTGAGGTTGATCTATCTACCAAAACCAGATATTCATTATAGCCAGTAAAGTGCAGACTGTGGAAGTCCTCTCTCTCCCCCATGTGGCAATTGGGATAAATGGTGGTAACAGTAACTAAGAAGTCATTTCACTAAAGCAGAAGCATGATTGGGATGTGTAGATGCAGGGTGTTTTTGAGAAAAACCAAAGGCTTGAGACCTCCAGGCTTTCACACTCTAGGCTCAGCCCTGCTGTTACAACCAGACTTGCTTTGCATCTAGTCTAATTCACTATTTCATAAGAGTCCAGAGAAGAGCAACTAGAATGATTAAGGAACTGGAGGCTAAAACATATGAAGAATGGTTGCAGGAACTAGGTAAGTCTAGTTTAATGAAAAGATGGATTAGGGAAGACATAACAGCAGTGTTCCAATATCTCGGGGTTGCCACAAAGAAGAGGGAGTCAAGCTATTCTCCAAAGCACCTGAGGGTAGAACAAGAAGCAAGGGGTGGAAACTAGTCAAGGAGAGAAGCAACCTAGAACTAAGGAGAAATTTCCTGACAGTTAGAACAATTAATCAGTGGAACAACTTGTCTGCAGAAGTTGTAAATTCTCCAACACTGGAAGTTTTTAAGAAGATGTTGGATAATCATTTGTCTGAAGTGGTGAAGAGTTACCTGCCTAAGCAGGGGGTTGGACTAGAAGACCTACAAGGTCCCTTCCAATTCTTCATTAGCAAAAAATCTCAGGACGTTTCTACAGATATACCAGCCATAATCATTGGAATCACTGTAGTAATTGTTCAATTTTAAAAAGAAACCATTAAAAAAACCCATTTACTGGGCTTTTAGTTCTGTGCAACAACTCACACAGAAGTCTTAGCCACCATTCATGTAAAGTTTCTATAACAATAATTTCCTTGCAAGTATTCACAATAGCACTCAATCATAGATTTGGTGCTAAAACTAATTATACTCTCCTAATGCTAAGTTTCCAAAAATCTAGAAATCAATCATAATAAAATGTTCAAGATTAGAACTAGGCTATAAAATGTATGAAAGTATAAATGTATAACCTATACTGGTAGATATAATCAAAGTTGCTAGCTTTATAAAAAGCCAGAGTGTTGGAACATACATTTACCTCAATTATGTGCAATATGTGGCATATATATAGTCCTCAACTTACGACCACAATTGAGCCCAAAATTTATGTTGTTAAGTGAGAAAGTTGTTAAGTGTATTTTGCCCCATTTTACAACTTTTCTTGCCACAATTGTTAAATGATTCACTGAAGTTGTTAAATTAGTAATATGGTTGTTAAGTGAATCTGGTTTCCCCATTGACTTTGCTTGTCAGAAGGTCACAAAAAGGGATCACATGACCCCAGGATACTGCAACCGTCATAAATGTGAGTCAGTTGTCAAGCATTCAAATGTAAATCACATGAGCATGGGGATGCTGCAACAGTCGTAAGTGTGAAAAATGGTCATGTCACTTTTTTCAGTACCATTGTAACTTTGAACAGTCACTAAATGAACCGTTCTAAGTCGGAGGACTACTTGTATTTCTAAAGCATTGAATCTCAAATTACTATTTTTTCAATTTAATAAAATCTAAAACATATTGCTCGAAGCCCATGAGTTGGAACACTAAACCAAAAGTCAGTATATTTTATTTTAGATGAAACAAGTCATTATGAATGTCGCGCCTTCTGCACTCAAATATTTTAAACTGGACCTTCTTCCATTTAATCTTATTAGCCATGAAGAGTGGGCAGAATCAGAACTGGAAGGGGGAAATGTAATTCAGAATAATAATAATAATAATAATAATAATAATAATAATAATAATAATAATAATAATAATAATAATAATAATAATAATAATAATAATATTTTAATTTGTATACCGCCCTTCTCCCGAAAGACTCAGGGCGGTGAACAACCAAATAAAATACAAACACAAACACATACAATACTAAGAACAACCCTTAAAAAACTTATTCAATTGGCCAAAGAAATTTAAAATACGAATTACACCCTATAAAATTACAGAAATTTAAAACCCATTAAATTAAATTAAAATTAAAATTTACACGTGGGTACGCATGCAATCCTGTCAGAAGCATTTTAAACCAAAGTTGTCTTTTCCCAAGATCATGCCATAGTTCCTAAAAATTGCTCTTGAAGAACTGCTGTTAAATGTTCTTGAGAAACTCTTCATGCATGACCACATAGACTTCAAATTTATTTTCTGTTTTAAACTTGGATTTCTTGGAGGTCTGTTACCTACGTTTTTTTCCAGATTTTCTTCTCCCAACTGAAGTGATTAAATTAACTCTTTCCATAATTTCATATAACCAATAAGATAGGACTCTTTTTCCGCCTTGATGCACAATATCATTAATGTAAGAACTTCTCTAGGTTCTAAAATTTACTTCAGCGATTTTCCTTCAAATTTATTCACTGCTAGGAAGAATAAATTATAACTGATGGAAGTCCCATTTTATGGAATATCTCTTCATGCCTAGATAAAAGATACATCAATAATGGTGTCTTTCCAATGAGAAATGCATTATTTTCTAAGTGACTAATTCCTTGAGTGCCTTATTTTTGTATAATAATAAGTATTTGATTTTTTTTTCAAGCAGGGTTACTTCTTTGTTAGATTTACAGTCTGTCATTCAGAAGCTCAGCAAGGAATAGGTAGCATTCCCTCTTTCCAGTTTTTCCAACTACCCAGGGAAGTAGGTTCGGTACAGAGAGGGTGACCGACCCAAACTCACACAGTGAAAGTCTGAAGCTGAAAACAGATTACAAACAAGGTCTTCCCACTTCTAGTCCAATGCTTTCAGCACCATGCCACCTTGGTTCTTTTACCATTTGCAGTAGTTTTTCTTTTTTATTACAACCCAGTTAAGAATTATTCTTAACTCAGTTAAGAATAGAGAAGCAAGTAATAGAAGTTGAAAACAAACATATTTATCTGTTTAATAAAAAATGAACATTTTACCTTGGACAACAACCTGACTCCCAGGTACGAAGAACTGTTGAGTGCCATCAGGTGTTTGAGTTGCATATTGCACAATCGTAGCACCAGGTTGAGGAGCTCCTGAATTTGTCATAGTTAGTGTTTGTAATCCTTGAACACCATCGGAAGTTGGATTAGAAATCTGGATGGTTCCACCTTGGGCTATAGCAACTTAATCAAAAATAAATTTCTATGTAAGACATCAGCAGTAGAGATAAAAACACTTTAATTTAGTTGCTCCCAAAGAGTGTTTAAGGGCAAGATGACATGAATGACCAATATCCAGTATGAAACTGTATACAAACACACACACACCAGTTTACAAAACTGACCTGGAATGCCTATTACTTGGGGCAACAGAGCTCTGACTGTTTCCCAACTTTTTGCAATTAGGTTTTATTTTAAATAAATCAAGCACCGAATATTAATTTTGAAAATCAGTTAATAGGAACTAGAGAAAGTTGTTTTTCCATATATATATAGCAGCAATACCCACTGGCAGTAGAAAGGAAGGAAGACTATTTAGACTCACTTTCCATATTGCTCTATAACAGGGGTGTCAAACTCGATTTCATTGAGGGCCGCATCAGGATTGTGTCTGACCTCGGGGGGCCAGAGTGGGCGATGCTGGGGTGGGAGTGGCCAGCTCGAAGTCACTTGTGGCGGGAGCACCTGGCCCCAGCGCTCTGCCAGAGAAAATGGGCTCCTGAGCTCCATTTTTGGCTGTGACAGCTTTCTGCAACCCTCTGACAGTGAAAACAGAGCTCGGGAGGTCTCATGCCTTTTCCCTGGTAGAGGCACCATGGACCAGTCCTTCACTGCTTTCAGGGCAGCCCTGCGGGCCAGATCTAAGCACCCCGTGGGCCAGATACGGCCCCCGGGCCTTGAGTTTGACATCCTTGCTCTATAAGATCCTCCTGATATTTAAAGCAAATATTTTGTGGGAGGCCAGTTTCCCTCTCTTCCACCTTACCTTTTTGTTTTAACTCACTGTTTATTAACATATACTGTATTTAAAACTATGTAGCCACTATTATTATTTTTTTCTTATGCAAAGTTGTACAGGTAGTCCTCAACTTGTGAACATTCACTTAATGGCCATTCAAGGTTACGGCACAAGGGAAAAAAGTTGCAACTAGTCTCCGCAATTAAAATTTGAATGATTTGCAACCAGCATGTATTTACAACAGCTGCAGGGTCCCGAGTATTATTTACCATCTGCAAATTTCCCAACAGCTTCCAACAAGCAAATTATAGCAAGGTTCACTTAATGACCATGTAATTCACTTAACAACTACAAAGATTCGATTAACGATTGGAGGAAAAAAAGGTTGTAAAACCAGGTGTGATTCACTTAATAATCACCTCCCTTAAGGAGTGAAGTTCCAATCCCAATTGTGGTCATATGTTGAGGAATATCTTGTAACAAACATGATATTATGACAGGAAATGCTGAGTTTCTGATTATAAAGGGACACTATAGGCACTCACAGAAAGAACTGACAGTCAAAACATGCTATTAAAACTAGGTCCGTTTTTCCAAACACAAATTCAATTGCATAATTATTATATCCTGCAAGTCCCTTGGACTGCAAATATATATATTATTTATATATATATATATATATATATATATATATATATATATATATATATATATATATATATATATATATATATATATGTTTTCTGAGGTTTTCACGGGTGTTTGTATATAGGTCTTTGGTTGTTCGGGTTTTCTCCCGTGTAAAATTGGTTAAATTTTGTAAAAAAATCATGAGTTAGAAAATCAAGGAGTATATGAAATCCCATGCACCGCCTGCCCCACCACATACATTGGACAAACCAACAGAAGAATAAGTGCACGCACTGAAGAACACAAGAACTCATTCAAAAAAGAGGAACCAACTTCTTCCCTGGTCCAACACTTTAAAGTCACAGGACATGATATGGACTTTAAAAAGACCAGAACTATCGCCAAAACTGAACACTTTAACAACAGAATAATCAGAGAAGCCATTGAGATAGAAAAACGCCCACACAGCATGAACAAACGAGATGACACCTCCCGCCTACCAGCCATTTGGAAACCCGCCTTTATTGACAAACGAGTCCCTAACACGAGGAATGACACCAGACCCACACTCACAAGGTCCACACAGGATGTCACCACCGCACATCCACCCAGAAAGCAGACCCAAACCCACACTGATCATAAAGCACGACCAAGGACCAGAAGCCAGACCGCAGCTGCAACATTAGCCATTTCAAACCCCTCCAATCCATTCATGCAGCAGACTGACACCCACTATGAAGATGTAGCACGACCACAAAGCCAAACAACAGCTATGCAGGTCACCAGCTCAAATCCCCCTGCAGCACAGACTAGACTGAGCACAACCAAGCCCCCACCAACACAGGACACACCCCCAGCCAATCAGAGCACAGAAAAACCCCCATCCAATCAGAGCACAGCCAAGCTCCCACCCAATCAGTTCAAACCCCCACTAGCAGTTAAAAGGAAGAAACAGCTGCGATCACACATTGCTCCCAGAAGCACGGTTGAAGCCTGAAGATGACGAATGAGACTTCGTCGAAACGCCGCCAAGACACTTCCAATTTTACACGGAGAAAACCAACAACCAAAGACCTATATATATATATATATATATATATATATATATATATATATATATATATATATATATATATATATGTTTTCTGAGGTTTTCACGGGTGTTTGTATATAGGTCTTTGGTTGTTCGGGTTTTCTCCCGTGTAAAATTGGAAGTGTCTTGGCGACGTTTCGACGAAGTCTCATCCTACCAGCAGACAAGGGCAACGCCACGGTGGTTATGAACACAGCCACGGTGGTTATGAACACGGTGGTTATGAACACATCTGACTACCAAACCAAATTAACCAACCTACTCCAAGACCCTGCATACAAGCCCCTAAAAACAGACCCCACCACCTACCTAGAAAAAACCACTAGATCCAAAATAAAAGCCTCCCCCATCAGCGAAGAAATCCAACAAAGAATCATTCCCAGAGAGAAATCATCCAGATGCCCTAAGCTCTACGGCCTCCCCAAGATACACAAAGAAGGAACCCCACTCAGACCCATAGTTAGCTCCATAGGCTCACCTCTACAAAACCTAGCCAAATTTCTCGCCAAACAACTACAGCCCTATGCAGAATCCATCGCCTCACACGTAAAAAACTCATTCCAGTTCATAGAGATCATAAAGAAACAAAACTTACAGCCCAGCGACCTACTCGTGAGCTTTGATGTCATATCCTCTTCACCCAAGTGCCAATCAAAGAAGCCTTGACAGCTATCCAAAACAAATATAACCCCCAAGCACATCCTAGATCTGACCAACCACTGCCTATCCAACACATACTTCATCTATAACGGACAAAAATACAAACAAATAGAAGGCGCACCCATGGGATCACCCTCTCACCTGTCATTGCCAACCTCTACATGGAACACTTTGAAACCCAAGCACTAGAAAAATCTGATCACAAACCCAAACTCTGGCTCAGATACGTAGACGACACCTTCATAATCTGGCCACACGGGAAAGAAAAACTTGAAAACTTCCTCACACACCTCAATAGCCTACACCCCAAAATACAGTTCACCATGGAAACAGAAGTTAACAACCAACTTCCTTCCTAGATGTCTTAGTCTACAAGAAACCCAATGGCTCCCTAGGACACACCATCTACCAGAAGAAAACACACACAAACCGCTATCTGCATGCACTCACACCACCACCCAGCACAGATCAACTCCGTAGCCAAGACACTCATCTCTAGAACAAAATGCTTAGCTGACGAACAACACCTAAAACCGAACTACACACTCTCACAAACGTACTAACATCCAATGGATTCCAGAGAAATAAGATTACCAAACTAATCCAAAAGAACCCCCACTAAAACCCAAGACAGAGAGCAAGAAAATGGCACAGCCCTCCTCCCATATATAAAAGGCACCACAGACAGAATCAGCAAGATCCTCCACAAACATAACATCAAGACAGCATTCTGCACAAACCAAAAATATCCACCATCCTAAGAAACCCCAAAGACAAAATTGAGTTAGAAAATCAAGGAGTATATGAAATCCCATGCACCGCCTGCCCCACCACATACATTGGACAAACCAACAGAAGAATAAGTGCACGCATTGAAGAACACAAGAACTCATTCAAAAAAGAGGAACCAACTTCTTCCCTGGTCCAACACTTTAAAGTCACAGGACACGATATTGACTTTAAAAGACCAGAACTATCGCCAAAACTGAACACTTTAACAACAGAATAATCAGAGAAGCCATCGAGATAGAAAACGCCCACACAGCATGAACAAACGAGATGATACCTCCCGCCTACCAGCCATTTAGAAACCTGCCCTTATTGACAAACGTGTCCCTAACACGAGGAATGACACCAGACCCACACTCACGAGGTCCACACAGGATGTCACCACCACACATCCACCCAGAAAGCACACCCAAACCCACACTGATCAGGAAGCACGACCAAGGACCAGAAGCCAGACCGCAGCTGCAACATTAGCCATTTCAAACCCCTCCAATCCATACATGCAGCAGACTGACACCCACTACGAAGATGTAGCACGACCACGAACACGAAGCCAAACAGCAGCAGTGCAGCTCACCAGCTCAAATCCCCCTGCCACCCAGACTAATTTGAGCACAACCACGCCCCCACCAACACAGGACACACCCCAGCCAATCAGAGCACAAAAACCCCATCCAATCAGAGCACAGCCAAGCTCCCACCCAATCAGTTCAAACCCCACTAGCAGTTAAAAGGAAGAAACAGCTGCAATCACACATTGCTCCCAGAAGCACGGTTGAAGCCTGAAGATGACGAATGAGACTTCGTTGAAATGTCGCCAAGACACTTCCAATTTTACACGGAGAAAACCCAATAACCAAAGACCTATATATATATATATATATATATATATATATATATATATATATATATTAGACATATATATATATATATATGTATGTATAGGTAGGAAGTGTCTGGCGACGTTGATGAAGTCTCATTCGTCATCTTCAGACTTCAGCTTCGTGCTTCTGGGAGCACGAAGCTGAAGCCTGAAGATGACGAATGAGACTTCGTTGAAATGTCGCCAAGACACTTCCAATTTTACGCGGGAGAAAACCCGAATAACCAAAGACCTAATACAAACACCCACGAAAACCTCAGAAAACAAATATATATATAAAATTATTATATCCTGCGAGTCCCTTGGACTGCAAAGCGAACAAACAAGTCAGTTCTAGAGGAGATCAACCCTGACTGCTCTTTAGAAGGCCAGATCCTGAAGATGAAACTGAAATACTTTGGCCACCTAATGAGAAAGGAGGACTCACTGAAGAAGAGCCTAATGCTGGGAAAGATTGAGGGCAAAAGAAGAATGGGACGACAGAGAACGAGGTGGCTGGATGGAGTCACTGAAGCAGTAGGCATGAGTTTAAATGGACTCCAGAGGATGGTAGAGGACAGGAAGGCCTGGAGGAATGTTGTCCATGGGGTCGCGATGGGTCGGACACGACTTCGCAACTAACAACAACAAAGATAGTTCAGCAGTAGGCAAACTTGCCATGTTTGGCAACTTTAAGATGTGTGGATTTCTACTCCCAGAATTTCCCAGCCAGTATGAATTCTGCAATTTGAAGTTGATACCTCTTAAAAATTGCCACGTTTGAAAAATATGTGCCTATAGCCTGTTTGGAATTAGATCTTAATCACAAATAAATGGCTGTCAAAAATGTGTCTTTATGAGAAATAACTACATAGATATGTCTTATGTTCCATAGTCTGTGACCAAAGGTCCTAAAACTAAATGCAAGAAGGAACATTAGTAAAAAGATGGAAAAAAACCCATAGGAATACTGTATATCAAGGACATTTCTATTTAAGTAATAACCTATCTACGAGGTTATTAAAATAAATTGTAACAAGGAAAGCTGCATCCAGGTTTCATGGCTTAAAAGAATAGTTTTATTATTTTTTTTCTATCAACTATCACTTAATTTTATTGCTTTTCAAAATTGTAACTTTCCTTTTAAGAACAACAGATTATTAAACAGGTAGCCTAATATTACAGAAGACCTACTGTATTGCCCGGTGCTAGTCTGATAAAGGCTGGTTGGCATGGCCATAGCAGGGATTCCAGAAGATGCTCCTTCTTCCTCTGGTTTTCCTTCTTCAATCTTAGCAACGCCAGGTGCATCAGAAGAAAGCTCATTCAGAATTTTTCTGCCACAAATAAATAAATATTTAAATAAATATTTTTAAGGATGCTGACCTATGCCATGAAAGAGTGAAATAGTAAATAAACATAAAAACTTTTGTATTAGGACAGAGCTTACCGATATGAAGGCCTCCTTGAAAGTATCTCCCTCCGCTTCTGAGAATCAATTACTACCTCGGATTCTGTAGATTCATCTGCATTTGTAGCCGGAGCAACCTATTTTTTTAAAAACAAAAATTTAATAAGCTGCAATTCTAGAAAGTTTGTTGCCTGAAACTCTGTTCAATAGTCAGCCATTTTCACTGTAATGAAGCCTGATTTCTATTGTAAGATCTAATGTTAATAATCTGTCACATGGAATTTTATTCACTTGTTCTATTTCTATCCCATTGTAATAACAAACAACTTTTGATTGGTATAACACTGTTTTGCAAATTTAACAGACTATTATAAAGTACAAACAGATACAGTAGTTTTGAAGAACATATTCAAGAACAGACTGTATGCTTGACAAAAGAGGCAGAGAGAGAGGGAGAGAGAGAGAGACAGACAGACAGACAGACAGAGGGAGACAGAGAGGCTGAAGGGCAGAAATGGCAGTGACAATCAAGTTTCATGGAATAAGGGGGGAAAGGAAAAAAAGTGAACCAGTAGAAAAGAATAGAGTGGGACAGGAAAGCAAAGGAAGAGAGAAGGAGATAAAACATAGTCAACAATGCCAGAAAAGTTTTAGAGTTAAATTTTGAAGTAGATGAGTAAATAGGCCTGATTAATGCATCATGAACGTGCATGCACACACACACACACACATACAGACCAGTTTGGTTTTGACTCAGGGCTGAAAACAGACCAATCCCATGAAAGAAAACATTGTTATCAATTGTACCAGCACTGGCACAATTCACAATAACAAAACCAATGACTAATCCACATTTTGACTTACTATGTCAAGCCTGACTATAGACATCTAACCAAGACGGCAGGGTTATTAATGGCTAGGCATGAAAGAGGATTGCAAAAGAAGTTACAAGTTCAAGATTACATTAATTCCAGAATCCACTGGTAATTGCCAGAGTTTTTAAAAATGAGAAATTAAAAGAGCACACAGGCTAGCAAGTTACAGGTAGCCCTCGATCAGTGATTGTAATGGAGGCTGACCCATTATGGCTGAAAGTTTTGACAGCCATTAAATGAAGTGCCTATGCGATACCCTCACCTAATGACCACCCTCCTCCCATGCAGCAGCCGAGCAGCAGATTTGCAAGCAGCAGGCTTAGGGGCAGTGAAAGTGAGCAGCAGGCTTCAGTGCAAATGAAGGCAAGCGCACCCAACTCAGCTTGCTAAGCAGCAGGCTTGCAAGTGCTGAAAAGAGCAAATTGCTCCATCCCTAGGCCATATTCCTCTGTTCCAGAAGGAAGCACCACAATTCACCATGGCCACTATGAAAATGGCAGTTGCTTCGGGAGTGTAGGCATGCTGCCTATAGACAAAGAGGGACAGAGCAGCTACTTCCCCAACCTGAGCTCCAGAACTTCCAAAAGATCTATAGTAAAAAATAAGTGATTGGTGGCAGGAATGGGAAAGAGCATGTCGGATGTAGGCCCAAGGCTTGTGGGGACTCTAAGGGATAGGATTGGTGGGGATGGTTTGCAATAGGTGGGGCGGAGCTTTTCAGCATCCCTGTGATTGGTCTTAAAGGCCAAAGACCACGGGGGTGCTGCAGTGACTGTAATTTGAAAACCAGATCCTAAGTAGCTTTTCTGGAGGCGATCATTGGAAAGTCAAGGACTACCTGTATAGGACAAGAACAATTTTAATTGAAACATTGCTTTTCCTTATCATTCTCTTCTCTCTACAGATTCCATCTTCCTGTCCTCCAAATATTTTCCTCTCATTTTTGCAATTCTCATGCCACACATGTTCTATTTATATCATAGCCTCTAATGCCAGCATTCATAATTTGTGATTTAATATTAGCAATAGCAGCAATCCCTGGCTACACTGGAGAACTGAGAGATTTTGGGAAACGTTTGCCCAATTTTTGTGTCGTAAGTCAAGGACTAATGGTAGACAAGCAAGCAAGGGATACTATGAAGTGATAAAATGTTGACATCAAAAGTGCTTACTACAGTATTTACTAACTGTCCTTCAGATGCTGAACCCCTGTCCAGAACCAAAAGAACTAAAATATGTTTTATAAAGAAAATAAAACTGAATGCTTTTTGACAATCTCATCAAATGAACACATTATTTTCTGTAGTTTGTTCAATTAGATATGGATTACTTAAAATATTAATAAAATTCTGTCCATTTAGGGAAAAAAAGATGGAAAAGGACCCTCTTTTGATTTGCAGTTATCATATTTTTAAAAAGGAACCTGAAGCATGGTATCAATTAGGCATACAAAATGCTTTGAATAACACCATTCTAAATTCAAAACATATTCTATATACTGTTTTGAAGTAGATGTTTGAAATCTATAATTGGCATGTTTTGAGTTCAAAGCGCTTGTTTGAGCTAGAAACAAAAGTTTAGAGTCAAGGCATTACATTTTTTTTTAAAAAAAATTGCACCCACTAGTATTATGTTGGCAACTAGAGAAATAAGTACACTTATCCCCTAGTGTTAAATATAGGATCTTTTGTTCGCACAAAAATAAATAGTCTACAAAATCAAAGAAAAGTTAATAAAGGAGACACAACTAACCTGAACAGATTGCAACTGTGGTGATTGAATTACCGAAGACTGCGTGGCTTGAATCACTCCCTGTACGTGGACAGTTTGGCCAGAAGGGAGCTGCACTACAGTTACAGAGGGAGATCCTCTTCCAGTTGTTGATCCAGCTACAGAAACCTATTTGAGGTAAATAAAGCATACCATGAAAACAGCTTAAGTTGCTAGCTGTCAATGTTTGTTATCTGACGAAGTCATCCTTCGGCTTCAGTTAAATTTCACCTTTAACACCGAACAGGCTCTTTTATAATATATATATATATATATATATTGGCTCATATCGAAAAGCAGGGGAAATATCATTTGGGTGGTACTTCTGCTTTCCTATTATGAACATTATTTATTAAGCATTATTATCAGAGATGTTATTATAATTAAAAAAGTAACCTCTTTCCTTCAATCAAAAGAAAATGCAGTCTCACATAAGATGTGATGGGGTGGAATTTTGCCCAAGATACAACTGTTTTCGTAACACAGCTATATTGTATCTTTTTACAAATTTACTATGGTGTTATTTTTCTGCACCAAAACATTGCAGGATCGTAAGTCAATTTTAACGAACAGAAGGCTGAGAACTAACAACTTGCCAAAAAAGCCACAAGCTTCTCAGTTTAATTCCACTTGAAGTAGGGATTTACTATGCTATTTTAATATTTATTAATATTAATAATGTATTATGATTGTCTTAGTAATACTTTAGAGTTGCATGACAATAATTGCATCTGAATATTGTCAAAGCATATGAAACAGTTGACAGCTCAGTACATCAGTAGCTCCTATTTCATTTTTAATACACTTGATAGCACATAAGAATGCCCGTTTCTTGTAATTTAATATGTCATCATGTTTAAGTTTAGAACCTGTCTCTAAACATATACTTTTACTCCCTCCTTCCTCTTCCATTTAGATTTAAAACATGTATTTTGAGGCTGCTGGAAATAAAATAAATCTGTGTCCAAAGAACACTGACTGAAAATTATTTTATGATCCCTTAATATTTAAAGGCCAAAGTATCTTTGGGTTTTACTACATTGCTGCTTTAGAAACTGTGCCAAGCTACATGTTCACTGACACTTCATTTCAGGGAAAAATGAAATATTTTAACAATTGAAAAAGAAGCATGTATGCAGGATCTGACTCTTAAATATGATATAGGTAAAGAATGGCATGAGCTGAATCGGAAGATGATTTATCCCCATAAGGAAGGATTTCTGTAAGTAGGGTGTCATAACTAAGGAGACTCCTGTCTTTGTAGGCAACTGCTTTACTACAAAGAGCCTCCAAAGGTGGCTTCCTGCCAGTTTAATTATATGTGGAAGAAAACTCATCCATCCCTGAACAACATGCAGTTCAACAACAGCTCTGAGTGGCCCATTGGCATTTTCAATGTCAATACACTTGCTCTTGCCCTGGAAAACATGCTACCAAGCATGTCTAACGCCTCAAAGTCTCAACATCACTGCTACCCCTTTGCCAGCCACCAAACAGCTGATTTGTGCCCCAAGTATTCCTTTGCATCTTAGGAAGTTTTAATTTATCACTATGGTCCTTTCTCACCTAAAAGTTATGGAGACCAGTCTTGTTCACAAGCTGTTTAAGACTTTATAAGGTTCTTTATGTTGATAAGAATTTCTGCTTTTAAAAATGACTCATACTGTTGGATTCAGTAAATATCCATTTTTTATACTGAGCAAAATTGACTTATCAAAGTGTTTCTCAAAACCTAGAGTAAGTCCAGGAAGGTTTTTCTCAATACCAACATTGCAATAATTTATTTATTTATTTATTTATTTATTTATTTATTTGTCACAACAATATATATAAGCATAAGCATGAAATGACTATATGATATATAAGCATAAATATAATCATAAGTATATAATTATATGAAATTAGATACAATCAAAGGGAACATTAGGACAGGCACGGTAGGCACGTTGGTGCTCTTATGCATATTATTCTTATTTCATATTATTCTTCATATTATCGATGAATAATAGTATTAAAAAATAAACAGAACATTTCTTATTACTTGAGCTATAGTGGAGATCTGATTTTGGCTGATAGGCGATTGCAAGTTGGCAGAATCGCTTTCTGTAACAGACTCTGTTGCGCTGCCATCTTGTGGTTCAATTGTTTCCATGGTCATCTGTCTAATGGCAAGGGGGAGAGAGTGAGAGAAAACAGGTTAAGATATGAAATATTCAATAATTCGTATACTTCTGCTCGTTTGTTTATTTCAAATTCTGTTACATAAAATATACCACAATAACTTTGTAACTTATAAATGTGCATGAATACGAGAGTCAACTAGTTCCATGGATATGTCCAATGTATTCTATCTAGCTAACTTGTTTCAACATATTACGTTGAACTATAAACATAGATTTAATAAGCACTGAACATAAAAGCTTGGATTATGGGAGTCTCAATCAAGCATTTTAGACAGAGACGTATATGAGTTGCATCTATCATATCTGGAGGTTAAAGAAAGGTGACTTAAACTTTGTAGAAAACTGAGACCTTATTTTTCTTCCCCAGAAGAAAAATATGCCCCAGGCATAATCTTATAATTGAAAGAGAGAGATATTCTTAAGAGATGCAGCACAGCACAATTTCATCACATTTAAAATGTTTGTTCATTGAAGCTTCATTTTAATTTATACAATAATTGCTTTATGTTTTGCTAAGCAATTATGTCCCATCTTTTGCCAAGTATTAAAAATTTATTGCAAATGTCATAATGCACATTTAGACACTTTTAAAAAGTTGGTATAATTACAAAATTGATCTGAAACATTGCAGATATGAATTAGCTGCATGTAGAATATTGCTGCCTGTGATATTCTATTATTGCTTTTTTGTTGAATTCATTGTATCAATGGTTTGTTATTTAGAAGCCAATACAAACTTGGGCAGCAAACATTTATTTCTGGAAGAGCAGAATTTATACAGGGAGCATCAGCTAATATAGGCGGCTAAGGAAATTTGCCACTATCAACCGGTAGGAGAGTAGTACGCACATACACACACTTAAAAGCTGTAGAAGAATTAGAAGTAATAATAATCACAACCAAATTTCAGAAGAGAGTTGCTCCCATACGTCTGTCCAGTCTGAGGGACTGAGTCAAAAGCTGGAGGACAACTGGCTAGGACTAAACAAATCTTCAGACTCAGTCCTCCAATCTGAATGGATGAGAATACCCATGCCTGGCTGCTGTCTCCAACAATACGGAGAATGACAAAAATAACTTATCACTATTTTATTTATTTATTTATTTATTTAGTAATCAAACTTATATACCGCACCATCTCCCGTAGGACTCAGGGCGGTTCACAGGCATATTAAAACAATATAATAAATAAACATTAAGACCCAGTTAAAACTAAATATTATCATGGCCTGGTCACTAAAACAGTAAAAACCAATAAAAACCCCATTAAAATATGCTAAAACATTTTATCTTAGGCTAGTCCTGCGCGCTAAAATAATAGAGTCTTCAGTTCACGTCTGAAGGTCCGGAGGTCGGGTAGTTGTCGTAATCCTGGAGGAAGCTCGTTCCACAGGGCTGGTGCCGCCACAGAGAAGACCCTCCCCCTGGGGGCCGCCAACCTACATTGTTTGGTCGATGGCACCCTGAGGAGGCCCACTCCCACACTTCCAGGCGGGAAGTGACTAGGGCATGAGTGACTGTGCGCAAGGCGTCCCGGTCAAGGAAGGGGCGCAACTGGCGAATCAGGTGGATCTGATAAAATGCTCCCCTGGCGACGGCGGTCAAATGATTCTCTAAGGACAGCCGATCGTCCAGGAGGACGCCTAAGTTGTGCACTCCCTCCCTGGGGGTCAGTACTTCCTCCCCCACAGTCAGCGATGGTGTAAGCTGACTGTACCGGAACGCCGGTACCCATAGCCACTCTGTCTTGGAAGGGTTGAGTTGGAGCCTGTTCCTCCCCATCCAGACCCGCACGGCCTCAAGACACCAGCCCATCACCTCGACAGCTTCGTTGGGGTGGTTCGGGGTGGAAATGTACAGCTGCGTATCATCAGCGTACAGATGATAATCCACCCCAAAACCACGGATAACCTCACCCAGCGGCTTCATGTAGATGTTGAACAGGAGAGGCGAGAGAACAGACCCCTGAGGCACCCCACAAGTGAGGCGCCTCGGGGCCGATCTCTGCCCCCCTGCCAACACCGTCTGCGAGCGGTCAGAGAGATAGGAGGAGAACCACCGATAAACGGTGCCTCCCACCCCCAATCCCTCCAACCGTCGCAGCAGGATACCATGGTCGATGGTATCAAAAGCCGAAGAGAGATCTAAAAGAACCAGGACAGAGGAACAACCCCTGTCCCGGGCTCTCCAGAGGTCATCCACCAACGCGACCAAAGCCGTCTCGGTGCTGTAACCGGGCCTGAAACCGGACTGGAACGGGTCCAGATAGACAGATTCCTCCAGGTGCTGAGGAAGCTGATATGCCACCACACTCTCAACAACCTTCGCTAAAAAGCGAAGGTTGGAGACTGGACGATAGTTCGCTAAAATAGCCGGGTCCAGGGAGGGCTTCTTAAGGAGGGGCCTCACCACCGCCTCTTTCAAAGCGGCAGGGAAAACACCCTCCAACAAAGAAGCGTTGGTAACTTCCTGGAGCCAGCCTCGTGTAACCTCCCGTGTGGCCAGTACCATCCAGGAGGGACACGGGTCCAATAAACATGTGGTGGAGTTCAACCTACCCAACAACCTGTCCATGTCCTCAGGAGTCACAGGATCGAACTCAGCCCAGATAACATTCTCAAGACTCGTCTCCGCCATCCCACCTGAATCTATCCAATCAGTGTCCAAGCCATCCCGAATCTGAGCGATTTTATCAGACAGATACTGAACAAAATCCTCAGCACGTCCCTGTAAGGGGTCCTCCCGAGCCTCCTGCCTAAGCAGGGAGTGGGTCACCCTAAACAGGGTGGCTGGGCGATTATCTGCCGATGCGATGAGTGCGGAGAAATAGTTATGTTTCACCACCCTGATCGCCACTAGGTAGGTCTGAATATATGACCTCACTAGTGTTCGGTCTCGTTCGGAGCGGCTGGACCTCCAGGCGCTCACTAGGCTTTTTTTCCGCGCGTCATCTCACTCAGCTCCTCGTTATACCAAGGAGCTGGCCGAGTTCACCCCGGGGTCAGAAGCCACAAAGGCACGACGCGGTCTAAGGCGCCAGCGGCCACCTCATCCCAGGCGGCCGCCAGCTCCTCAGCCGAGCCGTGGGCTAACTCCCTCGGGAATGGCCCAAGCTCCGTCAGAAACCTCTCAGGGTCCATCAGGCGCCTGGGACGGAACCATTGAACCGGTTCCGTCTCCCTGCGGTGAGGTGCAGCGGTCCGAAAGTCTAGCTGAAGGAGTAAATGATCAGACCATGACAAGGGTTGAGATATTAATTCCCCTAACTCCAGATCATTTAGCCACTGTCCCGAGACGAAAATCAAGTCCAGTGTGTTACCCCCGACGTGGGTGGGGACCGCAACTACCTGGGTCAGGTCCAAGGCCGTCATGGAAGCCATGAACTCCCGAGCTGCCATTGACGAGTCGCCCGCCGACGGCAAGTTGAAATCCCCCATGACCATAAGCCTGGGGGTCTCAACCGCCGTCCCGGCTATCATCTCCAGCAGCTCGGGCAGGGCTGCCGTCACGTAGCAAGGAGCCAGGTACGTGATCAGCAAGCCCACCTGCACCCCCCGGCCCCACCTCACGAAGAGGGTTTCACAACCGTTTATCTGCGGGACAGCGACCTCCCTCGGAGCCAGACTCTCGTTAATAACAACCGCTACTCCCCCACCCCTACCCTGGGCCCTCGGCTGATGAAATGCACGGAAACCCGGCGGGCACATCTCAGTGAGGGGAAACCCCCCCCCTCCGTGCCCAGCCAGGTCTCCGTAATGCCCATTAGGTCCGCTCCCCCCTCTTGAATAAGATCGAATATGAGGGGGGCCTTATTCATGACGGACCTGGCATTACATAACATCAGCCGAAGGTCCAGGTTCCGGGGGATATAACCACTCGGGACCTGAGTAAAGCCTAGGGGCCCGGAGTGCGGTATCGCTTTTAAACAGCGAGGACGCACTCCCCAAACCTGATACAAGCCCCTGCTTCCGCCATACCTGCCCCTCCCTTGAACCGTGCAGATGGAAGTACCCATACATGGTCGAGCCTTAACCTCCTCTAAGACCTTCAATTTACAAACCTCCAGATCGTGAACCTTAGAAGGGACTAGCCTAATCCCCTGTGGGCATGCCCCCCCACCCACCCCACCCCCTAACCCCTTATTTGAATTGGCTAAAAGTTTACAAAAACATGAATTTAAAAACCTCCTTAACCCTCTCTTAGAACTACAACGTATTTTCAAATTTAAGAGATATGGAACCAAAATTGAAAGTATTATTTCTTGGAATCAGGTAGAACTATGTACAAGGAGGTTTTGGCTGTTGTTTGACCATATCCATTTTAAATTCTTATTTTTATTTACATTCTATGTTTGGTTTATAGTCCTGGCGTGTTTTATATTACTTTCAAAGATTATAAGAAAAATTTCACTTTCAATCAAATTATAGAAAATAGCTAAGGTCCATAATGATAAAAAAATCACTGCAAATTGCTATAGTTAAAGACTCGGTCCAATTAGCAACGAGGAGATTCTACCATTCCTGACGGCTGTTTTCCCCGACTGGGAGAATGAAAGGTATTCACTTTAGCTTCTGCAATATTGTTTTAAGTTGTACTCTTAAATCATTTCTGTTTCTCATAGTGGTCTTCATTGTAGTTTCTCACACATATTAGAACTTCATTTGGCTTACATCTTTGTTAACAACTGTTCATACTATTTCACCCCCGTTTTGTTTTTTTAATATGGTTGAAGCTTACCTCCACATGTAACAAGTCAAATGTAGCATCTAACGCAGCCAAACTCCAGATGTGCTGGTCTTTTGACTCCCATAATTCCCAGTCAGCATAGTCAATTACTAAATTGGCTGTGGAGTTGTAGGAATTGACAACTTAAGACATAAGATTGTCCGTAGTTTTACTGCTGCTTAAATTCATGTGTCAAACTTGCATTCCTGTTTCTCAAAATCTCAATCACTCCCTATTTTCAATCTATAAAAAAGTTTTATTTGCTTACTTTATACAAATTAAGTAATTACAAATTACTTAATACAATATGTGAGGCTCAATTTTATTTATGAAAAAATGCTTGATATATTATGGAATCCATTTCACTCCCACAATTCTACTTTAAAAATAGACATGGTGTACTGAGATGCATTCCATTAGAATGGTAGAGTTGTTCTCTTCTTGGTACTTGTAGAGCTAGATAAATGTATTCTGAATACACAAATCCATGCTGCTGTGATTTATTCAGCATCTCCCAGAAAAAGATCCGAACCTCCGAGTAAAAGATTAAAAATTACTGCTTAAGTCCAAACATAATGTATTGCTGAAAGTAAGCCAAATTTAAAACAATTGAGTTAACACATTTACCCACATTCTCACACACTTGCTCTAAATAAGATTGGTAACAAATGCTTGGCTGCATTCCCTTTATCAAAACTATTACTGTAATACAGGGCACAAGCCTGCTATGCAGAAGCATCTTCTAGCGATAGCTAAAAATATAATGGCTACCTTATATTAATTCTGGCATGCTGTTTTTTGCTACATTTGCTCATGATTGAATTTTTTTTTTAAAGGACTTCTTCCTTCTCCAGACCACGCTCTTCTAGTGAATCTTGTAATGAAGTTATGTTCTGTTTGTGATGTCATAACTATTGTTATGGCAACCTACATTCACAATATTACATAGTATTTAGGGTTCGCTGTAGAAAGGAAAAGGAATAAAGGAGAACCGTTTTAGTGCTAATGCAGGAGATTTTGTAAGTGTTACAAAGAACCCTTTGAAAGGAGGAGAAAAAATGTAAAAGAAAACTTTTAAAAAAGATACTTTTATGAAAACATTAGTTGAAGCACTTTTTAGGAAATGTTTGCAACTCAGCAATTTCAGTGCAGTCTGACACCAAATCTTTCGGCATATTTGGTAAATATTGCATGCTCATTTGCCCAAGTGAGGAAGCACATGCAGTTTTAATACAGATACACAGACCGACTTGTGGAACATCAGTGAAATCCAATGCTGATGTAAGATTCCAACATGCCGATGCAAAGGTTAGAAATATTTTAACTTAAAGAGGATGCTTAAACTTAGAAATATTTTTTTATTTTAAATATATATAATTCCTCAATTGGGAAGGAAAAATGTTGCCAATAGAAAGCTACATTCAACTTTTATCTTTTATAGAATGTATTATCATGCCTGAAAATAGAATGGGATCATTTATAATTCAATGAACTTGTTAAATTATGCATGGATACTATTGCTAGTAAATAAAACAAGTATGTTTACAATTTAATCATACTCCAAAAAAAGTATATTACTTTTGAGTGGCACTCTCTTTGGAATAGCATCCCAATCAACATATGGTTGGCTCCCACATTGCCTTCTGGAAGCTGCTCAAAACACAATCTTGGTATGGTTTGGTTAATTTAACTTTATTCTATTTTGGTTAGTCTGTGGATCCTTTATGTATTTTTGGCTGTATGTTGTTTATGTTTCTTATTTGTAACCCCCCCCCAATTAATACTAATTACTAAATAGGTGGGTCAGTTGCAAGCATACATCCTGCAGCAAAGTATTTTCGCCTGTATCTTTCAGCCAAAGAAACCATTCTCCAATTTTTCTATTAGTTTAAAAAGACCTTTTCCTCAAAGAACTTCTAGATTTATAAATAATTCTTTTCATAGAATCCTACTTCGTAACTCGAGATCACACATCTTTCTTCTCCCAGGGACACTATTCTATTTCAGGCCAGAAAGTCTGAAAACTATGCGGCTATGACTTTTTTCCTAGTATAATGGGTACTTAAATTTGCATTCAAAAACTCCAGTAAAAAAAGCAGACTAACAAGCTATTTCTCCCATTTTATGAACTTAATTTTACTGAACATGGTATTCTATCATTTGCTAAAGGATCAAAGATGCAGGAGATGAGAACAGAGCATGGTGATAAGCACAATATAAAAGCAAATATTGAAATATACCGTAGCTCTGAAAAAGGACATTTTTAATCATCTTGACTAAAACTCAGAAATATTACAAACAGGTTTCTAAATGTGCAGAAGCCTTCCAAATGTAGTCTGCAATGAGATTAGGTAGCTCAGCATGTGTGCGTGATAGCTACAATTGATTCTTGCTTTGTTGAACTATCACTCTTTTTTAAACAGGGAAACCCTTCTCAATTATGTCAAAATCTGCACAGAAGGTATTTGCTCTTTTTACAACTTCCTTCCTCCAGCTTTATTTCTTGCCTGTGTTCCTTGGTAGCTCCTTCCACTTATATATGAAACATTCATGCAGAATTGCAAAGAAACCAAATTTTCATAGTAATTGACAAAACGTTGAATACATTAAACTATGGTTTGTGCATTGGGTTGTATTACATCATTTTTTAAAAAATAAATCTAAAATATTTTGCACAAAACAGTGCTAATATTTTATTTATTAATTTAACCAAAAAGTAAATAAATGCTTTATTCTTCGGTTCAATCCATTCTAATATATGCAGTACATTCAACTGCAAAAATGGAGCATTTTTATATCCCCCTTCTTTTAAAGTAGTTTTAGAAATTAATTCTAAAAACTACAGATTAGAGCTTTTTTAAATCATGCTCCCGCTCCAATCAAAATCAAGTTATATAATGAGAACAATGGTGTAATGCAACTGAAGAGGGCAAAATGAAGCTGGTTTGGGGCTATTTCTTACAACCCAGTAGCCAAATGATTTATTTGTGGCTTGCTATGTTTAAGTCTAGGGACACAGTGGCTCAGAAGCTGAGCTTGTCGATTGAAAGGTTGGCAATTCAGTGGTTCGAATCCCTAGTGCCACATAACGGAGTGAGCTCTCGTTACTTGTCCAGCTTCTGCCAACCTAGCAGATCAAAAGCACTTAAAAAATGCAAGTAGAAAAATAGGGACCACAGACCACAGGGTAACAGCCCTGTGTGCGCTTTCGGCATTTAGTCATGCCAGCCACATGACCATGGAGACATCTTCGGACAGTGGCTCTTCAGCTTTGAAACGGAGATGAGCACTGCCTCCTAGAGTCAGGAACAACTAGCACATATGTGCGAGGGGAACCTTTACCTTTATGTTTAAGTCTAGCAACTGTGGTTAATTTGTGGCTTGTTACATATTGGCCAACTCAACAAACCAGGTATATTAATAAAATACAATCAGTTAGTGCTTTGTGCAAACACAGCCAATACCTACTATCTCCAATTGATGTTCTCCAATATGGTGGATCTCTTGGCTAGCCGTTATTAATTGGGATTTACTTTTCATTTTTTCTCAAAGAATTCAAGGCAATATGCATATCACATGCTTCACTATAATTAATCATTGCAACAATTAATGTGAGACAGGAGAGCTGGGAATTTAACAGGCTTAAACATACTCAATGAGCTGCTTTGACAAGCACAGATAGGGACTCGGTCCTCCCCACCTTGGGCGAGAACCTCCTAAGCAGCATATCGGCGCCAAAGATCAAGAACAGCTCAGCCAGCATTAATTGGGGGAAGTTAGGAATTGTTGGTCACATGCTTGGAAGCCACAAGTTTCAGAATGAGGACAGTACCGCACTGCAAACCTACACATGTTGATACAGGATCAAAGTAGACTGAGCACTCAAGCAAACAGAATACGAAAGTGCACTATGCTTTTTGAATACCCCAATTCCATTAAACTCACAGTCTCTAAATGTGGCAATTATCGCTGCAGAGGAGCAGCACGTTCCACAAAGCTAAACTCGTGAATAAGGAAGAACCCCCTTTGCACATGCGCAAATCCCTCTGGACTCCACGAAGTTTTCCCCTCGGCGAAGAGTACGCCGGTCGGATTAAGCTCCGGTATTAAGGCGAACTCCGACCCCCGTTTAAACAGCCCCGACTCCTCGCCCGGCCGCCTGTCCGTCCCTCCCTCCCTTCTTCGAGTCCTCGGCACACGCCGCTTCTTCTCCTGCCCGAGAGCCACCCCTGTGCCACTGCCTCCAAACGCCAAACCGCCTTGCACACAAACACACACACCCGGCGTGTCTCCGCCCCCTCCTCGACTCACCAGAGTACGTGGCGCCCCCGTCACAGGAAAAGCAGGCGGGGAAGAGGGATTGGGCCGGGCGAGCCCGCGCGTCGCCTCACGTCAGTGCTGATGCCGCCGCGCCGTCACCGCAGGGGGCGAGGGAAATGGCGGCAGGCGCCGTTACTGCACAGCCTTTTTCAAGGCCTGTGCAAGGAATAAGAGGCGGGGCGGGGCGTGATCCGCCTCGCCTCGCCCCGCCCACCCAGCCCCGCCGCGGCTCCAGGGCCCTGCTCATTGGCCACTCGTGGGACTCAACCGCTGGAATTCGCGCCAACCGTCTTTCAAGCCCCCACCCATTGGCTAATTACGAGGGGCGGACACGCGTTTAATCGCGCCGTTCTTTGCCTTGTAGGATCGCAAGTGGCGATCCGAGTAAGGAAGAACAGCTGCTCCCGGAGCTGCGCCAGCACAAAGTCCCACGGCTCCACGTAGGCAACCCTAATGGACCTAATGGTATCCCTGAAAATACCTCGAGTGTAAAAGCCCGTCAAACCCCGCCCCCCCCGTTTTGCTCCGTTCTTTCATGAGCCTGCCCTCAGTTGTGGCATGTATGGGAATTAGATTCGGGCTACTCTGTCCGGCCTCAAAACTTGATACGGTCCCTGGAGAACAGGGTAGAGTCATTGTGGTCTGTGCATCTTGTTGCTGTCATCTAGTGGTCATCCAGATTTTTAGAACCCAATTTTGCTAGTCTTCATGGAAGAAAGTGCTCCAAAGTCTCTGAAAGGGTTGGCTGCCTGATTGTTATGTTAGGCAAAATATAGTTGGTTACTTCCTAACACAGTGTATTATTGGTTCTTTGAGAATTTCCTTTCAAGAAGTTAGTAACTGGACTTTTAGGCTGCCTAAAAGCTGGGTTCCTGTAGCATTGAGAACTAGCTAGCAAAACATGTTTGCCCAGACAGTTAACTTGATGGATCAGTGCATCATATTGACTTGAAAAACTTAAGTTAATTCAAAACATGTGATTTCAGTAATTGTGTACGGTGATCATAAAGTATATTCTATTGGATTTTATGCAAGCAATATGTTAGGCTGATTTTATATTACAATAAATGTAGAGATTTGTGAAGTACCATTTTTATCATTGAATAGAACAGAATTTTTTATTGGTCAAGCGTGATTGGACACACAAGGAATCTGTCTTGGTGCATATGCTCTCAGTGTACATGAAAAGATACCTTCATCAAGGTACAACACTTGATAGACATAGGGTACAAATGTAACACTTAATGACACAATACTTAATGATAGTCATGGGCTACAAATAAGCAATCAGGAAACAATATCAATATAAATCGTAAAGATACAAGCAACAAAGTTACAGTCATAAGTGGAAGGAGATGGGTGATGGGAACGATGAGAAGATTAATAGTAGTGCAGATTTAGTAAATAGTTTGACAGTGTTGAGGGAATTATTTGTTTAGCAGAGTGATGGCGTTGGGGGAAAAACTGTTCTAGTGTCTAGTTGTTCTGTGTGGAGCTGAGGCATATAAAAATTAAAAGTTCAATAACTAAACAACTTTCCATGAATAACTAGATATTTAAAAAAAACAAGGCCCTACAATAATAGAAAATGTGTAGGAGTGCTTTGGACAGCACTCAAGCCAAGGAACAGTATCTCCCACTATTCATTAAGCAGCTTGACTTTCTTTCAGCTTCCATGTAGGCCTGGAAAAGAGTTACAAATGTTTTGTATTGAGTCATCTTAAACAGGTGTAACTTTTTTTCCCCAAGATGGTATACAGCGCAGAGATGATTATCTAGCATGGACTCTTTATAGCAATGAGCAAAACTCATTCTGAAGGAGCTGAACCTCCTTCATACCATGTAATTTTGTTTTACTTCCTGATTCTGCTGAATGATCCCCAGGATAACACAGTCTAGAATGCAGCATTTTGTCCCCAAATGAGTGGCTTTTGGCAGTATGATTCCCTTCTCCCTTTATTTGCAAACACCACCACCACTTTCTATCTTCATCCTACTCACTTTAACCATTAAAAACACGAAAGGCAGAGAAAAGGTTTCTTCCCTTCTCTTTTTTTTAAATCTGTTCTATTTATTCATCACTGGAAGGATAATAAAACTCTGAGTCTGATATAGGAAAGATAGAATACAATTTTTCTCCTTAATACTACCAACAACATAAGGAGAACAAACATGTATATGATTAATAGTTTCAAAATATGCACATATGTATGAACTACAAATTGCATCATCTCTCATATTAACCATGTTCAACTATATCTAGATAGCTTTAGGTTGCCCTGCCCTGGAAGTTCTTTTTCAGCTTTCATTTTTCATATCCTGAGGCTCTTTCACAATAAAAACCAGTTTTTGAAGATAAAAAATTCCATCATTTCACTTTGAAACCACTCCACTGGCCAACACACCCACTATTTTGGGTGTCTGTTTCTGTGATTCAGTTTAACTGATTGCAGAGGAATTTTATCTGCCTTTAACATGCCTGGAGAAACAACTGATCACCAGATAAATGTTTATCTGTATAACAAAGAATGGGGCTAAGAAAGAAAATAATTAAACTATTCTTTCTTGGCTGTATTTTCTCTCAAAGGGTCCCAATTTTCTTCCAAGTCTATGCTTATCCTTTGTATTACTATTACTACATTTCTGGTTCTAATAAAATCATCACCCATGTAGTGATTATGGATAAAATTCTCAAGATATTTTTTTAATCTAGTGATTATCTGGGAAGGACTCAGAATGATAGATCATTTTCCTTCCAGCATATGCCACATACATACACCCTAGGATTATAACTTCTGTCATTTATAGTCAGTAGGGTGGAGATAAGAACTGTAATCAAATGCATCTTGACGTTTGAGAAAGATTGAGTTATGTGGCTCATCACAGAAATCTGGCTTCTGGGGTTATCACTAAGGAAAACTAAACCCTGAGGAAATAAAAAAATCATCTAGAAAGTACCATCATGTCTTTTTTCTTCTATTTACATTTTGGGTATGAGGTCCTGTTTTTGAAGGAATTAATTGCTGCTGGAAGCAGAGGGCTAAATCTGAGGCCCATAACTACATCTTGAATGCTGACATGTCTCTTTAGGACAGCTATGAACCACTGCTAAATACTGATCCATTGTATTATAAATGCAGGTGTTATCAAACTCCACAAAACCCAAGTAATTTAATTGGGAAAGTATCTGAAGTTGGTATGAGCACAGTACCCATGGTATTTCTGTTCTGAGAAGAGTGCTCCTAAACAAGATGCACATATAAAACAATGTGATTGAATTCAATTTTTTAAAATGTGTATTTTGTAAAATCACACTACTCCTTTTTTTGAAAATTTGGTTTCAGAGTTAGCATGTCAAGAGAATTTAGTAAGACATTTAAAATATGTGAAATTATAATTTTATTAACTTACTGGATTTATATTTTTATATATTTATTTAATAAATTTGTTTGCCCTCATCTCACCATGAGGTGACTCTGGCTTACAATGTTTAATGGACTAAAACTATACAGAAACATACATATAATAACAAAATACTATAAAAATACAACATCAGCTGTAACTAAAAGATGCGGGGGAAGGGAGTAGGATGAGCGGGAAAGTGGGTGGAGAAGTGGGATCTGTTGTTAATATATCAAACCATCTCCAGCATGACGTTCCCGTATTAGACCAAGCTAAGTGGCAGAGCCAGGTATTCAAGCTCTGGCAAAAAGTCAGGAGGGCGGGAGCCAATCTCACGGGAGGACGGGAGACAGGACACCAACCAGAATTCCCTGGCTGATGGGGCCCACAGCATGTGCCTTCTGCTAGCATGGGTGGGACAAGCCAATCACATTGGGATGATTCCTTAAGTAACCACCCATCTTCCTATTCAACGCAATTTTTTAAATAAATAAATAAATATAAAAGCTTTAATATGAAAGCATTAATATATATAAAAGCTTTAATATGAAAGCATTAAAATTAACAGCAATTACATAAATATAAAAAAAACCAAGAACATGAACAGTACAGGAATGGGCTTTTGTCTATTGTTCCACAAATACTTCCAACATAGCATGTCCCCATTGGTTACCTAAGGCAAAGCCAAATTTTAAGGCCTTTCTGAAAGGTAACAACTGTGGTATTGAATCTCACCTCTGGCAGTAAGATGTTCCAGAGCACAGGGGGTCATGGTATAAAAGGCTCTTTTTCCAAGATCCTGCTAGTTGAAATTTCTTGACCGATAGGATCTGCAGCAAGCTCCTTCTGTCAGAACAAGTGGGGTGGGCCAATCCCATTGTACTGAGTTATGAATGACCAGCAAACTAGCTACAATTAATAGCTAGCTACAGTTTCCTTCCCCCTACCCCACAACCTCCCCATGCCTGCTCAGCATCTGGTTCTGCAGTAAGGCAGCCGTGGGAATTGCCAATCCATCGGCAGGCACACCGGGCTCCGGGAGCCCAGGGGGAGAAAGCTGCACTTACGAGAAGGGGGGCAGTCCCCTCTTCCTTATGGACCTTGACTTTGCTGGAGCTTCTTTGCCCACTCTTAACACCGCCGACGCCGCTGCTGCTGGGAGACTGGCTGGACACAGCTGAATGAGGCTTGCTGTCCTGCCACAATTAATAGAAAGTGCCTAGGATCCAGGCTATGATCAAGATCGCAATGGCATTAGCCCGGATCCACCTCATTGTAAGTCTTCCGAGCTGCCTGGGAGTTCCGTGTCAGCTGAAAAAAGCTTCAGTTCTTGGGGAGAAAAGAGCGAGAGAGTGATGGGGAAATAATGACACCCAATTCTCTCTCCCTCCCTCTCTTCTTTGGCTGGTTCAAGCAGTCACAGCTGTTTGTTGGCACTCTTGTCTCCCGGCTTAGTCCCGCAGAGCAAAATGAGAGTGAGAGAGACTGAAGAAGACCAAGATATCAAGGGCTGCAGGGAAGGAGCTAGCAGCTTATTCCCTTCCCTGAGGCCCTGCCATGCTTGCCTGAGAATCAGGTGTCACCATTTCCCCATTGCTCTCTTGCTCTCTTTTCTCGACTGACCATAGCCTGGATCCTAGGCACTTTCTATTAATTGTGGTAGGACAGCAAGCCTCATTCGGCTACATTCATCCGGTCTCCCAACAGCAGCGGAAGCAGCGTTAAGAGTGGGCAGAGAAACAACCAGTGAACGACAGGATGTAGGGCTAGCAAGTGGAGCCAGGGTGAGGCTTCCCGGGTGGCTGGAATGTGGGACGGTTGGATCCGTTGGCTGCCGTCCCCGCCAAAATGACAGCCCAGCGCAGCGGAGTTGACAAGAGAGAAGAAAGAAAGGAAGGAAAACAAAGAGAAAGAGGGAGAAGAAAGGAAGGAAGGAAGGAAGGAAGGATGGATGAAAGAGAGAGAGAGAAAGAAGAAAGAGTGAGGTGAGTGACATCATGTTGGCTCCGCCCATCCAGTCACATGCTCACCAAGCCACGCCCACAGAACTGGTGGGGGAAAAAATTAGATTTCATCTGGCTTATGTCTTTAAATAAATTCTGTTACTTGGAAAAAAGTGCTTTCAAACTGTCCTGATTTTTTGCACATACTTCTCCCAGAGCCGTAATGGGAAACGTATGGCACACGTGCCACAGGTGGCACATGGAGCCAAATCTGTGGGCACGCGAGCATCGCCCTAGCTCAGCTTTAGTATGCCTGTGTGCACCAGCCAGCTGAAGTCAGGAAACAGGAAATTTCTGGCCTCCAGAGGGCTTCCGGGATAGGGGAAAGGCTGTTTTCGCCCTTCCCAGGCTCCAAGAAAGCCTCTGGAGCCTGGGGAGGGCGAAAAACAGGCCTAGTGGGCCCACCTTTTTGCCGTTGCGTGCCAAAAGCGGGGGGATCAGGGGAGGGGTGTGTGCACATGCATGGGGGGGAAGGGCGCAGGAGGACTGAATTATGGTTGTGGGCATGCACGGGACTCCCTGCGCTTCCCCACTTTTGGCACGCTACGGCAAAAAGGTTAGCAATCACTGTGCTAGAGAATATACATTTCTGTGTGCAGCAGGGGGCAGTGCATAGTTTTCCTGATCCTAAGAAAACTATGAAAGCTGTACCTGGGAAATAGCAGGGTGTAGAATTAAAAAGAATATAATGGAAGAATCTCTTGCTAAACAAATTACGGAGGATTAAGTTTTATGATGCCAGGAAATAATAAGGCTTTTAGGTTATTTTATTCTCACTAGAGGTTATGTGTTTATTTCTCCTTCACCACCCTCTCTCCAGCAACCGCTCACTTGGGGGCTAATGACACAAGGTCAGGGCCTAAATTAAAGATGAAGTTGAAAAACTAGCACTCATTTTAATGCCTTCCTATTCTTGCATTTGTTGAAAGCAAAAAAAAAAAAGTGGGTGGGTTGTCCCAAAGATGCTTTTTTCAAGAGCCAACTGGACTTCCTTGTTTTTTTCTTTGAAGACATTTAGCTTCTCATCCAAGAAGCTTCTTCGGCCCTGACTGTACAGTGAGGATTTAAATTCCTCAATTTATTTACATAAATTTCAAAACGTCTGGGCTTGAGAAAAAGCAGGTTTTCCAACACCAGATTTGATTCTGTATCACAGTATCTTGTCAAACGTTTTAATATTTGGAAGACAAATCTCAGATAAATCTAACCTTTGCGAGGGAGGAGCGGGGAAAAAAGATTCGTAGAAAGCTAGAAGCCCAAAGAACCAACCGTGAAATCGGAGCCACGATTATGCTGCAAAGTCGCAGCCCCCTCATCAGCTCTCCGAGCCCGGCAGGTTCCTATAAGGCACATCCCGCGGTCCTTTATATGACCTGGATTAAGTCCAACAACCCCCTCAGCCGCAGAAGCTCACTGGGTCTCAGATCACCTCAAGGGGGGCTTTTGTCGGACAAACCCGAAGGCGAGTGTTCAGCTCCTGAGGGAAAAGCGAAATACAGTAAATCGAGGAACCGAAGCAGCATTTAACCGGACAATTGTTTCCCTCCGTAGATATATACCGATTTTTTAATCTATTCTATAAAGGCTTCTCTCAAAAGAAAGGGAAACAGAGAGTCGACTATACTCTTCCCCCACTCTTTGACCAGACAGCAGCGCGGACTCACCTGAGACAGTAAAACCCCACCGAACAGGTTAAGGTCTGACTGCGCCTGCGCAATCCAACCCCTCCGTTACGCCGGAGGAAACCGTATTAATTCATGTATGTGAAGGAATGGCAGTGGCGTGTTTGTTTGGCCCTTCTCGTATCCCATACACGGGGCGAAACCAACTCTCCCCACAGCCTGGGAGGGAAGGACAAGTAAAAAAAAAAAAGAGAGAGAGATGAAAAGGAGTCAGGTTATTATTGGTGTTAGCCTGTGGCGCACTGTCTGAGAGGGCGCGCTTGACATGCTGAGAAAAGACGTCGTTGTGGAGAAACGAAACGACTGCCTTCCGGCTTCGGAGGGCGCCAAAGAAAGAGCGGTGAAATGGTCGCGCCTCCTCTGGCCCACAAACCCCCCCTCCTCCTCCTCCTCCGCCCTCTCCAAGCCAATGGGAGCCCAGTGGGCGGGGCTCAACGGGCAGCCGTGGCGGCTGGGTAATGGCAACCCTGTGAGGAAGGTCTGGGAGATCAATCTGCGCGCGCGATACACACGGTGCGGCGAGGGCGTGGGGGACGCGACGCTGACCCAGGCCTCCCCTGTTGCCAGGTAACAAGCAAGAGGAAAGAGGCTACAGGGGTGCATGTGTGTGAGTGGAGGGGGTGGTGGGGGGAACGCTCTTCCTTCTCCAATCTCCCCTTGCCGCCCCCCTCCCTCCCTACCTCCGCGAGATCTCCTTTCATCGCTTCCCGGAGGATCCGGTGCCTCCCGGCCTCTCTCTCTTTAATTTCCCTCTTCCCGGTTACCTCCGTCTTCATTACACTGATACATTACACATCGCACGGCTGGTCGGCAGCCTCCCCGCCCGCATCCCTTAGCCGACCACCGCTTTGGCTTCTCTCCTTTCCCTCCCACCTCCGCTGTCGGCATTCAGTGTGAGTATGTGAGACACACAGACACACACAGACACGCGTGCCTGTGTCTGGAGGTGGTGGTGGTGGTGGTGGTGGTGGTGGTGCAGCGAACCCGTTTCAAGCGGATCGGCTGACATCCGTGCCGGCTTCGTCCCTGTGGAAATCGGCAGAACGTTAAAAGGATGCCGGGGTTTGGATGCTGGAAATAAGACACCGGGCAAGGCCTTGACCCCGCAAAGGCATCCACCAGATCCGTGTGTCAGTAGTTGAGGGCAGAAAATTCGTGTAGGATCGCCCGGTCCGCAGCGGTGTTTTTGTTTCTAATCCATAATCAAGGTGTGAGGGGAGGGGGAAATGGCTGGGTTGAAAAAGGAAGATTTGCACGATCCCGAAAGCAAACCGGCTGATCCAGTGTTTAAAAACCAAAAAAAAAAAAAACCCCAAAAAACCGTGTTATTTCCTTTAATCTCGGTGATGAGATATAAGATAAATTGCCTTCAAACTCCGGGGTGTCCAAGCTTCTGCTGGTTGGTTGTTTTCTGTTTTTTCTTGTCCATACAGAATAAAGGATGCAAAAATGATGATTAAATTGTGGCCAAATCCTAAAAAAATTAAGAGAGTTATATTTAAATTGTACATCTCAAAGACATTTCCCCCCCCCCTTAATAGCTTTTTTTTCTTCACGTGGATGGCCTCATGCCATATCAACCAGACAGAGGATATTTACTTTGCTTTCGCAATGCTGGGGGGGGGGGAGAGAGGATAACAGGAGATTGTGCTCTACTTTAGAGTTTGCAATATAGAAGGACAGCCAGATTATAAGGCATTTGGGAAATGTAATTTAGTGACAAAACCATGATGAATACAAATGTTATATCACTTGCACTTATTCTAGTAATGTAATGTTTTTATAAAAAGTGCTCAAGCTATGCTGATGAGCCATTACTCCCAATTACAAGCCACCACACATGTCAAAAATGGTTCACCAATTTGGCCTTTTTTGTCTTGTTTTAATTGGCCATAAGAAAAGTTAATTTAGGGGCTCCCCCAGTAGTCTAACTATTTGCTTTAATTAAACCTTTATAATAGCCAACCTGCTCTTTAGATTTCATTGTGTATTGCAAAATATAATAGATAATAGAAATAAGCTATTTTTCTTGATACTATGTTATTTTTATACTTCCTTTCACCTAAAAAGTTTTGCTGGAAATTCATCTAAAATATTCTACCATGATTTAGGATTTGTAATTCAGGTGGCAGTAGTAATGATCATATGATCTAAGGATAAATGACCAGTAATTGCAACTTTTTAGGAGCAGTGAACGGTAGAGTTCATTAGGAAAGTTCAGAGGAAGTACCAGCCTTTCTAGCAATGTAGAATATTTTTGACGTAGATATTTTAACCAAAAGAAAATAAGATTGATATCTCAAAAATATATAATTATATTTGCAGCAGATATAATTAATAATTTGGATTTTTTTTTCAGATTCATTTTACTTCCCCACAATGTCCTTGAAACCACGAGTAGTTGATTTTGATGAAACATGGAACAAGCTTCTCACAACTATTAAAGCTGTTGTTATGCTGGATTATGTTGAAAGAGCAACATGGAATGATCGCTTCTCGTATCCTTTTATTAGAGGACAGATATTGATTACACAGGATTAAATGATGTACAGAAATTGATTTACTTACAGAATTCAGAGCTGAATAAAATACATTCGACATCAGTTCTAGCACCAATAGGTTTTATAACATAGTGTCTGTTAAGAATTATGTATGGTATACATAGTAGATTAAGCAAAGTCTAATAATTTGCTAAGAGTGGTAAGTATGTCTAAACTATAAAGAGTATGTTTAGTATTTGATTCTTTGTAATCTGTTCTAAATAGAAAATGTGATTTCTAATTAGGAAAGTATAGTTCTAATAAAGCCCACCAGTTATTCTGGTTGTTCTTGCTAACCTCATTTGAACTACTGTTAAGCTTTATTATGGGCCCATCAAAAGGCACAAAACAGATTTTCATTTGGAATTATTTTGAAGAAAGACTAGCTAGAACTAGAGAATCATGTGCTCTAGAGGAAATGACAGATGCTTTTCTTCCACCTCACTAGCGATTTTGAATCTTGTAAAGTTCTGTTTCAAGGGCAATATATTAGTAAATATTATTTGTGCTTGACCTACTGAATTGTGCTGAGTTGAATATAATCCATCTGCAGTTCATAGATAAGCTTTATTATTATATGAGGGTGTCCATGACAGGGAGATTAAAGTTGTTTGTGGAACAGAAGAAAACCACTAGGAAGTGAAAGTTCAGGAAATCTTTTTCAGGGACTGCATCAGTAGCCATAGATCCAGTCAGTCTACTGAACTGCAATTTATATGCCATCCTTTATTTTCTTTAGATGTAGGATGTTAATATAATTCTAGCCATTACAGTTTGTAAACCATGGCTTAAAGTTAGCATATTTTGTGTTGTAGGAGGCTGTGCTTTATTGACTTCAAGTAGCATGGCTAACTTTAATGTGACAAGTAGCAACTGTCTATGTTAGTACCAACTTTTTAAGACTGTTCCCAAATGATATGTATGAATTTTTACTTTGAAGGGGAGTCCTGTGCTCTTGTCTCCAGCTTTTTCTCTAGATTACTTTTAACTTAATTAATTTATGTCTTTTAACTATGGTTTGAGAAAGACAGCAAATGTTCTCAAAGTTTTTGGTGCATAATTAATATATTTGTGAAAGAAGGTAGAAAAAAATTCAATCATACTTAGTAGTTTTAGATGTAACATAAACTGTATATCTAGGAAAAAAATCTTGTATCCTCCTTAAAAATATAGATTGTTTTACTCCTTTAATCAGAAGCAGAGTTTAGTTGTATCATAGATTTTAATTCCTCTTTTATTTAAGAAATGCTCCTTATGGAACTGAAAGCAAGATTAAGTATGCTTCAGACATTGTGTGTCCAGTATAGTTTCTAGTCTTTTGGAAAAAAGCAATGGAAGGCCACATAGCACTTTTATTTGAAGCAGTAACTCACTTTCTCTTACCTTTTGACCTTCACATCTCCTCTGTTCGAACCTCTTTAGAAGTGAGATATTTCTGGCCCTGCTATGTTTGTGCCACCCTCCCAGCAGATGTATGACAACTTAAGTCTGTTTCTAGAAATAACTGAATGTTTTATGACTTCATTTTATAAAATGATAATTGTTTTTTTATATATTGAGTCCAGGTTACCTTCAGAATGTTGATTTTTTTTCACACTAAGGAGCTCTTTTAAAATTCCGTTCTGCCTTCTCCTTTATTTATGTATTACCAAATAAATAAGACAATTTCTTTTTGCTTAAGGTCTTGTGACTTCCTGCCTCTGGCTTAATTCAATCATTTTTCACAAAATCTTGCTATTTATTTATCCCAGTACTTGTCAAATCTTACAATTGAAAGAGACTACAAGTAATCCTTCACTTACGACCACAATTGAGCACAACGTTTATGTTGCTAAGTGAGAAATTTGTTAAGTGAGTTCCGCCCCATTTTATGACTTCTCTTGTCACATTTGTTAACTGAATCACTGCAGTTGTTAAATTAGTAACACCGTTGTTACTAATCCAGCTTCCCCATTGACTCTGTTTGTCAGAGGGTCACAAAAGGTGACCACAAGACCCGGGACACTGCAACCGTCATAAATGTGAGTCAGTTGTCAAGCATCCAAATATAAGTCACATGACCGTGGAGATGCTGTAATGGTCATAAGTGTGAAAAATGGCCATAAGTCACTTTTTTCAGTGCCTATATAACTTTGAACAGTCACTAAATGAACTGTTATATGTCAAGGACTACCTGTATACAGATACTTAAACCCTGCCCTTTGGATAAAGGTCTAACCTTCATTTGAACATTGCAATAAATAATACCATCTTTGTTGTTAGTTGCGAAGTCGTGTCCAACCCATCATGACCCCATTGACAATGTTCCTCCAGGCCTTCCTATCCTCTGTCATTCTCTGGAATCCATTTAAGCTCATGCCTACTACTTCAGTGACTCCATCCAGCTACCTTGTTCTCTTGTCATCCCTTTCTTTTGCCCTCAATCTTTCCCAGCATCAGGCACTTCTCCAGTGAGACCTTCCTTCTTTCTCATTAGGTAGCCAAAGTATTTGAGTTAATAACACTATCAGTCTTGGTAATTGGTTCATTGTCAACTTGTTGTGTTAGGAATTTTTTCCTTTCTTTTAGTTGGAAAACCTTTCCTTCTTACTGATTTGTTAGGGTTTTTTGAAATTTCACCTTTATTACTTTATGAGAAAACTCAAGGCAGTGAACATACATAATACGCCTTCCTTCTCCTATTTTCCCACAACAACAACCCTGTGAGATGTGTTGGGTTGAGAGAGTGACTGGCCCACTGTTTCATGCCTACAGTGGAACTAGACCTCAAAGTTTCTAGCCTGAGCCTTTAACCACTAGGCAAAATTGGCTCCTGTAGTTTCAAACCTGTGGTCTGCAATAAGGGAAGACATGTTACGGCTTTTCAAGTGTTTAAAAATAGTGTTATCTTTCCTCAGTCATTTTTTTTCAAGGCTGTTCCAAATTCTTTGAAGAAATTGGGTGTTGTTTTTAGGAACTAAGACCATGGTGATCTGTAAACTTGGTGTGATTTTCAACTTAGCACAGAAGCAAAACAATTTTTTTTCTGAGACAGACAATTCCTTCTATATTGTATTTTCACAGTAGTGGTATGTAATCAGGATAAAAACCCACAAAAATGCTAAGTAAGCCCTTTAAAAAGTTGACACAGGAGAGAGAAAATTTGAGCGTTAGTATCAGGCTTTCTAGCCCCAAGGAAGACAACTATGCCAACACAGTTGTTTAAATTCTACAGCTAGGTAACGGGCTTGTGCTCTAGAGTTGAACAAATCATCTGGTCTTTAGAAAACAATGATTTGAAAGATAGTTTCCTTCCCATAGATTCAGTCCAAAGGGCTTTTACACGATATCCTATGAATACATGGATGCTACGCAGTGCCGTATTTTGGAGAAAGTTCTCCCTTTCCACCCCAAAGTATTCTCTACATTACTTTCTGAGAGAAAGGGATCACAGAATTTTTTTCCCCTGTAATCTGAAAAAGTTTGAAAATCATGATTCTTCAAGCAGCTGGAAAAGGCCAATGAATCAATCTCTTTGGAACTCCAGTAAGACATTGGTGGGTTTTTTTTTCTTTCTGTCAATATTTCATTAGAAGTTGAGTTACAAAAACATAAAACATTTTAGCCTTGACTTAATACCCAGGGACATATACGCTTTGTGTGTGGCCTATCCCGAACCTCTTGGAGAGAGACTTTATATGGAAACTAAAAATTTTTTGGAAAATCATGTACGCCATTTGCACAAGGTAACCGTGGAATGGATAAAAATAAAATGTTAATGCTGCATGTCAGAATTAAGTAGTGGGCAAGCTATTTTATAGTCTGCTGGAAGAAAACAGCCATTTGGGGTTTCTTTTTTAATTTTTATTTTCTGAAACAATATAAAGGTGTTAATGTGGTACCTCCCAAATGTTTGAAATAGTTCATATAGTTGAATTTATCATTCAGGGAATTATGTTTTAACATTTCAAATAAAATAGAGCACGAATAATAAAAATAATCTAGTTCCTCTGTTTTTTTCCTATAGAAAGTCTTGGACTCTGAAGAAAAAATATTGGTAATGTATCATAGAAATTGGGATGAATACAGTAAAGGGGCAGACTATATGGATTGTTTATACAGGTAAATGCATTTTGAACTTATTCTGGAATTTGGAAATGTGATTACTCTTAATTGAGTTATGGTTTTGATCCATTGTTTTGATGCTTTCTGTGAACATCCTTACCAAATTTTCATGGGGAGAATCTTGCAAGTGTACAAAGTGGAAGGTTTTGAGGCATGGCTAATCACATAATATCCAAAAGACAATTTATTGCATTCAGGCCACATGTTTCCCACTTCCACTATTGTATTGGTAAAACAAAATAGGATCACAAATCTGTTGGAAACTCTTCCCCCCTCCCGATATCAGGTGTGTGTTTGTTGGAAGGTAGAAAATGGAACAGAAATTTTAGAGAAACGTCTGCACAGTTCTCTAAAATCACAGCGATGTTTGTTTGTTACGGTGCTTTTAGAAGAATTACTTCTAATAGATACCATGACCTTAGCTCAGTGCTTCTCAATCTTGGCAACTGTACCAATTGCTGTGGTAAAACATGGACCAATTCCCAGAATTCCCCAGTCAGCCAAGGCTGAAAAGCACTATCTTAAAGTTGCCAAGGTTGAAAGACACTGCCTTATCTTAACAAATTATGAAAGGTCCTTGGTGCTTTTTGAGCTTGGTTGTTTTCTTGCAGATGTTTTAATACACAAACTAGGTAACGTGATCAGTGCCAATGTTTTCACCAGTTTGGGCAATGAAACGTCCGCAACAAAATCAAGCTCAAAGACACCAAGGATCTTTCATTTGAACCCTGAGCTTCAATTATTCTCCTTTATTGGTTAACAAATTATACTTTTCAGTAGAAGACGATGTATGTAACTCATATGAAACTCCACAAACTTACACATTTTCTTAATATTTTTTATTGTCTTTTTTCCTCCCTCTCTCATTCACAGAAGAGATTCTTGTTATAGGTTTGTTATACTCATGCCAGACTCTCAGGCTTGTTTTTAGTCTAGAGAAGAGAAAGGGGGGGAAATGCTTTTCTAAATAGTTTGGAATTCTGCCACCTTTGTCAAGCTATATTTTGTCGAACTATCAAGTCATAGTTACCTTGTGCATCCTTATAAAACTGTTACCTGTTCTATCCTTAGTAATGCTTCAACCTTTTCTACCAGCCAGTCCACTCCGTAGAGCTGTTTTTTTTTTTAAAAAAAAAATTCCTATTTGGAGGAAATGTGAATCATAGCACAGGTATCTTTAGGAGTGATCCTCTCTCATGCTGATTGGAAGGAAGTCTTATAGGAAGTTCTCTTCAAGATTTCTAAAAAGAACTGTTCTTCATCCAAGCAATCATGATCTCGTTCAACTTTCAGATCGTGCTGGATCCTGAGTTGTAGGTTCCTCCTCCTGCTATACTTAGATTCATACAGTACACATTCAATACCAGCCAACCGCCAACTGTCTCCTTTAGGACCTAACACTTTTCATTTGTTTTCATTAAAAGCAGAGGTGTCTGCTCTTGGGTATTTTAAACAGGCAGGAAACTTCAAGATCTCTATGAGACAGTTTGCCTTAAAAAGTCTTTAAACTTTAAAACATTTTACATAATTCCATGTCCATCAGGCAGTCCCCTACCAGAGATAGTTCATTATGGAGGATAGTTTACCTGTGGGAAACCTTAATCTTAAATAGAACCACAGGCTGAAAGCTCAGAGTTTTCAGTAATTGCAAATGTATCAAGCTTTTATTCTCTCTGTGTGTGTCTCTCTCTCTGTCAACTGATTTCTCCAGGAAGTCAGCCAAAACCTGAGCACCAGCCAAGCTTTGGAACATGGTAGAGATTTGTCATCTTACACGCATATATATTCCTTGGGTCTAAAAATGTTTTTAAAAACTGCTGTGCATTTCCTGTTATTTTCTCTTCCATAGAACAGTTTTATAAAATACCTTACTATAATTTTTTTTCATAGATACCTCAATACACAATTTATTAAAAAGAACAAATTGACTGAAGCTGATCTTCAATATGGTTATGGAGGTGTGGATATGAGTGAACCATTGATGGAGATTGGAGAAGTAAGTAGTATGAAAAAGAATTTTGGAGCGGTATCTGTAAAGTACATATTTTCTGACCACCTAATCATCCGTTAAGATAATTTCTGCCTTTCAAAATTATGTATTTTGTGCAAACCATAAAACAAATCTTGCTTTTATTATTTTCCTGAATAAGATAACACTTGCAGCTATTATTGGCTTTTTTATTAGCTTTGATTTATTTGTTGAGAGAAATTGAAATTTATGTAGTTAGACAGAAAGGAGCAGATATGGGCCGCAATGTTCTGACAAGAAAAATCTCTGGTCCTCCCTATTCTATTGTTTTCTTCTATTTCTTTGCACTGTTCATTTAAGAATGTATTCTTATCTCTTCTACCTATTCTCTGGAATTCTGCATTCAATTGGACATATCTTTCTCTTTCTCCCTTGCCTTTCGCTTCATTCTTTCCTCAGCTATTTGCAAAGCTTCCTCAGACAGCCATTTTGCTTTCTTGCCTTTCTTTTTTCTTTGGGATGGTTTTAGTTGCTACCTCTGGTGCAATGTTGTGAACCTCTGTCCATAGTTCTTCAGGCACTCTATCAGATCTAATTCCTTAAATCTATTTGTCACTTCTACTGTATATTCATCAGGGATATGATTTAATTCATACCTGAGTGGCCTGAGGCTTTTCCCTACTTTCTTCAATTTAAGCCTAAATTTTGCAATGAGAAGCTTATGATCTGAGCCACAGTCAGCTCCTGGTCTTGTTTTTACTGACTGTATAGAGCTTCTCCATCTTTGGCTGCAGAGCACATAGTCAATCTGATTTCTGTGTTGACCATCTGGTGATGTCCATGTGTAGAGTCGTCTCTTGGGTTATTGGAAAAGAGTGTTTGATATGACCATCGTATTATCTTGATAGAATCCTATCAGCCTGTGCCCTGCTTCATTTTGTACTCCAAAGCCAAACTTGCCTGTTATTCCGGTTATCTTTTGGCTTCCTACTTTAGCATTCCAATCCCCCATGATGATAAGGACATCATTTTTGGGTGTTAATTCTATAAGGTGCTGTAGGGCTTCATAGAACCGGTCAATTTCATCCTCTTCAGCACCAGTGATTGGGGCATAGACTTGGACTACTGTGATATTGAATGGTTTGCCTTGGATTCGAACTGAGATCATTCTGTCATTTTGGGGATTCTATCCCGGTATTGCTTTTCCTACTCTTTTATTGATTATGAAGGCTACTCCATTTCTTCTGAGGGATTCTTGCCCGCAGTAGTATACCTGATGGTCATCTGAATTAAATTCACCCATTCCTGTTCATTTTAGTTCGCTGATTCCTAAAATGTTGATGTTCAGTCTTGTCATCTCTTGTTTGACCACGTCCAGCTTACCTTGATTCATGGATCTTAAATTCCAGGTTCCTATGGAGAAAAAATCTTTACACATCGGAATTTCCTTTCACCACCAGATACATCCACAGCTGAGCGTCCTTTTGGCTTTGGCCCAGTTGCTTCACTATTTCTGGTGCTACTAGTACTAGCCCTCTGTTCTTCCCCAGTAGCATATTGGACACCTTCCGACCTGAGGGGCTCATCTTCTGGCGTCATATCTTTTTTCCTTTTTGTACCCATAGGAATTTCATGGCAAAGATACTGGAGTGGGTGCCATTTCCTTCTCCAGTGGATCACGTTTTGTCAGAACTCTCTGCTGTGACCTGTCCGTCTTGTGTCCCTGCACGGCATAGCTCATAGCTTCATTGAGCTATGCAAGCCCCTTTGCCACAACAAGGCAGTGATCCATGAAGGGGCGTACAACATTAATAATCTTTTCATTGAACTGTTTCTTAAATCCTGTATTTTAAACAAAATATTTACCTCATGCAACACATTTACCTAAATTTATAAGAAAACTGGCAGGGTTCAACAAAAACACAAGGAAACATCCCTCCTTCGCTTCGTTTCAAGTGAGAGGAAGCCAATAAGGTTTTTTATTTGGTAGATATTCAGTTGCTGAAAATTTCCTTCACAAGAGGAAGATTTGCTGCACTTTATTTAGCTATTTAGTATCCTTTCACTGTATCCCTCTTTTTTTGAAGCATTTGAGACTGAGCATTAAAAAAAAATGAATGAAATGGCAGTTCTATCATTGACTTTGTTTTTTATCGTACCCTAACAGCTAGCACTTGATATGTGGAAAAGATTAATGATTGAGCCCTTGCAGGCTGTCCTCATTCGAATGTTGCTCCGCGAAATTAAAAAGTGAGTACTTTTTTTAAAAAAAATGAATGAAATGGCAGTTCTATCATTGACTTTGTTTTTTATCGTACCCTAACAGCTAGCACTTGATATGTGGAAAAGATTAATGATTGAGCCCTTGCAGGCTGTCCTCATTCGAATGTTGCTCCGCGAAATTAAAAAGTGAGTACTTTTTTTTTAAAAAAAAAATGTATTATGTAGAATAACTTCTTTGAATGCATATATATTTATTACACCATGGAAATTGTATTTTATGCAACTGTATGTGAGATACCAGGCTGTTGGTATATTTCAAATGTAATAATCACAGCCACCTTTTCACTACAAGTGTTTACCTAAATGCCTAAATAAAGCCAGTGTTTTCTGCTATAATATCAAGAAATGTGTTCTCTTAGTGAATGAAAGCTATAGGAGTGTTAGAACCATTCTCGCTCTGCTAGTTATTGTTGGAACCTTGAGGTCCATCTTTTTTCTAATTCTAGCATAGAACATTTAAATAATTCCATTACTAAATAGCTCTTGTGATTTTAAACTTATTTTAAATTGGGCATTACAGAGTATTGTATAAATGTTTTTTTAAAGAAAAAAAAAAGACTGACCCCAGATTAGATTCCTTTCTGAAATTCTGAATGTGTTACAGAACTGATCAGCAGTACAAGCTTCAGCTACTTCTGTCAGTCAGCCTTGTTTCAGGGTAAGGCTTTGAGTGTCAGCAATATAAAAACCTTGCATATTCTATAGCTTATTAGCGATTGTATAGAAAAGTCAAGTCTAGGCCATCTGATAATTGATTTATTGTAGTTATATACCACTGAATTCATCAAAAATTACTCCTGCTGGTTTACAACACGCTATGTTAAACTGTATGCTGTCATTAATTTGTAATATCTGTTGTAATATAAAATTTGTTGATGAAACACAATATTCTTAAGTTTTATTATTATTTTAAGTTTTATTATTATTTTATTTAACGATGTCAGTATGTTTATTTATGTCATTAATTGTAATATCTGTTGTAATATAGAGTTTGTTGATGAAACACAATATTCTTAAGTTTTATTATTATTTTATTTTAGGGTGTCAGTATGTTTATTTATGGCCTTGGTTACATCCAGTATTATGTATAAATCAATACAGTACATAAGAGTAATGAGCCCAAGTATTCTTAGTATAAAATTTCAAGCAAATGTCAGGGTTTTTTTAATGTCTGCTTATTCAAATATATGTGTACACTTTTCATGGCAAATAATTATTTTAGTTATTTTGAGGAATGAGGCTATCTATCATCTCTCCTTCTCTTCCTATCTCTCTCTATCTATCTGTGTCTGTCTCTCCATCCATCCATCCACCTATCTACCTACCTACCTATCTATCTTCTCCTTCCTTAAAAGGAGGGGTGTGTGTGTGTGTGTGTGTGTGTGTATATTCAAATATAATTTCAAATTGAAAGATCAATTTGAAATAATTGAAGTTGAATTTATTTAATAAGAAATAAATTATTTCTTATTATATGTATTATATATGTATAATTATATATGTAAATATATATGTAAATAATGTTAGATTATATATGTATTCTTCCTTTTATATAAGGGACACACACACACACAAATTTACATATATACATATACTATACACCATATTTTTTGCTCCATAAGTCATACCTGACTATAAGGCGCACCTAGGTTTAGAGGAGGAAAACAAGACAAAAAAGATTCAGACTGAGAGGACCAATTATAGGTGAACACTCATGTGCTAGGTCTGCTAAAGAGACAAAAGAGGCGGGCAATGACAAAAACAGAAGAGGCGGGGCTCAGCACTGTAAAAGGACGCCAACGCCATGTCCTGGCTACTATTCACCAAAGACTCATAGACTTTTCCACCCACTTTTGGGAGGGGGGAAAGAGTATCTTATGGAGCAAAAAATATATGATGAAGTGATGCTCCTAGTATATTTCATTCATATATTTTTTTTCTCTTACAAAACTGTTCTTTATTTTTCTTTACAACAAAGGTTCACAGTAACTTGCAAGAGAGACTGTTAATGCCTGTTTATGTCTGTTCCTTTCTAAACTTTTGTATTTATCGTCTTTATTTTTTGTTGCTGGTGATAAAAACTGCTGTCATATTCAGTGGCTAGTTGGTTTTGATCTATTTGTAGATCTACCTTCGTAAACATGTTAAAGTTTAATTGGTGGAAATTAAAAAATGACATTTAAAAGATTGTAGTAGAACTTTGCATGCTCAGCAACTGTACTGTTCTCTCCTTCGTTTGGACTTTTGGACCGCTACTCACCACCGCAGGGAGACGGAACCAATGCGTTGGTTCCGTCCCAGGCGCCTGATGGACCCAGAGAGGTTCCTGACAGAGCTTGGGCTGTTACCCGAGAATCTGGCCCGCGGCACGACTGAAGAACTAGTCGCGGCCTGGGAGCTTTGGACCGTGTCGTGCCTTTGCGGCCTCTGACCTGGCGCAGGTCTCAACCAGCTCCTTGGTTCTCCGAGGAGCTGAGGGAGATGAAACGCCAGAGAAGACGCCTAGAGAGTGCCTGGAGATCCAGCCGTTCTGAGGCTGACCGGACACTACTTAGGTCCTATAGTAGGACCTACCTAGTGGCATTGAGGGATGCAAAACGTTCTTACGTTTCCTCCCTCATTGTGTCGGCAGATAACCGCCCGGCCGCCCTGTTTCGGGTGACCCGCTCTCTCCTCCAACAGGAGGGGCGGGAGGACCCATTACAAGGGCGTGCTGAGGAGTTTAACGGTTATCTATACGATAAAATTGTTCAGCTTCGGGATGGATTGGATCAAAATTGGGTAGATCCAGGCGAGAGTTTCGAGACCCGTCTTGTTGAGACTGTTTGGGATAGTTTTGACCCTGTGACTCCCGAGGACATGGACAGGTTGCTGGGAAGGTTGAATGCCACCACATGTTTACTGGACCTATGCCTCTCCTGGTTGGTGCTGGCCACGCAGGAGGTGACACGAGGCTGGCTCTGGGGAATTACAAATGCTTCTTTGCGGGAGGGGGTCTTTCCCGCTGCCTTGAAAGAGGCGGTGGTGAGACCTCTTCTCAAGAAGCCTTCCCTGGACCCAGCTATTTTAGGAAATTACCGTCCAGTCTCCAACCTTAGTTTTACGGCGAAGGTTGTAGAGAGTGTGGTGGCATGTCAACTACCCCAGTACCTGGATGAAACTGTCTATCTAGACCCGTTCCAGTCCGGCTTCCGGTCCGGATAAAGTACTGAGACGGCTTCGGTCGCGTTGGTGGATGATCTCTGGAGGGCCAGGGATAAGGGTTACTCCTCTGCCCTGGTCCTATTAGACCTCTCAGCAGCTTTCGATACCATCGACCATGGTATCCTGCTGCGCCGGTTGGAGGGTTTGGGAGTGGGGGGCACCGTTTATCGGTGGTTCTCCTCCTACCTCTCTGACCGGACGCAGACGGTGTTGACAGGGGGGCAGAGATCGACCCCGAGGTGCCTCATGTGTGGGGTGCCACAGGGATCGATTCTCTCGCCCCTCCTGTTCAATATCTATATGAAGCCGTTGGGTGAGCTCATCAGTGGTTTTGGGGTGAGGTACCAACTGTACGCTGATGACACGCAGCTGTACTTTTGCACCCCAGGCCACCCCAACGAAGCTATCGAAGTACTGTCCCGGTGTTTGGAAGCCATACGGGTCTGGATGGGGAGAAACAGGCTCAAGCTTAATCCTTCCAAGACGGAGTGGCTGTGGATGCCGGCACCCCGGTACAGTCAGCTGCAGATGCGGCTGACTGTTGGGGGTGAGTCATTGGCCCCGATGGAAAGGGTGCGCAACTTGGGCGTGCTCCTGGATGGGCGGTCGTCCTTTGAAGATCATTTGATGACCGTCTCCAAGAGAGCTTTTTATCAGGTTCGCCTGATTCGCCAGTTGCGCCCCTTCCTGGACCGGGATGCCCTATGCACGGTCACTCATGCTCTCGTTACTTCTCGCTTGGACTATTGCAATGCTCTCTACATGGGGCTCCCCTTGAAAAGTACCCGGAGACTCCAGTTAGTCCAGAATGCGGCTGCACGGGTTATTGAGGGAGCAGTTAGAAGCTCCCATGTAACACCTATCCTGCACAGACTGCACTGGCTACCTGTCGTCTTCCGGGTGCGCTTCAAGGTATTGGTTACTACCTTTAAAGCGCTCCATGGCTTAGGACCGGGATACTTACGGGACCATCTACTGCCGTTCTCTATCTCCCAACGACCGGTGCGTTCTCACAGAGAGGGACTCCTCAGGGTGCCGTCAGCCAAACAATGGCGACTGGCGGCCCCCAGGGGAAGGTCCTTCTCTGTGGGGGCTCCTACCCTGTGGAACGAACTTCCCCCTGGACTTCGACAACTATCTGACCTTAGGACCTTTCGCCGCGAACTTAAAACCTATTTATTCCGCCTTGCTGGACTGGCTTGATTTTTAAAACTTTTAATTTGATTTTATGGGTTTGAAATTTCTGTCAATTTTATAGGGCGTTATTACATTTTAAATTTGGCCATTTGAATAAGTTTTTTAAGGGTTGTTTTTTAGTATTGTATGTATTGTTTCTTTTGTATTTTATTTTGGCTGTTCACCGCCCTGAGTCCTTCGGGAGAAGGACGGTATACAAATTAAAATTTTATTATTATTATTATTATTATTATTATTATTATTATTATTATTATTATTATTATTATTATTATTATTATTATTATTATTACTGTGCCTCATGCTCTTCCACTCACAATATCTGAGAAAAATAAAATATTCTAATGTAATCTGCCTTAGGTACGCTGAGCACTTCATTTTAGTTATATGTTGATAATAAAGAAAAAAGAAATCCTAGACATAAAGGAGACTCAAACACAACTGCTTCTAAATCTTCAAAAATGTTGATTTGTAGAAGATTCAGGTTTGCAGCGAGTTCAGGACTTAATATTACAATAAGTTATCATAATTAAGTTACATAGCATTACAACTTGGGTGAGTTTATATGATTTCATGCGGGGAAATGTCATGTAATATTAATATTTGGAGCCAAATATTCAATGGCACATTATTCAGCTTCAACTTCAGCATCATTGACTTGGGAAAGCCTGAAAGGAGATAGAAAGTAAAATTGGCCATGGCCCCAGAGCATTAAAATTTGGAGGGGTTAAATATGATCAATTCATGACTAGTTACAGAATTATTTGCATACAAATCAGTATGTCAAAAACTGGTGTTCAGTCAGTGCTGCGGTAGATAGAACAAATGAGATAAGGAATAATTGTAGAAAGAGTAAATTTGCAGCAAGTTTTTGAGTAAGAAAAGAACATTGAAGGCAAAAGGAGAAGGGGACAACATAAAGTGAGATGGTTAGATAGTGTCATTGACTCAGTAGGCATGAGTTTGAGTCAATTTGAGTCAGAAGGGCCGTGGTGGCTCAGGCTGTAAGATAGCCTGTTATTAAAACACAGCTGCCTGCAATTACTGCAGGTTCTAGTCCCACCAGGCCCAAGGTTGACTCAGCCTTCCATCCTTTATAAGGTAGGTAAAATGAGAACCCAGATTGTTGGGGGGGCAATAAGTTGACTTTGTAAATATACAAATAGAATGAGACTATTGCCTTACACTCTGTAAGCCGCCCTGAGTCTTCGGAGAAGGGCGGGATATAAATGTAAATAAAAAAAAAATTTAGGAGACAGTGAAGTAAGGGTGGGGGCTGGCAAGCTATGATCCGTGAAGAATCAGACATGACTTAGAACAACAACAAAGAACAAAGAAAAGAACTCGCATAAGAGTATGATTTTTAAATTGGCCTTTGAATGGTCACTTTGAAATACTGTAATTGAAGTTGAATTAGCTGGAATAGTCTTGAAGTTAATCTGCTAGCATACTTGAAGTGGAAGCCCAAAGCAAGTTCACGTCTAGATCATAAATCCCTGACAAGTTTGTTTGTTTGTTTGTTTATTGCCCTTTGGAAATCATCTGGGGTTTTTTTTCCCCTCAGACTCCTGGGTCTGAGAAAAAGTCATATTTATTTATTATTATAATTTCATACCTTATTTTCACTCAGTTATATCTAGAAGATGTCTGCTGCGGTAGAAACCTTGATTCCAGATTTTAATCTGCTTGATGTAAAGAACAGTATAAGTGTAGTGTGAGTTGTAGTTGTTAAATATCAAAGTTATCCTTTCCTTCCTACCTATGCTTAACAGGGGAATATTTTGATGGATGAAATAGCTTTTCTGTTGAAGCTTTATTTGCTGGCATGCCCTCCTTGTTGCCTCAGATAGTAGTGGTTATAACTATTTTAATTTCAATCTGGAGCCTACACTATTTGACACAAAGGTGGAAACTTGAAAAGTATTGGTGGATCTTTCTCTTCTTTCTTAGGGTATTTTTTTTCTTTACCTTCTCCAAAAATTCTTTCAAATGGGAAAACTCAGGATGTAAGTCAGTATCATTGCCAAACATTCTCCATTCCAATTGTTTGTTTAATAAAAAAAGAAAATTATTCCTTATCCTTGGCTAAGAAGGAATCCCAGAAGCTTTAGCTAGACTGGTACTGAACTGCAGATGAATTAACGAAACAACAATTTTCTATTTTTTACTTCCTTGGCCAAATCCTAGGTATAGCAATAGCAATAGCACTTAGACTTATATATCACTTTACAATGCTTTTGCAGCCTTCTCTAAGCAGTTTACAAAGTCAGTATATTGTCCCCAACAATCTGGGTCCTCGTTTTACCCACCTCGGAAGGATGGAAGGCTGAGTCAACCTTGAGCCTGGTACAATTGGATCTGCCAAACTGCTGGCAGCCGGTGATCAACAGAAGTAGCCTGCAGTACTGCACTCTAACCACTGTGCCACCACAATTCTATATAAATGAAACGAGAGTTCATATCCTGGTTTTAGGCTTATCAGAGACTCTAAGAATTGCCTTGATTGATCGATCACCTTTGACATAAATACTTGAAACAATTCTCCATTTTTGAACATGAACTACTTAGCACTATTTGGTAACTACTATAATATGTCGTGAAGAATTTGGATGAGATCCTCCATCCTCAAAAATAAGTTCTAATTTTTTCAGGGTCTTTTATATAAGCACACTGATATTTTTGAAAATTATATTCCAGAATGTAATATGCTTCAGTATTGAAAAAAAGCTGTTATCTCTGTGAACAACAGTTTTATCATTGTACAGTTATTTTTAGAGTTTAGACAAGTGTTTATCAATCTCAAGATCTTTGAGATGTGTTGACGTAAAACTCCCAGAATTCCCCAGCAAGCATGATGGCTGGGAAATCAGGAAGTTGGAGTCTATACATTTTAAGGTTGCTAAATTTAGAATACTGGTTTAACAGTATATATAAATAGTATGAATTCTGAGAATATTATTTTTCCATCTTTCAGTGATCGTTGTGGAGAAGATCCAAATCAGAAAGTAATCCATGGGGTTATTAACTCCTTTGTTCATGTTGAACATTATAAGAAAAAATTCCCTCTGAAGGTAAAAAGAAGTTTTATTTCCGTCATGGGAAACAGTAACAAATATTTGTTCCATTTGTTGTCTTTTTTGGGGCTGATCCAATTTTCTCAATTTAGTTTTATCAGGAAATTTTTGAGTGCCCTTTTCTGAATGAAACGGGGGAGTATTATAAACAAGAAGCTTCAAATTTAATGCAAGAATCAAACTGCTCACAGTATATGGAGAAGGTAAGATGATCATGTGTATTCTTTGTTCTGTGTATTTTGGAACAAACTGCTTTCCAAGAATTTCAGAAGCAGTTTTGGTGTAAGTCATCAGTGTCATGAGGGTTGATGGTCTGGGGGCGGGGGGAATCAAAATTTTGTTTTGCTAACGTAAGACCTCCTCATGCATCTAAAATGCATTATCAGCTGATTCATATACATACAGATAGTCCTCATATAGTAATTAGAATAGGGACCTGCAACTCCACTGCTTAACTGGTCATTAAGTTGTCATACATGATGACAGCTTAACCTCAGTTTTGACTGCAGTCATTAAACAAATCATTATGGTTCATTGAGTGTGGGTCACTGATTCGCGACTTCCTGCCAGTTTCCCCATTGACTTCATTGGAAACTGGCTGTGAAGGCCATAAACGTAGATCGTGTAACTTGCAACTGTAAATGTTTGCCTGTTGCCAAGTGCCAAAATTGCAATCACATTTCTGCAAGGATGTTGCAATGACCGGAACTTCGAGGACCAGTTGAAATCTCATTTTTCAGGGCTGTTGTAACTTTGAACGGTTGCCGAATGAGTGATCAGTAAGTGAGGATTATCTATATAACCAAAGTCATGTGAAGACTAAATCAGAGGAAGCATTTGCTCTTATTTCCAAAAGCATTATCTTTTTTTTAAAAAAAATTGAACTTTAGTCAGATTGTATAATTATTCTATTTGTGATGCGGTATGTAAGTTACGCTCTATGTCATAAATCAATACTCTAAATTAGATAAAATAAGATGCTTAGAGAAATAAAAGGCATCCTGTTGCAAATAACATATACTACATTGAGATCAATAGGACTTAGACTTATATACCACTTTGTAGGGCTTTACAGCACTCTCCAAGCAGTTTACAGAATCAGCATATTGCCCCTAATAATCCGAGTCCTTATTTTACCATCCTCGGAAGGATGGAAGGCAGAGTCAATCTTGAGTCGGTCAAGATCGAATTGCCGAACTTCTGACAGTCAGCAGAATTAATCTGCAATACTGTATTCTAACCACTGTGTCACCACCGTTCAATAGTTCTCTAGCCTTGAACCATTCTGTTGTCTTTTCAAGAGGCTTTTTTTTCCTTTTTTCTCAGAAAGCTCACCTTTTGCACTCTTAAATTTTAGGTAACCCTTTGATAATAAATTATTTGACTTGGTGTTGTGTCAAAACATTTTATTTGATTATCTACTTTTTAGTCACTGGTACTTATTTATTTACTTATCCATTCATTTAATTAATTTATTTATTCACCCTCATTTTCCTTACAATATAACCACTTAGTAGGCTCTCCAACAATCTCACTGCATCCACAGGCCAGATGGCAAAGCTATGTCTTCAGGCTGTTCTGGAAAGCCAACTAGATGGGGGCTAGTCTCACTTCAGGGTGGGGGATGTTGTTCCAGTGGACAGGCATTGCAGCAGAAAAGGTCTCTTTCTGAGGTGACATTCTTTATGGAGAGGACCTATGACATCTCTGGATCTGATGTAATGGGTAGATGTAACTGGGGAAAGGTGGTCCCTCAAATAACCTGGCCCCATGCCACATGGAACTGTTTAGGTCTCTGCTAACATCTTGAAATGAAGTCAGTGCAACTCATGGAGCAGAGGTATAGCAATCTAGGTGCACAAATAACTGCTCGCATCATATCTTATACCAGATGAAACTTCCGGATACTCTGCAAAGGCAGCCCATCTGTTAAAATAATCCACACAGGAGATCACCAGGGCTTGCTCTATCTTTCTTGTAATTATCCTGATAGGTATTTATTTACTGATATTTTGTAACTTGACCACTTCCAGTTGTGTATATTTTACATAAAACAGTAAGCAAGACGTATGTTCAGAATGATGCGATGGGTGTGAAGCATTAATTAAACAGAGAACAGAATTATAATTGATACTAGCCAAATAACTAATATTAATATGGGATTTTGGATCACCCTGCTTTGTTTCCTTGTTTGTTAAACAAGGAAACAAGCCAGCAGCCAACAAGTCTCTGAAAAGACTTTCAGAGGAGACCGTCCTGATGAATATTTTGAAATTGAAATCTTAAGAATATTTGTTTCAAAAGTTCCAATACAATCTTATCAATGTTGCTTGCTCTTTCTTAAATTCTTAAAAGTCTCTTACTTAGCACCACAGTTCATCGTAACTCATTTTTCCACTTTTTTTCCTAAAATGTTTTCCCTTTGTAATAACATCACAAATAATGCAATTAGATTTTTTTAGAGTATGTAGTTTGAAAAGTGCCCTTTTTATATTTGCCTCGGTATTGAATTGGCCCTGATAACTTGAAAACATATGCTACTCCCTTTTACTTTTAGGCTCTTACCATTTAATTGTGTTCTTAATGTGGAAAATTACTTTTAGGTTTTATCTAGGCTAAAAGATGAAGAAGTAAGATGTCGAAAGTATCTACACCCCAGTTCCTATGGCAAAGTAATTAATGAATGCCAACAGCGAATGGTAGCAGACCACTTACAATTTCTTCATGCAGAATGCCATAACATCATCAGACAAGAGAAGAGAAATGGTAAAAAGTGTCCTGTGGGACAAAAGTTTGAATACCTATTAAAAGTAATATATGTTTGAAAGTATTTTTCCTTCTAACCGAAGTGAATCAGACATAAGAAAGATGGTCATTGGTCTGTGAGGCTATTTAACGCAGAGAGTAAATGTGGATTAGGGCCAAGAGTTTCATAGAAGGTTTATGGATATCTCTCTATTCCTTTTATTAAACTTTGTTTAAAACTAGTTTATGATTCAACCTTCTGTCATGTTCAATGCTAAGTAGTATAGCAATAGCATTTAGACTTACGTACTGCTCTATCATGCTTTATAGCATTCTCTGAGAGGTTTGCAGAGTGAGCATATTGCCTCCAGCAATCTGCATCCTCATTTTACCCACCTTGAAAGGATGGAAGTCTGAGTCAACCTCAAGCCGGTCAGGATCAAATTCCTGGCTGTAGACAAAGTTAGCTTGTAGTATTTGTAACAACTGCATCACCAGGGTTTCTAGTTTGTTTACCTAATGGCATCGGTCAACAACAGCCCATACAAGGTGATTTTATAAAGCAGATTTCTTGAGAGTAATAGTTTTTGAAAAAAGTGTCTATCCTGAAAATCAAGTTCTTTCTTTACGCAGATATGGCAAACATGTACACTTTGCTTCATGCTGTGCCAAGTGGCTTACCTCATATGATTCAGGAACTACAAAACCATATCCATGATGAGGGCCTTAGGGCAACCAGCAATCTTTCTCAGGAAAATGTAAGTTTTTCTTCTTCAGCAGAAGAAAATGATTTGATACTTCAAAATATAACGACGTTGCTAGTGACTGTAAGTTTGCTTGTTTGCTTTATCTTAAGTTTTTGTAGTTTGGTAAACTGATAGACTATATTGCTAATTTCATTAAAGAAAAAAAAAGAGTGAATTAGCATTTCATTGGCCTTGAATGATTTACAGTGGAGTAAGTACAGCAAGTCCCAGACTTGCAACCGTTCATTTGGTGACCATTCAAAATTACATTGAAAATAGTGACTTACGACCATTTTTCACACTTGCAATAATTGTAGTCTTCCCCATGGTCATGTGATCAAAATTCAGACGCTTTGCAACTGGTTTTTATTTATGATGGTTGAAGTGTCCCGAGTCATGTGATCAGCTTTTGAGACCTTCTGACAAGCAAAGTCAATGGGGAAGCCAAATTCACATAACCGTGTTACTAAGTTAACAACTGCAGTGATCCACTTAACAACAATAGGGCAAAAGTCACTTAACAATTGTCTCAGTTCGCAACAGAAATTTTAGGCTCAATTGTAGGCATAAGTCGAGGACTACCTGTGTTTTAGCTCATGCATTCAAACTTGGCTGAGGTTAAAAATGGGCCTAGTACTTGAATGAAAGACAATAAAGAAATCCCAAGTCTGTAGACAAGACTGAGACATTGAAGGAACATCTCAGAAGAAAGTAACAATAAATTATTTCTCTATTGCAATCACGAAAATAGCACAGACAATGTATTTAGAACACCAGTGAAATTCAACCTAAGAGGATCTTTAACCCTGGGTATTTAATAAAGTCCTTTTCATACTGGTAAGTTTGAAATGCATTAAGCTTTCAATTTTATAGAATAAAATATGTATAGCTCAGGGTTGAACTGTGGAGTCTTTGGTGCCTTCTGAGCTTGGTTGTTTGCTTGCAGACATTTCATTACCCAACTAGATAACATCACCAGTGCTAGTGAGAGTGAGATTTGTTCTCTGCTTTTTAACAGTAGCTTACCCTGCCAGTATTAGTGAGAGTGTGGTTTTCTTCTTGGTGGTTCCTCGATTAGGGTATTGTTTTCTGTTTTCAAACTTCTGCATATGTAATGGAATGTGTGGATGAGCTTGGGAACACCCAGGAAACAATCAGACAAGATAGTTAAGAGCCCCTAATGAATTAATAGTCAGAAGAAGAAATGTAGGAAGAATTTGCTCTTAATTGTTCAAATGGTTAAAATTTATGCCTTCGGACTTGCAAAATTCTGTTAAGGCAGAATAATAAAGTAGAATTAACTCATCTAGTAGGATTTTCTATCCCACTTAATTGAAACAGCTTATATCGCAATACTTTAATCAAGAAGCTACCAAAGTGAAAACTATACTTCCACCAACATAGGCAGGGCAAACGACTATATAAAAACAGGGAGAAAACCCAACAGTCACTCAATCCTGATGACATTATCTAGTTGGGTAATGAAACATCTGAAAGCAAACAACTTCAGACAGCATCAAGGACTCCATATTCCATCTTTGATCACCCTGAGCTAAATCTGTAGCCCATCGCATTTTGAAGATTGCTTATAAATATAATATACAAACATATTTCAGCACTATAAACCAAAGTACCAAGCATAGGTAAACACAGTCACAGCCCTGCCTGAGATTATATGCCTTCCAATTATCTTAGCTAAACCTGAATTCTGGCAATCATCAAGATTCTTAAATGAAAATATTCATATATCTGCCAACACAAGAAGATACGTATTTTAAATTGCACTGTCAGCTTGTTCTTTTCAGTGAAGAGCTAGCAACCCATTTATCACATTTGGGCAGTGTTTCTTAGTAGTAATAACCATCATCCTTCTCTTTAGATGAATTGAATTTTAACTTGGGAGGTTCGATGAACTGGGAATTGAGGGAGTTGACTTGCAAAACATTGGGAGTACAACATGCAATAAAATTTGAAAACCCAGGTTATAGCATTGTAAAATGATAACAGCAAACATATTCTGAGAATTATCTTATTCTTTTACAGATTCATACTTCTAACAGGATATGAGTTTAGGCAGTATTTTCTTTCTACCAAAATTATTTTGCTAATAATTGTTACAGAACTGGCTGATTCTTTATTAATCTGTCTGATTTTGTCTTCAGATGCCCACTCAGTTTGTAGAATCAGTGTTGGAAGTACACAGTAAATTTGTTCAGCTCATAAATACTGTTTTGAATGGTGACCAGCGATTTATGAGTGCCCTTGACAAGGTGAGCCCAATGAAAATACTACACAGACCATGTAGTGATGAACATAGGGTTCTAACTAGAAGTAAACAGATTTAGAGCGAATTCATGTAAATTAATGCTATTTGGAAGCTAAGAAGGGTTGCCCTGGTAAAAATTGAACAGGAAAACCACCATGGAATGCCATTGTGGTTGGTAAGACTAAGATGTTATTTAAAAAATAAATCGGAAGGAGCAGCATAAAACCCTTTTCACATTGTTGTGAAGAAAAATATTTGGGTGGCTCTACTGAGTCCTCAGCTTAAGATGAAACACCCTTTTTTATTATTCATACCAAATTCCTTTTTTTGGAGTAGATCTCTTAAAAGATGCCTCGAGACAGTCCTTAATTTGTGAGGATGATTAACTTTTCCATTGAATGACAATCCTAAAGAGCAATGGTGAAACGGGGCTTTATTTATTGTGACTTAAAAATTTCTGTCAGTTATTTTATGCACTTCCCATTCGTAATTCTTTGTAGGTTAAGCAGTGTTTTGCAAAACTTGGAAAAGCATTAAAAAATAGAAAAGCAAAGAAACATATATATATGCATACATAAATACATACATACATACATACACACACACACACACACACACACACATATATATATATATATTATATATATATATATATATATATATATATATATATGTTTTCTGAGGTTTTCACGTGTGTTTGTATATAGGTCTTTGGTTGTTTTCTCCGTGTAAAATTGGAAGTGTCTTGGCGGCGTTTAAATCTCATTCGTCATCTTCAGGCTTCAATTGCTCCCAGAAGCACGAAGCTGAAGCCTGAAGATGACGAATGAGACTTCTAGTCACAAGACACTTCCAATTTTACACGGAGAAAACCCAACAACCTATATATATATATATATATATATATATATATATATATATATATATATATATATATATATATATATATATGAAAAAGTGTACTATAGTGTACTATTTAATTAATTCCATTTAATTTCCCCACCCTTGCAAAAACTCATTGTTTCATACCTCTCCATACTTTGCAGCTATTGGATTCTGAAACAGAAAATTTCTTTGGATGGATGTGCTTGTTGCCTCTCTCAATGTTTGAGTTAAGGTAGCCCTTACAGACAGTGGTGGGATTCAGCCAGTTCGCACCACTTTGGGAGAACCGGTTGTTAACTTTCTGAGCAGTTTGGCAAACTGGTTGTTGGAAGAAATCATTAGGGCAGAGAACTGGTTGTTAAATTACTTGAATCCCACCACTGCTTACAGAGTACATTGTCACCACTCTGTCCCTCTCTCCTTTATCCAAATTGGTATTTTCCTGGAACTGCATGAGTGTCCTGCAGGTGGCGGAAAGGTGTGGTTTCTTTAAGAACAAGCACACATGTATCACTGAACCACTTGTTTGGCTTTGGATCCCACAAGTTCCTGTCTCTTTTGTTCTTTTCACAGGACTCTTTTTCTGGGGGAATCTCTTCAATTCCATCCACTCACATTTGTCTCATTTTCCTTCCCTCTTAACTCATTCTCTCTTTCTTTGTATACTTGTTTGTAGTTCAAATGCTTTTCATTCGTTCTCTCACTTTGTTTTATGCAGCAGTTTTTTTGTCCTTAACTCTCTTTATTTTACCAAGCAGATTTCCTGACCCATTCTCCCTGCATTCAGTTTCATTTTATGATTTCTCTGATGTTCCTCACTGCCACCTCTGGATTAGAGGATTAATAAAAGAATTACGTTCTCCCCTCCTCCTTTTTTTTTTTTGAACAATCTGTTTTTCCTTATAAGCATATACTGCAATGGTGGGTTTCTACCAGTTTGCCCTGGTTCGGGCGAGACAGTAGCAGCGATGGTGAGCTAAGAGCGAACCGGTTCGCTCCGACTGTCAACTGGAGCCTCCCGCCCACCCTTGCGCTATACCTATCTATATTTGTTTGTTTTTAGCCCAGCTGAAAGGCATTGCAGAGCGGTTTGCCGTCCCTCAGCTGTTTGAAATGCAATGCGCTTGCACGGAGCACAAGTTTGGCGTGCATGCGTGAAGCAAACTGGTTGTAACACCGGTTGAAACCTACCATTGATAGACTGCCCTGTATAACAATACTTTTCAAGCCTGGAAACTTTAAGACATAGATACAGAATCTGAAAAATTCTGGGAGTTGAAATCCACATGCCTTAAAGTTTGAAAAAAAACAAAACACCCCACTCTCTGCTATCTCTTAAAATTTCTCCATCCTGTCCCCTGTTTTTAGTGTCCATGAGAAGAAAATGTGACGTAAGAAATTTGTTTTGTAAAAGCAGACATCCCAATTGTGTGATTTCTTTTTGAAGCCAAAGGATATATTGCTATACTTTTTAACATGTGCTTTCAAGAGGAAGAGCAAGGCTTAGAAACAGCTGAATACTTGAATAAGAATGTATTTGCTTTGGCCTATTTTTACCTCCACTTAATCACACACTACAAAAGAAGATAAAACCTACTCCAAGGATATGAACAGCTTGGCTACCTGGTTAAAATCACTAAGGTCCTCTGAAAATGGGTTGACAGATTTTAGCAAATCTTGGAAGCTGCAGTCCCATGTAGGAAACAATAAATGTTAAACTTTCCAGCCCATAAGGAAACAATTAGGTAATAACTGGTCATAGGATGAAAATGAAGTCACTTATTTGTAGATATCACTCTGGTTAACAGATGAGTCCTGACTAACAAACCATATGTAAAGCTCCATGGGATAAGAAAATTCCAAACAGTTTCATCAGCCAACCAAAGTGTGCCCTATAATAGAAACAGACATCATTAAAGACATCTGATTTCTGCAACTTCTTTAATTTAGTAATGCTAAGAAGAGGTACATAGACTTCGCTGCATCTCTCAAGAAGCAGGAAGGACAAATTACCACTGAGTTCTTAGGCATAATATATTTTTAAAAATGCTTCCCCTTCCCAATTCTAATGATGTCTTTACTAAATGGGGTTTGGAAGACATCTCCAAGTTGAATAAATCAAGATGGTTCTTTGCTTTAGCCAATCATCAGTCCAGCTTCGCCACAGAAAAGGGAGATTGACATATTTCTGAGTTAAATAATTATTGGGAGGAAAGGGGCAGCATTGGTTGCTGGTGTGGTTTTTCTGTCTATAAATTGCCCCTTGAATAGTAGTTTTCCCTAGGGCAAAAGTAGAAATTAGTGAGCATGTCATTTTTAATTTAATAAGACACCATTATTCTTGATTAAAAATTCAGTTGACAAAATTATACATATACATATATTTCTCCATCTGTTCCCTATTTTTATTAAATACACTCAGACCTCTACTCCAGTTTGCCCTTATATTAATTTTCAGCTCAGTACTCTTTACTGTATCATGCAATGTGTATAACAATTGTGCAGATCTTTTGGCTTCATAGCCAGTAATGCAGCAACATCTGCATACAAAAATACCTGTATACCTGTACCAAACCAGTGCAGCCTCTAATGCCATTGCATTTGTCCGTAAAACATTAAATCCAGGGGACCTCCTGTATCCTTGTCATATTCTATGCACTGGTGTAATTAAAGACCATAATCTAGCCTACTGTTTATCTTACTAAAAATTTTGTAAATAATGCAGCACATGATGTTTACAAGTCAATTTTGGAAACCATGTGCAGTGTTAAAATTTAATAAGAAATTAATACATTGGTATCTATGCCATCATTGTAGACTATAATATAAAGGATTTGGGAAGAGAATAGGTTGAGATGTAGTGATTGATTCAGAGTCGTAAAGTGAAATTCCATAATTTGAGTATCAACTTGAATATAAATTTCTCTATTCATAATCCAACTTCCCTAATCACAGCGTTGGGAATTTATTCTTAGAGGTATTGTTTACATATGTGTGGTCAGTGCTATGACATTTGCATACCTTATTAAAGTTATTTTTCTTGCACTCCTAATTAGGCTTTAACATCAGTAGTGAACTATAGGGAACCAAAGTCTATCTGCAAAGCTCCTGAGCTGGTAAGTGTCAAATACTAGTTTTATGTGCTTAAATGTAAGTGTAGAACACTAGATAATAATTTTGTAGGTTTTCTGCAGGCAAACAGATAATGAAAACTTTCAAAATGGTGGCCAGAATTGTTATGGACATAGCTTAGTTTGTCTGGATGACAGGAATTGGACTGCAATACCAGAAGTTTTTGGGGTGCAGGTCAAATTCTGGTTGTCACTTTGAAGTCCTACAAAGCTCAGGACTTGGGTATCTTCACAGTTATCTGTTTCCAACAGTGTCTGCTCATCCAGCAAGGTCTGAAATGGAAAATCTATTCAGGTTCATATTCTAAAAAAGTGTCTCCACAAGGGATCATTGGTCTTTTCCATTGCTATCCCATTTCTATGGAAAAGTATCCCTTTTGAGTCAGATCAACACTGGTCCTATGGGAATTAGTAAAGCCATTAAAATTTGGTTTTTCTAGGAAGTATTATGGTCTGTTCAAAATCTGTAGAGTCTGTTTGCAAATGAAGTGCATGTAAGTTTGAAGAATAAATATACAAATAAATGTAATTTCCTTTAATTTAGATAATCTCTTCAGACTGCTGCATCTGATTGCTTCACTTAAGTTGCTTACCATTAGTTAGTTATCATAATGATTTCCTTTTGCCTTAATGACTATTCTTTTTGTTCCTTAACTTGAGTTGGCCAAATATTGTGACAATTTGCTAAAAAAATCAGCAAAAGGCATGACGGAAAATGAAGTGGAAGACAAACTTACAAGCTTCATTACAGTTTTCAAGTACATTGATGACAAAGATGTTTTTCAAAAGGTAAATAATCATACAGATCATTATACTTTTATTTTTCCCCTTGGATAATACTTTTGTTATGCAAGGAAATCTGAACTTCTGCTTTTTTTAACTGTAGTTCTATGCCAGAATGTTGGCAAAAAGGCTTATACATGGTTTATCGATGTCCATGGACTCAGAAGAAGCTATGATTAACAAATTGAAGGTAAACATTAGCTTATCAGTACAATAAACCCAGCTATTCTTGATGCTTAAATTTATTCATGTTATAAACAGTTTCTAACCTGATTGCACATCAATTTTTAACAATATGATGAGCTTTTTTCAGGCTGCTAATATAATTATATCTAATACAATTAATAGATTCTAGTTGTCTTCCAGCTAGAAAATTGCTCCGAGAATTAACTTGCTGAAAATTGCATATTAAGAAAAGAACCTGCAGGTGGTGCTAAGATTATGCATGTTAGAAAAATTCTTAATTTAAAGTTGTGTGCTAATTTTTTTTTCAGTTAACTGAGAGATGTTCTTCACAGAACTTTTATTATGTGTAGTAATAGATCTCACCAGAATCTCCTGTAAATTAGTTCTACCTAATTCAAAATATATGGAAGTTTCAGAGGAATTGTTCTTTATAGTTTTTATTTTTCTTTGTAATATGCACTTGTTTACTTGTTTACACTACTTATAGAAAAATAAAAAAAGGTTTGAAACTGCTCCTAGCATGAGAACCAAGAAGCTGCTATTCAGTTATTCTGTAGAATAACAGACACTATCCAGCTTAGTACCTTGTAGTTGGTATCTAGTTAGCTTTCTTGAATACTGGCTGAATACAGATAGTCCTTGAAGTTACGACAGCCCCCACCCCCAATTATTTATGACTCAGTTCTGACAATTGCCCCTGTGGTCACTTGACTGGATGTCAGGCTTTTGGCAATGGGCCACATTTATGGCTCTTTTCGGCGAAAATGGCCCATAGCAAACAACGGGCTTACGACTGTAGAGGTTGCTTTCCGACCACCACAAAAAAAGTTATATAATGGCCTGCTTTATGACTATTACAACTTAAAACTATAATGAGTAGGCTCCATTATAGTCATAAACCAAGGATTACATGTAGTAGCTTTTCATTTTTAAATTATTCAGTGTCAATATGATGTACAACAGTGCTTCCTAAACTTGTTGCTTTCAGGTTGCATTCTGACTTTTAAAAATAAGAGCTATGGTTAGATTTATTGCTATTAAAGATAAAAACTAATGTGCTTGTATAATATTTACAGAATCACATATAACACCACACTATATTTTTCTAAAGTCCTCATTCTCCATAAAACAGAAATAGCTTCTTTCAAAAGCATCTGTCTTTTCACATATACTTTTTGGATAAATACCTCTAGCAAATATGTTGGTTATGGTGTTATAGGTTATTCGTTCATCTAATCCTTATACCTTTTTCAGTGTCAGGCTACAAATCTGGCATGTGTGTGTTCTTTTGTTTTACAGCAAGCCTGTGGTTATGAGTTCACTAGCAAACTCCATCGAATGTACACAGACATGAGTGTTAGTGCCGACCTTAACAACAAATTCAACAACTTCATAAAAAATCAAGACACCGTCGTAGATTTGGGAATTAGTTTTCAAATATATGTTCTTCAGGTATTTGAAAAGGAAATGTATCCATTTGTGTTTTCATTTGTATGTGTCCACATTTAGTGTGTAATGTTGATGGCACAAGAACAAGTACAAGAGATACTTCTGCTGTATCTGGCTTTCAGATACTATAGTGACTATAGAGAATTCCATTGAAGGATGGAGGGAAGGTTCACTGCCAAGGCAGTGATGAGTAAACAGGACTTGAGCCCAGATCAAGAAAATAGTTTATGAAGACTCCTTAGATAGTTTCCTGCCACCTCAATTCTCATGACAATAAAAAGGGGAGGAGGGGAAGCACGTTCATAGAAATAGTTCTCAACTTACGAACATTCATTGAATGCTTGTTTGAAGTCATGATGGCACTGGAAAAAATTGACGACTGGTCCTTGCACTGGTGACTGTCACAGTATCCCCAAAACCATGTGATCAGAATTAGGAGGGTTGACAACCAGCATATATTTACAACAGTTGCAGTGTCCTGATATCAGGTAATTTTTCAATATGGGACTTCCCAACCTGATTCTAGTAAGCAAAGTCAATGGGAAAAGCTGGATTCACTTTAGTGATCATGGTGATTCACTTAACAGCCATGGAAAAATCATAAATCAAGTGTGACCATGTTCAAAATCCCAACTGTCCTATGTAGAGAGCTAGCTGTGCTTGCAAGATTTTGTGACAATACTGTTCTAATAATAACAGTTATAGGTCTGCATAATATTTGTTTCTTGGTCTGGTCTACTTTTTAGGGTTACTTGCTTTCAGAATTTTTTCTTCTGTTATAAACAGCCTTCAACTTTATATGGCCACTGTACAGAATAAGATTTTAAGAGATATTTTTTCCCCTTTCTGTCTTCAGTTTTTTTTTCCTAAGGCATTTTGTTAATAAATATTAATTTATAACTTTTGTATGATCCTCATTTTGATTAGATTAAATTTTGATATCTGGATTTACTGATAACATACAAGGCAGAGCAAGCATTCATTGAATGTAAATCCTAAATATTTTGTAAACTTCTTTCTATAGATTTTTTTAAAAAATATTTTATACAACTTCCTCATTAACACAGAACATTTTTTACAGTAGTGTTAATGCAATAACATCTGTACAGATGAGTCAGAGGCAATTCTGCAAGAATATGATGGAATGCTGCAAAAAGAAGTCTTCACGGACACCAGCATCCCAGAATCTCTTGTAACATGTTTATGACATGCTTGGAAGGAACAACTGTAGTGCTGGTTTTCATATTGACCATGACTGCTTTTGTCAAAATGAGAAGCTCAGTTAAATGCTTTATATTTATGACTGGTTGAAGAATCTGGTGAGAAAAGTAAAGTAATAAAATCAGGAGTGAAATGTGTTTGGATGAGTTTCCAGTTTGGGTGACCCGTAGTGATAAAAACTGCCGGTTTGGGCAAACCAGTTTTTTTAAAAAAAGCTATTACATTGGGTAAACCAGCAGTTTAAAAAGCTACCTATTTGGACGAACTGGTAGTTTAAAAAAGCTACTGGTTCCTCTGAACTGGTATTTCCAACGACCAGCTTTGCAGCGGGGTTTAGCTTTGCTGGAAAGCAGGAAACCCTGCTTTATAGCAAATCTAGATCGCACGCCACAGCTGATCCCCCCCCTTGCTGTTCTACTTATTTTCCCAAGGCTCCTTTTGGTTTGTTCTCCTATTTTAATTATTATCTACTAAAGCCTACCTTTTCTTCTAAAGTCAATTTGCCTTTTTGCAGCATTTTGCTTTGTTTCCAGTATTACTGACATAGACATGTTCAAGAATTCGTAAGGAACCAAGGAGATTTTCCTTTAGTTAGCTTTCCATGAATTTCTATGCTTTATAATTCCAAATAAGATTATTCACAGCTCTGATTCTCTGATTGTAATTGGATCTCGGTTTGTTTGCTTTTTAAGGATAATAGCTGCTTTATGTGCTCTTTTAGAAAGATGTAATTTATTTTGGTGGTGATGTAAAAAAATATTTTTCCCCCCCAGGCTGGGGCATGGCCTTTGACCCAGGCGCCTTCATCTACCTTCGCAATTCCTCAGGAACTGGAAAAAAGTGTACAGATGGTAGGTTAGTAGGAGACTTATTGCAGATTTAACAATTTAGGAATGACTGAACAGAAATTAACATTTTTGGAGTTTTGACTTTCAGGAAGATGTAACTAATATAACTTTTGGCTTTATCACAGCAACCCTTTTCAGTTTCAATACACTGGACCTTTGTGGTTTTTGCTGAGAATTGTCAGAATTGGTATACATTTATACATAGGTTTATCTGCATTGGGGAAGGTTCTTCACAAAGTACTTCTGTATATCCATATGTCTTCTTTAAGAAGTAGGTGATGCAATCATATCATTCTTCTAATATAACAGTCCAAATCAATATCCTTACATATTCTATAGATTTCTTTGTACTAGAAGTCTGAACACTGTCTAGCATTACAGAATGAATAGTAAGCAAACCTCCCTTGGTTTTCAAATTCTTTTGAGTGAAAATCCAATTAAAACTGACGAAAGTTTGCCAACAATTCATTCTGTAATACTAAACAAGGCAGCTGTGCTGACCTCTGTGGTAAGGCTTAAATAGGCTTTGTGGTTAAAGATAATTTTCCAGGAATTCGGAATATCTATTAGGACAAACTGCCTTTAACAAAAATATTAATTTATATCTTGCTGTTATATGTCTTTTGCTGGATGCTTTCCTAACTACAATGATTCACACAGTATTTGTAACAGGAGAGAGTAAATGTTAACAATGGAAGCATCTTAAAATTTGACTGGTCTCCTGATATGACCCACATGTTGAATATACAAACCTTTTTTGTAAATATAACCTTAAGATTGTGAGATTTCAGAGTACATCTTCAGTTCATCCAGCATTAATCTGGCACTCTGGTAAAATTTTCTCTGCCTTTATAAACAGTAAGACCTGGCAACCTCTACTGTTTATATAAATTACAAGGGTGTGTGCTTCTAGTCTGACCTAACTATTGAATTCAGGATCTTGGTTTTTATGCATCATATTTCTTTCCTGAAGGAATTAAATTTTACAAAATGTAAAATTGCATATTGGGAAACTACATACATCCCCTTTTAAGGAATATACCTGTGTATACTACAGGCAAGAACATTTGTGTGGGGGAGAGATAGACTTTCTCCTGAATTATTTATTTATTTATCTGTATCACACTTTTATTATTTTTAGAAGTAACTCAAGGAAGTGAGCCTATCTAATACTCTTTCTTCCTATTACTTTCTCAACATCAACTCTGTGGGGTGAGTCAAGCTGAGAGAGTGACTGGCCCATGGTCACCCAGCTGGCTTTCATTGCTAAAACACAACAGTCTTCTGCTTACTAGCCTGGTACTTTAACCATTATTTTTTTGTAATCTTGATTGTATAGGAATAGTTCAGGCTTCCCTCCCTTTCATGAAAGATCTTCACTGAATGGTGTTCTTTCACATCTATTTTATCATTATTACAATTCAAACTTCATATATCAGGCTCTTGGCTAATATCTACTTATTAGTATTTTTTTTAAATTGTGGAATGGTTTTTCTAACAATATTTTTATGTTCTGTGGCTAGGGTTTTCTGAAACACCCATCCAAGTTTCTTCTTGTTTTGTGATTTGTCCCTACAAGGCCCCTCAACATAAAATAAATAGTTGATTAATTCTCTCTGTTTTCTGCTTTTTATTATCCATCTTTTTCATAAACTTGTGAAAAATTCCAAACTACTTGAAACAGTACTTATATTCCTTCAATCAACTTTCAGCTCAATATTTTATTTCCAATTTTCCAGCATCAAGAAAGAAGCCTTTGGTCTTTGGCTTAAATTGATGACAATTTAAATGAAGCCCTGTATCTCTGTCTCTTGCCCCAGCCTTCTATCAGATTTCTGAAAAAATGTATCCTCCTTTCTTTGCCTTAAATTTATTTCCATTGCAATTAATTAGTCAGAGGTACATAAAACTTTTCTGTGATAAATCTACTTCTTCGGCCATAAACTTCTCAGAATCAGTTAGCTTTTCTTTTTAGCAAGGATGCTTCTCATAATTCATTCTTCCTCTTTTTCTTTGCCTCTTCCTCCCCTTTAAGAGCTTCATCTTTTCTAGCAATCTCAAGGTCAGTAAATTAGGCAAAGAAATGTCTGTGCTTTGCCACTGAGATTAATGTTCTAACAGAACCACCCACCAATCCTTAGTCTTCCTGTTATTTGTTGTAGTCAGTTACTGCCCAGTATGGATGCTTTTAGAGTTTGTAAAAATCTGCTGGAGGTATAAAGTGCTCTCTGCTTTTATAGGCTAGAATGTGATTTCCAAGAATATTCTAAATAACTTCCTCAATTGCAAAAGCTATGGCCCTGGGCTTCCCAACAATGCCTGGATTGGCAGATTGAGTTGGGTACCTTGGTACTCAACTCAACTGCTTTGAAATTCATTGAATTTGGTACTCAACACATTTTGACCTGAAAATTTTGCCCCATTACTCATTATTTGTGTGGTACTCAATGCACATGGGGTTTTCATGGCAAAAATACTGGAGTAAGTTGCCATTTCCTTCTCCAGTGGATCACATTTTGTCAGAACTCTCCGCTATGACCTGTCCGTCTTGGGTGTCCCTGCACGGCATAGTTCATAGCTTCATTGAGCTACGCAAGCCCCTTCGCCACGACAAGGCAGTAATCCATGAAAGCTAGAACTTGTCAGCTGTCTTGTGACTCAGTACATTATTCCTTATGGGAAAAATGTACTTGGTACTTAACATTTTTTGTACTCATTATGCCTCCCAGAACCAATTAAGAATGAAAACTGAGGAACTGCTGTATATCTGAGAAGACCAGTTGACTGGTGAGGAATAAAACTGTCCCATAGTAGCAACGCTTAAAAATCATTTCGACTCCTGATAATCAATTCTATAGGCATGTTCTTTTCTCCTTTTTGTCATTGGTCGTTACCGATTAGTGGCTTTACATTGGGGACTGAAAAGTTCAAAACTGGAAATCATGCATCTAAGCTACAATGAATGTAGGAATACAGTGTCATCAATTATAAAAGGAAGCTTTCTTTGTTTATTTCCATCCCACCTTTATTATTTTTATAAATAACTGAAAGTAACAAACATAATTAGTACTCCATATCAACAGTCCTGTGAGGTAGGTTTGGCTGAGAGTGACTGGAGCACGATCATCCAGCTGACTTCGATGCTTAAGATGGTATTAGAATTCACAATCTCTTGTTGCTTGTCTGGTGCCTTAACCACTAGACAGGGGTGTCAAACTCGATTTCATTGAGGGCCACATCAGGGTGGCCCTCAATGGCCAGCTCAACATCACTCGTGTCCAGGGCACCTTGGTGGCTGAATGCTAAGGCAGGACTTCCCTGAGATCCTTCCTCACTCTCATTATATCCTTCCTGCCTTCCTTCTCTTTTTTTTTTCTTCCTCTTCATTCTCCTTTCTTCTTCCTTCTCCTCCTTTCTTCTTCTTTCTCCTCTTTCCTTATTTCTCCTTCTTTGCTCTCTTCCCATCTTTCCTTCTTTTTTCTTTGTCTTTCCGCTTTCCCTTTCTCCTTTCCTGTCCCCTCTTGCATGTTCAAATGCAAATGGAGAAATATTTCTCCTTTTATTTTTTTTAGTTTGTTTTGCTATCCCTCTGCCAGCGAAAACAGAGCCTGGGGGAGCTGCATGCAGCCCCTCTGTGAGCGAAAACAGAGCGTGGGGGGTACATGCAGTTTGCTGTTTTGGGGCCAGATCTAAGCACCCCACAAGCTGGATCCAACCTGTGGGCTTTGAGTTTGACACCCCTGCACTAGACTAAACCTGGAACAGCTTACACCCTGTGATGATACCTTTATCACCATCGAGCAACAACATCTGCCTAGCCCAGGTCCCTGGGAAGGATTTTATAGGTGGATACAAATCTGAAATCTATTCTAAACATCCGACTTGCCTGTGTGGCCAACCATATAATAAAGAGAGGAGGAGTAGTAAAATCCATAGAAGGAGAAGTTGGTCATTATCAACTTTGTATCCAATTTTTTCAAAAAAGAAGCATCTGCTTTAGGTACAAAAAAACTTGCAAAATAATATAGATAATTTAATGCTGAGAAAGTTCTGATAGGGACAATTTTGTGATCTGGTTTTGAAAATGCCAAGTGCATAAATGTTATCCTAAGCCTGCGATTCCATGGGATATTTAAAAAATACAGATACCAGAATTGCAGGTTCTAATAAATAGGTGGTAACTGGCTAGAGAATGAAAAGCACAGGACAGGAAAGGTAGAACTAGTATCATATTGGCATCTGTTTCTAGTATATTTATTTATGTTCCTATAACATATCATCCTTAACATTTTAACTTATACTGTTTAACATTTGTATTCAGTTTAAGGTATTATAAAATACAAAATACAAAGTAAATAGAAAAGCAATGGGGAGGGGAAGGGAAAAGAGAAGCGAGGAAAGATAAGGGAGGGGGAAGAAAAAGAAGCATTGACTTCCCACTCTTTCTGTTGCAGTAAAATAAGGCAATAACATCAAATCACAACTTTTTGCTTTTTCATAATAATATGAAGAAGCCATTTCTATAAAGATCTATCAGTCTAATCAGTAAAACCCAAAGTCAGAGTTTCTTTTTTTATTATTATTATTTACATTTATATCCCGCCCTTCTCCGAAGACTCAGGGCGGCTTACATTGTGTAAGGCAATATCCTTTTCCACATCAAGCACAAAGTTCAGAAGAGGTCTCCATGTGGAAACAAAAGCACTTACGTTATTTTCTGTATTCAAAGTGGTCAATTTTGCCATTTCGGCCAACTCCATCAGCTTCTGCAACCATTCGTCCATGGTAGGAATCGACATGTCCTTCCATTTTTGTGCATACAATAGTCTTGCTGCTGTCAACATATATAATAACAAAGTTCCAATTTTTTTCTCCAGTTCTTTTTCCATTAGGCCCAAGAAGAAAAGTTCTGGTTTTATTTTTATCTTTATTTTCAAAATTTTTTGTATTAAAATACAGAAAATACTCCCCAAAAATTTTGCTTTATCACATGTTCACCATAGATGATAAAAAGTCCCTTCCTTCCTTTTTACACTTCCAACATTCACTTATACATCTTAGATAACTTATCTGATGTTAAATACCAACGATATATAATAATAATAATAATAATAATAATAATAATAATAATAATAATAATAATAACAACAATAACAACAACAACAACAACAACAACAACAACAACAAACAACAACAGAGTTGGAAGGGATCTTGGAGGCCTTCTAGTCCAACCCCCTGCCCAGGCAGGAAACCCTACATCATCTCAGACAGATGGTTATCCAACATTTTCTTAAAAATTTCCAGTGTTGGAGCATTCACAACTTCTGCAGGCAAGTCGTTCCACTTATTAATTGTTCTAACTGTCAGGAAATTTCTCCTTAGTTCTAAGTTGCTTCTTTCCTTGATCACATAGTATAGACCTATGGCAATATCATCTATGGCAATATCATCTCGTAGAATTTACATTATAATTTAATGTAAATTTTAAACCCTTCATCCACATATTTTCCCATTGTTCAGGCATCTCATTGTATCCAAAGTTCCTTGACCACTGAATCATACAATGCTTTTCATGTTCATTTTCCAAATTCAATTTCAACAACATTTTACAGATCTTAGCAATAATATGTTCATCATTGCCACATAATGAAATTTCCAATTCATTTTTAACAAAGTCAAATCCATAACATTTTTTAACCAGTTTAAACCTTTAATTTCAGTTGTTGATAGGTAAATCAATGGCAAACCTAACCTTATGATTCAAGTTCTTCCCTCAGCTTTAATATTGGGTCACCAGAGTTGAAAGATAACATTTTACCATACGTCAACCAGTCTGGCTTTGCCATCATTTCTTTTCTGAAAAAACCTTCCTATGGTGACACCCAAAGGGGCAACATCATAGGCAGCCTTTTTTTATATATTTATTCCAAAGTCTTAGTGGCATATCTAACAAAATGGTTATTAAAATCAACATTTACTTTTATCATGCCATAAGTACCCTGCCATCCATCTGTGCCATTCATGGCCCTCTACTTCAGGTAACCTCTTATTCTGGGGGCTCACCCATTCTTAACATTTTAACTTAAAAAGCAAGCTCCTCTCCCAGATCTTAGGCTTCTACCTGCCATCTTGATTCAGACATTTGCAAAAAACTTAAGTTTCTAGTCATTACTATACCATATAATTTGGAACGGGTAGTATAAACTCTTCGTTTAAATATCTTCTCAATTTCCTGGTTTATAATGAGAAATTAACGGAGGGAAATATGCAAAAGTTTTGTGGTCCAACTAATATGGTCTAATTGTGGTCCAACTAATATAATGGTATAATTAAATCAAGAGGAATCATGCTTTAGAGGATGTTTAACCAAAATCTAATAATCAGAAAAATATTCTGCAGCCTTGTAAAAAGAAAGGCAAATTTGTCTGAAATACATTGCATGTAACCTTGTAAGATATTTTCCAGGAATAGCCATTCACTTGATACATAAATATAAGATAATAGCTCGAATATGTATATTAATTAGTCTAAAAACTTTATTCAATGGAGCTTACTTCCTGTAATTGTCTCCTACAACCTGACTCATTCTTAGGAATTGCAATTCAAATACGTTGGGATGATACCTGATAATAAAAAGATGCAAGAAAGCTTAGTAGGGAAATAATTGTCTAAAACCTTGAAGAAGCTGCCAACTTCCAAAAAATTTTGGCCAAAATTTCTCTTTTGTCTATTAAATTCCTTACTAAACCAATCTGGGGTCCAAATGTGGCTGGCATTATGTCAGTGGGCATTCAAGACAACTGTTGGAGAATTGAGGGAATGTTTAGCTTTTTTGTGTCTACTTCTTTGCAGCTAGATAAAATTTCATAATAAGCAAATTCTTAACTGACTTCCTTGCACATTTTGCAAATGAAAAGCTAGCTTGATCCTCAATGAAAACATGTTTATTCAATTATGTGTTTGCTTTCTGATTCACTAGATTAGAGTTAATTGGCTAATATTATTTGAATTTAGCTAGAATTTGCTTTTGCTTTTTAGTTCATTTCAGCTAGGTCCTGAAGCGAGAAAAGAGATATGAAATAGAAAATTTATTCTTTCTTCTTTTAAATCTCATGACAGCAGTGGGAGAAGACACACCACATACTAAGTTCTGAAATTTGGGAATAAAATTTAAATCAGTTAAATGAAGTTAAATGATATTATTGTACTAATTTCCACTCTGGGTATTAATTTCATTCAGTGCACTATTAACATAAGTAACAAGAAATAAATGTATCTTAATACAAAATATATTAAAACACCAATTAAGGTGTGTGCACTTGATTTATAGGATTAAATAGGCACTCATGTAATAAACATTTTTAATATTTCATCATAAGTCATTAATGTGGGGTTTATCTTTTGCAATCAGTGTAGCAAGAGATTCAAAATACTTTTTGGAGTTATTTGAGAATCTGTAGAAAGCCTGTTCCATGTTTCTTTCATCAAAGGACAAACTGTTCTAAGTGCTGTTTAAATCTTCTCAGAAAACAGGTTGCTCTGTTAAAGTAAACGCTAAAGGAATGGAGGTACTATAGTTCCTGTTCTTTATGTTTTTGTTATGATAAAGACTGCTGTGTAGTCTTTTCAGTTGTGGCTTATTGTTGAGAATTAATTTGCAATTTTTGTAGCACAGTTTTAGGGCTGAGGTTCCTTAACTTATTTTAAATTGTCATCTAAGAAGAAATGGCTAACTAGAACGTTTTCCACATTCTTTAGGTATGTCTTTAGGAGTGTCAGATGCCCAATGAATAAAAGAGTAAGGTGTCCCATTTTCCCTGCCTATGGACTTCTTAAAAGCAGTTCCCAATTTCCTTAGTCTCCATTTTCAGATGGGACTGATAGTGATTTGGGGCACATTGTTGCCACGTTATATAAAAATGTACAAATTCATTTAAATGACGCTGTGAATATAACAATATGAATAGAGCTGGAAGGGAGCTTGGAGGTTTTCTAGTCCACCCCTCTGCTTAGGCAGGAAACCCCGTATCATTTCTGGCAACTGGTTGTCCAGTCTTTTCTTAAAAACATCCAGTGATGACATTGTACACCCATGACATTGTACAATTGTTGTTGTTAGTTGCAAAGCCATGTCCGACACATCGCGACCCCATGGACAATGTTCCTCCAGGCCTTCCTGTCCTCTACCATCCCCTGGAGTCCATTTAAACCCATGCCTACTGCTTCAGTGACTCCATCCAGCCATCTCGTTCTCTGTCGTCCCTTTCTTCTTTTGCCCTCAAACTTTCCCAGCATTAGGCTCTTCTCCAGTGAGTCTTTCCTTCTCATTAGGTGGCCAAAGTATTTCAGTTTCATCTTCAGGATCTGGCCTTCTAAAGAGCAGTCAGGGTTGATGACATTGTACAATAATTATATATAATTATAATATAATAATTATAACAAATCTGATGTGAGTATAACATTAAAAAAGGATGAATTCTGTCTAAATCAACACAGATAGTCCTCGACTTACAACAGTTCATTTAGTGACTGTTCAAAGTTACAACAGCATTGAAAAAAGTGACTTATGACCCTTTTTGCCCATTGCAGCATCACTGGGGTCATGTGAACTGACTCATATTTATGATGGTTGCAGTGTCCTGGGGCCACGTGATCACCTTTTGCAACCTTCTGACAAGAAACGTCAATGTGGAAACAAGATTTACTTAACATCCATGTTACTAACTTAAGAAACTGCAATGATTCACTTAATAACTACAAAGAAAATCACAACATGGGTCTCACTTAGCCACCAAAATTTTGGGCTCAGTTGCGGTCGTAAGTCGAGGATTACCTGGAGTAACAAATTGTAACAGATTTGGAAATGATCACCGACTGGACAACTAGTGTGTAAAAGATATGTCAGCTCACAGGAAAGTTTCCATAGGAAACTTTTCAGAAATAACCTTCACTATTTTTTGGGAAAATAAAAAGAGAAAGGGGAGGGGGAATACTTTCAATCTTGCAAGTTTTTATTAATGTATCTTTACAATAAAAATAGAGCTAGTATTCCTAGTTGTGCTCCTTGACTGGGCTACCTTGCAGGGCAGAAATAAATTAGATTTGGATTTTCAGGTTCGAGAAGAAGAATTAGAATTTTGGACAGCTTGGCAGCTTTGAATAAATCAGTGTTTCTCATCTCTGTGAAGGTGAATGAATGTACACTGAGAAATAGTAAGAAACCATTGTTTCTATGAAGTGACATTCAGCTATGTTTTGCTTTATTGTCCAGGGTTCTGCATTCAGAAGTGGAACTTTTTTTACAGGATATAGACATATTTTTACTATGTGTAGTTCAATTATTCCACCTCTGATCTTAGATAGCCTATCTGAAATGCTCATATTTAATCAAGCCGATTATTGTGTTTTAGATATGGTCATTCTTTTTAATGTTTTTAAACATTTTTTTTTGCTTTTACATATTATTTTAAAGTCCATGATATATTTGACCAAAAGAATTATTTTGTTTTTCAGTTTGAGTTATTTTACAGCCAGCATTTCAGTGGAAGGAAACTTACCTGGTTACATTATCTTTGCACAGGTAAAATAAATTTACATGATCCTTAGTTTTTAAAAACATCACTACATTTTTTTTCTTTGCTTAGATGAAATGTATACTGTATATCCTTTGAAGTTTAGACGATGATAATGAAACATTAAATTTAAATTATTTTCTCTGTTTTAGCTAATCTGGTTTTCTTAATACATCTCACTTGAATATTTTTATTACATCTCTTCTAATTGTTATCTGAAAAATCAGTTGTTTTAAATTTTAAATTTTATATTCTTAATTGACGATTTTTTTCAGGAAAAAAGTTAAAAAATAAAATTTCATTGGTATGAGTTGCAAACAATAAAATCTTGTAATAAAAATGGATTTAGGCATGCAGGTAATCCTTGGGTAATAGCCACTTATTCAGTGATCACGTAACAGTAATGAGGGAGTGGTACAAAGTTTTGGCCCACCCAGCACCTCCCCAGTTATGTGATCATGATCTGAATGCTTGACAACCAGTTTGTACTTGTACAGCATCACATGATCATCATTTGTGTCCTTTACTGTTGGTTTCCCACAAGCAAAACCAAGCTGGTGGAGAAGGTTGCAAGATGGTCTGAGGGATCTCATGCTCCATAGCAAATGCATATGCAGCAACTTGGTGTCAAGGCGCTCTCTCCCTCCCAGCTGCAGCCTAACTGTGCTTATGCTGTAGTGGCCCCCTGCACATCCTCTCTCACCAGATAGCAGTCAATCCCTGGCTCCATTGCACTCATGCCATATCACAGCAGCCGCTTGTAGGCTTTCCTGTCGACTTCCCCACTGATTTTTGCCTTCTGTGAAGCCAGCAGGAAGTAACAAGGTTCCTTTCATAACCACCTTATGATCCTTGGTTGACGACTGCAACAGGGATTGTCTGGATTGTGTCCACTAAGTGGATGCCTTAGCGACGTAAATCCTGGTGCTTCAAACAAAGGCCTACCTATAATGGCAATTCTGAGTTTGAACCAAAATTTGACATGTTTGAGAGAAGGACAAAAGCATCATAGAAAAAAGTCAAGCATAAGCAAGTGGTAGCATGTATTTGATTTTGGCTGATTGAAGGTGGGGGGGGGACCTAAATACAAGTCAGGATTTGGATAGAGATCACCAAGGAACCCAAAGATTGTAAACTAGACATTATAAGAGCCACAGTGGTGCAGTGATTAGAATGTAGTACTGCAGGCTACTTCTGCTGACTGCCGGCTGCCGGCAGTTCAATTCCTGACCAACTCAAGGTTGACTCAGTCTTCCATCCTTCTGAGGTCGGTAAAACAAGGACCCAGATTGTTGGGAGCAATATGCTAACCCTGTAAACTGCGTAGAGACGGCTGTAAAGCACCATGAAGCTATTTTTAAGTTATTGTTCTTGTGTTATTGTGTGTTATATGTGTTATTGCTACTACATGGGAGATTGGGAAAAAAATCCAATGAAAAAATGTATTGGAAGAAAAAATGAAAGAAGATGGTGGCAAACTACTGCTTTGTTGCCCAAAGTTGTTGTGCTTAGCATTTTCCATACTGTATTCCCATAAACCAAAGGATATATTCATATAACCACCAGAATTGGAGCCTTTATATTTTGTTCAAGAGAGTGAATTTTTGGAGCACTGGATTATGGCAATCAAGGTTTTTACAGTGCCCACTTACGCAAAAATTATTCAAATTCTTTCTTGCCTTGTTACAATCTTTTGGATCAACTGAATCAAGCATTGTAACTTAAATTTTTAAAAAATGTTTCTGTATTTTTCAAAGTACAGTTAATCCTCAACATACAACTGTTCATTTAATCGGAGGTTATGGGGGGGGAATGTGTTCCTTTTTGTGAGGGTGGTTCCATTTGCACGGTAAGTGGGAGGGGCAGATATGGCGGAAGGGGGGGATCGTATTGGTCTAGGGGGTCACGCGTTCGATGTCTGCAAGCGATCGCGTGCCCCGATCCCTCTGACTTTTCCCGTTCCCCGGATGGTCAAGACCCTCAGAGCCTGGGCCTTCGTCTTATGTTATGCAACGCACGGTCCGTGGCCAATAAGGCCCCCCTAATACACGATCTTATCCAGGGGGGCGCCGCGGATCTTATAGGCGTTACGGAGACCTGGTTGGGCACTGAAGGGGGCGTGCCCCTGGTCGAAATGTGCCCACCGGGTTTCCGTGCATTCCATCAGCCGAGGGCCCAGGGTAGGGGTGGGGGGGGTGGCGGTTGCTATTAAAGAGAGTCTAGAGCCGAGGAGACCACTGTACCTCAGATTGCGGTGTGAATCCCTCTTTGTGAGATGGGGTCATAGGTGTCAGATGGGCTTGCTGGTCACGTACCTGGCTCCTTGCTGCGTGACAGCTGCCCTGCCGAGCTCCTGGAGGTGCTTGCGGGGTGGCAGTGGAGACCCCCAGACTTTTAGTCATGGGGGACTTTAACTTGCCATCTGCCGGCTCGTCATCGACAGTGGCTCGGGAGTTCATGGCTTCCATGACGGCCTTGGACCTGACTCAAGTAGTTGATGGCCCCACTCACATCGGGGGTGGCACTCTGGATCTTATTTTTATCTCTGGTCAGTGGTTGGAGGATCTGGGTTTGAGAGATGGAGGCATAGGACCTTTGTCATGGTCAGATCACTCTCCTTCGCCTGGACTTTCTGACCGCCACTCAACACGCAGGGAGAGGGAACCACACCGTTGGTCCCGTCCCAGGCGCCTGATGGACCCGGAGAGGTTCCGGACGGAGCTTGGGCCACTTCCTGAGGGTCTGGCTCACGGCACGGCAGAGGAACTAGCCGCAGCCTGGCAACGGGCTGCGGCTGGGGCTTTAGACCGTGTCGTGCCTCTGCGGCCTCTGACCCGGCGCAGATCCCAACCGGCTCCTTGGTTCTCCGAGGAGCTGAGGGGATGAAACGCCGGAGAAGGCGCCTAGAGAGCTCCTGGAGGTCTAGCCGTTTAGAAGCTGATCGGACACTAGTTGGGTCCTATACTAGGACCTACCTAGTGGCACTGAGGAAGCGGCGTTGCTCGCCTCCTCCCTCATTGCGTCGGCAGATAACCGCCCAGCCGCCCTTTTTGGGTGACCCGTTCCTCCTTCACCAGGGGCGGGATGACCCGCTGCAGGGACGTGCTGAGGAGTTTAACGGTTATCTATACGATAAAATCGTTCAGCCGAGACGGTCTAGACCAAAATTGCGGCGATTCAGATGAGGCGTCTGAGGGTGGTCTTGGTGACATTTGTTGGGATGAGTTTGACCCTGTGGCTCCGAGGACATGGACAGGTTGTTGGGTAGGCTGAATGCCTGCGTGTTTACTGGACCCGTGCCCCTCCTGGCTGGTGCTGGCCACTCAGGAGGTGACACGAGGCTGGCTCCAGGCGATTATGAGTGCCTCCTTGTTGGAGGAGTCTTTCCGGCCGCCTTGAAAGAGGCGGTGGTGAGGCCCTCCTCAAGAAGCCCTCCTGGACCCGGCTGTCTTAGGTAATTATCGTCCGGTCTCAACCTTCGCGGCGAAGGTTGTAGAAATATGGTGGCATATCAGTTTCCTCTGCACCTGGATGAAACTGTCTATCTAGACCCGTTCCAGTCCGGTTTCCGCCCGGTTACAACACGGAGCGGCTTTGGTCGCGTTGGTGGATGATCTCTGGAGGGCCAGGGATAGGGGTTGTTCCTCTGCCCTGGTCCTATTAGACCTCTCAGCGGCTTTCGATACCATCGACCATGGTATCTTGCTGCGCTGGTTGGGGGGATTGGGAGTGGGAGGCACCGTTTATCGGTGGTTCTCCTCCTATCTCTCCGACCGGTCGCAGACGGTGTTGACGGGGGCAGAGGTCGGCCCCGAGGCGCCTCACTTGTGGGGTGCCGCAGGGGTCGATTCTCTCGCCCCTTCTGTTCAACATCTATATGAAGCCGCTGGGTGAGATCATCAGTGGCTTCGGTGTGAGGTACCAGCTGTACGCTGATGACACCCAGCTGTACTTTTCCACACCGGGCCACCCCAATGAAGCTATCGAAGTGCTGTCCCGGTGTTTGGAGGCCGTACGGGTCTGGATGGGGAGAAACAGGCTCAAGCTCAATCCCTCCAAGACTGAGTGGCTGTGGATGCCGGCATCCCGGTACAGTCAGCTGAGTCCTCGGCTGACTGTTGGGGGCGAGTCATTGGCCCCGATGGAGAGGGTGCGCAATCTGGGCGTTCTCCTGGATGAACGGCTGTCTATTGAAGACCATTTGACGGCCGTCTCCAGGAGAGCTTTCCACCAGGTTCGCCTGGTGCGCCAGTTGCGCCTTTCTAGACCGGGATGCCTTATGCACGGTCACCACGCCTCGTGACGCCTCGCCTGGATTACTGCAATGCTCTCTACATGGGGCTCCCTTGAGGGGCATCCGGAGGCTTCAGTTGGTCCAGAACGCGGCTGCGGGTGATAGAGGGAGCCTCGGGGCTCCCTTGTTACACCTATCCTGCGCAGACTGCACTGGCTACCTGTGGCCTTCCGGGTGCGCTTCAAGGTGTTGGTGACAATCTTTAAAGCGCTCCATGGCATAGGGCCGGGCTATTTACGGGACCGCCTACTGCTACCAAATACCTCTCACCGACCCGTGCGCTCCCACAGAGAGGGACTCCTCAGGGTGCCGTCAGCTAGGCTGTGCCGTCTGGCAACACCCAGGGAAGGGCCTTCTGTGGGGCTCCCACCTCTGGAACGAACTCCCCCCAGGACTTCGTCAACTTCCGGACCTCCGAACCTTTCGTCGCGAGCTTAAAACGCACTTATTCATCTGCGTGGGACTGGGTTAGATTTTAAAGTTATTGGTTTTAAGGGTTTTTTTATTATTTATATTGTTTTTTAAATTCGGCAATAGAATAAGTTTTTTAATTGTTGTTTTTTAATTTGTATTTATATGTATTTTAACTGCCTGTGAACCGCCCTGAGTCCTTAGGGAGATAGGGCGGTATATAAATTTGAAAAATAATAAATAATAATAATACAGTGGCACTGAAAAGAGGTGACTTATAGCTATTTTTCATACTTAGGACAGTTGCAGCATCCAACATCCCAACAGTCATGTGATCAAAATTCAGATTCTTGGCAACTGATTCATATTTATGATGGGTGCAGTGTCCCTATTATCTCTGTTTGCAACCTCCTGACAAGCAAAATCAATAGAGAAAGCCAGATTTGCTTAGCAACTGTGTTACTAACTTAACAGCCGCAGGGACTCACTTAACAACTTCGGCAAGAAAGGCTGTAAAATCGGGCAAAACAACTGTCTCACTTAGCAGCATAAATTTTGGGCTCAGTTGTGGTCATAAATCAAAGACTACCTATAGTTATCTTTTTAAAAATCTAATTTCTCTTCAAGACAGTCTTGCAAATTCAGTTCTTGTTTTGCTTTACCCTTGGATCAAATATTGCTTTCTTCTTGCTGCCGACTTGGAGGAACGAAGTAAGGCTTTAATAATAATATTTGAGGTTTTTATTCCATTAATTCATCCGCTTTATACTTAATTTGCAGGTGAGGTCAAAATGAATTATTTGTCCAAGCCCTATGTAGCCATGGTTACCACCTACCAAATGGCAGTGCTGCTGGCTTTTAATAATAGTGAAATCGTCAGTTACAAAGAGCTCCAGGATAGCACACAAATGAATGAGAAGGAACTGACCAAAACTATCAAATCCTTACTTGATGTCAAAATGATCAACCATGACTCAGATAAGGTAAGTTACACACACACACACACACACACACACACACACACACACACGACACATTTGAGAGTGGGGACATTTTTCTATTATGTTTTGAAAAAATAGGAATAATAGATAGTACAAATAATAAAAACAGGTACAGGTAGAAAATACAGACAGATTAGCAACAAAATTGAACTATTATGAAGCAAATATATTCTATAACTATATATATAGGGAGGATAAAATGAAAATGTATCTATAATCGCTGGCTTCAACTGTCCAAAGGTTAAGTAGTAGGGCAGCTCCACCCCCCCCCATCCCCACCCTAGTTTAATTTTTATACATGCATCCTGGAGTGGGCGGGGTCTTAATTAGGGCTTATTTTGGGGATAGCTCTTATATTGGACACGCCTGTAAAAATAAAGCTAGGATTTACTTTTGGAGTAGGTTGTATTTTCGGAAAACACGGTGCATATACTTTACTGTAGCATAGAGAGTACCTGAGACCTCAGTAAAACCACGAGATACCAAGATTAAATTAGCCAAGAGAAGAAAATTACCATTGTGTCATTCATAATTTGATTGGTATACTAAACTGTTCGGTATTGGCTTAACATGCTACATGCATTCCTTTCACATGGAATGTAAATTAGCATGACGTATCATATGAGCTCACCAGTTGCAGATTACTTTAGAAATTGTGCCCATGTGATGACAAGGACATTGAAATTGTTTCACACCACATGATCATGGCCACATGACCATGGAGATGTCTTCAGATGTATCAGAACTATTTTCCTCTTCGCTAAACTGGGCGTGCCCAGCATGTGACACATCTGGGC